>NW_027141831.1:0-1200000 GCF_036365525.1 Heterodontus francisci
TGGAGTGGGTGAGGGGAGTGGGGGAGGGGAGTGCGGTAGGGGAGTTGGAATGGAGTTGGAATGGGAGTTGGGGAGGGGAGTGTGGTAGGGGAGTTGGGGAGGGGAGTGGGGAGGGGAGTGGGGGAGAGGAGTGAGGGAGGGGAGTTGAGGAGGGGTGTTGGGCAGGGGAGTGGGGGAGGGGTTCAGACTAGGGGAGTGGGGTATGGGAGTTGGCGCAGGGAGTGGGGTAGGGGAGTTGAGGCAGGGTGTGGGGGAGAGGAGAGGGTGAGGGGAGTTGTGGAGAGGAGTAGGGGAGGGGAGTGGGGTAGAGTGGGGGAGGGGTGTGAGATGTGTGAGTGGGGTAGAGAGGGGAGGGAGGGGAGTGGGGGAGGGGAGTGACGGAGGGGAGCGGAGTAGGGGAGTGGGGTATGGGAGTTGGGGAGGGGAGTGGGGAAGGGGAGTTGGGGAGGGGAGTTGGGGAGGGGGGCGGGGTAGCGGAGCGAGGGAGGGCAGTTGGGGAGGGGAGTGGCGGTGGGGAGTGAGGGAGGGGAGCGGAGTAGGGGAGTGGGGTATGGGAGTTGTTAAGGGGAGTGGGGGAGGAGAGTTGGGGAGGAGAGTTGGGGAGGGGCGTTGGGGAGGGGAGTTGCAGAGAGGAGAGGGGGACGGGAGTGGGGTAGAGGAGTGGGGTATTGCTGTAGGGTGTGTGAGTGGGGTAGGTGAGTGAAGGAGGGGAATGGGGGACAGGGAGTGGAGTAGGGGAGTGGGGGGAGGGGAGTGGGGGAGGGGAGTGGGGTAGGGGTGTGGTGTCGGGGTGAGGGGTAGTGGAGTGGGGGCATAGTGAGGGGTAGGGGAGTGGGGTAGGGGTGTGGTGGCGGGGAGTGGGGTAGGGGCGTGGAGTAGACGAGTGGGGTAGGGGTGCGATGTCGGGGAGTGGGGTAGGGGAGTTGGGAAGGGAAGTGGGGGAGGGGAGCGGAGTAGGGGAGTGGGGTATGGGCGTTGGTAAGGTGAGTGGGGGAGGAGGGTTGGGGAGGGGGAGTGGCGGAGTGGAGAGGGGGAGGGGAGTGGGGTAGTAGTGTGTGGTAGAGGAGTAGGGTGAGTGAGTAGGGTTGGGGAGTGAGGGAGGGGAGTGGGGGACAGGGTGTGGGATAGGGGAGTGGTGTATTTGAGTGGGGGCGGGGAGACGGGAGTGGAGTGTGGCAGGCGAGTGGAGGGAAGGGGATTGGGGGGAGCGGAGTGAGGTAGGGGAGTCGGGTAGGGGTGTTGCGATGGGGAGTGGGGTCGGGAAGTGAGGTAGGGGTCGTGTGGAGGGGAGCGCGTTAGGGGAGTGCGGTAGGGGGGTGGTGGAGTGCAGTGGGGTTGGGGAAGTGGGGGAGGGTAGTGGGGAATGGGAGCGTGGTACGGGAGGGGAGTGAGGAGGTGAAGGGAAGCGGAGTGGTGGACGGGAGAGGGGAAGGGGAGTGGGGACGGGAGTGGGGGAGGGGAGTGCGGTAGGGGAGTTGGAATGGGAGTTGGAATGGGAGTTGGGGAGAGGGGTGGGGTAGGGGTGCGATGGAGGGGATCTGGGGAGGGGAGTGGGGGAGAGGAGTGAAGGAGGGGAGTTGAGGAGGGGTATGGGGCAGGGGATCGGGGAGGGGTTCAGAGTAGGGGAGTGGGGTATGGGAGTTGAGGCAGGGTGTGGGGGAGAGGAGTGGGGGAGGGGAGTTGCGGAGAGGAGTAGGGGAGGGGAGTGGGGTAGAGTGGGGGAGGGGTGTGGGATGTGTGAGTGGGGTAGAGAGGTGAGGGAGGGGAGTGGGGGAGCGGAGTGGGGTATGGGAGTTGGTGAGGGGAGTGGGGGAGGAGAGTTGAGGAGGAGAGTTGGGGAGGGGAGTTGGGGAGGGGAGTTGCGGAGAGGAGAGGGGGAAGGGAGTGGGGTAGAGGAGTGGGGGGAGGGAAGTGGGGGAGGGGAGCGGAGTAGGGGAGTGGGGAAGCGGTGTGGTATCGGGGAGTGGGGTAGTGGAGTGGGTGAGTGGAGTGGGGTAGGGGAGTGGGGGGAGGGAAGTGGGGGAGGGGAGCGGAGTAGGGGAGTGGGGAAGCGGTGTGCTGTCGGGGAGTGGGGTAGTGGAGTGGGTGAGTGGAGTGGGGTAGGGGAGTGGGGTAGGGGAGTGGTGGCGGGGAGTGGGGCAGGGATGCAGAGCAGGCGAGTGGGGTAGAGGAGTGGTGTCGGGGAGTGTCGTAGGGGAGTTGGGAAGGGGAGTGGGGGAGGGGAGCGGAGTAGGGGAGTGGGGTATGGGCGTTGGTGAGGGGAGTAGGGGAGGAGAGTTGGGGAAGGGAGTGGCGGGGTGGAGAGGGGGAAGGGAGTGGGGTACAGGTGTGTGGTAGAGGAGTAGGGTGAGTGAGTAGTGTTGGGGAGTGAGGGAGGGGAGTGGGGGACAGGGTGTGGGATAGGGGAGTGGCGTATTTGAGTGGGGGCGGGGAGAGTGGAGTGGAGTGTGGGAGCGGAGTGGAGGGAAGGGGAGTGGGAAGTGGAGTTGGGGACATATTTGGGGGAAGAGAGTTGGGTAGTGGAGGGCAGTGAGGAGGTGGAGGGAAGGGAGTGGGGGAGGGGAGTGGGGTAGGGGTGTCGGGTAGGGGAGTGGGGGCGCGGTGTGGGGTAGGGGAGTCGGGTAGGGGTGTGGTGATGGAGAGTGGGGTCGGGAAGTGAGGTAAGGATGGTGTGGAGGGGAGTGCGTTAGGGGAGAGCGGTAGGGGAGTGGGGAAGTGGAGTGGGGTAAGGGAGTGAGGGAGGGTAGTGGGGAATGGGAGCGTGGTACGGGAGGGGAGTGAGGAGGTGAAGGGAAGCGGTGTGGTGGACGGGAGAGGGGAAGGGGAGTGGGTGAGGGGAGTGGGGGAGGGGAGTGCGGTAGGGGAGTTGGAATGGGAGTTGGAATGGGAGTTGGGGAGGGGAGTGTGGTAGGGGAGTTGGGGAGGGGAGTGGGGAGGGGAGTGGGGGAGAGGAGTGAGGGAGGGGAGTTGAGGAGGGGTGTTGGGCAGGGGAGTGGGGGAGGGGTTCAGACTAGGGGAGTGGGGTATGGGAGTTGGCGCAGGGAGTGGGGTAGGGGAGTTGAGGCAGGGTGTGGGGGAGAGGAGAGGGTGAGGGGAGTTGCGGAGAGGAGTAGGGGAGGGGAGTGGGGTAGAGTGGGGGAGGGGTGTGAGATGTGTGAGTGGGGTAGAGAGGGGAGGGAGGGGAGTGGGGGAGGGGAGTGACGGAGGGGAGCGGAGTAGGGGAGTGGGGTATGGGAGTTGGGGAGGGGAGTTGCGGAGAGGAGAGGGGGAAGGGAGTGGGGTAGAGGAGTGGGGTATTGGAGTAGGGTGTATGATTTGGGTAGGTGAGTGAAGGAGGGGAGTGGGGGACAGGGAGTGGGGTAGGGGAGTGGGGGGAGGGAAGTGGGGGAGGGGAGCGGAGTAGGGGAGTGGGGTAGGGGTGTGGTGGCGGGGAGTGGGGTAGGGATGCGGAGTAGGCGAGTGGGGTAGGGGTGTGGTGTCGGGGAGTATCGTAGGGGAGTTGGGAAGGGGAGTGGGGGAGGGGATCGGAGTCGGGGGGTTGGGTATGGGCGTTGGTGAGGGTAGCAGGGGAGGAGAGTTGGGGAAGGGAGTGGTGGGGTGGAGAGGGGGAGGGGAGTGGGGGACAGGGTGTGGGATAGGGGAGTGGCGTATTTGAGTGGGGGCGGGGAGAGTGGAGTGGAGTGTGGGAGGGGAGTGGAGGGAAGGGGAGTGGGAAGTGGAGTTGGGGACATATTTGGGGTAAGAGAGTTGGGTAGAGGAGGGCAGTGAGGAGGTGGAGGGAAGGGGAGTGGGGGAGGGGAGTGGGGTAGGGGTGTCGGGTAGGGGAGTGGGGGAGCGGTGTGGGGTAGGGGAGTCAGGTAGGGGTGTGGTGATGGGGAGTGGGGCCGGTAAGTGAGGTAAGGGTGGTGTGGAGGGGTGTGCGTTAGGGGAGTGCGGTAGGGGAGTGGGGGCGTGGAGTGGGGTAAGGGAGTGGGGTAGGGTAGTGGGGAATGGGAGCGTGGTACGGAGGGCAGTGAGGAGGTGAAGGGAAGCGGAGTGGTGGACGGGAGAGGGGAAGGGGAGTGGGTGAGGGGAGTGGGGGAGGGGAGTTGGAATGGGAGTTGGAATGTGAGTTGGGGAGGGGAGTGGGGTAGGGGAGTTGGGGAAGGGAGTTGGGGAGGGGAGTGGGGGAGAGGAGTGAGGGAGGGGAGTTGAGGAGGGGTGTTGGGCAGGGGAGTGGGGGAGGGGTTCAGACTAGGGGAGTGAGTTAGGGGAGTGGGGTAGGGGTGTGGTGGCGTGGAGTGGGGTAGGGGTGCGGAGTAGACGAGTGGGGTAGGGGTGTGTTGTCGGGGAGTGGGGTAGGGGAGTTGGGAAGGGAAGTGGGGGAGGGGAGCGGAGTCGGGGAGTGGGGTATGGGCGTTGGTGAGGGGAGTGGGGGAAGAGAGTTGCGGAGGGGAGTGGCGGAGTGAAGAGGGGGAGGGGAGTGGGGTAGAGGTGTGTGGTAGAGGAGTAGGGTGAGTGAGTAGGGTTGGGGAGTGAGGGAGGGGAGTGGGGGACAGGGTGTGGGATAGGGGAGTGGCGTATTTGAGTGCGGGCGGGGAGAGCGGAGTGGAGTGTGGGAGGCGAGTGGAGGGAAGGGGAGTGGGGAAGGGGAGTGGGGTAGGGGTGTCGTGTTGGGGAGTGTGGTAGGGGTTTGGGGGAGGGGAGTGAGGTAGGGGTGTCGGGTAGGGGAGTGGGGGAGCGGTGTAGGGTAGGGGAGTCAGGTAGGGGTGTGGTGATGGGGAGTGGGTCGGTAAGTGAGGTAAGGGTGGTGTGGAGGGGAGTGCGTTAAGGGAGTGCAGTAGGGGAGTGGGGGAGTGGAGTGGGGTAAGGGAGTGGGGGAGGGTAGTGGGGAATGGGAGCGTGGTACGGGAGGGCAGTGAGGAGGTGAAGGGAAGCGGAGTGGTGGACGGGAGAGGGGAAGGGGAGTGGGTGAGGGGAGTGGGGGAGGGGAGTGCGGTAGGGGAGTTGGAATGGGAGTTGGAATGGGAGTTGGGGAGGGGAGTGTGGTAGGGGAGTTGGGGAGGGGAGTGGGGAGGGGAGTGGGGGAGAGGAGTGAGGGAGGGGAGTTGAGGAGGGGTGTTGGGCAGGGGAGTGGGGGAGGGGTTCAGACTAGGGGAGTGGGGTTTGGGAGTTGCCGCAGGGAGTGGGGTAGGGGAGTTGAGGCAGGGTGTGGGGGAGAGAAGTGGGGGAGGGGAGTTGCGGAGAGGAGTAGGGGAATGGAGTGGGGTAGAATGGGGGAGGGGTGTGGGATGTGTGAGTGGGGAACGGGGAGTTGGGTAGGGGAGTGGCGTAAGTGAGTGGGGGCAGGGAGAGTGGAGTGGAGTGGGGGAATGGAGTGGGGGAGCTGTGCAGGGCAAGAGAGTTGGGGAGTGGAGGGCAATGAGGAGGTGGATGGAAGGGGAGTCGGGTAGGGGTGTGGTGATGGAGAGTGGGGTCGGGAAGTGAGGTAAGGGTGGTGTGGAGGGGAGTGCATTAGGGAAGTGCGGTAGGGGGGTGGGGGAGTGGAGTGGGGTTGGGGGAGTGGGGGAGGGTAGTGGGGAATGGGAGCGTGGTACGGGAGGGGAGTGAGGAGGTGAAGGGAAGCGGAGTGGTGGACGGGAGAGGGGAAGGGGAGTGGGGGAGGGGAGTGGGGGAGTGGAGTGCAGTAGGGGACTTGGAATGGGAGTTGGAATGGGAGTTGGGGAGGGGGTAGGGGTTGGGGAGCGACGGAGGGGAGCTGGGGAGGGGAGTGGGGGAGAGGAGTGAGGGAGGGGAGTTGAGGAGGGGTTTGGGGCAGGGGATCGGGGAGGTGTTCAGAGTAGGGGAGTGGGGTATGGGAGTTGGCGCAGGGAGTGGGGTAGGGGAGTTGAGGCAGGGTGTGGGGGAGAGGAGAGGGTGTGGGGAGTTGCGGAGAGGAGTAGGGGAGGGGAGTGGGGTAGAGTGGGGGAGGGGTGTGGGATGTGTGAGTGGGGTAGAGAGGGGAGGGAGGGGAGTGGGGGAGGGGAGTGACGGAGGGGAGCGGAGTAGGGGAGTGGGGTATGGGAGTTGGGGAGGGGAGTTGCGGAGAGGAGAGGGGGAAGGGACTGGGGTAGAGGAGTGGGGTATTGGAGTAGGGTGTATGAGTTGGGTAGGTGAGTGAAGGAGGGGAGTGGGGGACAGGGAGTGGGGTAGGGGAGTGGGGGGAGGGAAGTGGGGGAGGGGAGCGGAGTAGGGGAGTGGGGTAGGGGTGTGGTGGCGGGGAGTGGGGTAGCGATGCGGAGTAGGCGTGTGGGGTAGGGGAGTGGTGACGGGGAGTATCGTAGGGGAGTTGGGAAGGGGAGTGGGGGAGGGGATCGGAGTCGGGGGGTGGGGTATGGGCGTTGGTGAGGGTAGCAGGGGAGGAGAGTTGGGGAAGGGAGTGGCGGGGTGGAGAGGGGGAGGGGAGTGGGGGACAGGGTGTGGGATAGGGGAGTGGCGTATTTGAGTGGGGGCGGGGAGAGTGGAGTGGAGTGTGTGAGGGGAGTGGAGGGAAGGGGAGTGGGAAGTGGAGTTGGGGACATATTTGGGGTAAGAGAGTTGGGTAGAGGAGGGCAGTGAGGAGGTGGAGGGAAGGGGAGTGGGGGAGGGGAGTGGGGTAGGGGTGTCGGGTAGGGGAGTGGGGGAGCGGTGTGGGGTAGGGGAGTCAGGTAGGGGTGTGGTGATGGGGAGTGGGGCCGGTAAGTGAGGTAAGGGTGGTGTGGAGGGGTGTGCGTTAGGGGAGTGTGGTAGGGGAGTGGGGGCGTGGTGTGGGGTAAGGGAGTGGGGGATGGTAGTGGGGAATGGGAGCGTGGTACGGGAGGGCAGTGAGGAGGTGAAGGGAAGCGGAGTGGTGGACGGGAGAGGGGGAGGGGAGTGGGGGAGGGGAGTGCGGTAGGGGAGTTGGAATGGGAGTTGGAATGTGAGTTGGGGAGGGGAGTGGGGTAGGGGAGTTGGGGAAGGGAGTTGGTGAGGGGAGTGGGGGAGAGGAGTGAGGGAGGGGAGTTGAGGAGGGGTGTTGGGCAGGGGAGTGGGGGAGGGGTTCAGACTAGGGGAGTGGGTTAGGGGAGTGGGGGGAGGGGAGTGGGGGAGAGGAGCGGAGTAGGGGAGTGGGGTAGGGGTGTGGTGGCGTGGAGTGGGGTAGGGGTGCGGAGTAGACGAGTGGGGTAGGGGTGTGTTGTCGGGGAGTGGGGTAGGGGAGTTGGGAAGGGAAGTGGGGGAGGGGAGCGGAGTCGGGGAGTGGGGTATGGGCGTTGGTGAGGGGAGTGGGGGAAGAGAGTTGCGGAGGGGAGTGGCGGAGTGAAGAGGGGGAGGGGAGTGGGGTAGAGGTGTGTGGTAGAGGAGTAGGGTGAGTGAGTAGGGTTGGGGAGTGAGGGAGGGGAGTGGGGGACAGGGTGTGGGATAGGGGAGTGGCGTATTTGAGTGCGGGCGGGGAGAGCGGAGTGGAGTGTGGGAGGCGAGTGGAGGGAAGGGGAGTGGGGAAGGGGAGTGGGGTAGGGGTGTCGTGTTGGGGAGTGTGGTAGGGGAGTGGGGGAGGGGAGTGAGGTAGGGGTGTCGGGCAGGGGAGTGGGGGAGCGGTGTGGGGTAGGGGAGTCAGCTAGGGGTGTGGTGATGGGGAGTGGGTCGGTAAGTGAGGTAAGGGTGGTGTGGAGGGGAGTGCGTTAGGGGAGTGCGGTAGGGGAGTGGGGGAGTGGAGTGGGGTAAGGGAGTGGGGGAGGGTAGTGGGGAATGGGAGCGTGGTACGGGAGGGCAGTGAGGAGGTGAAGGGAAGCGGAGTGGTGGACGGGAGAGGGGGAGGGGAGTGGGGGAGGGGAGTGCGGTAGGGGAGTTGGAATGGGAGTTGGAATGTGAGTTGGGGAGGGGAGTGGGGTAGGGGAGTTGGGGAAGGGAGTTGGGGAGGGGAGTGGGGGAGAGGAGTGAGGGAGGGGAGTTGAGGAGGGGTGTTGGGCAGGGGAGTGGGTTAGGGGAGTGGGGGGAGGGGAGTGGGGGAGGGGAGCGGAGTAGGGGAGTGGGGTAGGGGTGTGGTGGCGTGGAGTGGGGTAGGGGTGCGGAGTAGACGCGTGGGGTAGGGGTGTGGTGTCGGGGAGAGGGGTAGGGGAGTTGGGAAGTGAAGTGGGGGAGGGGAGCGGAGTCGGGGAGTGGGGTATGGGCGTTGGTGAGGGGAGTGGGGGAAGAGAGTTGCAGTGGGGAGTGGCGGAGTGGAGAGGGGGAGGGGAGTGGGGTAGAGGTGTGTGGTACAGGAGTAGGGTGAGTGAGTATGGTTGGGGAGTGAGGGAGGGGAGTGGGGGACAGGGTGTGGGATAGGGGAGTGGCGTATTTGAGTGGGGGCGGGGAGAGCGGAGTGGAGTGTGGGAGGCGAGTGGAGGGAAGGGGAGTGGGGAAGGGGAGTGGGGTAGGGGTGTCGTGTTGGGGAGTGGGGTAGGGGAGTGGGGGAGCGGAGTGGGGTAGGGGAGTCGGGTATGGGTGTGGTGATGGGGAGTGGGGACGGGAAGTGAGGTGGGGTGGTGTGGAGGGGAGTGCGTTAGAGGAGTGAGGTAGGGGGTGGGGGAGTGGAGTGGGGTAGGGGAGTGGGGGAGGGTAGTGGGGAATGGGAGTGTGGTACGGGAGGGGAGTGAGGAGGTGAAGGGAAGCGGAGTGGTGGATGGGAGAGGGGAAGGGGAGTGCGGGAGGGTAGTGGGGGAGGGGAGTGCGGTAGGGGAGTTGGAATGGGAGTTGGAATGGGAGTTGGGGAGGGGCGTGGGGTAGGGGAGCGACGGAGGGGAGCTGGGGCAGGGGAGTGGGGGAGGGGTTCAGAGTAGGGAAGTGGGGTATGGGAGTTGGCGCAGGGAGTGGGATAGGGGAGTTGAGGCAGGGTGTGGGGGAGAGTTGTGGGGGAGGGGAGTTGCGGAGAGGATTAGGGGAGGGGAGTTGGGTTGAGTGGGGGAGGGTTGTGTGATGTGTGAGTGGGGTAGAGAGGTGAGGGAGGGGAGTGGGGGAAAGGGAGTTGGGTAGGGGAGTGGGGGCGTGTAGAGTGGAGTGGAGTGGGGGAATGGAGTGGCGGAGGTGTGTTGGGCAGGAGAGTTGGGGAGTGGAGGGCAATGAGGAGGTGGATGGAAGGGGAGGCGGTAGGAGAGTTGGGGAGCGTAGTGAGGGCGGGGAGCGGAGTAGGGGAGTGGGGTATGGGAGTTGGTGAGGGGAGTTGTGGTGGAGAGTCGGGGAGGGGAGTTGCGGAGAGGAGAGGGGTAGAGGAGTGTGGTAGAGGAGTGTGGTAGAGGAGTGTGATAGAGGAGTGGGGTGAGTGAGTGGGTAGGGGAGTGAGGGAGGGGAGTGGGGGACAGGGAGTGGGGGAGGGGAGTGGCGTATTTGAGTGGGGAAGGGGAGAGGGGAGTGGAGTGGGGGAGGGGAGTGGAGGCAAGGTGAGTGGGGGAGTGGAGTGGGGGACATGTTTGGGGTAGGAGAGTTGGGTAGTGGAAGGCAGTGAAGAAGTGGAGGGAAGGGGAGTGGGAGTGGGGGCGGGGAGAGGGGTAGTTGTGTCGTGTTGTGGAGTGGGGGTGCGGAGTGGGGTAGGGGTGTGGGGTAGGGGATTGGGGTTGGGGAGTGGGGTAGGGGAGTGGGGGCGGGTAGTGGTGGATGGGAGTGTGGTACGGGAGGGAAGTGAGGAGGTGCAGGGATGCGGAGTGGGGGAACGGGTGTGGCGGAGGGTAGTGGGGGAGTGGAGTGGGCGATTGGAGTGGGGGAGAGGAGTGGGGAGCGTTGTGGGGCAGGTTTGTGCGGGAGGGGAGCGGGGGAGGGGATCGGGGGAGGGGAGCACGGAGGCGAGTTGTGGAAGTGAGTGAGGGAGGGGAGTGTGGGAGGAGGGTGGGGGAGGGGAGTGGGGCATTGGAGTTGGGGCGTGGAGTGTGCGAGGGGAGTTGGGGAGGGGAGTTGGGGAAGGGAGCGGGGGAGGGGAGTGGGGCATTGGAGTTGGGGCGTGGAGTGTGGGAGGGGAGTTGGGGAGGGGAGTTGGGGAGGGGAGCGGGGTAGCGGACTGAGGGAGGGCAGTTGGGGAGGGGAGTGGGGGAGGGGAGTGAGGGAGGGCAGCGGAGTAGGGGAGTGGGGTATGAGAGTTGGTAAGGGGAGTGGGGGAGGAGAGTTGGGGAGTGGAGGGCAATGAGGAGGTGGATGGAAGGGGAGGCGGTAGGAGAGTTGGGGAGCGGAGTGGGGGCGGGGGGCGGAGTAGGGGAGTGGGGTATGGGAGTTGGTGAGGGGAGTAGTGGTGGAGAGTCGGGGAGGGGAGTTGCGGAGAGGAGAGGGGTAGAGGAGTGTGGTGGAGGAGTGTGATAGAGGAGTGGGGTGAGTGAGTGGGTAGGGGAGTGAGGGAGGGGAGTGGGGGACAGGGAGTGGGGGAGGGGAGTGGCGTATTTGAGTGGGGAAGGGGAGAGGGGAGTGGAGTGGGGGAGGGGAGTGGAGGGAAGGTGAGTGGGGGAGTGGAGTGGGGGACGTGTTTGGTGTAGGAGAGTTGGGTAGTGGAAGGCAGTGAAGAGGTGGAGGGAAGGGGAGTGGGAGTGGGGGCGGGGAGAGGGGTAGGGGTGTCGTGTTGTGGAGTGGGGGAGTGGAGTGGTGTAGGGGAGTGGGGTAGGGGAGTGGGGTTGGGGAGTGGGGTAGGGGAGTGGGGGCGGGTAGTGGTGGATGGGAGTGTGGTACGGGAGGGAAGTGAGGAGGTGCAGGGAAGCGGAGTGGTGGAACGGGTGTGGGGGAGGGTTGTGGGGGAGTGGAGTGGGCGATTGGAGTGGGGGAGAGGAGTGGGGAGCGTTGTGGGGCAGGTTTGTGCGGGAGGGGAGCGGGGGAGGGGATTGGGGGAGGGGAGCACGGAGGCGAGTTGTGGAAGTGAGTGAGGGAGGGGAGTGTGGGAGGAGGGTGGGGGAGGGGAGTTGGGGAGGGGAGTTGTGGATGGGAGTGTGGAAGGGGAGTGAGGGAGGGGAGTGGGGCATTGGAGTTGGGGCGTGGAGTGAGGGAGGGGAGTTGGGGAGGGGAGTTGGGGAGGGGAGTTGGGGAGGGGAGCGGGGTAGCGGAGTGAGGGAGGGCAGTTGGGGAGGGGAGTGGGGGAGGGGAGTGAGGGAGGGGAGTGGAGTAGGGGAGTGGGGGATGGGAGTTGGGGAGGAGAGTTGGGGCGGGGAGTTGGGGAGGGGTGTTGCGGAGAGGAGAGTGGGAAGGGAGTGGGGTAGAGGAGTGGGGTATTGGAGGAGGGTGTGTGAGTGGGGTAGGTGAGTGAAGGAGGGGAGTGGGGGACAGGGAGTGGAGGAGGGGAGCTGAGTAGGGGAGTGGGGTAGGGGTGTAGTGTCTGTGAATGGGGTAGTGGAGTGGGGGAGGGGAGCAGAGTAGGGGAGTGGGGTAGGGGTGTGGTGTCGGGGAGTGGGGTAGGGGAGTTGGGAAGGGGAGTGGGGGAGGGGAGCGTTGTAGAGGAGTGGGGTATGGGCGTTGGTGAGGGGAGTGGGGGTGGAGTATTGGGCAGGGGAGTGGTGGAGTGGAGAGGGGGAGGGGAATGGGGTAGAGGTGTGTGGTAGAGGAGTAGGGTGAGTGAGTAGGGTTGGGAAGTGAGGGATGGGAGTGGGGGACAGGGTGTGGGATAATGGTGTGGCGTATTTGAGTGGGGGCGGGGAAAGGGGAGTTGAGTGTGGGAGGGGAGGTGAGGGAAGGGGAGTGCGGAGTGGAGTTGGGGACATATTTGGGGTAGGAGAGTTGGGTAGTGGAGGGCAGTGAGGAGGTGGAGGGAAGGGGAGTGGGGGAGGGGAGTTGGGTAGGGGTGTCGTGTTGGGGAGTGGGGTAGGGGAGTGGGGGAGCGGAGTGGGGTAGGGGAGTCGGGTAGGGGTGTGGTGATGGGGAATGGGGTCGGGAGGTGAGGTAGGGGTGGTGTGGATGGGAGTGCGTTAGGGGACTGCGGTAGGGGAGTGGGGGAGTGGAGTGGGGTAGGGGAATGATGAAGGGTAGTGAGGAGTGGGAGCGTGTTACGGGAGGGCAGTGAGGAGTTGAAGGGAAGCGGAGTGGTATACGGGAGAGGGGGAGGGGAGTGGGCGAGGGGGGTGGGGGAGGGGAGTGCGGTAGCGGAGTTGGAATGGGAGTTGGAATGGAAGTTGGGGAGGGGTGTGAGGTTGGGGAGCGACGGAGGGGAGTTGGGTAGGGGAGTGGGGGAGCGGAGTGGGGTAGGGGAGTCGGGTAGGGGTGTGATGATGGGGAGTGGGGGAGGGAAGTGAGGTAGGGGTGGAGTGGAGGGGAGTGCTTTAGAGGAGTGCGGTAGGGGATTGAGGGAGTGGAGTGGGGTAGGGGAGTGGGGGAGTGTAGTGGGGAATGGGAGCGTGTTACCGGAGGGCAGAGCAGGTGAAGGGAAGCGGAGTGGTGGACGGGAGTGGGGGAGGGGAGTGGGGGAGGGGAGTGGGGGAGGGGAGTGGGGGAGGGGAGTGCGGTAGGGGAGTTGGAATGGGAGTTGGGATGGGAGTTGGAATGGGAGTTGGAATGGAAGTTGGAATGGGAGTTGGGGAGGGGAGTGGGGTAGGGGAGCGACAGAGGGTAGTTGGGGAGGGGAGTGGGGGAGAGGAGTGAGGGAGGGGAGTTGTGGAGGGGTGTGGGGCAGGGGAGTGGGTGTGTGGTTCAGTGTAGGGGAGTGGGGTATGGGAGTTGGCGCAGGGAGTGGGGTAGGGGAGTTGAGGCAGGGTGTGAGGGAGCGGAGTGGGGGAGGGGAGTTGCGGAGAGGAGTAGGGGAGGGGAGTTGGGTTGAGAGGGGGTGGGGTGTGACATGTGTGAGTGGGGTAGAGGTGTGAGGGAGGGGAGTGGGGGACAGGGAGATGGGTAGGGGAGTTGCGTAAGTGAGTGGGGGCGGGGAGAGTGGAGTGGAGTGGGGGAATGGAGTGGGCGAGGTGTGTAGGGCAGGAGAGTTGGGGAGTTGAGGGCAGTCAGGAGGTGGATGGGAGGGGAGTGGGGTCGGAGAGTTGGGAAGCGGATTGCGGTATGTTAGTGGGGTAGGGGAGTGGAGTCGGGGTGTGGGTAGGGGGAGTGGGGGAGCGAAGTGGGGTAGGGGAGTGGAGTAGGGGTGTGGTGACGGGGAGTGTGGAGGTGCAGTGGAGCAGAGTGGTGGAACGGGAGTGGGGGAGGGGAGTGGGGGAGGGGAGTGTGGGAGGGAGTGTGGGAGGGGAGTGGGGAGGGTAGTGGGGAGCGTTTTGGGGGAGGTTAGTGGGGGAGGGGAGCGAGGGAGGGGAGTTGTGGAGGTGAGTGAGGGAGGGGAGTGTGGGAGGAGAGTGGGGGAGGGGAGTGGGGAGGGGAGGGGGGGTGGGGAGTTGGGGTTTGGAGTGGGGGAGGGGAGTGGGGGATGGGTCTTGGAGAGGGGAGTGGGGGAGGGGAGTGGTGGAGGGGGGTTGAGGCAAGGGAGTGGGGGAGAGGAGTGGGCTGTGTGAGTGTGGTAGGGGAGTAAGGGAGGGGAGTGGGGGACAGGGAGTGGGGTAGGGGTGTCGCGTAATGAGTGGGGGCGGGGAGAGTGGAGTGGAGTGGGGGAGGGGAGAGGAGGGATGGGGAGTGGGAGAGTGGAGTTGGGCAGGTATGTGGGGTAGGTGAGTTGGGTAGTGCAGGGCAGTGAGGAGGTGGAGGGGAGGGGAGTGCGGTTGGAGGGTTGGGGAGTGGAGTGCGGTAGGGGAGAGTAGTAGGGGTGTGGTGTCAGGGAGAGGGGTAGGGGAGTGTGGGAGTGGAGTGGGGGAGGGGAATGGGGAGAGGGGTTGGGGAGTGGAGTGGGGGAGGGGAGTGGGGGAGGGTAGTGGGGAGGGGAGTTGGGGAGGGCAGTGTGGTCAGGGAGTTGGGGAGGGGAGCTGGGGAGGGGAGCGGGGTAGGTGAGCAGAGTGGGGGAGTGTAGTGTGGGAGTTAGTGAGGGGAGTGGGGGAGGAAAGTTGGGAAGGGGAGTTGTATCGGGGTGTGGTAACGGGGAGTGGGGTAGGGGAGTGGGGTAGAGGATATGTGGAGGGGAGTGTGGTAGTGGAGTGGAGTGTGGATGGGAGTGTCGTAGGTGAGGGCAGTGATGAGGTGCAGGGATGCGGAGTGGTGGACGGGAGTGGGGGGGTTGGGGCAGGGGAGTGGGGGAAGGGGAGAGGGGCAGGGGAGTTGGGGAGGGGAATGGGGAGAGGGGTTGGGGCGTGGAGTGCGGGAGGGGAGTGGGGGAGGGTAGAGGGGGAGGGGAGTTGGGGAGGGCAGAGTGGTCGGGGAGTTGGGGAGGGGAGTTGGGGTGGGGAGCTGGGGAGTGGAGCGTGGTAGGTGAGTGACGGAGGTGAGTTAGGGCGGGGTGTAGGGGAGGGGTGTGCAGGAGGGGAGTTGATGAGGGGAGTGGGGTAGGGGAGTGGAGTGGGGGAGGAGAGGGGAGATGAGAGTGTGGTAAGGGAGGGCAGTGAGGAGGTGCAGGGATGCGGAGTGGTTTACAGGAGTGGGGGAGGGGGTGGGGTAGGGGAGTGGGGGAAGGGGAGCGGGGTAGGGGAGTTGGGGAGGGAAATGGGGAGGGGTGTTGAGGAGTGGATTGCGAGTGGGGAGTGGGGGTGGGTAGTGGGGGAGGGGAGTTGGGGAGGGCAGTGTGGTCGGGGAGTTGGGGATGGGAGTTGGGGAGGGGAGCAGGGGAGGGGAGCTGGGGAGGGGAGCGGGGTAGGTGAGTGAGGTAGGGGAGTTGGGGATGGGAGTAGGGAAGGGGAGTGCAGGAGGAGAGTTGAGCAGGGGTGCGTTGGAGGGGAGCGCAGCAGGAGAGCAGAGTAGGGGCGTGGGGTATGTGAGTTAGAGAGGGGAGTGGGGGAGGAGAGTTGGGAAGGGGTGTTGTGTTTAGGTGTGGTAGCGGGGAGCGGTGTAGGGGAGTTGGGGAGGGGATAGGGGAGGGGGTTGAAAGTGGATTGCGGGAGGGAAGTGGGCGAGGGGAGTTGGGGAGGGCAGTGTGGTCAAGGAGTTGGGGAGGGGAGTTGGGGAGGGGAGTAGGGGAGGGGAGTAGGGGAAGGGAGTGCAGGAGGGTAGTTGAGGAGGGGTGAGGGCGTGAGGAGCGGAGTAGGGGAGCAGAGTAGGGGAGTGGGGTATGGGAGTTAGTGAGGGGAGTGGGGGAGGAGGAGAGTTGGGAAGGGGAGTTGTGTCGGGGTGTGGGAACGGGGAGTGGGAAAGGGGATATGTGGAGGGGAGTGCGGTAGGGGAGTGGAGTGGGGGAGGGTAATGGGGGATGGGAGTGTGGTAGGGGAGGGCAGTGAGGAGGTGCAGGGATGCAGAGTGGTGGATGGGAGTGAGGGAGGGGTGGGGTAGGGGAGTGGGGGAATGGGGAGGCGAGTTGGGGAGTGTGGTTGGGGATATGGGGAGGGGAGTTGGGGAGGGGAATGGGGAGGTGGGTTGGGGAGTGGTGTGCGGGAGGGGTGTGCGGGTGGGGACTGGGGGAGGGTAGTGGGGGAGGGGAGTTAGGGAGGGCAGTGTGGTCGGGGAGTTGGGGAGGGGAGTTGGGGAGGGGAGCTGGGGAGGGGATCGGGGCAGGTGATTGAGGGAGGGGAGTTGGGGAGGGGAATAGGGGAGGGGAGTGCAGGAGGGGAGTTGAGGAGGGGTGTGAGAGAGGGGAGCGGACTGGGGGAGCAGAGTAAGGGGTGGGGTATGGGAGTTAGTGAGTGGAGTGGGGTATGGATGTGGGGTAGGGGAGTTTGGAGGAGAGTGAGGTAGGGGAATTGGGGAGGGGAGTGGGGTAGGGGAGTGGGCGAGGTGTGTGGGGTAGGAGAGTTGGGTAGGGCAGTGAGTTAGGGGAGTGGGATAGGGGAGTGGGAAAGTGGAGTGGGATAGGTGAGTTGGGAAGGGGAGTGGGGGAGGGGAGTGAGTTAGGGGAGTGGGGTAGGGGAGTGGGAAAGTGGAGTGTGATAGGTGAGTGGGGGCCGTGTGTGGGGTAGGAGAGTTGGGTAGTGGAGGGCAGTAAGGAGGTAGAGGTAAGGGGAGTGGGGGAGGGGAGTTTGGGAGGGAAGTGGGGTAGGGGGGTGGGGTCGGGGAGTGGGGGAGAGAGGTGATTTAGGGGAGTGAAGTAGGGGACTGGGAAAGTGGAGTGGGATAGAGGAGTGGGGTAGGGGAGTGGGGCAGGGGAGTGGGGTAGTGGAGTGGGGTAGGGGAGTGGGGTCGGGGAGTTGGGTAAGAGAGTGGGGGAGGGGAGTGTGGGAGGGGAGTGTGGGAGGGGTGTGGGGCAGGGGAGTGGGCGAGGGGAGTTGGGGTGGTGAATGAGGGAGGAGAGTGGGGGAGGGGAATGGGGAGGTGAGTGCGGTTGGGGAGTTGGAATGGGAGTTGGGGAGGGGAGTGGGGTAGGAGAGTTGGGGAGGGGAGTTGCGGAGAGGCGAGGGGTAGAGGAGTGTGGTAGAGGAGTGTGGTAGAGGAGTGGGGTGATTGAGTGGGGTAGGGGAGGGAGGGAGGGGAGTGGGGGACAGGGTGTGGAGTAGGGGAGTGGGGTAGGGGAGTGGCATATTTGAGTGGGGGCGGGGAGACAGGAGTGGAGTGGGGGAGGGGAGTGGACGGAAGGGGAGTGGGGGAGTGGAGTGAGGGACGTGTTTGGGGTAGGAGAGTTGGGTAGTGGAGGGCAGTGAGGAGGTGGAGTGAAGGGGAGTGGGGGAGGGGAGTGGGGGAGGTGTGTTGTGTTGGGGAGTGGGGTAGCGGAGTGGGGAGCGGAGTGGGGTAGGGGAGTGGGGAGCGGAGTGGGGTAGGGGAGTGGGGTAGGGGAGTGGGGGAGAGTAGTGGTGGATGGGAGTGTGGTACGGGAGGGCAGTGAGGAGGTGCAGGGAAGCGGAGTGTTGGAACGGGACTGGGGGAGGATAGTGGGGGAGGGGAGTGGGGGAGGGGTGTGGGGCAGAGGAGTTGGGTAGAGGAGTGGGGCAGAGGAGTTCGAGAGCGTTATGGGGGAGGTTAGAGTGGGAGGGGGGCGAGGGAGGGGAGCGGGGGAGGGGAGTTGTGGAGGGGAGTGAGGGAGGGGAGTGTGGGAGGAGAGTGGGGGAGGGGGGTTGGGGTGGGGAGTTCGGGAGAGGAGTGGGTGTGCGGAGTGGGACAGGGGAGTGGGGCAGGGGAGTTTGGGAGTGGAGTGGGGGAGGGGAGTTGGGGAGGGGAGTTGGGGAGGGGAGTTGGGGAGGTGAGTGGGGGAGGGGAATGGGGAGAGGGGTTGGGGAGTGGAGTGGGGGAGGGGAGTGGGGGAGGGTAGTGGGGAGGGGAGTTGGGGAGGGCAGTGTGGTCGGGGAGTTGGGGCGGGGAGCTGGGGAGGGGAGCTGGGTAGGTGAGCAGAGTGGGGGAGTGTAGTGTGGGAGTTAGTGAGGGGAGTGGGGGAGGAAAGTTGGGAAGGGGAGTCGTATCGGGGTGTGGTAACGGGGAGTGGGGTAGGGGAGTGGGGTAGAGGATATGTGGAGGGGAGTGTGGTAGTGGAGTGGAGTGGGGATGGGAGTGTCGTAGGTGAGGGCAGTGATGAGGTGCAGGGATGCGGAGTGGTGGACGGGAGTGGGGGAGGGGGTGGGGCAGAGGAGTGGGGGAAGGGGAGCGGGGCAGGGGAGTTGGGGAGGGGAATGGGGAGAGGGGTTGGGGAGTGGAGTGCGGGAGGGGAGTGGGGGAGGGTAGAGGGGGAGGGGAGTTGGGGAGGGCAGTGTGGTCGGGGAGTTGGGGAGGGGAGTTGGGGTGGGGAGCTGGGGAGTGGAGCATGGTAGGTGAGTGACGGAGGGGAGTTAGGGAGGGGTGTAGGGGAGGGGTGTGCAGGAGGGGAGTTGAGGAGGGGAGTGGGGTAGGTGAATGGAGTGGGAGAGGAAAGGGGAGATGAGAGTGTGGTAAGGGAGGGCAGTGAGGAGGTGCAGGGATGCGGAGTGGTTTACAGGAGTGGGGGAGGGGGTGGGGTAGGGGAGTGGGGGAAGGGGAGCGGGGTAGGGGAGTTGGGGAGGGAAATGGGGAGGGGTGTTGAGGAGTGGATTGCGTGTGGGGAGTGGGGGTGGGTAGTGGGGGAGGGGAGTTGGGGAGGGCAGTGTGGTCGGGGAGTTGGGGATGGGAGTTGGGGAGGGGAGCTGGGGAGGGGAGCTGGGGAGGGGAGCGGGGTAGGTGAGTGAGGTAGGGGAGTTGGGGATGGGAGTAGGGAAGGGGAGTGCAGGAGGGGAGTTGAGCAGGGGTGCGTTGGAGGGCATCGCAGCAGGAGAGCAGAGTAGGGGCGTGGGGGATGTGAGTTAGAGAGGGGAGTGGGGGAGGAGAGTTGGGAAGGGGTGTTGTGTTTAGGTGTGGTAACGGGGAGCGGTGTAGGGGAATTGGGGAGGGGATAGGGGAGGGGGTTGAAAGTGGATTGCGGGAGGGAAGTGGGCGAGGGGAGTTGGGGAGGGCAGTGTGATCGGGGAGTTGGGGAGGGGAGTTGGGGAGGGGAGCTGGGGAGGGGAGCGGGGTAGGTGAGTTGCGGAGGGGAGTTTCGGAGGGGAGTAGGGGAGGGGAGTAGGGGAAGGGAGTGCAGGAGGGGAGTTGAGGAGGGGTGAGGGCGTGAGGAGCTGAGTAGGGGAGCAGAGTAGGGGAGTGGGGTATGGGAGTTAGTGAGGGGAGTGGGGGAGGAGGAGAGTTGGGAAGGGGAGTTGTGTCGGGGTGTGGGAACGGGGAGTGGGAAAGGGGATATGTGGAGGGGAGTGCGGTAGGGGAGTGGAGTGGGGGAGGGTCGTGGGGGATGGGAGTGTAGTAGGGGAGGGCAGTGAGGAGGTGCAGGGATGCAGAGTGGTGGACGGGAGTGAGGGAGGGGTGGGGTAGGGGAGTGGGGGAATGGGGAGGCGGGTTGGGGAGTGGAGTGCGGGAGGGGAGTGGGGATGGGTAGTGGGGGAGTGGAGTTGGGGAGGGGAGTGTGGTTGGGGATATGGGGAGGGGGGTTGGGGAGGGGAATGGGGAGGTGGGTTGGGGAGTGGTGTGCGGGAGGGGTATGCGGGTGGGGACTGGGGGAGGGTAGTTGGGGAGGGGAGTTAGGGAGGGCAGTTTGGTCGGGAATTGGGGAGGGGAGTTGGGGAGGGGAGCTGGGGAGGGGATCGGGGCAGGTGATTGAGGGAGGGGAGTTGGGGAGGGGAATAGGGGAGGGGAGTGCAGGAGGGGAGTTGAGGAGGGGTGTGGGAGAGGGGAGCGGACTGGGGCAGCAGAGTAGGGGGTGGGGTATGGGAGTTAGTGAGGGGAGTGGGGGAGGAGAGTTGGGAAGGGGAGTAGTGTCGGGGTGTGGGAACCGGGAGTGCGGTAGGGGATATGTGGAGGGGATTGCGGTATGGGAGTGGAGTGGGGGAAGGTAGTGGGGGATGGGAGTGTGGTAGGGGAGGGCAGTGAGGAGGTGCAGGGATGCGGAGAGGTGGACGGGAGTGGGGGAGGGGGTGGGGTAGGGGAGTGGAGGAAGGGGAGCGGGGTAGGGGAGTTGGGGAGGGGAATGGGGCGGTGGGTTGGGGAGTTGTGTGCGGGAGGGGAGTGCGGGAGGGGAGTGCGGCAGGGGACTGGGGGAGGGTAGTGGGGGAGGGGTGTTAGGGAGGGCAGTGTGGTCGGGGAGTTGGGGAGGGGAGTTGGGGAGGGGAGCTGGGGAGGGGAGCGGGTTAGGTGAGTGAGGGAGGGAAGTTGGGGAGGGGAGTAGGGGAGGGCAGTGCTGGAGGGGAGTTGCGGAGGGGTGTGGGGGAGCGGAGCGGACTAGGGGAGCAGAGTAGGGGTCTGCAGTTTGGGAGTTAGTGTGGGGAGTCGAGGAGGAGAGTTGGGAAGGGGAGTTGTCTCGGGGTGTGTTAACAGGGAGTATGGTAGGGGAGTGGGATAGAGGATATGTGGAGGGGAGTGCGGTAGGGGAGTGGAGTGGGGGAGGGTAGTGGGGGTTGGGAGTGTGGTAGGGGAGGGCAGTGAGGAGGTGAAGTAATGCGGAGTGGTGGACGGGAGTGGGGGAGTGGGTGGGGTAGGGGAGTGGGGGAAGGGGAGCGGGGTAGGGGAGTTGGGGAGGGTAATGGGGACGGGGGTTGGGGATTGGAGTGGGGGAGGGTAGTGGGGGATGGGAGTGTGGTAGGGAAGGGCAGTGAGGAGGTGCAGGGATGCGGAGTGGTGGATGGGAGTGTGCAGGGGGTTGGGGAGTGGGGTGAGGGAGGGGAGTGGGGGAGGGTAGTGGGGGAGGGGAGTTGGGGAGGGCAGTTTTGTCGGGGAGTTGGGGAGGGGAGTTGGGGAGGGAAGTGTGGTCGGGGAGTTGGGGAGGGGAGCTAGGGAGTGGAGCGTGGTAGGTGAGTGAGGGAGGGGAGTTGGGGCGGGGAGTCGGGGAGGGGAGTGCATGTGGGGAGTTGAGGAGGGCTGTGGGGGAGGGTAGCGGAGAAGGGGAGCAGAGTAGGGCAGTGGGGTATGGGAGTTAGTGAGGGGAGTGGGCGAGGAGAGTTGGGAAGGGGAGTTGTGTCGGGGTGTGGTAACGGGGAGTGGGGTGGGGAGTGGGGAATGGGAGTGAGGGAGGGGAGTGAGGGAGGGGAGTGTGTGAGGGGAATGAGGTAGGGGAGTGGGGGAGGGGAGTTACAGAGAGGAGGGGATGGGAGTGGGTTGGGGAGTGGGGGAGGGGAGTTGGGGAGTGTAGTAGTGGAGGGGATTGGGAGTGGGGAGTGGGGTAGGGGATGTGGGGATTGATTGTGATGTAGGAGAGTGGGGGAGGGTAGTGGGGGAGGAGAGCAAGGTAGGGGAGGGGGCAGGGGTGTGGGGGAAGGGAGTTGTGAGAGGTGAGTGGGGGAGGGGAGCGGGGTAGTGGATTGGGGGAGGGGTGTTGGGGAGGGGAGCGGAGTCGGGGAGCAGAGTAGGGGAGTGGGGTATGGGAATTAGTGAGGGGAGTGGGGGAGGAGAGTTGGGAAGGGGAGTTGTGTACGGGTGTGCTAACGGGGAGTGGGGTAGGGGAGTGGGGACGGGGATATGAGGAGGGGAGTGCGGTAGGGGAGTCGAGTGGGGGAGGGTAGTGGGGGATGGGAGAGTGGTAGGGGAGGGCAGTGAGGAGGTGCAGGGATGCGGAGTGGTGGACGGGAATGGGGGAGGGGGTGGGGTAGGGGAGTGGGGGTTGGGGAGCGGGGTAGGGGAGTTGGGGAGAGGAATGCGGAGGGGCTTGAGGAGTGGAGTGCAGGAGGGGAGTGGGGCAGGGCAGTGGGGGAGTGGAGTTGGGGAGGGAAGTGTGGTCGGGGCGTTGGGGGAGGGGTGCTTGGGAGGGGAGCGTGGTCGGTGAGTGAGGCAGGGGAGTTGGGGAGGGGAGTAGGGGAGGGGAGTGCACGAGGGGAGGTGTGGAGGGGTGTGGGTGAGGGGAGAGGAGTAGGGGAGGGGAGTGGGGGATGGGAGTGTGGAAGGGAAGGGCAGTGAGGAGGTGCAGGGATGCGGAGTGGTGGACGGGAGTGGGGGAGGGGAGTGGGGGAGGGGTTGGGGTAGGGGAGTGGGTGCAGGGGAGCGGAGTAGGGGAGTGTTGGTGAGGTGAATGGGAAGGGGTGTTGGGGAGTGGAGTGCGGGAGGGGAGTAGGATAGGGGTGTGGAGTAGGGGAGTGGGGTAGGGTAGTTGAGGATGGGAATGGGGAGGAGGGATGGGGAGTGGGATGCGGGAGGGGGGTGAGGGAGGGTAGTGGGGGAGGGGAGCTGGGGAGGGGAGTTGGGGAGGGGAGTGGGGTATGAGAGTTTGGAGGGGAGTGACGGAGGAGGGTTGGGGAGGGGAGGTAGGGAGGGGAGCGGGGTAGGTGAGTGAGGGAGGGGAGTTGGTGAGGGGAGTAGGGGAGGGGAGTGCAGGAAGGGAGTTGAGGAGGAGTGTGGGGGAGGGGAGCGGAGTAGGGGAGCAGAGTAGGGGAGTGGGGTAAGGCAGTTAGTGTGGGGAGTGTGGGAGGAGAGTTGGGAAGGGGAGTTGTGTAGGGGTGTGGTAACGGGTAGTGGGGTAGGGGAGTGGGGTATGGGATATGTGGAGTGGAGTGCGGTCGGCGAGTGGAGTGGGGGAGGGTAGTGGGGGATGGGAGCGTGGTAGGGGAGGGCAGTGAGGAGGTGCAGGGATGCGGAGTGGTGGACGGGAGTGGGGGAGGGGAGTGTGTGAGGGGGTGGGGTAGGGGAAGGGGAGCGGGGTAGGCGAGTTGCGGAGGGGAATGGGGAGGAGGGTTGGGGAGTGGGGGAGGGGAGTTGGTGATGGGAGTGATGTCGGGGAGTGGGGGAGGGGAGTGGGGGAGGGGAGTGTGGGAGGGGTGTTGGGGAGGGAGTTGGGGAGGGGAGTTGGGTAGGGGAGTGGGGTATGGGAGTTAGTGAGGGGAGTCAGGGTGGAGAGTTGGGGAGGGGAGTTAACGAGTGGAGTGGGGGAGTGGAGTGGGGGTGTGGAGTGGGGGAGGGGAGTGGGGGTGGGGAGTGGGTGAGGGGGTGGGGTAGGGGATTAGGGGATGGGGAGCGGGGTAGGGGAGTTGGGGAGGGGAATCGGGAGGGGGTTGGGGAGTGAAGTGCGGGCGGGGAGTGAGGGAGGGTAGTGGGGGAGGGGAGTTGGGGAGGGGAGTTGGTGAGGGGAGTGGGGTATGGGAGTTTCTGAGGGGCGTGGGGGAGGAGAGTTGGGGAGTGGAGTGGGGGAGTGGAGTGGGGGTGTGGAGTGGGGGAGGGGAGTGATTCACTGGAGTGGGGGAGGGGAGTTGGAGACTGGAGTGGGCTGAGCGGAGTGGAGGAGGGGAGTGGGGTATGGGAGTTGGAGAGGGAAGTAGGGGAGGAGTGTTGGGGAGGGGATTGGGGTAGGTAAGCGGGGTAGGAGAGTGGGGGAGGGGAGCTAAGGCAGGGATAGGGGGAGCGGAGTGGTTGAGGGGAGTTGCGGAGAGGAGAGGGGAATGTAGTTGGGGAGGGGACTTGGGGAGGGGCATGGGGGATGGGGTGGGGGAGGGGAGTGGGGGAGGGGAGTTGGGGACTGGATTGAGGAGGGGAGTGGGGGAGGGGATTGCAGTAGGGGAATTGGGGAGGTGAGTGGGGGAGGGGAGTTCAGGACTGGAGTGGGGGAGGGGAGTGGGGGAGGGGAGTGAGGGAGGGGTGTTGGAGAGGTGAGCGGGGAGGGGAGTGAGGGAGGGGAGTTGAGGAGGGATGTGGTGTATGGGAATTGATGAGGGAAGTGGGGGAGGAGTGTTGAGGAGGGGAGTTGGGGAGGGTAATGGGGTAGGGGAGTGGGGCAGGGGAGTTGGGAGGGGAGTTGAGGCAGGGATTGGAGGAGCGGAGTGATTGTGGGGAGTTGCGGAGATGAGAGGGGGAGCGGAGTGGTGGACAGGAGAGGGGAAGTGCAGTTGGGGGGAGTATGGGAGCGGAGTTGGGGGCAAGTGTGGTTGGGGAGTTGGTGTAGGGAGTGGGGAAGGGGAGTGGGGTAGGGGAGTTGAGGAGAGGGGTGGGGGAGGGAAGCGGAGTAGGGGAGCAGAGTATGGGAGTGGAGTATGGGAGTTAGTGAGAGGAGTGGGGGAGGAGAGTTGGGAAGGGGAGTTGTGTAGGGGTGTGATCACGGGGAGTGGGGTAGGGGAGTGGGGTAGGGGATATGTGGAGGTGTGTGCGGCAGGGGAATGGAGGGGGGAGGGTAGTGGGGGATGGGAGTGTGGTAGGGGAGGGCAGTGAGGAGGTGCAGGGATGCGGAGTGGTCGACGGGAGTGGGGGAGGGGTGGTGTAGGGGAGTGGGGGAAGGGCAGCGGGGTAGGGGAGTTGGGGAGGGGAATGGGGAGGGTCGTGGGGGAGGGGAGTTGGAGAGGGAAGTGTGGTCGGGGAGTTGGGGAGGGGAGTTGTGGAGGGGAGCTGTGGAGGGGAGCTGTGGAGGGGAGCGGGGTAGGTGAGTGAGGGAGGGTAGTTGGGGAGGGGATTAGGGGAGGGGAGCTGTGGAGGGGAGTTGAGGAGGGGTGTGGGGGAGGGGAGCGGATTAGGGGAGCAGTGCAGGGGAGTGTGGTATGGGAGTTTGTGAGGGGAGTGGCGGAGGAGAGTTGGGAAGCGGAGTTGTGTAGGGGTGTGGTAACGGGGAGTGGGGTAGGGGAGTGGGGTAGGGGTTATGTGGAGGGGAGTGCGGTAGGCGAGTGGAGTGGGGGAGGGTAGTGGGGGATGGGAGCGTGGTAGGGGAGGGCAGTGAGGAGGTGCAGGGATGCGGAGTGGTGGACGGGAGTGGGGGAGGGGAGTGTGTGAGGGGGTGGGGTAGGGGAAGGGGAGCGGGGTAGGGGAGTTGTGGAGGGGAATGGGGAGGAGGGTTGGGGAGTGGGATGCGGGAGGGGGGTGAGGGAGGGGAGTGGGGGAGGGGAGTTTGTGATGGGAGTAGGGGAGGGGAGTGGGGGAGGGGAGTGGGGGAGGGGTGTTGGGGAGGGGTGTTGGGTAGGGGAGTTGGGGAGGGAGTTGGGGAGGGGAGTGGGGTATGGGAGTTTGTGAGGGGAGTCAGGGTGGAGTGTTGGGGAGGGGAGTTAGGGAGTGGAGTGGGGGAGTGGAGTGTGGGTGTGGAGTGGGGGAGGGGAGTGGGGTTGGGGAGTGGGTGAGGGGTGGGATAGGGGAGTAGGGGATGGGGAGCGGGGTAGGGGAGTTGGGGAGGGGAATCGGGAGGTGGATGGGGAGTGGTGTGCGGGATGGGAGTGAGGGAGGGTAGTGGGGGAGGGGAGTTGGGGAGGGGAGTTGGTGAGGGGAGTGGGTGGGGGAGTGGGGTAGGGGAGTTGGGGAGGGGTGTTGGGTAGGGGAGTTGGGGAGGGAGTTGGGGAGGGGAGTGGGGTATGGGAGTTTGTGAGGGGAGTCAGGGTGGAGTATTGGGGAGGGGAGTTAGGGAGTGGAGTGGGGGAGTGGAGTGTGGGTGTGGAGTGGGGGAGGGGAGTGGGGTTGGGGAGTGGGTGAGGGGTGGGGTAGGGGAGTAGGGGATGGGGAGCGGGGTAGGGGAGTTGGGGAGGGGAATCGGGAGGTGGATGGGGAGTGGTGTGCGGGATGGGAGTGAGGGAGGGTAGTGGGGGAGGGGAGATGGGAAGGGGAGTTGGTGAGGGGAGTGGGTGGGGTAGTGGGGTAGGGGAGTTGGGGAGGTGAGTGGGAGAGGCGTGTTGCAGAATGGAGTTGGGGAGGGGAGTTGGGGAGGGGACTTGGGGAGGGGCGTGGGGGATGGGGTGGGGGAGGGGAGTGGGGGAGGGGAGTTGGGGACTGGATTGAGGAGGGGAGTGGGGGAGGGGATTGCAGTAGGGGAGTTGGGGAGGTGAGAGGGGGAGGGGAGTTGGGGACTGGAGTGGGGGAGGGGAGTGGGGTAGGGGAGTGAGGGAAGGGTGTTGGAGAGGTGAGCGGGGGAGGGGAGTGAGGGAGGGGAGTTGAGGAGGGATGTGGTGTATGGGATTTGGTGAGGGAAGTGGGGGAGGAGTGTTGAGGAGGGGAGTTGGGGAGGGTAATTGGGTAGGGGTTGGGGCAGGGGAGTGGGGGAGGGGAGTTGAGGCAGGGATTGGAGGAGCGGAGTGGTTGTGGGGAGTTGCGGAGATGAGAGGGGGAGGGGAGTGGTGGACAGGAGAGGGGGAGTGCAGTTGGGGGGAGTATGGGAGCGGAGTTGGGGGGAAGAGTGGTTGGGGAGTTGGGGTGGGGAGCTGGCGTGAGAAGTGGGGAAGGGGAGTGGGGTAGGGGAGTTGAGGAGAGGTGTGGTGGAGGGAAGCGGAGTAGGGGAGCAGGGTAGGGGAGTGGGGTATGGGAGTTAGTGAGAGGAGTGAGGGAGGAGAGTTGGGAAGGGGAGTTGTATAGGGGTGTGGTAACGGGGAGTGGGGTAGGGGAGTGGGGTAGGGGATATGTGGAGGGGTGTGCGGCAGGGGAATGGAGGGGGGAGGGTAGTGGGGGATGGGAGTGTGGTAGGGGAGGGGCAGTGAGGAGGTGCAGGGATGCGGAGTTGTCGATGGGAGTGGGGGAGGGGTGGTGCAGGGGAGTGGGGGAAGGGGAGCGGGGTAGGGGAGTTGGGGAGGGGAATGGGGAGGGTAGTGCGGGAGGGGAGTTGGGGAGGGAAGGGTGGTCGGGGAGTTGGGGAGGGGAGTTGTGGATGGGAGCTGTGGAGGGGAGCTGTGGAGGGGAGCGGGGTAGGTGAGTGAGGGAGGGGAGTTGGGGCGGGGATTAGGGGAGGGGAGCTGTGGAGGGGAGTTGAGGAGGGGTGTGGGGGAGGGGAGTGTGTGAGGGGATTGGGTAGGGGAAGGGGAGCGGGGTAGGCGAGTTGCGGAGGGGAGTGGGGAGGAGCGTTGGGGAGTGGGATGCGGGAGGGGGGTGAGGGAGGGTAGTGGGGGAGGGGAGTGAGGGAGGGGAGTTGGTTATGGGAGTGGGGGTGGGGAGTGGGTGAGGGGGTGGGGTAGGGGAGTAGGGGATGGGGAGCGGGGTTGGGGAGTTGGGGAGGGGAATCGGGAGGGGTTGGGGAGTGGAGTGCGGGAGGGGAGTGAGGGAGGGTAGTGGGGTAGGGGAGTTGGGGAGGGGAGTGGGGGAGGTGTGTTGCAGAATGGAGTTGGGGAGGGGAATTGGGGATGGGGAGTTGTGGAGGGGAGTGAGGTATGGGAGTTTGTGAGGGGAGTGGGGGAGGAGAGTTGGGGAGGGGAGTTTGGGGAGTGGAGTGGGGGAGTGGAGTGGGGGAGTGGAGTGGGGGAGTGGCATGGGGGAGGGGAGTGAGGGAGGGGAGTTGAGGAGGGAGTGGTGGAGAGGAGTGGGGAAGGGGAGTGGGGGAGGGGAGTGGAGTAGGGGAGTGGCGTATGGGATTTTGTGAGGGAAGTGGGGGAGGTGTGTTGAGGAGGGGAGTTGGCGATGGTAATGGGGTAGGGGAGTGGTGCAGGGGAGTGGGGGAGGGGAGTTGAGGCAGGGATTGGAGGAGCGGAGTGGTTGTGGGGAGTGGAGTAGGGGCGTCGGGTATGGGATTTGGTGAGGGAAGTGGGGGAGGAGTTTTGGGGAGGGGATTTGGATGAGGGGGGTGGTTTAGGGGAGTGGGGTAGGAGAGTGGGGGAGGGGATTTGAGGCAGCGATTGGGGGAGCAGAGTGGTTGTGGGGAGTTGCGGAGATGAGAGGGGGATGGGAGTGGTGGACAGGAGAGGGGGAGTGCAGTTGGGGGGAGTATGGGAGCGGAGTTGGGGGTAAGAGTGGTTGGGGATTTGGGGTGGGGAACCGGTTTAGGGGAGTGGGGAAGGGGAGTGGGGTAGGGGAGTTGAGGAGAGGTGTGGGGGAGGGAAGCGGAGTAGGGGAGCAGGGTAGGGGAGTGGGGTATGGGAGTTAGTGAGAGGAGTGGGGGAGGAGAATTGGGAAGGGGAGTTGTGTAGGGGTGTGGTAACGGGGAGTGGGGTAGGGGAGTGGGGTAGGGGATATGGGGAGGGGTGTGCGGCAGGGGAATGGAGGGGGGAGGGTAGTGGGGGATGGGAGTGTGGTAGGGGAGGGCAGTGAGGAGGTGCAGGGATGCGGAGTGGTCGACGGGAGTGGGGGAAGGGGAGCGGGGTAGGGGAGTTGGGGAGGGGAATGGGAGGGGAGTGCAGGAGGGGAGGTGAGGAGGGGTGTGTGAGGGGAGTGAGGGAGGAGAGTTGGGGAGGGGAGTTAGGGAGGGGAGTGGGGGAGTGGAGTTGGGGACTGGAGTGGGAGAGGGGAGTGGAGTAGGGGCGTCGGGTATGGGAGTTGGTGAGGGAAGTGGGTGAGGAGTTTTGGGGAGGGGAGTTGGATGAGGGGAGTGCTGTAGGGGAGTGGGGTAGGAGAGTGGGGGAGGGGAGTTGAGGCTGCGATTGGGGGAGCAGAGTGTTGTGGGGAGATGCGGAGAGGAGAGGGGGAGCGGAGTGGTGTAGAGGAATGGGGGAGGGGTGTTGGGGACTGGAGTGGGGAGGAGGGTGTGGGAGGGGATTGCGGTAGGGGAGTTGGGGAGGTGAGTGGGGGAGGGGAGTTGGGGACTGGAGTGGGGGAAGTGATTGGGGCAGGGGAGTGAGGGAGATGTGTTGGGCATGTGAGCGGGGGAGGGGAGTGAGGGAGGGGTGTTGAGGAGGGTGTGGAGGAGGGGAGTGTGGGAGGGGAGTGGGGGAGGGGAGTGGGGGAGGGGAGTGGGGTAGGGGGGCGTTGGGGAGGGGAATGGGGAGGGGTGTTGGGGAGTGGGGTGCGGGAGGGGAGTTGGGGAGGGGAGTTGGGGAGGGGAGTGGGGTATGGGAGTTTGTGAGGGGAGTGAGGGAGGAGAGTTGGGGAGGGGAGGTAGGGAGGGGAGCGGGGTAGGTGAGTGAGGGAGGGGAGTTGGTGAGGGTAGTAGGGGAGGGGAGTGCAGGAAGGGAGTTGAGGAGGGGTGTGGGGGAGGGGAGCGGAGTAGGGGAGCAGAGTTAAGGGAGGGGGTATGGCAGTTAGTGTGGGGAGTGTGGGAGGAGAGTTGGGAAGGGGAGTTGTGTAGGGGTGTGGTAACGGGGAGTGGGGTAGGGGAGTGGGGTATGGGATATGTGGAGTGGAGTGCGGTAGGGGTGTGGAGTGGGGGAGTGTAGTGGGGGATGGGAGTGTAGTGGGGGGAGTGCAGTGAGGAGGTGCAGGGTAGCGGAGTGGTGGACGGGAGTGGGGGAGGGGAGTTGAGGAGAGGTGTGGGGGAGGGAAGCGGAGTAGGGGAGCAGAGTATGGGAGTTAGTGAGAGGAGTGGGGGAGGAGAGTTGGGAAGGGGAGTTGTGGAGGGGAGCTGTGGAGGGGAGCTGTGGAGGGGAGCGGGGTAGGTGAGAGAGGGAGGGGAGTTGGGGAGGGGAGCAGGGGAGGGGAGTGCAGGAGGGGAGTTGAGGAGGGGTGTGGGGGAGGGGAGCGGATTAGGGGAGCAGTGTAGGTGAGTGTGGTATGGGAGTTTGTGAGGGGAGTGGCGGAGGAGAGTTGGGAAGCGGAGTTGTGTAGGGGTGTGGTAACGGGGAGTGCGGAAGGCGAGTGGGGTGGGGGAGGGTAGTGGGGGATGGGAGCGTGGTAGGGGAGGGCAGTGAGGAGGTGCAGGGATGCGGAGTGGTGGACGGGAGTGGGGGAGGGGAGTGTGTGAGGGGGTGGGGTAGGGGAGTAGGGGAAGGGGAGCTGGGTCGGGGAGTTGCGGAGGGGAATGGGGAGGGGGGTTGTGGAGTGGGATGCTGCAGTGGGGTGAGGGAGGGTAGTGGGGGAGGGGAGTTGGGGAGGGGAGTTGGTGATGGGATGTGGGGGAGGGGTGTTGGGGAGGGGAGTTGGGTAGGGAAGTGGGGTATGAGAGTTTGTGAGGGGAGTCAGGGTGGAGAGTTGGGGAGGGGAGTTAGGGAAGGGTGTTGAGGAGGGTGTGGGGGAGTGGAGTGGGGGAGTGGAGTGGGGGAGGGTAGTGGGGGTGGGGAGTGGGTGAGGGGGTGGGGTAGGGGAGTAGGGGAGGGAAGTTGGGGAGGGGAGTTGGGGAGTGGAGTGCGGGAGGGGAGTGAGGGAGGGTAGTGGGGGAGGGGAGTTGGGGAGGGGAGTGGGGGAGGCGTGTTGCAGAATGGAGTTGGGGAGGGGAGTTGGGGATGGGGAGTTGTGGAGGAGAGTGAGGTATGGGAGTTTGTGAGGGGGGTGGGGGAGGAGAGTTGGGGAGGGGAGTGGGGGAGTGGAGTGGGGGAGTGGAGTGGGGGAGGGGAGTGGGGGAGGGGAGTGATTCACTGGAGTGGGGGAGGGGAGTTGGGGACTGGAGTGGGCTGAGCGGAGTGGAGGAGGGAAGTGGGGTATGGGAGTTGGAGAGGGAAGTAGGGGAGGAGTGTTGGGGAGGGGAGTTGGGGAGGGGATTGGGGTAGGTAAGTGGGGTAGGAGAGTGGGGGAGGGGAGCTAAGGCAGGGATTGGGGGAGCGGAGTGTTTGAGGGGAGTTGCGGAGAGGAGAGGGGGAGGTGAGTGGGGTAGAGGAATGGGGAGGGCAGTGGGGGGGAGTCGGGAAATGTAGTTGGGGAGGGGACTTGGGGAGGGGCGTGCGGGATGGGGTTAGGGAGGGGAGTGGGTGAGGGGAGTGGAGTGGGGGAGTGTGGTATGGGACTTGGTGAGGGAAGTGGGGGAAGAGTGTTGAGGAGTGGGAGATGGGGAGGGTAGTGGGGTCGGGGAGTGGGGGAGCGGAGTGGGGGAGGGGAGGTGAGGCAGGGATTGGGAGCGGAGCGGAGTGGTTGTGGGGAGTTGCGGAGAGGAGAGGGGGAGGGGAGTGGGGTACAGGAGTGGGGGTGGGCCGTGGGGGTGAGGGCGGTAGAGGAGCTCGGGAGTGGAGTTGGGGAGGGGAGTGGTCTAGGGGAGTGAGGGAAAGGAGTTTGGGAGGGGAGTTGGGGAGGCGAGTTGGGGAGGGGAGTTCGGTTGGGGTGTTGGGGAGGGAGGTTGGGGATGGGAGTGGGGTAGGGGAGTGAGGGAGAGGAGTTGGGAAGGGGAGTTGTGGATGGGAGTTGCGGAGGGGAGTTGGGGAATGGTGTGGGGTATGGGAGTGGGTGAGGAGCGTTGGGGAGGGGAGTGGGGTCGGGGAGTGGGGTAGGGGTGTGAGGGAGGGGAGTAGAGGAGGGGTGTGTGGGAGTGGAGTGGGGAAGGGAGTCCGGTAGGGGAGTTGGGGAGGGGACCTGGGGAGGGGAGTGGGGGAGGGGAGTGAGGGAGGGGAGCTGTGGAGGATTGTGGGGTAGGGGAGTGGGTGAGGGGAGTGGGGGAGGGGAGTGGGGGAGGGGAGTCGGGTATGGGAGTTTGTGCGGGGAGTGGGGGAGGAGCGTTGGGGAGCGGATTTGAGGCAGGGAGTGGCGGAGAGGAGTGGGGGAGGGGGGTTGCGGAGAGGAGAGGAAGAGGGAAGTGGGGTAGAGGAGTGGGGGAGGGGAGTTGAGTGCGTGAGTGGGGTAGGGGAGTAGGGGAGGGTAGTGGGGGACGGGTGTGTTGTTGGGAGGGCAATGAGGAGGTGCAGGGAAGCAAAGTGGTGGACGGGAGTGGGAGAGGGGTGTGGGGAGGGGTGGGATAGGGGAGTGGGGTAGGGGAGTGGGGGAGGGGAGTGAGGGAGGGGAATGGGGTAGGGGAGTGAGGGAGGGGAGTGAGGGAGTGGAATGTGGTAGGGGAATGGTGTAGGGGAGTGGGGTAGGGGAGTTACAGAGAGGAGGTGGAGAGGAGTGTGTTGGGGAGTGGGGGAGGGGAGTTTTGGAGGGGAGTTGGGGAGGGGAGTTGGGGAGGGTAGTGGGGTAGGGGAGTGCGGTAGGGGAGTGGGGGAGGGGAGTGGGGGAGGGGAGTTGAGGCAGGGATTGGAGGAGCGGAATGGTTGTGGGGAGTTGCGGAGAAGAGAGGGGAGGGGAGTGGGGTACAGGAGTGGGGAATGGTAGTGGGGGGGAATGTGGGAGCGGAGTTGGGGAGGGGACTTGGAGAGGGGCGTGGGGTATGGGAGTGGGGATGGGGAGTGGGGTAGAGGAGTGGGGTAGGGAAGTGGGGTAGTCGGGGAACGTAGTTGTGGAGGGGACCTGGGGAGGGGCGTGGGGGATGGGGGTGAGGGAGGGGAGTGGGGGAGGGTAGTTGGGGACTGGAGTGGGGAGGGGTGTGGGGGAGTGGATTGCGGTAGGGGAGTTGGGGAGGTGAGTGGGGGAGGGGAGTTGGGGACAGGAGTGGGGGAGGGGAGTGTGGTAGGGGAGTGAGGGAGGGGTGTTGGGGAGGTGAGCGGGGGATGGGAGTCAGGGAGGGGAGTTGAGGAGGGGTGTGGGTGAGGGGAGTGGGGGCGGGGAGTGGGGGAGGGGAGTGGGTGAGGGGAGTGGAGTATGTGAGTGAGGTATGGGAGTTGGTGAGGGAAGTGGGGGAGGAGTGTTGGGGAGGGGAGTTGGGGAGGGTAGTGAGGAGGTGCAGGGAAGCAAAGTGGTGGACGGGAGTGGGGGAGTAAAGTGGGGAGGGGGTGGGGTAGGGGACTGGGGGGAGGAGGGGAGTGAGGGAGGGTAGTGGTGTAGGAGAGTGGGGTAGGGGAGTGGGGGAGGGGAGTGAGGGAGGGGAGTGGGGGAGGGGAGTTAAAGAGAGGAGGGGTCGGGGAGTGGGGTTGGGGAGTGGGGAGGGGGTTGGGGAGGGGGAGTTGGGGAGGGGAGTGGGGGAGGGTAGTGGTGGAGGGGATTTGGAGTGGGGAGTGGGGTAAGGGAGTGGGGATTGGTTGTGATGTAGGGGAGTGGGGGAGGGGATCGAGGTAGGGGAGGGGGCAGGGGTGTTGGGGAGGGGAGTTGTTAGAGGTGAGTGGGGGAGGGGAGTGGGGGAGTGGATTGGGGGAGGGGAGTTGGGGAGTGGAGTGCGGTAGGGGTGTTGGGACGTGGAGTTGGGGAGTGCAGTGGGGGAGGGGAGTTGGGAGGGGAGTTAGGAAGGGGACTTTGGGCAGGGAGTTGAGGAGGGGAGGTGGGGTAGGGAAGTGAGGGAGGGGAGTTGGGGAGGGGAGTTGTGGATGGAGTTGCGGAGGGGAGTTGGGGAGTGGTATGGGGTATGGGAGTTTGTGAGGGGAGTGTGTGAGGAGAGTTGGGGAGGGAGTGGGGTGGGGGAGTGAGGGAGGGGAGCTGAGGAGGGGTGTGGGGGAGGGGAGTTAGGGACTGCAGTGGGGTAGGGGAGTGTGGGAGTGGAGTGACAATGGGAGTCCGGTAGGGGTGTTGGGGAGGGGAGCTGGGAGTTGAGTGGGGTAGGGGAGTGAGGGAGGGGAGTTGGGGAGGATTGTGGGGTAGGGGAGTGGGGGAGGCGTGTCGGGAATGGGAGTTGGAGCGGGGGAGTGGGGGAGGAGCGTTGGGAGGGGAGGGATTTCAGGCAGGGAGTGGTGGAGAGGAGTGGGGGAGGGGAGTTGCGGATAGGAGATGGGAGGGAAGTGGGGTAGAGGAGTAGGGGAGGGGAGTTGAGAGTGTGAGTGGGGTAGGTGAGTGGGGTAGGGGAGTGGGGGAGGGTAGTGGGGGACGTGAGTGTTGTATGGGAGGGCAGTGAGGAGATGCAGGGAAGCAAAGTGGTGAAAGGGAGTGGGGGGAGGGGTGTGGGGAGGGTGTTGGGGTAGGGGAGTGATGTAGGGGAGTGTGGGAGGGGAGTGAGAGAGGGTAGTGGGGTAGGGGAGTGGGGCAGGTGAGTGGGGTATGGGAGTGGGGTAGCGGAGTGAGGAGGGGAGTGAGGGGAGGGGGGTGAGGGAGGGGAATGGGGTAGGGGAGTGGGGGAGGGGAGTTGGGAGGGGGTGGGGGAGGGGAGTGGGGTAGGGGAGCGGGGTAGCGGAGTGGGGGAGGGGAGTGAGGGAGGGGGGTGAGTGAGGGTAATGGGGTAGGGGAGTGGGGGAGGGGAGTTACAGAGAGGAGGGGGAGAGGAGTGGGTTGGGGAGTGGGGGAGGGGAGTTGGGGATGGAGTTGGGGAGGGTAGTAGTGGAGGGGATTGGGGGTGGGGAGTGGGGTAGTGGAGTGGGGATTGGTTATGATGCAGGGGAGTGGGGTGGGGGGGTGTTGGGAGGGGAGTGGGGGAGGGGAGTTGCAGAGGGGAGTTGGGGAGGGGAGTTGGGGAGGGGAGTTGGGGCAGGGAGTGTGGTATGGGGGTTTGTGAGGGGAGTAAGGGAGGAGCGTTGGTGAGGGGAGGTATGGAGGGGAGTGGGGGAGTGGAGTGGTGGAGGGGAGTGGGGGAGGGGAGTTGGGGACTGGGGTGGGGAGGGGGAGTGGGGGAGGGGAGTGGGGGAGGGGAGTGAGGGAGGGGAGTGGGGAGGGGAGTTGGGGACTGGAGTGGGGGAGTGGAGTGGAGTAGGGGAGTGGAGTAGGGGAGTGGGGTATGGAGTTGGTGAGGGAAGTGGGGATTGGTGGTGATGCAGGGGAATGGTGGAGAGGAGTGGGGGAGGAGAGCGAGGTAGGGGAGGGGGTGAGGTGAGCGAGGTAGGGGAGGGGGACAGGGGAGTGTGGGAGGGGATATGGGGAGGGGAGTGGGAGGGGAGTGGGGAGTTGGGGGGTGGAGTGCGGTAGGGCAGTTGTGGAGGGGAGTTTCGGAGGGGAGTGGGGTAGGGGAGTGAGGGAGGGGAGTTGGGGAAGGGAGTGGGGGAGGGGAGTGGGGGAGGGGAGATGAGGCTGGGATTGGGGGAGCGGAGTGATTGCGGGGTGTTGCGGTGGGAGAGGGGGAGGGGAGTGGGGTAGAGGAATGGGGAGGGCAGTGTGGGGGAGTCGGGGCGCGTAGTTGTTGAGGGGAACTTGGGGAGTGGCGTGGGGGATGGGGGTGGGGGAGGGGAGTGGTGGAGGGGCGTTGCGGACTGGAGTGGGAGGGGAGTGGGGGAGTGGATTGCGGTAGGGGTGTTGAGGAGGTGAGTGGGGGAGGGGAGTTGGGGATAGGAGTGGGGTGTGCAGAGTGGGGTATGGGTGTGGGTAGGGTAGTGGGGAAGGGGAGATGTGGAGGCGAAGGAGGGAGGGGAGTGGGGTAGGGGAGTGGCAAAGGTCTGTGCGGTTGGGGAGAGGGGAGTGGAGTGGGGGAGGGGCGAGGGGGGAGTGGGTAGGGGAGTTTGGGAGGGGAGTGGGGTGAGGAGTAGGGTGAGGTGTGGAGCAGGGGAGTTGGGTATGGGAGTTGGTGAGGGGAGTGGGGATGAGAGTTGGGGAAGAGGAGTGGGGAGGGGAGTGGGGGCGGGGAGTGAGGGAGGGGAGTGAGGGAGGGAGTTGGTGAGGATTGTGGGGGAGGGGAGTGGGGGAGGGAGTTGGGGATGGGAGTGCGGTATGGAGTGGGGGAGGGGAAAGAGGGAGGGGAGTGGGGGACAGGGAGTGGGTAGGGGAGTGGATAGGTCCGTGGGGTGGGGAGAGGGGAGTGGAGTGGGGGAGGGGAGTGGGGAGGGGAGTTGCTGGGGGAGCTTGGGAGGGGTGTGGGATGGGGAGTGGTGTGCGGAGTGGAGCAGGGGAGTTGGGTATGGGAGTTTGTGAGGGGAGTGGGGGCGGAGATTTGGGGAGGGGAGTTGGGAGAGGAGTGGGGGAGGGGAGAGCGGTAGGGGAGTTGGGGCGGGGAGTGAGGGAGGGGAGTTGAGAAGGGGTGTGTGGGAGGGGAGTGGGGTGGTAAGTGGATCAGGGGAGTTGGGTATGGGAGCTGATGAGGGGAGTGGGGGAGGGGTGTGAGGGAGGGGGAATTGCGGAGGGGAGTGGGGGAGGGGAGTGGGGGAGGGGAGTGAGGGAGGGGAGTTGCGGAGGGGAGTGGGGAGGGGAGTGGGGAGGGGAGTGGGAGAGAATGGTTGCGGAGAGTTGCGGAGAGGAGAGGGGGAGGAGAGTGGGTGAGAGGAGTGGTGGAGTTTCGTGGCGTGTGGGAGTGATATTGGGGAGTGGGGAGGAGAGAGAGGGAGGGGAGTGGGGGACAGGGTTTGGGGTAGGGGAGTGGCGTAGTTCCGTGGGGGCGGGGAGAGGGGAGTGGAGTGGGGGAGGAGTGCGATGTAGGGGAGGGGGGCAAGGGAGTGGTGGAGGGAGTTGGTTGAGTGGAGAGGGGAGTGGAAGCGGGGAGTTGGGGAGGAGAGTGGGGAGGAGAGGTGGGGAGGAGAGTTGCAGTGGGGAGTTGGGGAGGGGAGTTGGGGAGGGGAGTTGGGGAGGGGAGTGGGGTAGGGGAGTGGGGTAGGGGGAGTGGGGTAGGGAGTGGGGTAGGGGCGTGCGGTATGGCAGTTGGTGAGGGGAGTGGGGGAGGAGAGGTGGGGAGGAGAGTTGGGGTGGGGAGTTGGGGAGGGGTGTTGGGGAGGGGAGTTGGGGGAGGGAGTGGGGTAGTGGAGTGGGGTAGGGGTTGAGGCGGGGAGTGGGGGTTAGGAGTGGAGGAGGAATGTTGCGGAGAGGAGATGTGGCTGGGAGAGGGGAGTGGTGTGGGGGAGGGGAGTAGGGGAGGGGTGTGGGGGAGGGGTTTGGTAGGGGAGCTTGGGAGGGGAGTGGGGTAGGGGAGTGGGGGAGGGTAATGGGGGAGTGGAGTGGTGTAGGGGAGAGCAGTAGGGTAAGGCTGTAAGGAGATGGAGGGAAGGGGAGTTGGGGAGGGATTTGGAGTCGGCAGTGGGGTAGGGGAGCAGGGGAGGGAGTTGGATAGGGAGTGGGGGAGGGGATTTGGGAAGGTGTGTGGGGGAGGGGTGTTTGTGCGGGGAGTAGGGGAGTGGAGTGGGGTAGGGTCGTGTGGGAGGGGAGTTGTGGAAGGTAGTGAGATAGGGGAGTGGGGTAGGGGAGAGCAGTGAGGAGGGTGGAGGAAAGGGGAGAGGGGGAGGGGAATGGTGGAGGGGTGGGCAGTGAGGATTTGGAGGGAAGGGTAGTGGGGAGGAAAATAGGGGAGGGGAGTTGGGGAGGGGTGTATGGTTTGATGAGTGGGGTAGGGGAGTGGGGGAAGGGAGTGAGGTAGGGGAATGGGGGAGGGGTGTGGGGTATGGGGAGAAGGGAAGGGCAGTGCGTGAGGTGAGCGTGGGAGGGGAGTGGGGTAGAGGAGTTGGGTAGCGAAGGGCAGTGTGAAGGTGGAGGGAAGGGGCGTGGGGTGAGGAGTGGGGGAGGGAAGTGGGGTAGGGGAGTTGGGTAGGGGAAGGCAGTGAGGAGGATAAGGAAGGGGAGTAGCGGAGGGGAGTGGGGGAGGGTAGTGGGGGTGGTAACTGGGGGAGTGGAGTGAGGTAGGGCAGTGGGGGAGGCGTGTGGGGTCGGGGAGTGGGGTAGGGGAGTGGCATAGGGGATGGCAGTGAGGAGGTGGAGTGAAGGGGAGTTGCTTGGGGAGTAGGAGAGGGCAGTGGCATAGGGGAGTTCGGTAGGGGAGGGCAGTGAGGAGGAGAAGGAATGGGAGCAGGGGAGGGGAGTGAAGTAGGGGTGTGGGGCACGGGAGTGGGGGAGGGAAGTGAGTTAGGGGAGTGGGGTAGGGGAGCGGGAAAGTGGAGTGAGATAGGGGCGTGGTATAGGGGAGCGCAGTGAGGAGGTGGAGGGAAGGAGAGTGGGGAGGGGTAGTAGGATAGTGAGTTGGGGGAGCGGAGTGGGGTAGGGGAGTGGGGTAGGCGAGTGGGGGAGGTGTCTGGGGTAGGGGCGTTGGGTAGTGGAGGGCAGTGAGGAGATGGAGGGAAGGGGAGTAGGGGACGGGAGCAGGATAGGAGAGTTGGGGAGTGGAGTGGCAGAGGGGAGTGGGGAGGGGAATGAGGGAGGGGAGATGTGGAGGGGTGTGGGGGAGGGGAATGAGGGAGGGGAGATGTGGAGGGGAGTGGGGGAGGAGAGAGGGGTAGGGAGAGTGGGTAGGGGAGAGGGGAAGGGGAGAGCGTGAGGGGAGTTGAGGAGGGGAGTGTGGCAGAGGAGTGGGGTAGGGGTGTTGCGGAGAGGGGAGGGGTGGGGAGTGAGGTAGGGCAGTGGTGAGGGGAGTGGGGGAGGGGAGTGGGGTAGGGGAGGGCAGTGAGGAGGTGGGGTGAAGGGGAGTTGCATGGGGAGTGGGGGAGGGCACTGGCATAGGGGAGTTTGATAGGGGAAGTGGGGAGGCAATGAGGAGGATAAGGAAGGGGAGTAGGTGAGGGGAGTTGGGGAGGGGAGTCTGGGTAGGGGAGTGGGGTAGAGGAGTGTGGTAGGGGAGTGTGGTAAGGGAGTTATGGAGGCGAGTGGGGGAGTGGAGTGGGGTAGGAGAGGTGGGTAGGGGAGTAGGGTATGGGAGTGGGTTAGGGAGTGGGGTCGGGGAGTGGGTTAGGGGAGTGGGGGAGGTGATTGGGGAGGGGAGGGGAGTACTGAGAGTGGGGTATTGGAGTTGTTGAGGGCAATGGGGGGAGGGGAGTGAGGCAGGGGAGTTGGGGAGGAGAGTGGGGAGGGGAGTCTGGTAGGGGAGTGGGGTAGGGGAGTGTGGTAGGGGAGTGGGGTAGGGGAGTTATGGTTGCGAGTGGGGTAGTGGAGTCGGGTAGGAGAGGTGGGTAGGGGAGTAGGGAATGGGAGTGGGTTAGGGATTGGGGCCGGGGAGTGGGTTAGGGGAGTGGAGGATGTGTTTGGGGAGGGGAGGGGAGTACTGAGAGTGGGGTATTGGAGTTGTTGAGGGAATGGGGGAGAGGAGTGAGGCAGGGGAGTTGGGGTTGGGAGTGGTGTAGTGGTGTAGAGGAGTTGGGTAGGGGAAGGCAGTGAGGAGGATAAGGAAGGGAGTAGAGAGGAGGGAGTGGGGAAGTGAGTGGGGTAGGGGAGTGGGGGAGGGGAGTGAGGGAGGGGAGTGAGGGAGGGGAGTGGGGTAGAGGAGTGGGGTAGGGGAGTGGGGGAGGGGAGTGAGGGAGGAGAGTGAGGGAGGGGAGTGGGGTAGGGGAGTTACTGAGAGGAGGGGAGGGGAGTGAGTTGGGGAGTGGGGGAGGGGAGTTGGGGAGGGAGTTGGGGAGGGTAGTAGTGGAGGGGATTGGGCGTGGGAAGTGGGGTAGGGGAGTGGGGGAGGGGAGTGGGTTGGGGAGGGGAGTCGGGAAGGGGAGTGAGGGACGGGGGTTGGGGAGGATTGTGGGGTAGGGGAGTGGGGGGAGGGGAGTGGAGAGGATTGTGGGGTAGGGTAGTGGGGGAGGTTAGAGGGGGAGGTTAGAGGGGGAGGGGAGTGGGGGAGGAGAGTTGGGGGTGGGAGTGGGGGACGGGTGTGAGGGAGGGGAGTTGAGAAGGGGTGTGGGGGAGGGGAGTGGGGTGGTAAGTGGAGCAGGGGTGTTGGGTATGGGAGTTGTTGAGGGGAGTGGGGGAGGAGATTTGGGGAGGGGAGTTGGGAGAAGAGTGGGGGAGGGGAGTGCGGTAGGGGAGTTGGGGAGGGCATTGAGGGAGGGGAGTTGAGAAGGGGTGTGTGGGAGGGGAGTGGGGTGGTAAGTGGATCAGGAGAGTTGCGTATGGGAGCTGGGAGGGGAGTGGGGGACGAGAGTTGATGGTGGAGTGGGGCGGTGGTGGTGGTGGAGTGGGGCGGTGGTGTTGGTGGAGTGGGGCGGTGGTAGTGGTGGAGTGGGGTGGTGGTGGTGGAGTGGGGCGGTGGTGGTGGTGTGGGGCGGTGGTGTTGGTGGAGTGGGGCGGTGGTGGAGTGGAGTGGGGTGGTGGTGGTAGTGGAGTGGGGTGGTAAGTGGATCAGGGGAGTTGCGTATGGGAGCTGGGGAGGGGAGTGGGGGACGAGAGTTGGGGGTGGGAGTGGGAAGGGGAGTTGGGGAGGGGAGTGGGGGAGGGGAGTGGGGGAAGGGAGTGAGGGAGGGGAGTTGGGAGAGGAGTGGTTGCGGGGAGTTGCGGAGAGGAGAGGGGAGGGGAGTGGATGAGAGGAGTGGGGGAGTGTAGTGGGGTCGTGGGAGTGGGGTATGGGTGTGGGTAGGGTAGTGGGGAAGGGGAGAGGGGGAGGCGAAGGAGGGAGGGGAGTGGGGTAGGGTAATGTGTAGGGGAGTTTGGGAGGGGAGTGCTGTGGGGAGTGGGGTGGGGTGTGGAGCAGGGAGTTGGATATGGGAGTTGGTGAGGGGAGTGGGGGATGAGAGTTGGGGAGAGTCGTGTGGGAGGGGTGTGCTGGAAGGGAGTGGAGTAGGGGAGTGGGGTAGGGGAGAGCAGTGAGGAGGTGGAGCAAAGGGGAGAGTGGAGGGGAGTGGTGGAGGGGAGGGCAGTGAGGATTTGGAGGGAAGGGTAGTGGGGGAGGAAAATAGGGGAGGGGAGTTGGGGAGGGGAGTGTCTTTGATGAGTGGGGTAGGGGAGTGGGGGAGGGGAGTGAGGTAGGGGAATGGGGGAGGGGAGTGGGGTAGGGGAGTGGTATAGTGGAGTGGGGTAGCGAAGGGCAGTGAGAAGGTGGAGGGAAGGGGCGTGGGGTGAGGAGTGGGGGAGGGAAGTGGGGTAGGGGAGTTGGGTAGGGGAAGGCAGTGAGGAGGATAAGGAAGGGGAGTAGGGGAGGGGAGTGGGGGAGGGTAGTGGGGGTGGTAACTCGGGGAGTGGAGTGAGGTAGGGCAGTGGGGGATGCGAGTGGGGTCGGGAGTGAGGTAGGGGAGTGGCATAGGGGATGGCAGTGAGGAGGTGGAGTGAAGGGGGGTGGCGTGGGGAGTAGGTGAGGGCAGTGGCGTAGGGGAGTTCGGTAGGGGAGGGCAGTGAGGAGGAGAAGGAATGGGAGCAGGGGAGGGGAGTGGGGGAGGGGTGTGGGGGAGTGGGGGAGGGGCATGGGCGAGTGGAGTGGGTTAGGGGTGTGGGACAGGGGAGTGGGGGAGGGAAGTGAGTTAGGGGAGTGGGGTAGGGGAGCGGGAAAGTGGGGTGGGATAGGGGCGTGGGGTAGGGGAGCACAGTGAGGAGGTGGAGGGAAGGAGAGTGGGGGAGGGGAGTAGGATAGGTGAGTTGGGAGCGGAGTGGGGGTAGGGGAGTGGGGTAGGAGAGTGGGGGAGGTGTCTGGGGTAGGGGCGTTGGGTAGTGGAGGGCAGTGAGGAGATGGAGGGAAGGGGAGTGGGGGACGGGAGCCGTATAGGAGAGTTGGGGAGCGGAGTGGGGTAGGGGAGTGGGTAGGGAAGTGGGAGTGCAGAGTGGGGGAAGGGGAGTGTGGTCGGGGAGTGGGTAAGGGTGTGGGGTGTGGGAGTTGTGGAGGGGAGTGCGGTAGGGGTGTGGGGGAGTGGAGTGGGTTAGGGAGGTAGGGTAGGGGAGCGAGGAGATGGAAAGAAGCGAAGTTGGTGGACTGGAGTGGGGAAGGGGAGTGGGGGAGGGGTTGGCGGAGGGGTGTGGGGGAGGGGAGTGCAGTAGGGAAGTTGGGAGGGGGGTTGGGGTGGGGAGTTGGGGAGGGGAGTGGGGGAGGGGAATGAGGGAGGGGAGATGTGGAGGGGTGTGGGGGAGGGGAGTGGAGTAGCGAGTGGTGTTTGGGAGTTGGTAAGAGAGTGGGGGAGGAGAGTTGGGGAGGGGAGTTGGGGAGGGGAGTTGGGGAGGGGAGTTGGGGAGGGGAGTGGAGTAGGGGAGAGGGGGTAGGGGAGAGGGGAAGGGGGAGAGGGAGGGGTGTTGAGGCGGGGAGTGTGGCAGAGGAGTGGTGTAGGGGTGTTGCGGAGAGGAGAGGGGTGGGGAGTGAGGTAGGGAAGTGCTGGCGGGGAGTGGGGGAGGGGAGTGGGGTAGGGGAGGGCAGTGAGGAGGTGGAGTGAAGGGGAGTTGCATGGGGAGTGGGGAGGGCACTGGCGTAGGGGAGTTTGGTAGGGGACGGCAATGAGGAGGATAAGGAAGGGGAGTAGGTGAGGGGAGTTGGGGAGGAGAGTGGGGAGGGGAGTCTGGTAGGGGAGTGGGGTAGGGGAGTGTGGTAGGGGAGTGGGGTAGGGGAGTTATGGAGGTGAGTGGGGTAGTGGAGTGGGGTAGGAGAGGTGGGTAGGGGAGTAGGGATTGGGAGTGGTGTAGGGGAGTGGGGTCGGGGAGTGGGTTAGGGGAGTGGGGGATGTGATTGGGGAGGGGAGGGGAGTACAGAGAGTGGGGTATTGGAGTTGTTGAGGGGAATGAGGAGGGGAGTGAGGCAGGGGAGTTGGGGATGGGAGTGGGGTAGAGGGGTTGGGTAGGGGAAGGCAGTGAGGAGGATAAGGAAGGGGATTAGGGGAGGGGAGGTGGGGGAGGGTAGTGGGGGTGGTAACTGGGGGAGTGGAGTGAGGTAGGGCAGTGGGGGAGGCGAGTGGGGTCGGGGAGTGGGGTAGGGGAGTGGCATAGGGGACGGCAGTGAGGAGGTAGAGTGAAGGGGAGTGACGTGGGGAGTAGGGGAGGGAAGTGGGGTAGGGGAGTTGGGTAGGGGAGAGCAGTGAGGAGGAGAAGGAATGGGAGTAGGGGAGGGGAGTGGGGGAGGGGAGTGGGGGAGGGGAGTGGGTTGGGCAGTGGGGGAGGGGGGTGCTGTAGGGAATTTGGGGAGGGGAGTTGGGGAGAGGAGTTGCGGAGGGGAGTAGGGGAGGGGAGTTGGGGAGTGGAGTGCGGTCGGGCAGTTGGGGAGGGGAGTTTGTGAGGGGAGTGGGGTAGGGGAGTTGGGGAGGGGAGTTGGGGAGGGTAGTAGTGGAGGGGATTGGGGGTGAGGAGTGGGGGAGGGGCGTAGGAGAGGGGAGTGCAGGAGGGGAGTTGCGGAGGGGTGTGGGGGAGGGGAGTGGAGTCGGGGAGCAGAGTAGGGGAGGCGGGTATGGGAGTTAGTGAGTGGAGTGGGGGAGGAGAGTTGGGAAGGGGAGTTGTGTAAGGGTGTGGTAACGGGGAGTGTTGTAGCGGAGTGAGGTAGGGGATATGTGGAGGGGAGTGCGGTAGGGGAGTAGAGTGGGGGAGGGTAGAGGGGGATGGGAGTCTGGTAGTGGAGGGCAGTGAGGAGGTGCAGGGATGCGGAGTGGTGGACGGGAGTAGGGGAGGGGAGTGGGGGAGGGGTTGGGGTAGGGGAGTGGGTGAAGGGGAGCGGGGTAGGGGTGTTGCGGTGGGGAATGGGATGGGGGGTTTGGGAGTGGAGTGCGGGAGGGAAGTTGCAGAGGGGAGTTGCTGAGGGGAGTGGGGTATGGGTGTTTGTCAGGGGAGTGAGGGAGGAGAGTTGGGGAGGGGAGTTAGTGAGGGGAGTGGGGGCGTGGAGCGGGGGATTGGAGTGAGGGAGGGGCGTGGAGGAGGGGAGTTGGGGACTGGAGTGGGGAGGGGAGTGGGGGAGGGGAGTGCTGTAGGGGAGTTGAGTGACGGAGGGGAGTTGGGGAGTGGAGTGGGTGAGGGGAGTGGAGTTGGGCTTTGGAGTAGGGGAGTGGAATATGGGAGTTGGTGATGGAAGTGGGGGCGGAGTGTTGGGGAGGGGAGCTGATGCGGGGAGTGGGGTAGGGGAGTGTGGTAGGAGAGTGGCGGAGGGGAGATGAGGCAGGGATTGGGGGAGCAGAGTGGTTGAGGGGAGTTGTGGAGAGGAGAGGAGGAGGGGGGTGGGGTAGAGAAATGGGGGAAGGCACGGTGGGGGAGTCGGGGCGCGTAGTTGGGGAGGGAACTTGGGGAGCGGCGTGGGGGATGGGAGTGGGGGAGGGGAGTGGGGGAGGGGAGTTGGGGACTGGAGTGGGGAGGGGAGTGGGGGAGGGGATTGCGGTAGGGGAGTTGGGGAGGTGAGTGGGGGAGGGGAGTTGGGGACTGGAATGGGGGAGGGGAGTGGGGTTGGGGAGTGAGGGAGGGGTGTTGGGGAGGTGAGCAAGGGAGGGGAGTGAGGGAGGGGAGTTGAGGAGGGGTGTGGGGAAAGGGAGTGTGGGAGGGGAGTGGGGAGGGGAGTGAGGGAGGGGAGTGGTGCAGGGGAGTGGGGTATGGGATTTGGTGAGGGAAGTGGGGGAGGACTGTTGGGGAGGGGAGTTGGAGACGGTAGTGGGGTAAGGGAGTGGGATAGGGCAGTGGAGGCAGGGGTTGGAGGAGCGTAGTGGTTGAGGGGAGTTGCGGAGAGGAGAGGGGGAGTGGAGTGGCGTACAGGAGAGGGGGAGGGCAGTGGGGGGAGTGTGGGGGAGGGGAGTGGGGAAGGGGAGTCGGGGAGGGGAGTGGGGGAGGGGATTGAGGGAGGGGAATGGGGAGGGGAGTGGGGAATGTGAGTAGCGTTGGGGAGTGGGGTAGGGGAGTTGGGGAGGTGATCTGGGGAGGGGAGTTGGGGAGTGGAGTGGGGTGGCTGTGCGGTAGGGGAGTTGGGGAGCAGAGTTGGGGAGGGGAGTTGGGGAGGGGATTGAGGAGGGGTGTGGGGTATGGGAGTAGGTGAGGGAGTGGGGGAGGAGCGTTGGGGAGGGGATTTGAGGCAGGGAGTGGGGAGAGGAGTGGTGGAGGGGAGTTGCGGAGAGGAGAGGGGGAGGGAAGTTGAGTGGGTGATATGGGGAGGGTAGTGGGGGACGGGAGTGTTGTAGGGGAGGGCAGTGAGGAGGTGCAGGGAAGCAAAGTGGTGGATGGAAGTGGGGGAGGGGAGTGGGGAGGGGGTGGGGTAGGGGAGTGGCCTAGGGGAGTGCGGAGGGGAGTGAGGGAGGGGAGTGAGGGAGGGGAGGGGGTAGGGGAGAAGGGGAGGGGAGTTACAGAGAGGAGGGGGAGGAGAGTGGGTTGGGGAGTGGGGGAGGGGAGTTGGGGAGGGGAGTTGGGGAGGGTAGTAGTGGAGGGGATTGGGGGTGGTAAGTGGGGTAGTGGTGTGGGGATTGGTTGTGATGTAGGGGAGTGGGGGAGGGGAGTAGGGGAGGAGAGCGAGGTAGGGGAGGTGGCAGGGGAGGGGGGCTGGGGAGTTGTTATAGATAAGTGGGGGAGGCGAGCGGGGGAGTGGATTGGGGGAGGTGAGTTCGGGAGTGGAGCAGTGGAGGGGAGTTGGGGTGTGGAGTTGTGGAGGGGAGTGGTGTAGGGGAGTGAGGGAGGCGAGTTGGGGAGGGGAGTTTGGGAGGGGAGTTGGGGAGGGGAGTTGGGGAGGGGAGTTGGTGAGGGGAGTGGGGTAGGGGAGTGAGGGAGGGGAGTTGGGGAGGGGAGTGGGGTAGGGGATTAAGGGAGGGGAGTTGCGGAGGGGTGTGGGGGAGGGGACTTATGACTGGAGTGGGGAAGGGGAGTGGGTGAGGAGAGTTGGGGAGGGGAGTTGGGAGGGGAGTGGGGTAGGGGAGTGAGGGAGGGGAGTTGGGGAGGATTGTGGGGTAGGGGAGTGGGGGAGGGGAGTGGGGGAGGGGAGTGGGGGAGGGGAGCCGGGTGTGGGAGTTGGTGCGGGGAGTGGGGGAGGAGAGTTGGGGTGGGGAGTTGGGGAGGGGTGTTGGGGACGGGAGTGAGGGAGTGGAGTTGAGAAGGGATGTGGGGGAGGGGAGTGGCGTGGTAAGTGGAGCAGGGGAGTTGGGTATGGGAGTTGGGGAAGGGTGTGCGGTAGGGGAGTGGGGGGAAAGGTGTGTGGGAGGGGAGTGGGGAGAGGAGAGGGGGAGGGAGAGGGTGATAGGAGTGGGGGAGTGTAGTGGGGCGTGGGAGTGGGGTAAGGGATTGGGGCAGGGGAGTTGCGGATGTGAGTGGGAGTGGGGAGTGGGGTATGGGTATGGGGTAGGGGAGTGGCAAAGGTCCGTAGGGGTGGGGAGAGGGGAGTGGAGTGGGGGAGGGGCGTGGGGAGGGGGTGGGTAAGGGAGTTTGGGAGGGGGTGGGGTGGGGAGTGGAGTGGGGTGTGGAGCAGGGGAGTTGGGTATGGGAGTTGGTAAATGGAGTGGGGAAGGAGAGTTGGGGAGAGGAGTGGGGGAGGGGAGTGGGGAGGGGAGTGAGGGAGGGGAGTTGGAGAGGATTATGGGGGAGGGGAGTGGGGGATGGGAGTTGGGGATGGGACTGGGGGTTGGGAGTGGTGTAGTGAGTGGGGTAGGGGAGTGGGGTAGGGGAGTGGGGTAGGGGAGTGGGGGAGGGGATAGAGGGAGGGGAGTGAGGGAGGGGAGTGTGAGAGGGGAGATGGGGAGGAATGTGGGGGAGAGGAGTGGGGGATGGGAGTGGAGAAGGGGAGTCGGGTACGGGAGTTTCTGCGGGGAGTTGCGGAGGAGAGTTGGGGAGGGGTGGTGGGGAGGAGAGTGGGGGAGTGTATTGCGGGAGGGGAGTTGGGGAGGGGAGTGAGGGAAGGGAGTGGGGTGGTAAGGGTGCAGGGGAGTTGGGTATGGGAGTTGGTTAGGGGAGTGGGGGACGGGAGTTGGGGGTGGGAGCTGGGAAGGGGAGTTGGGGAGGGTTGGATAGGGGATTGCGGTAGGGGAGTGGGGGAAGGGAGTGGGGGAAGGGAGTGGGGGAGGGGCGTGGGGAGAGGAGTGGTTGCGGGGAGTTGCGGAGAGGAGAGGCGGAGGGGAGTGGGTGAGAGGAGTGGGGGAGTGTAGTGGGGTGTGGGAGTGGAGTAAGGGAGTGGGGGAGGGGAGTTGGGGATGGGAGTGGGGGTGGAGAGTGGGTTCGGTGTGTGGTGTAGGGGAGTGGGATATGGACTGGGGGAGGGGAAAGAGGGAGGGGAGTGGGGGACAGGGAATGGGGTAGGGGAGAGGCGTAGGTCCGTGGGTGAGGGGAGGGGGGAGTGGAGTGGGGGAGGGGAGTGGGGGAGGGGATTGGGGAGGTGAGTGGCTAGGGGAGCTTGGGAGGGGAGAGGGGTGATGAGTGGAGTGGTGTGTGGAGTGGAGCAGGGGAGTTCGGTATGGGAGTTTGTGAAGGGGAGTGGGGGTGGAGATTTGGGGAGGGGAGATGGGAGAGGAGTGGGGGAGTGGAGTGCGGTAGGGGAGTTGGAGAGGGGAGTGAGGGAGGTGAGTTGAGAAGGGGTGTGGGGGAGGGGAGTGGGGTGGTAAGTGGAGCAGGGGAGTTGGGTTTGGGAGTTTGTGAGGGGAGTGGGGGAGGAGAGTTGGGGGTGGGAGTTGGGAAGGGGAGTGGGGGAGGGGAGTGAGGGAGAGGAGTGGGGGAGGGGAGTGGATGCAGGGAGTTGCGGAGAGGAGAGGGGGAGGGGAGTGGGTGAGAGGAGCGGGGAGTGTCGTGGGGGGTGGGAGTGTGGGTGGGGAGTGGGGGAGGAGAGAGAGGGAGGGGAGTGGGGGACAGGGTGTGGGGTAGGGGAGTGGCGTAGTTCCGTTGGGGCGGGGAGAGGGGAGTGGAGTGGGGGAGGAGTGCGATGTAGGGGAGGGGGGCATGGGAGTGGTGGAGGGGAGCTGGTTGAGTGGAGTGGGAGAGGGGTGTGGGGGCAGGGAGTTGGGGAGGAGAGTGGGGTAGGATAGTGCGATATGGGAGTTGCTGAGGAGAGTGGGGGAGGAGAGGTGTGGAGGAGAGTTGGGGAGGGGAGTTGGGGAGGGGAGTTGGGGAAGGGAATGGGGGAGGGGAGTGGGGTAGGGGAGTGCAGGAGGGGAGTTGAGGCGGGGAGTGGGGGAGAGGAGTGGAGGAGGGATGTTGCGGAGAGGAGATGGGGCTGGGAGAGGGGAGTGGTGTGGAGGATGGGAGTAGGGGAGGGGAGTGGGAGAGGGGTTTGGTAGGGGAGCATGGGAGGGGAGTGGGGTAGGGGAGTGGGGGATGGTAGTGGGGGAGCGGTGTGGTGTAGGGGAGAGGGGTAGGGGCATGCTGCAAGGAGATGGAGGGAAGGGGAGTTTGGGAGGGGATTTGGAGTGGGTAGTGGGGTAGGGGAGCAGGGGAGGGGAGTGGGATAGGGAGTTGGGGAGGGGAGGTGGGAGGGGGTGTGGGGGAGGGGAGTTGGGGAGGGGAGTTGGTGAGGGGAGTGGGGTATGGGAGTGGGGTAAGGGAGTGGCGGAGGGGTGTGGAGGAGGGATGTTGCGGAGAGGAGATGGGGCTGGGAGAGCGGAGTGGTGTGGGGGAAGGGAGTGGGGGAGGGGAGTGGGGGAGGGGTTAGGTAGGGGAGCTTGGGAGGGGAGTGGGGTAGGGGAGTGGGGGAGCTGAGTGGGGGTGCGTAGTGGTCTAGGGGAGAGGGGGTAGGGGAAGGCTGTAAGGAGATGGAGGGAAGGGGAGTTGGAGTGGGCAGTGGGGTAGGGGAGCAGGGGAGGGGAGTGGGATAGGGCGTTGGGGAGGGGAGTTGGGAAGGGGTGTGGGGGAGGGGTGTGGGGGAGGGGTGTGGGGGAGGGGCGTAGGGGAGTGGAGTGTGGTAGGGTCATGTGGGAGGGGAGTTGTGATTGGGAGTGGAGTAGGGGAGTGGGGTAGGGGAGGGCAGTGAGGAGGTGGAGGAAAGGGGAGAGGGGAGGGGAGTGGTGGAAGGGAGTAGAGTAGGGGCGTTGGGTAGTGGAGGGCAGTGAGGAGATGGAGGGAAGGGGAGTGGGGAAGGGATGTGGTAGGAGAGGTGGGTAGGGGAGTAGGGGAGTTGAGTGAGGTATGGGAGTTGTGGAGGGGAGGGTGGTAGGGGAGTGGTGGAGCGGAGTGGGGGAGCAGAGTGGTGTAGGGGAGAGGGGTAGGGGAAGGCTGTAAGGAGATGGAGGGAAGGGGAGAGGGGAGGGCAGTGGTGGAAGGGAGTGGAGTAGGGGCGTTGGGTAGCGGAGGGCAGTGAGGAGATGGAGGGAAGGGGAGTGGGGGACGGGAGCAGGATAGGAGAGTTGGGGTGCGGAGTGGCGTAGGGCAGTGGTAAGGGCAGTGTGGTAGGGGAGTGGGGGTGGGGGAGTGTGGTCGGGGAGTGGGGTAGGGGTGTTGCGTCGGGTAGTGGGGTAGGGGAGTGGGGTGTGGGAGTTGTGGAGGTGAGTGCGGTAGGGGTGTGGGTGAGTGGAGTGGGGTAGGGAGGTAGGGTAGGGGAGGTGGAGGGAAGTGGAGTGGTGGACGGGAGTGGGGAAGGGGAGTGGGGGAGGGGGTGGCGGAGGGGAGTGGGGGATGGGAGTGCAGTAGGGAAGTTGGGGAGGGGACATGGGGAGGGGAGTTTGGGAGGGGAGTGGGGGTGGGGAATGAGGGAGGGGAATGAGGGAGGGGAGATGTGGAGGTGTGTGGGGGAGGGGAGTGGGGGAGGGGAGTGGGGGAGGGAAGTGGAGTAGGGGAGTGGTGTTTGGGGACTGGTGAGGGAGTGGGGGAGGAGAGTTGGGGAGGGGAGTGGGTAGGGGAGTGGGGGAGGGGAGTTGAGGCGGGGAGTGGGGCAGAGGATTGGGGTAGGGGTGTTGCGGAGAGGAGAGGGGGAGGGGAGTGAGGTAGGGCAGTGGGGGAGGGGAGTGGGGGATGGGAGTGGGGTAGGGGAGGGCAGTGAGGAGGTGGAGTGAAGGGGAGTTGCGTGGGGAGTGGGGGAGGGCACTGGCGTAGGGGAGTTTGGTAGGGGAGGGCAATGAGGAGGATAAGGAAGGGGAGTAGGTGATGGGAGTGGGGGAGGGTAGTGGGGAGGGAAGTGTGGTAGGGGTGTGAGTAGGGGAGTGGTGTAGGGGAGTGGGCGAGGAGACTGAGGTAGGGGAGTGGCATAGGGGAGTGGGAAAGGGGATTGGGATAGCTGAGTGGGGTAGGGGAGTTGTGGAGGGAGTGGGGTAGGGGAGTGGGGTAGGAGAGGCGGGTAGGGGAGTAGGTGAGGGGTGTGGGGTAGGGGAGTGGGGGAGGGGATTGGGGTAGGGGAGTGGGGTCGGGGAGTGGGGTAGGGCAGTGTAGTAGAGGAATGGGGTAGGGGAGTTGGGGAGGGGAGTGGGGGAGGGGAGTGAGGCAGGGGAGTTGTGGAGGGGAGTGGGGTAGAGGAGTGGAGAATGGGAGTGGGGGAGGGGAGTTGGGGAGGGGAGTTGGTGAGGGGAGTGGGGTAGAGGAGTGGGGGATGGGAGTGGAGGAGGGGAATTGGTGAGGGGAGTGGGGAGGGGAGTGGGGGTCAGGGAGTGGGGTAGCGGAATGATGTAGGGGAGTGGGGGAGGGGAGTGAGGCAGGGGTGTGGGGTAGCGGACTGCAGTAGGGGAGTGGGAGAGGGGAGTGGGGGACAAGGAGTGGGGTAGGGGAGAGATGTAGTGGAGTGGGTGAGGGGATTTGGTGAGGGGAGTGGGGTAGGGGAGTGAGGGAGGGGAGTGGGGGAGGGGAGAGGTGGAGGGGAGTGAGGTAGGGAAGTGGGGAAGGGGAGTAGGATAGGGGAGCGCAGTGAGGAGCTGCCGGGAAGGGGAGTGGGGAAGGGGCGTGGTAGGAGAGGTGGGTAGGGGATAGGGGAGGTGAATGAGGTATGGGAGTTGTGGAGGGGAGTGGGGTAGGGGAGTGGTGGTGCGGAGTGGGGGAGCGGAGTGGTGTAGGGGAGAGGGGTAGGGGAAGGCTGTAAGGAGATGGAGGGAAGGGGAGTTGGGAAGGGGATTTGGAGTGGGCAGTGGGGTAGGGGAGCAGTGGAGTGGAGTGGGGTAGGGTCGTGTGGAGGGGAGTGGTGGAAGGGAGTGGGGTAGGCGAGTGGGGTAGGGGAGAGCAGTGAGGAGCTGGAGGAAAGGGGAGAGGGAAGGGGAGTGGTGGAGGGGAGGGCAGTGAGGATTTGGAAGGAATGGTAGTGGGGGAGGAAAATAGGGGAGGGGAATTGGGGAGGGGAGTGTGTTTAATGAGTGGGGTAGGGGAGTGGGGGAGGGGAGTGAGGTAGGGGAATGGGGGAGGGGTGTGGGGTATGGGAGAAGGGAAGGGCATTGTGTGAGGTGAGCGTGGGAGGGGAGTGGGGTAGGGGAGTTGGGTAGGTGAAGGCAGTGAGGAGGATAAGGAAGGGGAGTAGGGGAGGGGAGTGGGGGAGGGTAGTGGGGGTGGTAACTGGGGGAGTGGAGTGAGGTAGGGCAGTGGGTGAAGCGAGTGGGGTCGGGAGTGGGGTAGGGGAGTGGCATAGGGGATGGCAGTGAGGAGGTGGAGTGAAGGGGAGTGGCGTGGGGAGTAGGTGAGGGCAGTGGCACAGGGGAGTTCGGTAGGGGAGGGCAGTGAGGAGGAGAAGGAATGGGAGCAGGGAAGGGGTGTGGGGGAAGGGTGTGGTGGAGGGGAGTGGGGTAGGGGTGTGGGGCGGGGGAGTGTGGGAGGGAAGTGAGTTAGGGGAGTGGGGTAGGGGAGCGGGAATGTGGTGTGGGGTAGGGGAGTGCAGTGAGGAAGTGGAGGGAAGGAGATTGGGGAGGGGAGTAGGATAGGTGAGTTCGGGAGCGGAGTGGGGTAGGGGAGTGGGGGATGTGAGTTGGGGAGGGGAGTGGGTGACAGGGAGTGGGGACAGGGCGTGAGGTAGGGGAGTGAGGTAGGGGAGTGGGGGAGGCGAGTGGGGGAGGGGAGTGGGGTAGGGGAGTGGGAAAGGGGAGTGGGATAGTGGAGTTGGATAGTGGAGTGGGGTCGGGACGTTGTGTATTGCAGGGCAGTGAGGAGGTGGAGAGAAGGTGAGTGGGGGATGGGGTGGGGTAGGAGAGGTGGGTAGGGGTGTAGGGGAGGGGAGTCAGGAGGGGAGTAGGTGATGGGAGTGGGGGAGGGTAGTGGGGAGGGAAGTGTGGTAGGGGTGTGAGTAGGGGAGTGGTGTAGGGGAGTGGGTGAGGAGACTGAGGTAGGGGAGTGGCATAGGGGAGTGGGAAAGGGGATTGGGATAGCTGAGTGGGGTAGGGGAGTTGTGGAGGGAGTGGGGTAGGGGAGTGGGGTAGGAGAGGCGGGTAGGGGAGTAGGTGAGGGGTGTGGGGTAGGGGAGTGGGGGAGGGGATTGGGGTAGGGGAGTGGGGTCGGGGAGTGGGGTAGGGGAGTGGTGTAGGGGAGTGGGGTAGGGGAGTTGTCGAGGGGAGTGGGGTAGGGCAGTGTAGTAGAGGAATGGGGTAGGGGAGTTGGGGAGGGGAGTGGGGGAGGGGAGTGAGGCAGGGGAGTTGTGGAGGGGAGTGGGGTAGAGGAGTGGAGAATGGGAGTGGGGGAGGGGAGTTAGGGAGGGGAGTTGGTGAGGGGAGTGGGGTAGAGGAGTGGGGGATGGGAGTGGAGGAGGGGAATTGGTGAGGGGAGTGGGGAGGGGAGTGGGGGTCAGGGAGTGGGGTAGCGGAGTGATGTAGGGGAGTGGGGGAGGGGAGTGAGGCAGGGGTGTGGGGTAGCGGACTGCAGTAGGGGAGTGGGAGAGGGGAGTGGGGGACAAGGAGTGGGGTAGGGGAGAGATGTAGTGGAGTGGGTGAGGGGATTTGGTGAGGGGAGTGGGGTAGGGGAGTGAGGGAGGGGAGTGGGGGAGGGGAGAGGTGGAGGGGAGTGAGGTAGGGAAGTGGGGAAGGGGAGTGGGATAGGGGAGCGCAGTGAGGAGCTGCCGGGAAGGGGAGTGGGGAAGGGGCGTGGTAGGAGAGGTGGGTAGGGGGTAGGGGAGGTGAATGAGGTATGGGAGTTGTGGAGGGGAGTGGGGTAGGGGAGTGGTGCTGCGGAGTGGGGGAGCGGAGTGGTGTAGGGGAGAGGGGTAGGGGAAGGCTGTAAGGAGATGGAGGGAAGGGGAGTTGGGAAGGGGATTTGGAGTGGGCAGTGGGGTAGGGGAGCAGGGGAGTGGAGTGGGGTAGGGACGTTTGTGAGGGGAGTGGTGGAAGGGAGTGGGGTAGGCGAGTGGGGTAGGGGAGAGCAGTGAGGAGCTGGAGGAAAGGGGAGAGGGGAGGGGAGTGGTGGAGGGGAGTGAGGTAGGGAAGTGGGGAAGGGGAGTGGGATAGGGGAGCGCAGTGAGGAGCTGCCGGGAAGGGGAGTGGGGAAGGGGCGTGGTAGGAGAGGTGGGTAGGGGGTAGGGCAGGTGAATGAGGTATGGGAGTTGTGGAGGGGAGTGGGGTAGGGGAGTGGTGGTGCGGAGTGGGGGAGCGGAGTGGTGTAGGGGAGAGGGGTAGGGGAAGGCTGTAAGGAGATGGAGGGAAGGGGTGTTGGGAAGGGGATTTGGAGTGGGCAGTGGGGTAGGGGAGCAGTGGAGTGGAGTGGGGTAGGGTCGTGTGGAGGGGAGTGGTGGAAGGGAGTGGGGTAGGCGAGTGGGGTAGGGGAGAGCAGTGAGGAGCTGGAGGAAAGGGGAGAGGGAAGGGGAGTGGTGGAGGGGAGGGCAGTGAGGATTTGGAAGGAATGGTAGTGAGGGAGGAAAATAGGGGAGGGGAATTGGGGACGGGAGTGTGTTTAATGAGTGGTGTAGGGGAGTGGGGGAGGGGAGTGAGGTAGGGGAATGGGGGAGGGGTGTGGGGTATGGGAGAAGGGAAGGGCATTGTGTGAGGTGAGCGTGGGAGGGGAGTGGGGTAGGGGAGTTGGGTAGGTGAAGGCAGTGAGGAGGATAAGGAAGGGGAGTAGGGGAGGGGAGTGGGGGAGGGTAGTGGGGGTGGTAACTGGGGGAGTGGAGTGAGGTAGGGCAGTGGGTGAGGCGAGTGGGGTCGGGAGTGGGGTAGGGGAGTGGCATAGGGGATGGCAGTGAGGAGGTGGAGTGAAGGGGAGTGGCGTGTGGAGTAGGTGAGGGCAGTGGCACAGGGGAGTTCGGTAGGGGAGGGCAGTGAGAAGGAGAAGGAATGGGAGCAGGGAAGGGGTGTGGGGGAAGGGTGTAGTGGAGGGGAGTGGGGTAGGGGTGTGGGGCGGGGGAGTGTGGGAGGGAAGTGAGTTAGGGGAGTGGGGTAGGGGAGCGGGAATGTGGTGTGGGGTAGGGGAGTGCAGTGAGGAAGTGGAGGGAAGGAGATTGGGGAGGGGAGTAGGATAGGTGAGTTCGGGAGCGGAGTGGGGTAGGGGAGTGGGGGATGTGAGTTGGGGAGGGGAGTGGGTGACAGGGAGTGGGGACAGGGCGTGAGGTAGGGGAGTGAGGTAGGGGAGTGGGGGAGGCGAGTGGGGGAGGGGAGTGGGGTAGGGGAGTGGGAAAGGGGAGTGGGATAGTGGAGTTGGATAGTGGAGTGGGGTCGGGACGTTGCGTATTGCAGGGCAGTGAGGAGGTGGAGAGAAGGTGAGTGGGGGATGGGGTGGGGTAGGAGAGGTGGGTAGGGGTGTAGGGGAGGGGAGTCAGGAGGGGAGTGGGGGAGGGGAGTGGAGGAGAGGAGTGGGGTAGGGGAGTGTGGTAGGGGAGTGGGGTAGGAGGAGTGGGGCAGGGGAGTTGTGGAGGGGAGTGCGGTAGGGGAGTGGGGTCGGGGAGTCGCGTAGGGGAGTGTAGTAGGGGAGTGGGGTAGGGGAGTTGTGGATGGGACTGCGGACAGGGTGTGGGGTCGGGGAGTGGGGCAGGAGAGTGGGGTAGGGTAGTGGGGGATGGGATTGTCTTAGGTGAGGGCAGTGAAGAGGTGGAGGGAATCGGAGTGGTGGAGGGGAGTGGGGGAGGTGATTGGAGGAGGGGGTGTGATAAGGGAGTGAGGTAGGGGAGTGGGGTAGGAGAATGGGGTAGGGGATGGGGTCGGGGAGTTTGGGAGGGGAGTGGGGAGGAGAGTTGGGCCGGGGGGTGGGGGAGGGGAGTTGGGAGGAGTTGGGGAGGGGAGTGGGGGAAGGAAGTGAGGCAGGGGTGTTGGGGAGGGGAGTGGGTATGTAAGTGGGGTAGGGGAGTGGGGTATGGGAGTTGGTAAGGGGATATGGGGAGGGGAGTTGGGGAGGGGAGTGGGATAGGGGTGTTGGGGTGGGGAGCGGCGTAGGGGAGTGGGGGAGAGGAATTGGTGAGGGGACTTGGGGAGGGGAGTGGGGTAGAGGAGTGTGGGATGGAAGTGGGGTGAGGAGTGGGGTAGGGGAGTGGGGGATGGGAGTTGGGGAGGGGAGTGGGGGACAGGGAGTGGGGACAGGGCGTGGGGTATGGGAGTGATGTAGGGGAGTGGGTGAGGCGAGTGGGGGAGGGGAGTGGGGTAGGGGAGTGGGAAAGGGGAGTGGGATAGTGGAGTGGGATAGTGGAGTGGGGTCGGGGCGTTGGATATTGGAGGGCAGTGAGGAGGTGGAGAGAAGGTGAGTGGGGGATGGGGTGGGGTAGGAGAGGTGGGTAGGGGTGTAGGGGAGGGGAGTGAGGTAGGGGAGTGGGGGAGGGGAGTGGAGGAGGGGAGTGGGGGAGGGGAGTGGAGGAGGGGAGTGGGGGAGGGGAGTGGGGTAGGGTAGTGTGGTAGGGGAGTGGGGTAGGGGAGTGGGGTAGGGGAGTTGCGGAGGGGAGAGCGGTAGGGGAGTGGGGTCGGGGAGTGGCGTAGGGGAGTATGGTAGGGGAGTGGGGTAGGAGAGTTGTGGAGGGGTCTGCCGTCGGGGTGTGAGGTCGGGGAGTGGGGCAGGGGAGTGGGGGAGGGTAGTTGGGGATGTGATTGTCTTTGGTGAGGGCAGTGAAATAATGGAGGGAAACGGAGTGGTGGATCGGAGTGGGGGAGGGGATTGGTGGTGGGGTGTGGTAAGGGAGTGGTTTCTGCGAATGGGGTAGGGGTGTGCTGTAGCGGAGTTTGGGAGGCTAGTTGGTGAGGGGAGTGGGGAGGAGAGTGGGGGAAGTTAGTGTAGGAGGGGAATGGGCGAGGGGAGTGGGCGAGGGGAGCTGGGGCGGGGAGTGGGGGAGGGGAGTGGGGGATAGGAGATGCGCGGGGAATGGGGAGGGGTGTGGGGGAGGGAAGTAGGGGAGGGATGTGGGGGAGGGCAGTTGGGGGGAGTTGGGGAGGAGTGTGGCGGAGGGAAGTGAGGGAGGGGAGTTGGGGCGGGGAGTGGGGGAGGTAAGTTGGGGAGGGGAGTGGAGTACGGGCATGGGGTATGCGAGTTAGTGAGGGGAGTGGGGGAGGGGAGTGGGGCAGGGGTGTGGGGTAATGAGTTGGGGTGGGGAGTGGGGGAGTGGGGGAGGAGTGTGGGGGAGGGGAGTGGGGGAGAGGAGTTGGGGAGGGGAGTTGGGTAGAGGAGTGGGTTTGGGAGTGGGGTGGGGGAGTGGGGTCGGGGTGTGGGGGAGAGGCGTTGGGGAGGGAAGTGGGAGACAGGGATTGGGGGAAAGGGAGTGGGGGACAGGGAGATGGGTAGGGGAGTGATATAGGGAAGTGGGTAGGGGAGTGGGGGAGGGGAGTGGGGTAATGAGTTGGGGTGGGGAGTGGGGGAGTGGGGGAGGGGAGTGGGGGAGGGGAGTTGGGGAGAGGGGTTGGGTAGAGGAGTGGGTTTGGGAGGTAGGGGAGTGGGGGAGGGGAGTGGAGGAGGGAAGTGGGGGAGGGGAGTGGGGAGGAGAGTGGGTGAAGTTAGTGCGGGAGGGGAGTGGGCGAGGGGAGTGGGCGAGGGGAGCTGGGGCGGGGAGTGGGGGAGGGGAGTGGGGGATAGGAGATGCGGAGGGGATTGGGGAGGGGTGTGGGGGAGGGAAGTAGGGGAGGGATGTGGGGGAGGGCAGTTGGGGGGAGTTGGGGAGGGGTGTGGGGGAGGGAAGTGAGGGAGGGGAGTTGGGGCGGGGAGTGGGGGAGGTAAGTTGGGGAGGGGAGTGGAGTACGGGCATGGGGTATGGGAGTTAGTGAGGGGAGTGGGGGAGGGGAGTGGGGTAGGGGTGTGGGGGAGGGGAGTTGCGTGGGGAGTGGGGGAGGGCACTGGCGTAGGGGAGTTTGGTAGGGGAGGGCAATGAGGAGGATAAGGAAGGGGAGTAGGTGATGGGGGTGGGGGAGGGTAGTGGGGAGGGAAGTGTGGTAGGGGTGTGAGTCGGGGAGTGGTGTAGGGGAGTGGGTGAGGAGACTGAGGTAGGGGAGTGGCATAGGGGAGTGGGAAAGGGGATTGGGATAGCTGAGTGGGGTAGGGGAGTTGTGGAGGGAGTGGGGTAGGGGAGTGGGGTAGGAGAGGCGGGTAGGGGAGTAGGTGAGGGGTGTGGGGTAGGGGAGTGGGGGAGGGGATTGGGGTAGGGGAGTGGGGTCGGGGAGTGGGGTAGGGGAGTGGTGTAGGGGAGTGGGGTAGGGGAGTTGTCGAGGGGAGTGGGGTAGGGCAGTGTAGTAGAGGAATGGGGTAGGGGAGTTGGGGAGGGGAGTGGGGGAGGGGAGTGAGGCAGGGGAGTTGTGGAGGGGAGTGGGGTAGAGGAGTGGAGAATGGGAGTGGGGGAGGGGAGTTGGGGAGGGGAGTTGGAGAGGGAAGTGGTGTAGAGGAGTGGGGGATGGGAGTGGAGGAGGGGAATTGGTGAGGGGAGTGGGGAGGGGAGTGGGGGTCAGGGAGTGGGGTAGCGGACTGCAGTAGGGGAGTGGGAGAGGGGAGTGGGGGACAAGGAGTGGGGTAGGGGAGAGATGTAGTGGAGTGGGTGAGGGGATTTGGTGAGGGGAGTGGGGTAGGGGAGTGAGGGAGGGGAGTGGGGGAGGGGAGAGGTGGAGGGGAGTGAGGTAGGGAAGTGGGGAAGGGGAGTGGGATAGGGGAGCGCAGTGAGGAGCTGCCGGGAAGGGGAGTGGGGAAGGGGCGTGGTAGGAGAGGTGGGTAGGGGGTAGGGGAGGTGAATGAGGTATGGGAGTTGTGGAGGGGAGTGGGGTAGGGGAGTGGTGGTGCGGAGTGGGGGAGCGGAGTGGTGTAGGGGAGAGGGGTAGGGGAAGGCTGTAAGGAGATGGAGGGAAGGGGAGTTGGGAAGGGGATTTGGAGTGGGCAGTGGGGTAGGGGAGCAGGGGAGTGGAGTGGGGTAGGGACGTGTGGGAGGGGAGTGGTGGAAGGGAGTGGGGTAGGCGAGTGGGGTAGGGGAGAGCAGTGAGGAGCTGGAGGAAAGGGGAGAGGGGAGGGGAGTGGTGGAGGGGAGTGAGGTAGGGAAGTGGGGAAGGGGAGTGGGATAGGGGAGCGCAGTGAGGAGCTGCCGGGAAGGGGAGTGGGGAAGGGGCGTGGTAGGAGAGGTGGGTAGGGGGTAGGGCAGGTGAATGAGGTATGGGAGTTGTGGAGGGGAGTGGGGTAGGGGAGTGGTGGTGCGGAGTGGGGGAGCGGAGTGGTGTAGGGGAGAGGGGTAGGGGAAGGCTGTAAGGAGATGGAGGGAAGGGGAGTTGGGAAGGGGATTTGGAGTGGGCAGTGGGGTAGGGGAGCAGTGGAGTGGAGTGGGGTAGGGTCGTGTGGAGGGGAGTGGTGGAAGGGAGTGGGCAGGAGAGTGGGGTATGGGGAGAGCAGTGAGGAGCTGGAGGAAAGGGGAGAGGGGAGGGGAGTGGTGGAGGGGAGGGCAGTGAGGATTTGGAAGGAATGGTAGTGGGGGAGGAAAATAGGGGAGGGGAATTGGGGAGGGGAGTGTGTTTAATGAGTGGGGTAGGGGAGTGGGGGAGGGGAGTGAGGTAGGGGAATGGGTGAGGGGTGTGGGAGAAGGGAAGGGCATTGTGTGAGGTGAGCGTGGGAGGGGAGTGGGGTAGGGGAGTTGGGTAGGTGAAGGCAGTGAGGAGGATAAGGAAGGGGAGTAGGGGAGGGGAGTGGGGGAGGGTAGTGGGGGTGGTAACTGGGGGAGTGGAGTGAGGTAGGGCAGTGGGTGAGGCGAGTGGGGTCGGGAGTGGGGTAGCGGAGTGGCATAGGGGATGGCAGTGAGGAGGTGGAGTGAAGGGGAGTGGCGTGGGGAGTAGGTGAGGGCAGTGGCACAGGGGAGTTCGGTAGGGGAGGGCAGTGAGGAGGAGAAGGAATGGGAGCAGGGAAGGGGTGTGGGGGAGGGGTGTGGTGGAGGGGAGTGGGGTAGGGGTGTGGGGCGGGGGAGTGTGGGAGGGAAGTGAGTTAGGGGAGTAGGGTAGGGGAGCGGGAATGTGGTGTGGGGTAGGGGAGTGCAGTGAGGAAGTGGAGGGAAGGAGATTGGGGAGGGGAGTAGGATAGGTGAGTTCGGGAGCGGAGTGGGGTAGGGGAGTGGGGGATGTGAGTTGGGGAGGGGAGTGGGTGACAGGGAGTGGGGACAGGGCGTGAGGTAGGGGAGTGAGGTAGGGGAGTGGGGGAGGCGAGTGGGGGAGGGGAGTGGGGTAGGGGAGTGGGAAAGGGGAGTGGGATAGTGGAGTTGGATAGTGGAGTGGGGTCGGGACGTTGCGTATTGCAGGGCAGTGAGGAGGTGGAGAGAAGGTGAGTGGGGGATCGGGTGGGGTAGGAGAGGTGGGTAGGGGTGTAGGGGAGGGGAGTCAGGAGGGGAGTGGGGGAGGGGAGTGGAGGAGAGGAGTGGGGTAGGGGAGTGTGGTAGGGGAGTGGGGTAGGAGGAGTGGGGCAGGGGAGTTGTGGAGGGGAGTGCGGTAGGGGAGTGGGGTCGGGGAGTCGCGTAGGGGAGTGTAGTAGGGGAGTGGGGTAGGGGAGTTGTGGATGGGACTGCGGACAGGGTGTGGGGTCGGGGAGTGGGGCAGGAGAGTGGGGTAGGGTAGTGGGGGATGGGATTGTCTTAGGTGAGGGCAGTGAAGAGGTGGAGGGAATCGGAGTGGTGGAGGGGAGTGGGGGAGGTGATTGGAGGAGGGGGTGTGGTAAGGGAGTGAGGTAGGGGAGTGGGGTAGGAGAATGGGGTAGGGGATGGGGTCGGGGAGTTTGGGAGGGGAGTGGGGAGGAGAGTTGGGCCGGGGTGTGGGGGAGGGGAGTTGGGAGGAGTTGGGGAGGGGAGTGGGGGAAGGAAGTGAGGCAGGGGTGTTGGGGAGGGGAGTGGGTATGTAAGTGGGGTAGGGGAGTGGGGTATGGGAGTTGGTAAGGGGATATGGGGAGGGGAGTTGGGGAGGGGAGTGGGATAGGGGTGTTGGGGTGGGGAGCGGGGTAGGGGAGTGGGGGAGAGGAATTGGTGAGGGGACTTGGGGAGGGGAGTGGGGTAGAGGAGTGTGGGATGGAAGTGGTGTGAGGAGTGGGGTAGGGGAGTGGGGGATGGGAGTTTGGGAGGGGAGTGGGGGACAGGGAGTGGGGACAGGGCGTGGGGTATGGGAGTGATGTAGGGGAGTGGGGGAGGCGAGTGGGGGAGGTGAGTGGGGTAGGGGAGTGGGAAAGGGGAGTGGGATAGTGGAGTGGGATAGTGGAGTGGGGTCGGGGCGTTGGGTATTGGAGGGCAGTGAGGAGGTGGAGAGAAGGTGAGTGGGGGATAGGGTGGGGTAGGAGAGGTGGGTAGGGGTGTAGGGGAGGGGAGTGAGGTAGGGGAGTGGGGGAGGGGAGTGGAGGAGGGGAGTGGGGGAGGGGAGTGGGGTAGGGTAGTGTGGTAGGGGAGTGGGGTAGGGGAGTGGGGTAGGGGAGTTGCGGAGGGGAGAGCGGTAGGGGAGTGGGGTCGTGGAGTGGCGTAGGGGAGTATGGTAGGGGAGTGGGGTAGGAGAGTTGTGGAGGGGTCTGCCGTCGGGGTGTGAGGTCGGGGAGTGGGGCAGGGGAGTGGGGGAGGGTAGTTGGGGATGTGATTGTCTTTGGTGAGGGCAGTGAAATAATGGAGGGAAACGGAGTGGTGGATCGGAGTGGGGGAGGGGATTGGTGGTGGGGTGTGGTTAGGGAGTGGTTTCTGCGAATGGGGTAGGGGTGTGCTGTAGCGGAGTTTGGGAGGCTAGTTGGTGAGGGGAGTGGGGAGGAGAGTGGGGGAAGTTAGTGTAGGAGGGGAATGGGCGAGGGGAGTGGGCGAGGGGAGCTGGGGCGGGGAGTGGGGGAGGGGAGTGGGGGATAGGAGATGCGCAGGGGATTGGGGAGGGGTGTGGGGGAGGGAATTAGGGGAGGGATGTGGGGGAGGGCAGTTGGGGGGAGTTGGGGAGGAGTGTGGCGGAGGGAAGTGAGGGAGGGGATTTGGGGCGGGGAGTGGGGGAGGTAAGTTGGGGAGGGGAGTGGAGTACGGGCATGGGGTATGCGAGTTTGTGAGGGGAGTGGGGGAGGGGAGTGGGGTAGGTGTGTGGGGTAATGAGTTGGGGTGGGGAGTGGGGGAGTGGGGGAGGAGTGTGGGGGAGGGGAGTGGGGGAGAGGAGTTGGGAGGGGAGTTGGGTAGAGGAGTGGGTTTGGGAGTGGGGTGGGGGAGTGGGGTAGGGGTGTGGGGGAGAGGCGTTGGGGAGGGGAGTGGGAGACAGGGATGGGGGGAAAGGGAGTGGGGGACAGGGAGATGGGTAGGGGAGTGATATAGGGCAGTGGGTAGGGGAGTGGGGGAGGGGAGTGGGGTAATGAGTTGGGGTGGGGAGTGGGGGAGGGGAGTGGGGGAGGGGAGTTGGGGAGAGGGGTTGGGTAGAGGAGTGGGTTTGGGAGGTAGGGGAGTGGGGGAGGGGAGTGGAGGCGGGGAGTGGGGGAGGGGAGTGGGGAGGAGAGTGGGTGAAGTTAGTGCGGGAGGGGAGTGGGCGAGGGGAGTGGGCGAGGGGAGCTGGGGCGGGGAGTGGGGGAGGGGAGTGGGGGATAGGAGATGCGGAGGGGATTGGGGAGGGGTGTGGGGGAGGGAAGTGAGGGAGGGGAGTTGGGGCGGGCTGTTGGGGGGAGTTGGGGAGGGGTGTGGGGGAGGGAAGTGAGGGAGGGGAGTTGGGGCGGGGAGTGGGGGAGGTAAGTTGGGGAGGGGAGTGGAGTACGGGCATGGGGTATGGGAGTTAGTGAGGGGAGTGGGGGAGGGGAGTGGGATCGGGGTGTGGGGTAATGAGCTGGGGTGGGGAGTGGGGGAGTGGGGGAGGAGTGTGGGGAGGGGAGTGGGGGACAGGGAGTGGGGGAAAGAGTTTAGGGGACAGGGAGTGGGGTAGGGGAGTGGGGGAGGGGTGTTGGGGAGGGGAGTGGTGTAGGGGTGTGGGGTAATGAGTTGGGGTGGGGAGTGGGGGAGTGGGGGAGGGGAGTGGGGGAGGGGAGTTGGGGAGAGGAGTTGGGTAGAGGAGTGGGTTTGGGAGTGGGGTGGGGGAGTGGGGTACGGGTGTGGGGGAGGGACGTTGGTCAGGGTAGTGGGGGACAGGGAGTGTGGGAAAGGGAGTGGGGGACAGGGAGTGGGGTAGGGGAGTGGGGGAGGGGTGTTGGGGAGGGGAGTGGGGGACAGGGAGTTGGGGACAGGGAGTGGGGTAGGGGAGTGATAAAGTGGAGTGGGGTAGGGAAGTGGGGGAGGGGAGTGGGGTAGGGGAGTGGGATAGGGGAGTGAGGTAGGGGAGTGGGGGAGGCGAGTGGGGGACAGGGAGTGGGGTAGGGGTGTGATATATGGGAGTGGGGACAGGAGTGGGTGAGAGAAGTGGGGTAGGGGAGTGAGTGAAGGGAGTGGGGGAGGGAAGTGGGGGACAGGAAGTGGGGCAGGGGAGTGCGGTAGGTGAGTCGGGGCGGGGAGAGGGGTGTGGGGGAGGGGCGTGTGGCAGGGGAGTGTGGGAGGGGAGTTCGGTAGGGGGAGTGTGGGAAGGGAGTAGGGAAGGGGAGTGTGGTAGGTAAGTGGTGTGTAGGAGTGGGGTAGGGGAGTGGGGTAGGGGAGTGATGTAGGGGAGTGGGGAGGTGGAGTGATAAGGGGACTGGGGAGGGGAGTGGGGTAGGGGAGTGCCAGCAGGAATGGGGTAGGGGAGTGGGGGAGGGAAGTGGGCTGGGGAGTGAGGGCGGGTAGTGTGGGAGGGGAGGGGAGAGGGGAGTAGGGGAGGGGAGTTGGGGAGGAGAGTGGGGACGGGACTGGGGGAGGTGATTTGCGGAGGGGAGTTGGGGAGGGGAGTGGGGGAGGGGAGATGGTGGTGGAGTTGGGGCGTGGAGCAGTTGAGGGGAGTTGGGGAGGGGAGTGGGGGAGTGGGGTAGGAGAGTGGGGGAGGGGTGGCTGGGTGGGATGTGGGGTATGGGAGTGAGGGAGGGGTGTTACGGGGTCGTGGTATCGGGGAATGGTGTATGGGAGTCGGGATGGGGATTTGGGGAACAAAGTGATGAGCTCAAAGGAGGAGAAGGTGCAAGAGGAGTTGTGGGGGGAGAGAGAGAGCAAAATGTGACAGGGGCGATTTGGCTAGGGTGGAATATTAACACACTGACAGAGAACACAGATTAATATTAACACACTCACTGACACACTGTGTATATCATGACCCACAGTCAGATAAACCCTGTGAAGTGTAAAACATCCCCACTGTCCTCAGTAATATTAACACACTGACAGAGAACACAGATTAATATTAACACACTCACTGACACACTGTGTATATCATGACCCACAGTCAGATAAACACTGTGAAGTGTAAAACACCCCCACTGTCCTCAGGAATATTAACACACTGACAGAGAACACAGATTAATATTAACACACTCACTGACACACTGTGTATATCATGACCCACAGTCAGATACACCCTGTGAAGTGTAAAACACCCCCACTGTCCTCAGCAATATTAACACACTGACAGAGAACACAGATTAATATTAACACATTCACTGACACACTGTGTATATCATGACCCACAGTCAGATACACCCTGTGAAGTGTAAAACACCCCCAATGTCCTCAGCAATATTATCACACTGACAGAGAACACAGATTAATATTAACACACTCACTGACACACTGTGTATATCATGACCCACAGTCAGATACACCCTGTGAAGTGTAAAACACCCCCACTGTCCTCAGTAATATTAACACACTGACAGAGAACACAGATTAATATTAACACACTCACTGACACACTGTGTATATCATGACCCACAGTCAGATAAACCCTGTGAAGTGTAAAACATCCCCACTGTCCTCAGTAATATTAACACACTGACAGAGAACACAGATTAATATTAACACACTCACTGACACACTGTGTATATCATGACCCACAGTCAGATAAACCCTGTGAAGTGTAAAACACCCCCACTGTCCTCAGGAATATTAACACACTGACAGAGAACACAGATTAATATTAACACACTCACTGACACACTGTGTATATCATGACCCACAGTCAGATACACCCTGTGAAGTGTAAAACACCCCCACTGTCCTCAGCAATATTAACACACTGACAGAGAACACAGATTAATATTAACACATTCACTGACACACTGTGTATATCATGACCCACAGTCAGATACACCCTGTGAAGTGTAAAACACCCCCAATGTCCTCAGCAATATTATCACACTGACAGAGAACACAGATTAATATTAACACACTCACTGACACACTGTGTATATCATGACCCACAGTCAGATACACCCTGTGAAGTGTAAAACACCCCCACTGTCCTCAGTAATATTAACACACTGACAGAGAACACAGATTAATATTAACACACTCACTGACACACTGTGTATATCATGACCCACAGTCAGATAAACCCTGTGAAGTGTAAAACATCCCCACTGTCCTCAGTAATATTAACACACTGACAGAGAACACAGATTAATATTAACACACTCACTGATACACTGTGTATATCGTGACCCAGAGTCAGATACACCCTGTGAAGTGTAAAACACCCCCACTGTCCTCAGGAATATTAACACACTGACAGAGAACACAGATTAATATTAACACACTCACTGACACACTGTGTATATCATGACCCACAGTCAGATAAACCCTGTGAAGTGTAAAACATCCCCACTGTCCTCAGTAATATTAACACACTGACAGAGAACACAGATTAATATTAACACACTCACTGACACACTGTGTATATCATGACCCAGAGTCAGATACACCCTGTGAAGTGTAAAACACCCCCACTGTCCTCAGTAATATTAACACACTGACAGAGGACACAGATTAATATTAACACACTCACTGACACACTGTGTATATCATGACTCACAGTTAGATACACCCTGTGAAGTGTAAAACACCCCCACTGTCCTCAGGAATATTAACACACTGACAGAGAACACAGATTAATATTAACACACTCACTGACACACTGTGTATATCATGACCCACAGTCAGATACACCCTGTGAAGTGTAAAACACCCCCACTGTCCTCAGGAATATTAACACACTGACAGAGAACACAGATTAATATTAACACACTCACTGACACACTGTGTATATCATGACCCAGAGTCAGATACACCCTGTGAAGTGTAAAACACCCCCACTGTCCTCAGTAATATTAACACACTGACAGAGGACACAGATTAATATTAACACACTCACTGACACACTGTGTATATCATGACTCACAGTTAGATACACCCTGTGAAGTGTAAAACACCCCCACTGTCCTCAGGAATATTAACACACTGACAGAGAACACAGATTAATATTAACACACTCACTGACACACTGTGTATATCATGACCCACAGTCAGATACACCCTGTGAAGTGTAAAACACCCCCACTGTCCTCAGGAATATTAACACACTGACAGAGAACACAGATTAATATTAACACACTCACTGACACACTGTGTATATCATGACTCACAGTTAGATACACCCTGTGAAGTGTAAAACACCCCCACTGTCCTCAGGAATATTAACACACTGACAGAGAACACAGATTAATATTAACACACTCACTGACACACTGTGTATATCATGACCCACAGTCAGATACACCCTGTGAAGTGTAAAACATCCCCACTGTCCTCAGTAATATTAACACACTGACAGAGAACACAGATTAATATTAACACACTCACTGACACACTGTGTATATCATGACCCACAGTCAGATAAACCCTGTGAAGTGTAAAACATCCACCCTGTCCTCAGTAATATTAACACACTGACAGAGAACACAGATTAATATTAACACACTCACTGACACACTGTGTATATCATGACCCAGAGTCAGATACACCCTGTGAAGTGTAAAACACCCCCACTGTCCTCAGGAATATTAACACACTGACAGAGAACACAGATTAATATTAACACACTCACTGACACACTGTGTATATCATGACCCACAGTCAGATAAACACTTTGAAGTGTAAAACATCCTCACTGTCCTCAGTAATATTAACACAATGACAGAGAACACAGATTAATATTAACACACTCACTGACACACTGTGTATATCATGATCCACAGTCAGATACACCCTGTGAAGTGTAAAACACCCCCACTGTCCTCAGTAATATTAACACACTGACAGAGGACACAGATTAATATTAACACACTCACTGACACACTGTGTATATCATGACTCACAGTTAGATACACCCTGTGAAGTGTAAAACACCCCCACTGTCCTCAGGAATATTAACACACTGACAGAGAACACAGATTAATATTAACACACTCACTGACACAATGTGTATATCATGACTCACAGTTAGATACACCCTGTGAAGTGTAAAACACCCCCACTGTCCTCAGGAATATTAACACACTGACAGAGAACACAGATTAATATTAACACACTCACTGACACACTGTGTATATCATGACCCACAGTCAGATACACCCTGTGAAGTGTAAAACACCCCCACTGTCCTCAGGAATATTAACACACTGACAGAGAACACAGATTAATATTAACACACTCACTGACACACTGTGTATATCATGACTCACAGTTAGATACACCCTGTGAAGTGTAAAACACCCCCACTGTCCTCAGGAATATTAACACACTGACAGAGAACACAGATTAATATTAACACACTCACTGACACACTGTGTATATCATGACCCAGAGTCAGATACACCCTGTGAAGTGTAAAACACCCCCACTGTCCTCAGTAATATTAACACACTGACAGAGGACACAGATTAATATTAACACACTCACTGACACACTGTGTATATCATGACTCACAGTTAGATACACCCTGTGAAGTGTAAAACACCCCCACTGTCCTCAGGAATATTAACACACTGACAGAGAACACAGATTAATATTAACACACTCACTGACACACTGTGTATATCATGACCCACAGTCAGATACACCCTGTGAAGTGTAAAACACCCCCACTGTCCTCAGGAATATTAACACACTGACAGAGAACACAGATTAATATTAACACACTCACTGACACACTGTGTATATCATGACTCACAGTTAGATACACCCTGTGAAGTGTAAAACACCCCCACTGTCCTCAGGAATATTAACACACTGACAGAGAACACAGATTAATATTAACACACTCACTGACACACTGTGTATATCATGACCCACAGTCAGATACACCCTGTGAAGTGTAAAACATCCCCACTGTCCTCAGTAATATTAACACACTGACAGAGAACACAGATTAATATTAACACACTCACTGACACACTGTGTATATCATGACCCACAGTCAGATAAACCCTGTGAAGTGTAAAACATCCCCCCTGTCCTCAGTAATATTAACACACTGACAGAGAACACAGATTAATATTAACACACTCACTGACACACTGTGTATATCATGACCCAGAGTCAGATACACCCTGTGAAGTGTAAAACACCCCCACTGTCCTCAGGAATATTAACACACTGACAGAGAACACAGATTAATATTAACACACTCACTGACACACTGTGTATATCATGACCCACAGTCAGATATACACTTTGAAGTGTAAAACATCCTCACTGTCCTCAGTAATATTAACACAATGACAGAGAACACAGATTAATATTAACACACTCACTGACACACTGTGTATATCATGATCCACAGTCAGATACACCCTGTGAAGTGTAAAACACCCCCACTGTCCTCAGTAATATTAACACACTGACAGAGGACACAGATTAATATTAACACACTCACTGACACACTGTGTATATCATGACTCACAGTTAGATACACCCTGTGAAGTGTAAAACACCCCCACTGTCCTCAGGAATATTAACACACTGACAGAGAACACAGATTAATATTAACACACTCACTGACACAATGTGTATATCATGACTCACAGTTAGATACACCCTGTGAAGTGTAAAACACCCCCACTGTCCTCAGGAATATTAACACACTGACAGAGAACACAGATTAATATTAACACACTCACTGACACACTGTGTATATCATGACCCACAGTCAGATACACCCTGTGAAGTGTAAAACACCCCCACTGTCCTCAGGAATATTAACACACTGACAGAGAACACAGATTAATATTAACACACTCACTGACACACTGTGTATATCATGACCCACAGTCAGATAAACACTGTGAAGTGTAAAACACCACCACTGTCCTCAGGAATATTAACACACTGACAGAGAACACAGATTAATATTAACACACTCAATGACACACTGTGTACATCATGACCCACAGTCAGATACACCCTGTGAAGTGTAAAACACCCCCACTGTCCTCAGGAATATTAACACACTGACAGAGAACACAGATTAATATTAACACACTCACTGACACACTGTGTATATCATGACCCACAGTCAGATACACCCTGTGAAGTGTAAAACACCCCCACTGTCCTCAGGAATATTAACACACTGACAGAGAACACAGATTAATATTAACACACTCACTGACACACTGTGTATATCATGACCCACAGTCAGATAAACACTGTGAAGTGTAAAACACCCCCACTGTCCTCAGGAATCTTAACACACTGACAGAGAACACAGATTAATATTAACACACTCACTGACACACTGTGTACATCATGACCCACAGTCAGATACACCCTGTGAAGTGTAAAACACCCCCACTGTCCTCAGGAATATTAACACACTGACAGAGAACACAGATTAATATTAACACACTCACTGACACACTGTGTATATCATGACCCACAGTCAGATACACCCTGTGAAGTGTAAAACACCCCCACTGTCCTCAGTAATATTAACACACTGACAGAGAACACAGATTAATATTAACACACTCACTGACACACTGTGTACATCATGACCCACAGTCAGATACACCCTGTGAAGTGTAAAACAACCCCACTGTCCTCAGGAATATTAACACACTGACAGAGAACACAGATTAATATTAACACACTCACTGACACACTGTGTACATCATGACCCACAGTCAGATACACCCTGTGAAGTGTAAAACACCCCCACTGTCCACAGGAATATTAACACACTGACAGAGAACACAGATTAATATTAACACACTCACTGACACACTGTGTACATCATGACCCACAGTCAGATACACCCTGTGAAGTGTAAAACACCCCCACTGTCCTCAGGAATATTAACACACTGACAGAGAACACAGATTAATATTAACACACTCACTGACACACTGTGTATATCATGACCCACAGTCAGATAAACCCTGTGAAGTGTAAAACACCCCCACTGTCCTCAGGAATATTAACACACTGACAGAGAACACAGATTAATATTAACACACTCACTGACACACTGTGTATATCATGACTCACAGTTAGATACACCCTGTGAAGTGTAAAACACCCCCACTGTCCTCAGGAATATTAACACACTGACAGAGAACACAGATTAATATTAACACACTCACTGACACACTGTGTATATCATGACCCAGAGTCAGATACACCCTGTGAAGTGTAAAACACCCCCACTGTCCTCAGTAATATTAACACACTGACAGAGGACACAGATTAATATTAACACACTCACTGACACACTGTGTATATCATGACTCACAGTTAGATACACCCTGTGAAGTGTAAAACACCCCCACTGTCCTCAGGAATATTAACACACTGACAGAGAACACAGATTAATATTAACACACTCACTGACACACTGTGTATATCATGACCCACAGTCAGATACACCCTGTGAAGTGTAAAACACCCCCACTGTCCTCAGGAATATTAACACACTGACAGAGAACACAGATTAATATTAACACACTCACTGACACACTGTGTATATCATGACTCACAGTTAGATACACCCTGTGAAGTGTAAAACACCCCCACTGTCCTCAGGAATATTAACACACTGACAGAGAACACAGATTAATATTAACACACTCACTGACACACTGTGTATATCATGACCCACAGTCAGATACACCCTGTGAAGTGTAAAACATCCCCACTGTCCTCAGTAATATTAACACACTGACAGAGAACACAGATTAATATTAACACACTCACTGACACACTGTGTATATCATGACCCACAGTCAGATAAACCCTGTGAAGTGTAAAACATCCCCCCTGTCCTCAGTAATATTAACACACTGACAGAGAACACAGATTAATATTAACACACTCACTGACACACTGTGTATATCATGACCCAGAGTCAGATACACCCTGTGAAGTGTAAAACACCCCCACTGTCCTCAGGAATATTAACACACTGACAGAGAACACAGATTAATATTAACACACTCACTGACACACTGTGTATATCATGACCCACAGTCAGATAAACACTTTGAAGTGTAAAACATCCTCACTGTCCTCAGTAATATTAACACAATGACAGAGAACACAGATTAATATTAACACACTCACTGACACACTGTGTATATCATGATCCACAGTCAGATACACCCTGTGAAGTGTAAAACACCCCCACTGTCCTCAGTAATATTAACACACTGACAGAGGACACAGATTAATATTAACACACTCACTGACACACTGTGTATATCATGACTCACAGTTAGATACACCCTGTGAAGTGTAAAACACCCCCACTGTCCTCAGGAATATTAACACACTGACAGAGAACACAGATTAATATTAACACACTCACTGACACAATGTGTATATCATGACTCACAGTTAGATACACCCTGTGAAGTGTAAAACACCCCCACTGTCCTCAGGAATATTAACACACTGACAGAGAACACAGATTAATATTAACACACTCACTGACACACTGTGTATATCATGACCCACAGTCAGATACACCCTGTGAAGTGTAAAACACCCCCACTGTCCTCAGGAATATTAACACACTGACAGAGAACACAGATTAATATTAACACACTCACTGACACACTGTGTATATCATGACCCACAGTCAGATAAACACTGTGAAGTGTAAAACACCACCACTGTCCTCAGGAATATTAACACACTGACAGAGAACACAGATTAATATTAACACACTCACTGACACACTGTGTACATCATGACCCACAGTCAGATACACCCTGTGAAGTGTAAAACACCCCCACTGTCCTCAGGAATATTAACACACTGACAGAGAAAACAGATTAATATTAACACACTCACTGACACACTGTGTACATCATGACCCACAGTCAGATACACCCTGTGAAGTGTAAAACACCCCCACTGTCCTCAGGAATATTAACACACTGACAGAGAACACAGATTAATATTAACACACTCACTGACACACTGTGTATATCATGACCCACAGTCAGATAAACACTGTGAAGTGTAAAACACCCCCACTGTCCTCAGGAATCTTAACACACTGACAGAGAACACAGATTAATATTAACACACTCACTGACACACTGTGTACATCATGACCCACAGTCAGATACACCCTGTGAAGTGTAAAACACCCCCACTGTCCTCAGGAATATTAACACACTGACAGAGAACACAGATTAATATTAACACACTCACTGACACACTGTGTATATCATGACCCACAGTCAGATACACCCTGTGAAGTGTAAAACACCCCCACTGTCCTCAGTAATATTAACACACTGACAGAGAACACAGATTAATATTAACACACTCACTGACACACTGTGTACATCATGACCCACAGTCAGATACACCCTGTGAAGTGTAAAACAACCCCACTGTCCTCAGGAATATTAACACACTGACAGAGAACACAGATTAATATTAACACACTCACTGACACACTGTGTACATCATGACCCACAGTCAGATACACCCTGTGAAGTGTAAAACACCCCCACTGTCCACAGGAATATTAACACACTGACAGAGAACACAGATTAATATTAACACACTCACTGACACACTGTGTACATCATGACCCACAGTCAGATACACCCTGTGAAGTGTAAAACACCCCCACTGTCCTCAGGAATATTAACACACTGACAGAGAACACAGATTAATATTAACACACTCACTGACACACTGTGTATATCATGACCCACAGTCAGATACACCCTGTGAAGTGTAAAACACCCCCACGGTCCTCAGGAATATTAACACACTGACAGAGAACACAGATTAATATTAACACACTCACTGACACACTGTGTACATCATGACCCACAGTCAGATACACCCTGTGAAGTGTAAAACACCCCCACTGTCCTCAGTAATATTAACACACTGACAGAGAACACAGATTAATATTAACACACTCACTGACACACTGTGTACATCATGACCCACAGTCAGATACACCCTGTGAAGTGTAAAACACCCCCACTGTCCTCAGGAATATTAACACACTGACAGAGAACACAGATTAATATTAACACACTCACTGACACACTGTGTATATCATGACCCACAGTCAGATACACCCTGTGAAGTGTAAAACACCCCCACTGTCCTCAGTAATATTAACACACTGACAGAGAACACAGATTAATATTAACACACTCACTGACACACTGTGTACATCATGACCCACAGTCAGATACACCCTGTGAAGTGTAAAACACCCCACTGTCCTCAGTAATATTAACACACTGACAGAGAACACAGATTAATATTAACACACTCACTGACACACTGTGTACATCATGACCCACAGTCAGATACACCCTGTGAAGTGTAAAACACCCCACTGTCCTCAGCAATATTAACACACTGACAGAGAACACAGATTAATATTAACACACTCACTGACACACTGTGTACATCATGACCCACAGTCAGATACACACTGTGAAGTGTAAAACACCCCCACTGTCCTCAGTAATATTAACACACTGACAGAGAACACAGATTAATATTAACACACTCACTGACACACTGTGTATATCATGACCCACAGTCAGATAAAGCCTGTGAAGTGTAAAACACCCCCACTGTCCTCAGTAATATTAACACACTGACAGAGAACACAGATTAATATTAACACACTCACTGACACACTGTGTGTATCATGACCCACAGTCAGATACACCCTGTGAAGTGTAAAACACCCCCACTGTCCTCAGGAATATTAACACACTGACAGAGAACACAGATTAATATTAACACACTCACTGAAACACTGTGTATATCATGACCCACAGTCAGATAAACCCTGTGAAGTGTAAAACACACCCACTGTCCTCAGGAATATTAACACACTGACAGAGAACACAGATTAATATTAACACACTCACTGACACACTGTGTATATCATGACCCACAGTCAGATAAACCCTGTGAAGTGTAAAACACCCCCACTGCCCTCAGGAATATTAACATACTGACAGAGAACACAGATTAATATTAACACACTCACTGACACACTGTGTACATCATGACCCACAGTCAGATACACCCTGTGAAGTGTAAAACACCCCCACTGTCCTCAGGAATATTAACACACTGACAGAGAACACAGATTAATATTAACACACTCACTGACACACTGTGTATATCATGACCCACAGTCAGATACACCCTGTGAAGTGTAAAACATCCCCACTGTCCTCAGTAATATTAACACACTGACAGAGAACACAGATTAATATTAACACACTCACTGACACACTGTGTATATCATGACTCACAGTCAGATACACCCTGTGAAGTGTAAAACATCCCCACTGTCCTCAGGAATATTAACGCACTGACAGAGAACACAGATTAATATTAACACACTCACTGACACACTGTGTACATCATGACCCACAGTCAGATACACCCTGTGAAGTGTAAAACACCCCCACTGTCCTCAGTAATATTAACACACTGACAGAGAACACAGATTAATATTAACACACTCACTGACACACTGTGTATATCATGACCCACAGTCAGATACACCCTGTGAAGTGTAAAACACCCCCACTGTCCTCAGGAATATTAACACACTGACAGAGAACACAGATTAATATTAACACACTCACTGACACACTGTGTATATCATGACCCACAGTCAGATAAACCCTGTGAAGTGTAAAACACCCCCACTGTCCTCAGGAATATTAACACACTGACAGAGAACACAGATTATTATTAACACACTCACTGACACACTGTGTATATCATGACCCACAGTCAGATAAACCCTGTGAAGTGTAAAACACCCCCGCTGCCCTCAGGAATATTAACATACTGACAGAGAACACAGATTAATATTAACACACTCACTGACACACTGTGTACATCATGACCCACAGTCAGATACACCCTGTGAAGTGTAAAACACCCCCACTGTCCTCAGGAATATTAACACACTGACAGAGAACACAGATTAATATTAACACACTCACTGACACACTGTGTATATCATGACCCACAGTCATATACACCCTGTGAAGTGTGAAACATCCCCACTGTCCTCAGTAATATTAACACACTGACAGAGAACACAGATTAATATTAACACACTCACTGACACACTGTGTATATCATGACTCACAGTCAGATACACCCTGTGAAGTGTAAAACATCCCCACTGTCCTCAGGAATATTAACACACTGACAGTGAACACAGATTAATATTAACACACTCACTGACACACTGTGTACATCATGACCCACAGTCAGATACACCCTGTGAAGAGTAAAACACCCCCACTGTCCTCAGTAATATTAACACACTGACAGAGAACACAGATTAATATTAACACACTCACTGACACACTGTGTATATCATGACCCACAGTCAGATACACCCTGTGAAGTGTAAAACACCCCCACTGTCCTCAGGAATATTAACACACTGACAGAGAACACAGATTAATATTAACACACTCACTGACACACTGTGTACATCATGACCCACAGTCAGATAAACCCTGTGAAGTGTAAAACACCCCCACTGTCCTCAGTAATATTAACACACTGACAGAGAACACAGATTAATATTAACACACTCACTGACACACTGTGTACATCATGACCCACAGTTAGATACACCCTGTGAAGTGTAAAACACCCCCACTGTCCTCAGTAATATTAACACACTGACAGAGAACACAGATTAATATTAACACACTCACTGACACACTGTGTACATCATGACCCACAGTCAGATACACCCTGTGAAGTGTAAAACACCCCCACTGTCCTCAGGAATATTAACACACTGACAGAGAACACAGATTAATATTAAAACACTCACTGACACACTGTGTACATCATGACCCACAGTCAGATACACCCTGTGAAGTGTAAAACACCCCCACTGTCCTCAGTAATATTAACACACTGACAGAGAACACAGATTAATATTAACACACTCACTGACACACTGTGTACATCATGACCCACAGTCAGATACACCCTGTGAAGTGTAAAACACCCCCACGGTCCTCAGGAATATTAACACACTGACAGAGAACACAGATTAATATTAACACACTCACTGACACACTGTGTATATCATGACCCACAGTCAGATAAACCCTGTGAAGTGTAAAACACCCCCACTGTCCTCAGGAATATTATCACACTGACAGAGAACACAGATTAATATTAACAGACTCACTGACACACTGTGTAAATCATGACTCACAGTCAGATAAACCCTGTGAAGTGTAAAACACCCCCACTGTCCTCAGGAATATTAACACACTGACAGAGAACACAGATTAATATTAACACACTCACTGACACACTGTGTATATCATGACCCACAGTCAGATACACCCTGTGAAGTGTAAAACACCCCCACTGTTCTCAGTAATATTAACACACTGACAGAGAACACAGATTAATATTAACACACTCACTGACACACTGTGTATGTCATGACTCACAGTCAGATAAACCCTGTGAAGTGTAAAACACCCCCACTGTCCTCAGTAATATTAACACACTGACAGAGAACACAGATTAATATTAACACACTCACTGACACACTGAGTACATCATGACCCACAGTCAGATACACCCTGTGAAGTGTAAAACACCCCCACTGTCCTCAGGAATATTAACACACTGACAGAGAACACAGATTAATATTAACACACTCACTAACACACTGTGTATATCATGATCCACAGTCAGATACACCCTGTGAAGTGTAAAACAACCCCACTGTCCTCAGTAATATTAACACACTGACAGAGAACACAGATTAATATTAACACACTCACTGACACACTGTGTATATCATGACCCACAGTCAGATACACCCTGTGAAGTGTAAAACACCCCCACTGTCCTCAGTAATATTAACACACTGACAGAGAACACAGATTAATATTAACACACTCACTGACACACTGTGTATATCATGACCCAGAGTCAGATAGAACCTGTGAAGTGTAAAACACCCCCACTGTCCTCAGGAATATTAACACACTGACAGAGAACACAGATTAATATTAACACACTCACTGACACACTGTGTATATCATGACCCACAGTCAGATACACCCGGTGAAGTGCAAAACACCCCCACTGTCCTCAGGAATATTAACACACTGACAGAGAACACAGATTAATATTAACACACTCACTGACACACTGTGTATATCATGACCCACAGTCAGATAACCCTGTGAAGTGTAAAACACCCCCACTGTCCTCAAGAATATTAACACACTGACAGAGAACACAGATTAATATTAACACACTCACTGACACACTGTGTATATCATGACCCACAGTCAGATACACCCGGTGAAGTGCAAAACACCCCCACTGTCCTCAGGAATATTAACACACTGACAGAGAACACAGATTAATATTAACACACTCACTGACACACTGTGTATATCATGACCCACAGTCAGATACACCCTGTGAAGTGTAAAACATCCCCACTGTCCTCAGTAATATTAACACACTGACAGAGAACACAGATTAATATTAACACACTCACTGACACACTGTGTACATCATGACTCACAGTCAGATACACCCTGTGAAGTGTAAAACACCCCCACTGTCCTCAGGAATATTAACACACTGACAGAGAACACAGATTAATATTAACACACTCACTGACACACTGTGTATATCATGACCCACAGTCAGATAAACCCTGTGAAGTGTAAAACACCCCCACTGTCCTCAGTAATATTAACACACTGACAGAGAACACAGATTAATATTAACACACTCACTGACACACTGTGTGTATCATGACCCACAGTCAGATAAACCCTGAGAAGTGTAAAACACCCCCACTGTCCTCAGGAATATTAACACACTGACAGAGAACACAGATTAATATTAACACACTCACTGACACACTGTGTACATCATGACCCACAGTCAGATACACCCTGTGAAGTGTAAAACACCCCCACTGTCCTCAGGAATATTAACACACTGACAGAGAACACAGATTAATATTAACACACTCACTGACACACTGTGTATATCATGACTCACAGTCAGATACACCCTGTGAAGTGTAAAACACCCCACTGTCCTCAGGAATATTAACACACTGACAGAGAACACAGATTAATATTAACATCCTCACTGACACACTGTGTACATCATGACCCACAGTCAGATACACCCTGTGAAGTGTAAAACACCCCCACTGTCCTCAGTAATATTAACACACTGACAGAGAACACAGATTAATATTAACACACTCACTGACACACTGTGTATATCATGACCCACAGTCAGATACACCCTGTGAAGTGTAAAACACCCCCACTGTCCTCAGGAATATTAACACACTGACAGAGAACACAGATTAATATTAACACACTCACTGACACACTGTGTACATCATGACCCACAGTCAGATGCACCCTGTGAAGTGTAAAACACCCCCACTGTCCTCTGTAATATTAACACACTGACAGAGAACACAGATTAATATTAACACACTCACTGACACACTGTGTACATCATGACCCACAGTCAGATACACCCTGTGACATGTAAAACACCCCCACTGTCCTCAGGAATATTAACACACTGACAGAGAACACAGATTAATATTAACACACTCACTGACACACTGTGTATATCATGACCCACAGTCAGATAAACCCTGTGAAGTGTAAAACACCCACACTGTCCTCAGGAATATTAACACACTGACAGAGAACACAGATTAATATTAACACACTCACTGACACACTGTGTATATCATGACCCACAGTCAGATACACCCTGTGAAGTGTAAAACACCCCTACTATCCTCAGTAATATTAACACACTGACAGAGAACACAGATTAATATTAACACACTCACTGACACACTGTGTATATCATGACCCACAGTCAGATACACCCTGTGAAGTGTAAAACACCCCCACTGTCCTCAGGAATATTAACACACTGACAGAGAACACAGATTAATATTAACACACTCACTGACACACTGTGTACATCATGACCCACAGTCAGATACACCCTGTGAAGTGTAAAACACCCCCACTGTCCTCAGGAATATTAACACACTGACAGAGAACACAGATTAATATTAACACACTCACTGACACACTGTGTACATCATGACCCACAGTCAGATACACCCTGTGATGTGTAAAACACCCCCACTGTCCTCTGTAATATTAACACACTGACAGAGAACACAGATTAATATTAACACACTCACTGATACACTGTGTACATCATGACCCACAGTCAGATACACCCTGTGAAGTGTAAAACACCCCCACTGTCCTCAGGAATATTAACACACTGACAAGAGAACACAGATTAATATTAACACACTCACTGACACACTGTGTATATCATGACCCACAGTCAGATAAACCCTGTGAAGTGTAAAACACCCCCACTGTCCTCAGGAATATTAACACACTGACAGAGAACACAGATTAATATTAACACACTCACTGACACACTGTGTATATCATGACCCACAGTCAGATAAACCCTGTGAAGTGTAAAACACCCCCACTGTCCTCAGGAATATTAACACACTGACAGAGAACACAGATTAATATTAACACACTCACTGACACACTGTGTATATCATGACCCACAGTCAGATACACCCTGTGAAGTGTAAAACACCCCCACTGTCCTCAGGAATATTAACACACTGACAGAGAACACAGATTAATATTAACACACTCACTGACACACTGTGTATATCATGACCCACAGTCAGATAAACCCTGTGAAGTGTAAAACACCCCCACTGTCCTCAGTAATATTAACACAGTGACAGAGAACACAGATTAATATTAACACACTCACTGACACACTGTGTATATCATGACCCACAGTCAGATACACCCTGTGAAGTGTAAAACACCCCCACTGTCCTCAGGAATATTAACACACTGACAGAGAACACAGATTAATATTAACACACTCACTGACACACTGTGTATATCATGACCCACAGTCAGATACACCCGGTGAAGTGTAAAACACCCCCACTGTCCTCAGGAATATTAACACACTGACAGAGAACACAGATTAATATTAACACACTCACTGACACACTGTGTACATCATGACCCACAGTCAGATACACCCTGTGAAGTGTAAAACATTCCCACTGTCCTCAGGAATATTAACACACTGACAGAGAACACAGATTAATATTAACACACTCACTGACACACTGTGTACATCATGATCCACAGTCAGATAAACCCTGTGAAGTGTAAAACACCTCCACTGTCCTCAGTAATATTAACACACTGACAGAGAACACAGATTAATATTAACACACTCACTGACACACTGTGTATATCATGACCCAGAGTCAGATACACCCTGTGAAGTGTAAAATACCCCCACTGTCCTCAGGAATATTAACACACTGACAGAGAACACAGATTAATATTAACACACTCACTGACACACTGTGTATATCATGACCCACAGTCAGATACACCCTGTGAAGTGTAAAACACCCCCACTGTCCTCAGGAATATTAACACACTGACAGAGAACACAGATTAATATTAAAACACTCACTGACACACTGTGTATATCATGAACCATAGTCAGATACACCCGGTGAAGTGTAAAACAACCCCACTGTCCTCAGGAATATTAACACACTGACAGAGAACACAGATTAATATTAACACACTCACTGACACACTGTGTATATCATGACCCACAGTCAGATAACCCTGTGAAGTGTAAAACACCCCCACTGTCCTCAGTAATATTAACACACTGACAGAGAACACAGATTAATATTAACACACTCACTGACACACTGTGTATATCATGACCCACAGTCAGATACACCCTGTGAAGTGTAAAACACCCCCACTGTCCTCAGGAATATTAACACACTGACAGAGAACACAGATTAATATTAACACACTCACTGACACACTGTGTATATCATGACCCACAGTCAGATACACCCTGTGAAGTGTAAAACACCCCCACTGTCCTCAGGAATATTAACACACTGACAGAGAACACAGATTAATATTAACACACTCACTGACACACTGTGTATATCATGACCCACAGCCAGATACACCCTGTGAAGTGTAAAACACCCCCACTGTCCTCAGGAATATTAACACACTGACAGAGAACACAGATTAATATTAACACACTCACTGACACACTGTGTATATCATGACCCACAGTCAGATAAACCCTGTGAAGTGTAAAACACCCCCACTGTCCTCAGTAATATTAACACACTGACAGAGAACACAGATTAATATTAACACACTCACTGACACACTGTGTATATCATGACCCACAGTCAGATACACCCTGTGAAGTGTAAAACACCCCCACTGTCCTCAGGAATATTAACACACTGACAGAGAACACAGATTAATATTAACACACTCACTGACACACTGTGTATATCATGACCCACAGTCAGATACACCCGGTGAAGTGTAAAACACCCCCACTGTCCTCAGGAATATTAACACACTGACAGAGAACACAGATTAATATTAACACACACACTGACACACTGTGTACATCATGACCCACAGTCAGATACACCCTGTGAAGTGTAAAACACCCCCACTGTCCTCAGTAATATTAACACACTGACAGAGAACACAGATTAATATTAACACACTCACTGACACACTGTGTACATCATGATCCACAGTCAGATAAACCCTGTGAAGTGTAAAACACCTCCACTGTCCTCAGTAATATTAACACACTGACAGAGAACACAGATTAATATTAACACACTCACTGACACACTGTGTATATCATGACCCAGAGTCAGATACACCCTGTGAAGTGTAAAATACCCCCACTGTCCTCAGGAATATTAACACACTGACAGAGAACACAGATTAATATTAACACACTCACTGACACACTGTGTATATCATGACCCACAGTCAGATACACCCTGTGAAGTGTAAAACACCCCCACTGTCCTCAGGAATATTAACACACTGACAGAGAACACAGATTAATATTAAAACACTCACTGACACACTGTGTATATCATGAACCACAGTCAGATACACCCGGTGAAGTGTAAAACAACCCCACTGTCCTCAGGAATATTAACACACTGACAGAGAACACAGATTAATATTAACACACTCACTGACACACTGTGTATATCATGACCCACAGTCAGATAACCCTGTGAAGTGTAAAACACCCCCACTGTCCTCAGTAATATTAACACACTGACAGAGAACACAGATTAATATTAACACACTCACTGACACACTGTGTATATCATGACCCACAGTCAGATACACCCTGTGAAGTGTAAAACACCCCCACTGTCCTCAGGAATATTAACACACTGACAGAGAACACAGATTAATATTAACACACTCACTGACACACTGTGTATATCATGACCCACAGTCAGATACACCCTGTGAAGTGTAAAACACCCCCACTGTCCTCAGGAATATTAACACACTGACAGAGAACACAGATTAATATTAACACACTCACTGACACACTGTGTATATCATGACCCACAGCCAGATACACCCTGTGAAGTGTAAAACACCCCCACTGTCCTCAGTAATATTAACACACTGACAGAGAACACAGATTAATATTAACACACTCACTGACACACTGTGTATATCATGACCCACAGTCAGATACACCCTGTGAAGTGTAAAACACCCCCACTGTCCTCAGTAATATTAACACACTGACAGAGAACACAGATTAATATTAACACACTCACTGACACACTGTGTACATCATGACCCAGAGTCAGATACACCCTGTGAAGTGTAAAACACCCCCACTGTCCTCAGTAATATTAACACACTGACAGAGAACACAGATTAATATTAACACACTCACTGACACACTGTGTATATCATGACCAACAGTCAGATACACCCTGTGAAGTGTAAAACACCCCCACTGTCCTCAGTAATATTAACACACTGACAGAGAACACAGATTAATATTAACACACTCACTGACACACTGTGTATATCATGACCCACAGTCAGATACACCCTGTGAAGTGTAAAACACCCCACTGTCCTCAGCAATATTAACACACTGACAGAGAACACAGATTAATATTAACACACTCACTGACACACTGTGTACATCATGACCCACAGTCAGATACACCCTGTGAAGTGTAAAACATTCCCACTGTCCTCAGGAATATTAACACACTGACAGAGAACACAGATTAATATTAACACACTCACTGACACACTGTGTACATCATGACCCACAGTCAGATACACCCTGTGAAGTGTAAAACACCCCCACTGTCCTCAGGAATATTAACACACTGACAGAGAACACAGAATAATATTAACACACTCACTGACACACTGTGTACATCATGACCCACAGTCAGATACACCCTGTGAAGTGTAAAACATCCCCACTGTCCTCAGGAATATTAACACACTGACAGAGAACACAGATTAATATTAACACACTCACTGACACACTGTGTATATCATGACCCACAGTCAGATACACCCTGTGAAGTGTGAAACACCCCCACTGTCCTCAGTAATATTAACACACTGACAGAGAACACAGATTAATATTAACACACTCACTGACACACTGTGTATATCATGACCAACAGTCAGATACACCCTGTGAAGTGTAAAACACCCCCACTGTCCTCAGGAATATTAACACACTGACAGAGAACACAGATTAATATTAACACACTCACTGACACACTGTGTATATCATGACCCACAGTCAGATACACCCTGTGAAGTGTAAAACACCCCCACTGTCCTCAGGAATATTAACACACTGACATAGAACACAGATTAATATTAACACACTCACTGACACACTGTGTATATCATGACCCACAGTCAGATACACCCTGTGAAGTGTAAAACACCCCCACTGTCCTCAGTAATATTAACACACTGACAGAGAACACAGATTAATATTAACACACTCACTGACACACTGTGTACATCATGACCCACAGTCCGATAAACCCTGTGAAGTGTAAAACACCCCCACTGCCCTCAGTAATATTAACACACTGACAGAGAACACAGATTAATATTAACACACTCACTGACACACTGTGTATATCATGACCCACTGTCAGATACACCCTGTGAAGTGTAAAACACCCCCACTGTCCTCAGTAATATTAACACACTGACAGAGAACACAGATTAATATTAACACACTCACTGACACACTGTCTATATCATGACCCAGAGTCAGATACACCCTGTGAAGTGTAAAACACCCCCACTGTTCTCAGTAATATTAACACACTGACAGAGAACACAGATTAATATTAACACACTCACTGACACACTGTGCATATCATGACTCACAGTCAGATAAACCCTGTGAAGTGTAAAACACCCCCACTGTCCTCAGTAATATTAACACACTGACAGAGAACACAGATTAATATTAACACACTCACTGACACACTGTGTATATCATGACCCACAGTCAGATACACCCTGTGAAGTGTAAAACACCCCCACTGTCCTCAGGAATATTAACACACTGACAGAGAACACAGATTAATATTAACACACTCACTGACACACTGTGTATATCATGACCCACAGTCAGATACACCCTGTGAAGTGTAAAACACCCCCACTGTCCTCAGGAATATTAACACACTGACAGAGAACACAGATTAATATTAACACTCTCACTGACACACTGTGTATATCATGACCCACAGTCAGATACACCCTGTGAAGTGTAAAACACCCCCACTGTCCTCAGGAATATTAACACACTGACAGAGAACACAGATTAATATTAAAACACTCACTGACACACTGTGTATATCATGACCCACAGTCAGATACACCCGGTGAAGTGTAAAACACCCCCACTGTCCTCAGGAATATTAACACACTGACAGAGAACACAGATTAATATTAACACACTCACTGACACACTGTGTATATCATGACCCACAGTCAGATAACCCTGTGAAGTGTAAAACACCCCCACTGTCCTCAGGAATATTAACACACTGACAGAGAACACAGATTAATATTAACACACTCACTGACACACTGTGTATATCATGACCCACAGTCAGATACACCCTGTGAAGTGTAAAACACCCCCACTGTCCTCAGGAATATTAACACACTGACAGAGAACACAGATTAATATTAACACACTCACTGACACACTGTGCATATCATGACCCACAGTCAGATACACCCTGTGAAGTGTAAAACACACCCACTGTCCTCAGTAATATTAACACACTGACAGAGAACACAGATAATATTAACACACTCACTGACACACTGTGTATATCATGACCCACAGTCAGATACACTCTGTGAAGTGTAAAACACTCCCCACTGTCCTCAGTAATATTAACACACTGACAGAGAACACAGATTAATATTAACACACTCACTGACACACTGTGTATATCATGACCCACAGTCAGATACACCCTGTGAAGTGTAAAACACCCCCACTGTCCTCAGTAATATTAACACACTGACAGAGGACACAGATTAATATTAACACACTCACTGACACACTGTGTATATCATGACCCACAGTCAGATACACCCAGTGAAGTGTAAAACACCCCCACTGTCCTCAGTAATATTAACACACTGACAGAGAACACAGATTAATATTAACACACTCACTGACACACTGTGTACATCATGACCCACAGTCAGATAAACCCTGTGAAGTGTAAAACACCCCCACTGTCCTCAGTAATATTAACACACTGACAGAGAACACAGATTAATATTAACACACTCACTGACACACTGTGTATATCATGACCCACAGTCAGATACACCCTGTGAAGTGTAAAACATCCCCACTGTCCTCAGTAATATTAACACACTGACAGAGAACACAGATTAATATTAACACACTCACTGACACACTGTGTACATCATGACCCACAGTCAGATACACCCTGTGAAGTGTAAAACACCCCCACTTTCCTCAGGAATATTAACACACTGACAGAGAACACAGATTAATATTAACACACTCACTGACACACTGTGTACATCATGACCCACAGTCAGATACACCCTGTGAAGTGTAAAACACCCCCACTGTCCTCAGGAATATTAACACACTGACAGAGAACACAGATTAATATTAACACACTCACTGACACACTGTGTACATCATGACCCACAGTCAGATACACCCTGTGAAGTGTAAAACATCCCCACTGTCCTCAGCAATATTAACACACTGACAGAGAACACAGATTAATATTAACACACTCACTGACACACTGTGCATATCATGACCCACAGTCAGATACACCCTGTGAAGTGCAAAACACCCCCACTGTCCTCAGGAATATTAACACACTGACAGAGAACACAGATTAATATTAACACACTCACTGACACACTGTGTACATCATGACCCACAGTCAGATACACCCTGTGAAGTGTAAAACACCCCCACTGTCCTCATTAATATTAACACACTGACAGAGAACACAGATTAATATTAACACACTCACTGACGCACTGTGTACATCATGACCCACAGTCAGATACACCCTGTGAAGTGTAAAACACCCCCACTGCCCTCAGTAATATTAACACACTGACAGAGAACACAGATTAATATTAACACACTCACTGACACACTATGTACATCATGACCCACAGTCAGATACACCCTGTGAAGTGTAAAACACCCCCACTGTCCTCAGTAATATTAACACACTGACAGAGAACACAGATTAATATTAACACACTCACTGACACACTGTGTACATCATGACCCACAGTCAGATACACCCTGTGAAGTGTAAAACACCCCCACTGTCCTCAGTAATATTAACACACTGACAGAGAACACAGATTAATATTAACACACTCACTGACACACTGTGTATATCATGACCCACAGTCAGATACACCCTGTGAAGTGTAAAACACCCCCACTGTCCTCAGTAATATTGACACACTGACAGAGAACACAGATTAATATTAACACACTCACTGACACACTGTGTATATCATGACCCACAGTCAGATACACCCTTTGAAGTGTAAAACACCCCCACTGTCCTCAGGAATATTAACACACTGACAGAGAACACAGATTAATATTAACACACTCACTGACACACTGTGTATATCATGACCCACAGTCAGATACACCCGGTGAAGTGTAAAACACCCCCACTGTCCTCAGTAATATTAACACACTGACAGAGAACACAGATTAATATTAACACACTCACTGACACACTGTGTATATCATGACTCACAGTCAGATACACCCTGTAAAGTGTAAAACACCCCCACTGTCCTCAGTAATATTAACACACTGACAGAGAACACAGATTAATATTAACACACTCACTGACACACTGTGTACATCATGACCCACAGTCAGATAAACCCTGTGAAGTGTAAAACACCCCCACTGTCCTCAGTAATATTAACACACTGACAGAGAACACAGATTAATATTAACACACTCACTGACACACTGTGCATATCATGACCCACAGTCAGATACACCCTGTGAAGTGTAAAACACCCCCACTGTCCTCAGGAATATTAACACACTGACAGAGAACACAGATTAATATTAACACACTCACTGACACACTGTGTACATCATGACCCACAGTCAGATACACCATGTGAAGTGTAAAACACCCCCACTGTCCTCATTAATATTAACACACTGACAGAGAACACAGATTAATATTAACACACTCACTGACACACTGTGTACATCATGACCCACAGTCAGATACACCCTGTGAAGTGTAAAACACCCCCACTGCCCTCAGTAATATTAACACACTGACAGAGAACACAGATTAATATTAACACACTCACTGACACACTATGTACATCATGACCCACAGTCAGATACACCCTGTGAAGTGTAAAACACCCCCACTGTCCTCAGTAATATTAACACACTGACAGAGAACACAGATTAATATTAACACACTCACTGACACACTGTGTACATCATGACCCACAGTCAGATACACCCTGTGAAGTGTAAAACACCCCCACTGTCCTCAGTAATATTAACACACTGACAGAGAACACAGATTAATATTAACACACTCACTGACACACTGTGTATATCATGACCCACAGTCAGATACACCCTGTGAAGTGTAAAACACCCCCACTGTCCTCAGTAATATTGACACACTGACAGAGAACACAGATTAATATTAACACACTCACTGACACACTGTGTATATCATGACCCACAGTCAGATACGCCCTGTGAAGTGTAAAACCCCCCCACTGTCCTCAGGAATATTAACACACTGACAGAGAACACAGATTAATATTAACACACTCACTGACACACTGTGTATATCATGACCCACAGTCAGATAAACCCTGTGAAGTGTAAAACACCCCCACTGTCCTCAGTAATATTAACACACTGACAGAGAACACAGATTAATATTAACACACTCACAGACACACTGTGTATATCATGACTCACAGTCAGATACACCCTGTAAAGTGTAAAACACCCCCACTGTCCTCAGTAATATTAACACACTGACAGAGAACACAGATTAATATTAACACACTCACTGACACACTGTGTATATCATGACCCACAGTCAGATACACCCTGTGAAGTGTAAAACACCCCCACTATCCTCAGTAATATTAAAACACTGACAGAGAACACAGATTAATATTAACACACTCACTGACACACTGTGTATATCATGACCCACAGTCAGATACACCCTGTGAAGTGTAAAACACCCCCACTGTCCTCAGGAATATTAACACACTGACAGAGAACACAGATTAATATTAACACACTCACTGACACACTGTGTATATCATGACCCACAGTCAGATACACCCTGTGAAGTGTAAAACACCCCCACTGTCCTCAGTAATATTAACACACTGACAGAGAACACAGATTAATATTAACACACTCAGTGACACACTGTGTACATCATGACCCACAGTCAGATACACCCTGTGAAGTGTAAAACACCCCCACTGTCCTCAGGAATATTAACACACTGACAGAGAACACAGATTAATATTAACACACTCACTGACACACTGTGTATATCATGACCCACAGTCAGATAAATCCTGTGAAGTGTAAAACACCCCCACTGTCGTCAGCAATATTATCACACTGACAGAGAACACAGATTAATATTAACACATTCACTGACACACTGTGTATATCATGACCCACAGTCAGATACACCCTGTGAAGTGTAAAACATTCCCACTGTCCTCAGCAATATTAACACACTGACAGAGAACACAGATTAATATTAACACACTCACTGACACACTGTGTATATCATGACCCACAGTCAGATACACCCTTTGAAGTGTAAAACACCCCACTGTCCTCGGTAATATTAACACACTGAAAGAGAACACAGATTAATATTAACACACTCACTGACACACTGTGTATATCATGACCCACAGTCAGATACACCCTGTGAAGTGTAAAACACCCCCACTATCCTCAGTAATATTAACACACTGACAGAGAACACAGATTAATATTAACACACTCACTGACACACTGTGTATATCATGACCCACAGTCAGATACACCCTGTGAAGTGTAAAACACCCCCACTGTCATCAGGAATATTAACACACTGACAGAGAACACAGATTAATATTAACACACTCACTGACACACTGTGTATATCATGACCCACAGTCAGATACACCCTGTGAAGTGTAAAACACCCCCACTGTCCTCAGTAACATTAACACACTGACAGAGAACACAGATTAATATTAACACACTCACTGACACACTGTGTATATCATGACCCACAGTCAGATAAACCCTGTGAAGTGTAAAACACCCCCACTGTCCTCAGTAATATTAACACACTGACAGAGAACACAGTTTAATATTAACACACTCACTGACACACTGTGTACATCATGACCCACAGTCAGATACACCCTGTGAAGTGTAAAACACCCCCACTGTCCTCAGGAAGATTAAAACACTGACAGAGAACATAGATTAATATTAACACACTCACCGACACACTGTGAACATCACGACCCACAGTCAGATAAACCCTGTGAAGTGTAAAACACCCCCACTGTCCTCAGCAATATTAACACACTGACAGAGAACACAGATAAATATTAACAGACTCACTGACACACTGTGTATATCATGACCCACAGTCAGATACACCCTGTGAAGTGTAAAACACCCCCACTGTCCTCAGTATTATTAACACACTGACAGACAACACAGATTAATATTAACACACTCACTGACACACTGTGTATATCATGACCCACAGTCAGATACCCCCTGTGAAGTGTAAAACACCCCCACTGTCCTCAGGAATATTAACACACTGACAGAGAACACAGATTAATATTAACACACTCACTGACACACTGTGTATATCATGACCCACAGTCAGATACACCCTGTGAAGTGTAAAACACCCCCACTGTCCTCAGTAATATTAACACTCTGACAGAGAACACAGATTATTATTAACACACTCACGGACACACTGTGTACATCATGACCCACAGTCAGATACACCCTGTGAAGTGTAAAACACCCCCACTGTCCTCAGTATTATTAACACACTGACAGAGAACACAGATTAATATTAACACACTCACTGACACACGGTGTATATCATGACCCACAGTCAGATACCCCCTGTGAAGTGTAAAACACCCCCACTGTCCTCAGGAATATTAACACACTGACAGAGAACACAGATTAATATTAACACACTCACTGACACACTGTGTATATCATGACCCACAGTCAGATACACCCTGTGAAGTGTAAAACACCCCCACTGTCCTCAGTAATATTAACACTCTGACAGAGAACACAGATTAATATTAACACACTCACGGACACACTGTGTACATCATGACCCACAGTCAGATGCACCCTGTGAAGTGTAAAACATCCCCACTGTCCTCAGTAATATTAACACACTGACAGAGAACACAGATTAATATTAACACACTCACTGACACACTGTGTATATCATGACCCACAGTCAGATACACCCTGTGAAGTGTAAAACACCCCCACTGTCCTCAGCAATATTAACACACTGACAGAGAACACAGATTAATATTAACACACTCACTGACACACTGTGTACATCATGACCCACAGTCAGATACACCCTGTGAAGTGTAAAACACCCCCACTGTCCTCAGTAATATTAACACACTGACAGAGAACACAGATTAATATTAACACACTCACTGACACACTGTGTACATCATGACCCACAGTCAGATACACCCTGTGAAGTGTAAAACACCCCCACTGTCCTCAGTAATATTAACACACTGACAGAGAACACAGATTAATATTAACACACTCACTGACACACTGTGTACATCATGACCCACAGTCAGATACACCCGGTGAAGTGTAAAACACCCCCACTGCCCTCAGTAATATTAACACACTGACAGAGAACACAGATTAATATTAACACACTCACTGACACACTATGTACATCATGACCCACAGTCAGATACACCCTGTGAAGTGTAAAACACCCCCACTGTCCTCAGTAATATTAACACACTGACAGAGAACACAGATTAATATTAACACACTCACTGACACACTGTGTACATCATGACCCACAGTCAGATACACCCTGTGAAGTGTAAAACACCCCCACTGTCCTCAGTAATATTAACACACTGACAGAGAACACAGATTAATATTAACACACTCACTGACACACTGTGTATATCATGACCCACAGTCAGATACACCCTGTGAAGTGTAAAACACCCCCACTGTCCTCAGTAATATTGACACACTGACAGAGAACACAGATTAATATTAACACACTCACTGACACACTGTGTATATCATGACCCACAGTCAGATACACCCTGTGAAGTGTAAAACACCCCCACTGTCCTCAGGAATATTAACACACTGACATAGAACACAGATTAATATTAACACACTCACTGACACACTGTGTATATCATGACCCACAGTCAGATAAACCCTGTGAAGTGTAAAACACCCCCACTGTCCTCAGTAATATTAACACACTGACAGAGAACACAGATTAATATTAACACACTCACTGACACACTGTGTATATCATGACTCACAGTCAGATACACCCTGTAAAGTGTAAAACACCCCCACTGTCCTCAGTAATATTAACACACTGACAGAGAACACAGATTAATATTAACACACTCACTGACACACTGTGTATATCATGACCCACAGTCAGATACACCCTGTGAAGTGTAAAACACCCCCACTATCCTCAGTAATATTAAAACACTGACAGAGAACACAGATTAATATTAACACACTCACTGACACACTGTGTATATCATGACCCACAGTCAGATACACCCTGTGAAGTGTAAAACACCCCCACTGTCCTCAGGAATATTAACACACTGACAGAGAACACAGATTAATATTAACACACTCACTGACACACTGTGTATATCATGACACACAGTCAGATACACCCTGTGAAGTGTAAAACACCCCCACTGTCCTCAGTAATATTAACACACTGACAGAGAACACAGATTAATATTAACACACTCAGTGACACACTGTGTACATCATGATCCACAGTCAGATACACCCTGTGAAGTGTAAAACACCCCCACTGTCCTCAGGAATATTAACACACTGACAGAGAACACAGATTAATATTAACACACTCACTGAAACACTGTGTATATCATGACCCACAGTCAGATAAATCCTGTGAAGTGTAAAACACCCCCACTGTCGTCAGCAATATTATCACACTGACAGAGAACACAGATTAATATTAACACATTCACTGACACACTGTGTATATCATGACCCACAGTCAGATACACCCTGTGAAGTGTAAAACATTCCCACTGTCCTCAGCAATATTAACACACTGACAGAGAACACAGATTAATATTAACACACTCACTGACACACTGTGTATATCATGACCCACAGTCAGATACACCCTGTGAAGTGTAAAACACCCCACTGTACTCGGTAATATTAACACACTGACAGAGAACACAGATTAATATTAACACACTCACTGACACACTGTGTACATCATGACCCACAGTCAGATACACCCTGTGAAGTGTAAAACACCCCACTGTCCTCGGTAATATTAACACACTGAAAGAGAACACAGATTAATATTAACACACTCACTGACACACTGTGTATATCATGACCCACAGTCAGATACACCCTGTGAAGTGTAAAACACCCCCACTATCCTCAGTAATATTAACACACTGACAGAGAACACAGATTAATATTAACACACTCACTGACACACTGTGTATATCATGACCCACAGTCAGATACACCCTGTGAAGTGTAAAACACCCCCACTGTCCTCAGGAATATTAACACACTGACAGAGAACACAGATTAATATTAACACACTCACTGACACACTGTGTATATCATGACCCACAGTCAGATACACCCTGTGAAGTGTAAAACACCCCCACTGTCCTCAGGAATATTAACACACTGACAGAGAACACAGATTAATATTAACACACTCACTGACACACTGTGTATATCATGACCCACAGTCAGATACACCCTGTGAAGTGTAAAACACCCCCACTGTCCTCAGTAATATTAACACACTGACAGAGAACACAGATTAATATTAACACACTCACTGACACACTGTGTATATCATGACCCACAGTCAGATACACCCTGTGAAGTGTAAAACACCCCCACTGTCCTCAGTAACATTAACACACTGACAGAGAACACAGATTAATATTAACACACTCACTGACACACTGTGTATATCATGACCCACAGTCAGATAAACCCTGTGAAGTGTAAAACACCCCCACTGTCCTCAGTAATATTAACACACTGACAGAGAACACAGATTAATATTAACACACTCACTGACACACTGTGTACATCATGACCCACAGTCAGATACATCCTGTGAAGTGTAAAACACCCCCACTGTCCTCAGGAAGATTAAAACACTGACAGAGAACATAGATTAATATTAACACACTCACTGACACACTGTGAACATCACGACCCACAGTCAGATAAACCCTGTGAAGTGTAAAACACCCACACTGTCCTCAGCAATATTAACACACTGACAGAGAACACAGATAAATATTAACAGACTCACTGACACACTGTGTATATCATGACCCACAGTCAGATACACCCTGTGAAGTGTAAAACACCCCCACTGTCCTCAGTATTATTAACACACTGACAGACAACACAGATTAATATTAACACACTCACTGACACACTGTGTATATCATGACCCACAGTCAGATACCCCCTGTGAAGTGTAAAACACCCCCACTGTCCTCAGGAATATTAACACACTGACAGAGAACACAGATTAATATTAACACACTCACTGACACACTGTGTATATCATGACCCACAGTCAGATACACCCTGTGAAGTGTAAAACAACCCCACTGTCCTCAGTAATATTAACACACTGACAGAGAACACAGATTAATATTAACACACTCACTGACACACTGTGTATATCATGACCCACAGTCAGATACACCCTGTGAAGTGTAAAACACCCCCACTGTCCTCAGTAATATTAACACACTGACAGAGAACACAGATTAATATTAACACACTCACGGACACACTGTGTACTTCATGACCCACAGTCAGATGCACCCTGTGAAGTGTAAAACATCCCCACTGTCCTCAGTAATATTAACACACTGACAGAGAACACAGATTAATATTAACACACTCACTGACACACTGTGTATATCATGACCCACAGTCAGATACACCCTGTGAAGTGTAAAACACCCCCACTGTCCTCAGCAATATTAACACACTGACAGAGAACACAGATTAATATTAACACACTCACTGACACACTGTGTACATCATGACCCACAGTCAGATACACCCTGTGAAGTGTAAAACACCCCCACTGTCCTCAGGAATATTAGCACACTGACAGAGAACACAGATTAATATTAACACACTCACTGACACACTGTGTATATCATGACCCACAGTCAGATACACCCTGTGAAGTGTAAAACACCCCCACTGTACTCAGGAATATTAACACACTGACAGAGAACACAGATTAATATTAACACACTCACTGACACACTGTGTATATCATGACCCACAGTCAGATACACCCTGTGAAGTGTAAAACACCCCCACTGTCCTCAGGAATATTAACACACTGACAGAGAACACAGATTAATATTAACACACTCACTGACACACTGTGTATATCATGACCCACAGTCAGATACACCCTGTGAAGTGTAAAACACCCCCACCGTCCTCAGGAAGATTAAAACACTGACAGAGAACACAGATTAATATTAACACACTCACTGACACACTGTGTATATCATGACCCACAGTCAGATACACCCTGTGAAGTGTAAAACACCCCCACTGTCCTCAGGAATATTAACACACTGACAGAGAACACAGATTAATATTAACACACTCACTGACACACTGTGTATATCATGACCCACAGTCAGATACACCCTGTGAAGTGTAAAACACCCCCACTGTCCTCAGGAATATTAACACACTGACAGAGAACACAGATTAATATTAACACACTCACTGACACACTGTGTATATCATGACCCACAGTCAGATACACCCTGTGAAGTGTAAAACACCCCCACTGTCCTCAGTAATATTAACACACTGACAGAGAACACAGATTAATATTAACACACTCACTGACACACTGTGCATATCATGACCCACAGTCAGATACACCCTGTGAAGTGTAAAACACCCCCACTGTCCTCAGGAATATTAACACACTGACAGAGAACACAGATTAATATTAACACACTCACTGACACACTATGTACATCATGACCCACAGTCAGATACACCCTGTGAAGTGTAAAACACCCCCACTGTCCTCAGTAATATTGACACACTGACAGAGAACACAGATTAATATTAACACACTCACTGACACACTGTGTATATCATGATCCACAGTCAGATACACCCTGTGAAGTGTAAAACACCCCCACTGTCCTCAGGAATATTAACACACTGACAGAGAACACAGATTAATATTAACACACTCACTGACACACTGTGTATATCATGACCCACAGTCAGATACACCCTGTGAAGTGTAAGACACCCCCACTGTCCTCAGGAAGATTAACACACTGACAGAGTACACAGATTAATATTAACACACTCAATGACACACTGTGTATATCATGACCCACAGTCAGATACACCCTGTGAAGTGTAAAACACCCCCACTGTCCTCAGGAATATTAACACACTGACAGAGAACACAGATTAATATTAACACACTCACTGACACACTGTGTATATCATGACCCACAGTCAGATACACCCTGTGAAGTGTAAAACACCCCCACTGTCCTCAGGAATATTAACACACTGACAGAGAACACAGATTAATATTAACACACTCACTGACACACTGTGTATATCATGACCCAGAGTCAGATACACCCTGTGAAGTGTAAAACACCCCCACTGTCCTCAGTAATATTAACACACTGACAGAGTACACAGATTAATATTAACACACTCACTGACACACTGTGTATATCATGACCCACAGTCAGATACACCCTGTGAAGTGTAAAACACCCCCACTGTCCTCAGGAATATTAACACACTGACAGAGAACACAGATTAATATTAACACTCTCACTGACACACTGTGTATATCATGACCCACAGTCAGATAAACCCTGTGAAGTGTAAAACACCCCCACTGTCCTCAGTAATATTAACACACTGACAGAGAACACAGATTAATATTAACACACTCACTGACACACTGTGTACATCATGACTCACAGTCAGATACACCCTGTGAAGTGTAAAACATCCCCACTGTCCTCAGTAATATTAACACACTGACAGAGAACACAGATTAATATTAACACACTCACTGACACACTGTGTATATCATGACCCACAGTTAGATACACCCTGTGAAGTGTAAAACACCCCCACTGTCCTCAGTAATATTAACACACTGACAGAGTACACAGATTAATATTAACACACTCACTGACACACTGTGTACATCATGACTCACAGTCAGATAAATCCTGTGAAGTGTAAAACACCCCCACTGTCCTCAGGAATATTAACACACTGACAGAGAACACAGATTAATATTAACACACTCACTGACACACTGTGTACATCATGACCCACAGTCAGATACACCCTGTGAAGTGTAAAACACCCCCACTGTCCTCAGTAATATTAACACACTGACAGAGTACACAGATTAATATTAACACACTCACTGACACACTGTGTACATCATGACCCACAGTCAGATACACCCGGTGAAGTGTAAAAGACCCCCACTGTCCTCAGTAAGATTAATACACTGACAGAGAACACAGATTAATATTAACACACTCACTGACACACTGTGTATATCATGACCCACAGTCAGATACACCCTGTGAAGTGTAAAACACCCCCACTGTCCTCAGTAATATTAACACACTGACAGAGAACACAGATTAATATTAACACACTCACCGACACACTGTATACATCATGACCCACAGTCAGATACTCCCTGTGAAGTGTAAAACACCCCCACTGTCCTCAGGAATATTAACACACTGACAGAGAACACAGATTAATATTAACACACTCACTGACACACTGTGTATATCATGTCCCACAATCAGATACACCCTGTGAAGTGTAAAACATCCCCACTGTCCTCAGGAATATTAACACACTGACAGAGAACACAGATTAATATTAACACACTCACTGACACACTGTGTATATCATGACCCACAGTCAGATACACCCTGTGAAGTGTAAAACACCCCCACTGTCCTCAGTAATATTCACACACTGACAGAGAACACAGATTAATATTAACACACTCACTGACACACTGTGTATATCATGACCCACAGTCAGATACACCCTGTGAAGTGTAAAACACCCCCACTGTCCTCAGGAATATTAACACACTGACAGAGAACACAGATTAATATTAACACACTCACTGACACACTGTGTATATCATGACCCACAGTCAGATACACCCTGTGAAGTGTAAAACACCCCCACTGTCCTCAGGAATATTAACACACTGACAGAGAACACAGATTAATATTAACACACTCACTGACACACTGTGTATATCATGACCCACAGTCAGATACACCCTGTGAAGTGTAAAACACCCCCACTGTCCTCAGTAATCTTAACACACTGACAGAGAACACAGATTAATATTAACACACTCACTGACACACTGTGTATATCATGACCCACAGTCAGATACACCCTGTGAAGTGTAAAACACCCCCACTGTCCTCAGGAATATTAACACACTGACAGAGAACACAGATTAATATTAACACACTCACTGACACACTGTGTATATCATGACCCACAGTCAGATACACCCTGTGAAGTGTAAAACACCCCACTGTCCTCAGTAATATTAACACACTGACAGAGAACACAGATTAATATTAACACACTCACTGACACACTGTGTATATCATGACCCACAGTCAGATACACCCTGTGAAGTGTAAAACACCCCCACTGTCCTCAGGAAGATTAACACACTGACAGAGTACACAGATTAATATTAACACACTCAATGACACACTGTGTATATCATGACCCACAGTCAGATACACCCTGTGAAGTGTAAAACACCCCCACTGTCCTCAGGAATATTAACACACTGACAGAGAACACAGATTAATATTAACACACTCACTGACACACTGTGTATATCATGACCCACAGTCAGATACACCCTGTGAAGTGTAAAACACCCCCACTGTCCTCAGTAATATTAACACACTGACAGAGAACACAGATTAATATTAACACACTCACTGACACACTGTGTATATCATGATCCAGAGTCAGATACACCCTGTGAAGTGTAAAACACCCCCACTGTCCTCAGTAATATTAACACACTGACAGAGTACACAGATTAATATTAACACACTCACTGACACACTGTGTATATCATGACCCACAGTCAGATACACACTGTGAAGTGTAAAACACCCCCACTGTCCTCAGTAATATTAACACAATGACAGAGAACACAGATTAATATTAACACACTCACTGACACACTGTGTACATCATGACCCACAGTCAGATACAACCTGTGAAGTGTAAAACACCCCCACTGTCCTCAGTAATATTAACACACTGACAGAGAACACAGATTAATATTAACACATTCACTGACACATTGTGTATATCATGACCCACAGTCAGATACACCCTGTGAAGTGTAAAACACCCCCACTGTCCTCAGTAATATTAACACACTGACAGAGAACACAGATTAATATTAACACACTCACTGACACACTGTGTATATCATGACCCACAGTTAGATACACCCTGTGAAGTGTAAAACACCCCCACTGTCCTCAGTAATATTAACACACTGACAGAGTACACAGATTAATATTAACACACTCACTGACACACTGTGTACATCATGACTCACAGTCAGATAAATCCTGTGAAGTGTAAAACACCCCCACTGTCCTCAGGAATATTAACACACTGACAGAGAACACAGATTAATATTAACACACTCACTGACACACTGTGTACATCATGACCCACAGTCAGATACACCCTGTGAAGTGTAAAACACCCCCACTGTCCTCAGTAATATTAACACACTGACAGAGTACACAGATTAATATTAACACACTCACTGACACACTGTGTACATCATGAGCCACAGTCAGATACACCCTGTGAAGTGTAAAACACCCCCACTGTCCTCAGTAAGATTAATACACTGACAGAGAACACAGATTAATATTAACACACTCACTGACACACTGTGTATATCATGACCCACAGTCAGATACACCCTGTGAAGTGTAAAACACCCCCACTGTCCTCAGTAATATTAACACACTGACCGAGAACACAGATTAATATTAACACACTCACCGACACACTGTATACATCATGACCCACAGTCAGATACACCCTGTGAAGTGTAAAACACCCCCACTGTCCTCAGGAATATTAACACACTGACAGAGAACACAGATTAATATTAACACACTCACTGACACACTGTGTATATCATGACCCACAATCAGATACACCCTGTGAAGTGTAAAACATCCCCACTGTCCTCAGGAATATTAACACACTGACAGAGAACACAGATTAATATTAACACACTCACTGACACACTGTGTATATCATGACCCACAGTCAGATACACCCTGTGAAGTGTAAAACACCCCCACTGTCCTCAGGAATATTAACACACTGACAGAGAACACAGATTAATATTAACACACTCACTGACACACTGTGTATATCATGACCCACAGTCAGATACACCCTGTGAAGTGTAAAACACCCCCACTGTCCTCAGGAATCTTAACACACTGACAGAGAACACAGATTAATATTAACACACTCACTGACACACTGTGTATATCATGACCCACAGTCAGATACACCCTGTGAAGTGTAAAACACCCCCACTGTCCTCAGGAATATTAACACACTGACAGAGAACACAGATTAATATTAACACACTCACTGACACACTGTGTATATCATGACCCACAGTCAGATACACCCTGTGAAGTGTAAAACACCCCACTGTCTTCAGTAATATTAACACACTGACAGAGAACACAGATTAATATTAACACACTCACTGACACACTGTGTATATCATGACCCACAGTCAGATACACCCTGTGAAGTGTAAAACACCCCCACTGTCCTCAGGAAGATTAACACACTGACAGAGTACACAGATTAATATTAACACACTCACTGACACACTGTGTATATCATGACCCACAGTCAGATACACCCTGTGAAGTGTAAAACACCCCCACTGTCCTCAGGAATATTAACACACTGACAGAGAACACAGATTAATATTAACACACTCACTGACACACTGTGTATATCATGACCCACAGTCAGATACACCCTGTGAAGTGTAAAACACCCCCACTGTCCTCAGGAATATTAACACACTGACAGAGAACACAGATTAATATTAACACACTCACTGACACACTGTGTATATCATGACCCAGAGTCAGATACACCCTGTGAAGTGTAAAACACCCCCACTGTCCTCAGTAATATTAACACACTGACAGAGTACACAGATTAATATTAACACACTCACTGACACACTGTGTATATCATGACCCACAGTCAGATACACCCTGTGAAGTGTAAAACACCCCCACTGTCCTCAGTAATATTAACACACTGACAGAGAACACAGATTAATATTAACACACTCACTGACACACTGTGTACATCATGACCCACAGTCAGATACACCCTGTGAAGTGTAAAACATCCCCACTGTCCTCAGTAATATTAACACACTGACAGAGAACACAGATTAATATTAACACACTCACTGACACATTGTGTATATCATGACCCACAGTCAGATACACCCTGTGAAGTGTAAAACACCCCCACTGTCCTCAGGAATATTAACACACTGACAGAGAACACAGATTAATATTAACACACTCACTGACACACTGTGTATATCATGACCCACAGTCAGATACACTCTGTGAAGTGTAAAACACCCCCACTGTCCTCAGTAATATTAACACACTGACAGAGAACACAGATTAATATTAACACACTCACTGACACACTGTGTACATCATGACCCACAGTCAGATACACCCTGTGAAGTGTAAAACATCCCCACTGTCCTCAGTAATATTAACACACTGACAGAGAACACAGATTAATATTAACACACTCACTGACACATTGTGTATATCATGACCCACAGTCAGATACACCCTGTGAAGTGTAAAACACCCCCACTGTCCTCAGGAATATTAACACACTGACAGAGAACACAGATTAATATTAACACACTCACTGACACACTGTGTATATCATGACCCACAGTCAGATACACTCTGTGAAGTGTAAAACACCCCCACTGTCCTCAGTAATATTAACACACTGACAGAGAACACAGATTAATATTAACACACTCACTGACACACTGTGTACATCATGACCCACAGTCAGATACACCCTGTGAAGTGTAAAACATCCCCACTGTCCTCAGTAATATTAACACACTGACAGAGAACACAGATTAATATTAACACACTCACTGACACACTGTGTATATCATGACCCACAGTCAGATACACTCTGTGAAGTGTAAAACAACCCCACTGTCCTCAGTAATATTAACACACTGACAGAGAACACAGATTAATATTAACACACTCACTGACACACTGTGTATATCATGACCCACAGTCAGATACACCCTGTGAAGTGTAAAACACCCCCACTGTCCTCAGTAATATTAACACACTGACAGAGAACACAGATTAATATTAACACACTCACTGACACACTGTGTATATCATGACTCACAGTCAGATACACCCTGTGAAGTGTAAAACACCCCCACTGTCCTCAGGAATATTAACACACTGACAGAGAACACAGATTAATATTAACACACTCACTGACACACTGTGTATATCATGACCCACAGTCAGATACACCCTGTGAAGTGTAAAACACCCCCGCTGTCCTCAGGAATATTAACACACTGACAGAGAACACAGATTAATATTAACACACTCACTGACACACTGTGTACATCATGACCCACAGTCAGATACACCCTGTGAAGTGTAAAACACCCCCACTGTCCTCAGTAATATTAACACACTGACAGAGAACACAGATTAATATTAACACACTCACTGATACACTGTGTATATCATGACCCACAGTCAGATACACCCTGTGAAGTGTAAAACACCCCCACTGTCCTCAGTAATATTAACACACTGACAGAGAACACAGATTAATATTAACACACTCACTGACACACTGTGTACATCATGACCCAGAGTCAGATAAACCCTGTGAAGTGTAAAACACCCCCACTGTCCTCAGGAATATTAACACACTGACAGAGAACACAGATTAATATTAACACACTCACTGACACACTGTGTACATCATGACCCAGAGTCAGATAAACCCTGTGAAGTGTAAAACACCCCCACTGTCCTCAGTAATATTAACACACTGACAGAGAACACAGATTAATATTAACACACTCACTGACACACTGTGTATATCATGACCCACAGTCAGATACACCCGGTGAAGTGTAAAACACCCACACTGTCCTCAGGAATATTAACACACTGACAGAGTACACAGATTAATATTAACACACTCACTGACACACTGTGTATATCATGACCCACAGTGAGATAAACCCTGTGAAGTGTAAAACACCCCCACTGTCCTCAGTAATATTAACACACTGACAGAGAACACAGATTAATATTAACACACTCACTGACACACTGTGTATATCATGACCCACAGTCAGATACACCCTGTGAAGTGTAAAACACCCCCACTGTCCTCAGGAATATTAACACACTGACAGAGAACACAGATTAATATTAACACACTCACTGACACACTGTGTATATCATGACCCACAGTGAGATAAACACTGTGAAGTGTAAAACACCCCCACTGTCCTCAGTAATATTAACACACTGACAGAGAACACAGATTAATATTAACACACTCATTGACACACTGTGTATATCATGACCCACAGTCAGATACACACTGTGAAGTGTAAAACACCCCCACTGTCCTCAGTAATATTAACACACTGACAGAGAACACAGATTAATATTAACACACTCACTGACACACTGTGTACATCATGACCCAGAGTCAGATAAACCCTGTGAAGTGTAAAACACCCCCACTGTCCTCAGGAATATTAACACACTGACAGAGAACACAGATTAATATTAACACACTCACTGACACACTGTGTACATCATGACCCACAGTCAGATAAACCCTGTGAAGTGTAAAACACCCCCACTGTCCTCAGTAATATTAACACACTGACAGAGAACACAGATTAATATTAACACACTCACTGACACACTGTGTATATCATGACCCACAGTCAGATACACCCGGTGAAGTGTAAAACACCCACACTGTCCTCAGGAATATTAACACACTGACAGAGACCACAGATTAATATTAACACACTCACTGACACACTGTGTATATCATGACCCACAGTGAGATAAACCCTGTGAAGTGTAAAACACCCCCACTGTCCTCAGTAATATTAACACACTGACAGAGAACACAGATTAATATTAACACACTCATTGACACACTGTGTATATCATGACCCACAGTCAGATACACACTGTGAAGTGTAAAACACCCCCACTGTCCTCAGTAATATTAACACACTGACAGAGAACACAGATTAATATTAACACACTCACTGACACACTGTGTACATCATGACCCAGAGTCAGATAAACCCTGTGAAGTGTAAAACACCCCCACTGTCCTCAGGAATATTAACACACTGACAGAGAACACAGATTAATATTAACACACTCACTGACACACTGTGTACATCATGACCCACAGTCAGATAAACCCTGTGAAGTGTAAAACAACCCCACTGTCCTCAGTAATATTAACACACTGACAGAGAACACAGATTAATATTAACACACTCACTGACACACTGTGTATATCATGACCCACAGTCAGATACACCTGGTGAAGTGTAAAACACCCACACTGTCCTCAGGAATATTAACACACTGACAGAGAACACAGATTAATATTAACACACTCACTGACACACTGTGTATATCATGACCCACAGTGAGATAAACCCTGTGAAGTGTAAAACACCCCCACTGTCCTCAGTAATATTAACACACTGACAGAGAACACAGATTAATATTAACACACTCACTGACACACTGTGTATATCATGACCCACAGTCAGATACACACTGTGAAGTGTAAAACACCCCCACTGTCCTCAGTAATATTAACACACTGACAGAGAACACAGATTAATATTAACACACTCACTGACACACTGTGTTAATCATGACCCACAGTCAGATACACCCTGTGAAGTGTAAAACACCCCCACTGTCCTCAGGAATATTAACACACTGACAGAGAACAAAGATTAATATTAACACACTCACTGACACACTGTGTATATCATCACCCACGGTCAGATAAACCCTGTGAAGTGAAAAACACCCCCACTGTCCTCAGTAATATTAACACACTGACAGAGAACACAGATTAATATTAACACACTCACTGACACACTGTGTATATCATGACCCACAGTCAGATACACCCGGTGAAGTGTAAAACACCCACACTGTCCTCAGGAATATTAACACACTGACAGAGAACACAGATTAATATTAACACACTCACTGACACACTGTGTATATCATGACCCACAGTCAGATACACCCTGTGAAGTGTAAAACACCCCCACTGTCCTCAGGAATATTAACACACTGACAGAGAACACAGATTAACATTAACACACTCACTGACACACTGTGTACATCATGACCCACAGTCAGATACACCCTGTGAAGTGTAAAACACCCCCACTGTCCTCAGTAATATTAACACACTGACAGAGAACACAGATTAATATTAACACACTCACTGACTCACTGTGTATATCATGACCCACAGTCAGATACACCCTGTGAAGTGTAAAACACCCCCACTGTCCTCAGTAATATTAACACACTGACAGAGAACACAGATTAATATTAACACACTCACTGACACACTGTGTATATCATGACCCACAGTCAGATACACCCTGTGAAGTGTAAAACATTCCCCACTGTCCTCAGGAATATTAACACACTGACAGAGAACACAGATTAATATTAACACACTCACTGACACACTGTGTACATCATGACCCACAGTCAGATACACCCTGTGAAGTGTAAAACACCCCCACTGTCCTCAGGAATATTAACACACTGACAGAGAACACAGATTAATATTAACACACTCACTGACACACTGTGTATATCATGACCCACAGTCAGATACACCCTGTGAAGTGTAAAACACCCCCACTGTCCTCAGTAATATTAACACACTGACAGAGAACACAGATTAATATTAACACACTCACTGACACACTGTGTATATCATGACCCACAGTCAGATCCACCCTGTGAAGTGTAAAACACCCCCACTGTCCTCAGTAATATTAACACACTGACAGAGAACACAGATTAATATTAACACACTCACTGACACACTGTGTATATCATGACCCACAGTCAGATACACCCTGTGAAGTGTAAAACACCCCCACTGTCCTCAGTAAGATTAATACACTGACAGAGAACACAGATTAATATTAACGCACTCAATGACACACTGTGTACATCATGACCCACAGTCAGATACACCCTGTGAAGTGTAAAACACCCCCAGTGTCCTCAGGAATATTAACACACTGACAGAGAACACAGATTAATATTAACACACTCACTGACACACTGTGTACATCATGACCCACAGTCAGATACACCCTGTGAAGTGTAAAACACCCCCACTGTCCTCAGGAATATTAACAGACTGACAGAGAACACAGATTAATATTAACACACTCACTGACACACTGTGTATATCATGACCCACAGTCAGATACACCCTGTGAAGTGTAAAACACCCCCACTGTCCTCAGTAATATTAACACACTGACAGAGAACACAGATTAATATTAACACACTCACTGACACACTGTGTACATCATGACCCACAGTCAGATACACCCTGTGAAGTGTAAAACATCCCCACTGTCCTCAGTAATATTAACACACTGACAGAGAACACAGATTAATATTAACACACTCACTGACACACTGTGTATATCATGACCCACAGCCAGATACACCCTGTGAAGTGTAAAACACCCCCACTGTCCTCAGTAATATTAACACACTGACAGAGAACACAGATTAATATTAACACACTCACTGACACACTGTGTCCATCATGACCCACAGTCAGATACACCCTGTGAAGTGTAAAACTCCCCCACTGTCCTCAGTAATATTAACACACTGACAGAGAACACAGATTAATATTAACACACTCACTGACACACTGTGTATATCATGACCCACAGTCAGATACACTCTGTGAAGTGTAAAACACCCCCACTGTCCTCAGTAATATTAACACACTGACAGAGAACACAGATTAATATTAACACACTCACTGACACACTGTGTATATCATGACCCACAGTCAGATACACCCTGTGAAGTGTAAAACACCCCCGCTGTCCTCAGGAATATTAACACACTGACAGAGAACACAGATTAATATTAACACACTCACTGACACACTGTGTACATCATGACCCACAGTCAGATACACCCTGTGAAGTGTAAAACACCCCCACTGTCCTCAGTAATATTAACACACTGACAGAGAACACAGATTAATATTAACACACTCACTGACACACTGTGTATATCATGACCCACAGTCAGATACACCCTGTGAAGTGTAAAACACCCCCACTGTCCTCAGTAATATTAACACACTGACAGAGAACACAGATTAATATTAACACACTCACTGACACACTGTGTACATCATGACCCAGAGTCAGATAAACCCTGTGAAGTGTAAAACACCCCCACTGTCCTCAGGAATATTAACACACTGACAGAGAACACAGATTAATATTAACACACTCACTGACACACTGTGTACATCATGACCCAGAGTCAGATAAACCCTGTGAAGTGTAAAACACCCCCACTGTCCTCAGTAATATTAACACACTGACAGAGAACACAGATTAATATTAACACACTCACTGACACACTGTGTATATCATGACCCACAGTCAGATACACCCGGTGAAGTCTAAAACACCCCCACTGTCCTCAGGAATATTAACACACTGACAGAGAACACAGATTAATATTAACACACTCACTGACACACTGTGTATATCATGACCCACAGTGAGATAAACCCTGTGAAGTGTAAAACACCCCCACTGTCCTCAGTAATATTAACACACTGACAGAGAACACAGATTAATATTAACACACTCACTGACACACTGTGTATATCATGACCCACAGTCAGATACACCCGGTGAAGTGTAAAACACCCACACTGTCCTCAGGAATATTAACACACTGACAGAGAACACAGATTAATATTAACACACTCACTGACATACTGTGTATATCATGACCCACAGTGAGATAAACCCTGTGAAGTGTAAAACACCCCCACTGTCCTCAGTAATATTAACACACTGACAGAGAACACAGATTAATATTAACACACTCACTGACACACTGTGTATATCATGACCCACAGTCAGATACACACTGTGAAGTGTAAAACACCCCCACTGTCCTCAGTAATATTAACACACTGACAGAGAACACAGATTAATATTAACACACTCACTGACACACTGTGTTAATCATGACCCACAGTCAGATACACCCTGTGAAGTGTAAAACACCCCCACTGTCCTCAGGAATATTAACACACTGACAGAGAACACAGATTAATATTAACACACTCACTGACACACTGTGTGTATCATCACCCACAGTCAGATAAACCCTGTGAAGTGAAAAACACCCCCACTGTCCTCAGTAATATTAACACACTGACAGAGAACACAGATTAATATTAACACACTCACTGACACACTGTGTATATCATGACCCACAGTCAGATACACCCGGTGAAGTGTAAAACACCCACACTGTCCTCAGGAATATTAACACACTGACAGAGAACACAGATTAATATTAACACACTCACTGACACACTGTGTATATCATGACCCACAGTCAGATACACCCTGTGAAGTGTAAAACACCCCCACTGTCCTCAGGAATACTAACACACTGACAGAGAACACAGATTAATATTAACACACTCACTGACACACTGTGTACATCATGACCCACAGTCAGATACACCCTGTGAAGTGTAAAACACCCCCACTGTCCTCAGTAATATTAACACACTGACAGAGAACACAGATTAATATTAACACACTCACTGACTCACTGTGTATATCATGACCCACAGTCAGATACACCCTGTGAAGTGTAAAACACCCCCACTGTCCTCAGTAATATAAACACACTGACAGAGAACACAGATTAATATTAACACACTCACTGACACACTGTGTATATCATGACCCACAGTCAGATACACCCTGTGAAGTGTAAAACATTCCCCACTGTCCTCAGGAATATTAACACACTGACAGAGAACACAGATTAATATTAACACACTCACTGACACACTGTGTACATCATGACCCACAGTCAGATACACCCTGTGAAGTGTAAAACACCCCCACTGTCCTCAGGAATATTAACAGACTGACAGAGAACACAGATTAATATTAACACACTCACTGACACACTGTGTATATCATGACCCACAGTCAGATACACCCTGTGAAGTGTAAAACACCCCCACTGTCCTCAGTAATATTAACACACTGACAGAGAACACAGATTAATATTAACACACTCACTGACACACTGTGTACATCATGACCCACAGTCAGATACACCCTGTGAAGTGTAAAACATCCCCACTGTCCTCAGTAATATTAACACACTGACAGAGAACACAGATTAATATTAACACACTCACTGACACACTGTGTATATCATGACCCACAGCCAGATACACCCTGTGAAGTGTAAAACACCCCCACTGTCCTCAGTAATATTAACACACTGACAGAGAACACAGATTAATATTAACACACTCACTGACACACTGTGTCCATCATGACCCACAGTCAGATACACCCTGTGAAGTGTAAAACTCCCCCACTGTCCTCAGTAATATTAACACACTGACAGAGAACACAGATTAATATTAACACACTCACTGACACACTGTGTATATCATGACCCACAGTCAGATACACTCTGTGAAGTGTAAAACACCCCCACTGTCCTCAGTAATATTAACACACTGACAGAGAACACAGATTAATATTAACACACTCACTGACACACTGTGTATATCATGACCCACAGTCAGATACACCCTGTGAAGTGTAAAACACCCCCGCTGTCCTCAGGAATATTAACACACTGACAGAGAACACAGATTAATATTAACACACTCACTGACACACTGTGTACATCATGACCCACAGTCAGATACACCCTGTGAAGTGTAAAACACCCCCACTGTCCTCAGTAATATTAACACACTGACAGAGAACACAGATTAATATTAACACACTCACTGACACACTGTGTATATCATGACCCACAGTCAGATACACCCTGTGAAGTGTAAAACACCCCCACTGTCCTCAGTAATATTAACACACTGACAGAGAACACAGATTAATATTAACACACTCACTGACACACTGTGTACATCATGACCCAGAGTCAGATAAACCCTGTGAAGTGTAAAACACCCCCACTGTCCTCAGGAATATTAACACACTGACAGAGAACACAGATTAATATTAACACACTCACTGACACACTGTGTACATCATGACCCAGAGTCAGATAAACCCTGTGAAGTGTAAAACACCCCCACTGTCCTCAGTAATATTAACACACTGACAGAGAACACAGATTAATATTAACACACTCACTGACACACTGTGTATATCATGACCCACAGTCAGATACACCCGGTGAAGTCTAAAACACCCCCACTGTCCTCAGGAATATTAACACACTGACAGAGAACACAGATTAATATTAACACACTCACTGACACACTGTGTATATCATGACCCACAGTGAGATAAACCCTGTGAAGTGTAAAACACCCCCACTGTCCTCAGTAATATTAACACACTGACAGAGAACACAGATTAATATTAACACACTCACTGACACACTGTGTATATCATGACCCACAGTCAGATACACCCGGTGAAGTGTAAAACACCCACACTGTCCTCAGGAATATTAACACACTGACAGAGAACACAGATTAATATTAACACACTCACTGACATACTGTGTATATCATGACCCACAGTGAGATAAACCCTGTGAAGTGTAAAACACCCCCACTGTCCTCAGTAATATTAACACACTGACAGAGAACACAGATTAATATTAACACACTCACTGACACACTGTGTATATCATGACCCACAGTCAGATACACACTGTGAAGTGTAAAACACCCCCACTGTCCTCAGTAATATTAACACACTGACAGAGAACACAGATTAATATTAACACACTCACTGACACACTGTGTTAATCATGACCCACAGTCAGATACACCCTGTGAAGTGTAAAACACCCCCACTGTCCTCAGGAATATTAACACACTGACAGAGAACACAGATTAATATTAACACACTCACTGACACACTGTGTGTATCATCACCCACAGTCAGATAAACCCTGTGAAGTGAAAAACACCCCCACTGTCCTCAGTAATATTAACACACTGACAGAGAACACAGATTAATATTAACACACTCACTGACACACTGTGTATATCATGACCCACAGTCAGATACACCCGGTGAAGTGTAAAACACCCACACTGTCCTCAGGAATATTAACACACTGACAGAGAACACAGATTAATATTAACACACTCACTGACACACTGTGTATATCATGACCCACAGTCAGATACACCCTGTGAAGTGTAAAACACCCCCACTGTCCTCAGGAATACTAACACACTGACAGAGAACACAGATTAATATTAACACACTCACTGACACACTGTGTACATCATGACCCACAGTCAGATACACCCTGTGAAGTGTAAAACACCCCCACTGTCCTCAGTAATATTAACACACTGACAGAGAACACAGATTAATATTAACACACTCACTGACTCACTGTGTATATCATGACCCACAGTCAGATACACCCTGTGAAGTGTAAAACACCCCCACTGTCCTCAGTAATATAAACACACTGACAGAGAACACAGATTAATATTAACACACTCACTGACACACTGTGTATATCATGACCCACAGTCAGATACACCCTGTGAAGTGTAAAACATTCCCCACTGTCCTCAGGAATATTAACACACTGACAGAGAACACAGATTAATATTAACACACTCACTGACACACTGTGTACATCATGACCCACAGTCAGATACACCCTGTGAAGTGTAAAACACCCCCACTGTCCTCAGGAATATTAACACACTGACAGAGAACACAGATTAATATTAACACACTCACTGACACACTGTGTATATCATGACCCACAGTCAGATACACCCTGTGAAGTGTAAAACACCCCCACTGTCCTCAGTAATATTAACACACTGACAGAGAACACAGATTAATATTAACACACTCACTGACACACTGTGTATATCATGACCCACAGTCAGATACACCCTGTGAAGTGTAAAACACCCCCACTGTCCTCAGTAATATTAACACACTGACAGAGAACACAGATTAATATTAACACACTCACTGACACACTGTGTATATCATGACCCACAGTCAGATCCACCCTGTGAAGTGTAAAACACCCCCACTGTCCTCAGTAATATTAACACACTGACAGAGAACACAGATTAATATTAACACACTCACTGACACACTGTGTATATCATGACCCACAGTCAGATACACCCTGTGAAGTGTAAAACACCCCCACTGTCCTCAGTAAGATTAATACACTGACAGAGAACACAGATTAATATTAACGCACTCACTGACACACTGTGTACATCATGACCCACAGTCAGATACACCCTGTGAAGTGTAAAACACCCCCACTGTCCTCAGGAATATTAACACACTGACAGAGAACACAGATTAATATTAACACACTCACTGACACACTGTGTATATCATGACCCACAGTCAGATACACCCTGTGAAGTGTAAAACACCCCCACTGTCCTCAGGAATATTAACACACTGACAGAGAACACAGATTAATATTAACACACTCACTGACACACTGTGTACATCATGACCCACAGTCAGATACACCCTGTGAAGTGTAAAACACCCCCACTGTCCTCAGGAATATTAACAGACTGACAGAGAGCACAGATTAATATTAACACACTCACCGACACACTGTGTATATCATGACCCACAGTCAGATACACCCTGTGAAGTGTAAAACACCCCCACTGTCCTCAGTATTATTAACACACTGACAGAGAACACAGATTAATATTAACACACTCACTGACACACTGTGTACATCATGACCCACAGTCAGATACACCCTGTGAAGTGTAAAACATCCCCACTGTCCTCAGTAATATTAACACACTGACAGAGAACACAGATTAATATTAACACACTCACTGACACACTGTGTATATCATGACCCACAGCCAGATACACCCTGTGAAGTGTAAAACACCCCCACTGTCCTCAGTAATATTAACACACTGACAGAGAACACAGATTAATATTAACACACTCACTGACACACTGTGTCCATCATGACCCACAGTCAGATACACCCTGTGAAGTGTAAAACTCCCCCACTGTCCTCAGTAATATTAACACACTGACAGAGAACACAGATTAATATTAACACACTCACTGACACACTGTGTACATCATGACCCACAGTCAGATAAACCCTGTGAAGTGTAAAACACCCCCACTGTCCTCAGTAATATTAACACACTGACAGAGAACACAGATTAATATTAACACACTCACTGACACACTGTGTACATCATGACCCACAGTCAGATACACCCTGTGAAGTGTAAAACACCCCCACTGTCCTCAGTAATATTAACACACTGACAGAGAACACAGATTAATATTAACACACTCACTGACACACTGTGTATATCATGACCCACAGTCAGATACACCCTGTGAAGTGTAAAACACCCCCACTGTCCTCAGGAATATTAACACACTGACAGAGAACACAGATTAATATTAACACACTCACTGACACACTGTGTACATCATGACCCACAGTCAGATACACCCTGTGAAGTGTAAAACACCCCCACTGTCCTCAGTAAGATTAATACACTGACAGAGAACACAGATTAATATTAACACACTCACTGACACACTGTGTACATCATGACCCACAGTCAGATACACCCTGTGAAGTGTTATACACCCCCACTGTCCTCAGGAATATTAACACACTGACAGAGAACACAGATTAATATTAACACACTCACTGACACACTGTGTACATCATGACCCACAGTCAGATACACCCTGTGAAGTGTAAAACACCCCCACTGTCCTCAGGAATATTAACACACTGACAGAGAACACAGATTAATATTAACACACTCACTGACACACTGTGTATATCATGACCCACAGCCAGATACACCCTGTGAAGTGTAAAACACCCCCACTGTCCTCAGTAATATTAACACACTGACAGAGAACACAGATTAATATTAACACACGCACTGACACACTGTGTATATCATGACCCACAGTCAGATACACCCTGTGAAGTGTAAAACACCCCCACTGTCCTCAGGAATATTAACACACTGACAGAGAACACAGATTAATATTAACACACTCACTGACACACTGTGTACATCATGACACACAGTCAGATACACCCTGTGAAGTGTAAAACACCCCCACTGTCCTCAGTAATATTAACACACTGACAGAGAACACAGATTAATATTAACACACTCACTGACACACTGTGTACATCATGATCCACAGTCAGATACACCCTGTGAAGTGTAAAACACCCCCACTGTCCTCAGTAATATTAACACACTGACAGAGAACACAGATTAATATTAACACACTCACTGACACACTGTGTATATCATGACCCACAGTCAGATACACCCTGTGAAGTGTAAAACACCCCCACTGTCCTCAGTAATATTAACACACTGACAGAGAACACAGATTAATATTAACACACTCACTGACACACTGTGTATATCATGACCCACAGTCAGATACACCCTGTGAAGTGTAAAACACCACCACTGTCCTCAGGTATATTAACACACTGACAGAGAACACAGATTAATATTAACACACTCACTGACACACTGTGTACATCATGACCCACAGTCAGATACACCCTGTGAAGTGTAAAACACCCCCACTGTCCTCAGTAATATTAACACACTGACAGAGAACACAGATTAATATTAACACACTCCATGACACACTGTGTATATCATGACCCACAGTCAGATACACCCTGTGAAGTGTAAAACACCCCCACTGTCCTCAGGAATATTAACACACTGACAGAGAACACAGATTAATATTAACACACTCACTGACACACTGTGTATATCATGACCCACAGTCAGATACACCCTGTGAAGTGTAAAACACCCCCACTGTCCTCAGGAATATTAACACACTGACAGAGAACACAGATTAATATTAACACACTCACTGACACACTGTGTATATCATGACCCACTGTCAGATACACCCTGTGAAGTGTAAAACACCCCCACTGTCCTCAGTAATATTAACACACTGACAGAGAACACAGATTAATATTAACACACTCAGTGACACACTGTGTACATCATGACCCACAGTCAGATACACCCGGTGAAGTGTAAAACACCCCCAATGTCCTCAGTAATATTAACACACTGACAGAGAACACAGATTAATATTAACACACTCACTGACACACTGTGTATATCATGACCCACAGTCAGATACACCCTGTGAAGTGTAAAACACCCCCACTGTCCTCAGTAATATTAACACACTGACAGAGAACACAGATTAATATTAACACACTCACTGACACACTGTGTACATCATGACCCACAGTCAAATAAACCCAGTGAAGTGTATAACACCCCCACTGTCCTCAGGAATATTAACACACTGACAGAGTACACAGATTAATATTAACACACTCACTGACACACTGTGTACATCATGACCCACAGTCAGATACACCCTGTGAAGTGTAAAACACCCCCACTGTCCTCAGTAATATTAACACACTGACAGAGAACACAGATTAATATTAACACACTCACTGACACACTGTGTATATCATGACCCACAGTCAGATACACCCTGTGAAGTGTCAAACACCCCCACTGTCCTCAGTAATATTAACACACTGACAGAGAACACAGATTAATATTAACACACTCACTGACACACTGTGTATATCATGACCCACAGTCAGATACACCCGGTGAAGTGTAAAACACCCCCACTGTCCTCAGTAATATTAACACACTGACAGAGAACACAGATTAATATTAACACACTCACTGACACACTGTGTATATCATGACCCACAGTCAGATACACTCTGTGAAGTGTAAAACAACCCCACTGTACTCAGGAATATTAACACACTGACAGAGAACACAGATTAATATTAACACACTCACTGACACACTGTGTATATCATGACCCACTGTCAGATACACCCTGTGAAGTGTAAAACACCCCCACTGTCCTCAGTAATATTAACACACTGACAGAGAACACAGATTAATATTAACACACTCACTGACACACTGTGTATATCATGACCCACAGTCAGATACACCCTGTGAAGTGTAAAACACCCCCACTGTACTCAGGAATATTAACACACTGACAGAGAACACAGATTAATATTAACAGACTCACTGACACACTGTGTATATCATGACCCACAGTCAGATACACCCTGTGAAGTGTAAAACACCCCCACTGTCCTCAGTAATATTAACACACTGACAGAGAACACAGATTAATATTAACACACTCACTGACACACTGTGTATATCATGACCCAGAGTCAGATACACCCTGTGAAGTGTAAAACACCCCCACTGTCCTCAGTAATATTAACACACTGACAGAGAACACAGATTAATATTAACACACTCACTGACACACTGTGTATATCATGACCCACAGTCAGATAAACCCTGTGAAGTGTAAAACACCACCACTGTCCTCAGTAATATTAACACACTGACAGAGAACACAGATTAATATTAACACACTCACTGACACACTGTGCATAACATGACCCACAGTCAGATAAACCCTGTGAAGTGTAAAACACCCCCACTGTCCTCAGGAATATTAACACACTGACAGAGAACACAGATTAATATTAACACACTCACTGACACACTGTGTACATCATGACCCACAGTCAGATACATCCTGTGAAGTGTAAAACACCCCCACTGTCCTCAGGAATATTAACACACTGACAGAGAACACAGATTAATATTAACACACTCACTGACACACTGTGTATATCATGACCCAGAGTCAGATAAACCCTGTGCAGTGTAAAACACCCCCACTGTCCTCAGGAATATTAACACCTGACAGAGAACACAGATTAATATTAACACACTCACTGACACACTGTGCATATCATGACCCACAGTCAGATACACCCTGTGAAGTGTAAAACACCCCCACTGTCCTCAGTAATATTAACACACTGACAGAGAACACAGATTAATATTGACACATTCACTGACACACTGTGTACATCATGACCCACAGTCAGATACACCCTGTGAAGTGTAAAACACCCCCACTGTCCTCAGTAATATTAACACACTGACAGAGAACACAGATTAATATTAACACACTCACTGACACACTGTGTATATCATGACCCACAGTCAGATACACCCTGTGAAGTGTAAAACACCCCCACTGTCCTCAGTAATATTAACACACTGACAGAGAACACAGATTAATATTAACACACTCACTGACACACTGTGTACATCATGATCCACAGTCAGATACACCCTGTGAAGTGTAAAACACCCCCACTGTCCTCAGTAATATTAACACACTGACAGAGAACACAGATTAATATTAACACACTCACTGACACACTGTGTATATCATGACCCACAGTCAGATACACCCTGTGAAGTGTAAAACACCCCCACTGTCCTCAGTAATATTAACACACTGACAGAGAACACAGATTAATATTAACACACTCACTGACACACTGTGTATATCATGACCCAGAGTCAGATACACCCTGTGAAGTGTAAAACACCCCCACTGTCCTCAGTCATATTAACACACTGACAGAGAACACAGATTAATATTAACACACTCACTGACACACTGTGTATATCATGACCCACAGTCAGATAAACCCTGTGAAGTGTAAAACACCACCACTGTCCTCAGTAATATTAACACACTGACAGAGAACACAGATTAATATTAACACACTCACTGACACACTGTGCATAACATAACCCACAGTCAGATAAACCCTGTGAAGTGTAAAACACCCCCACTGTCCTCAGGAATATTAACACACTGACAGAGAACACAGATTAATATTAACACACTCACTGACACACTGTGTACATCATGACCCACAGTCAGATACACCCTGTGAAGTGTAAAACACCCCCACTGTCCTCAGGAATATTAACACACTGACAGAGAACACAGATTAATATTAACACACTCACTGACACACTGTGTATATCATGACCCAGAGTCAGATAAACCCTGTGAAGTGTAAAACACCCCCACTGTCCTCAGGAATATTAACACCTGACAGAGAACACAGATTAATATTAACACACTCACTGACACACTGTGCATATCATGACCCACAGTCAGATACACCCTGTGAAGTGTAAAACACCCCCACTGTCCTCAGTAATATTAACACACTGACAGAGAACACAGATTAATATTGACACATTCACTGACACACTGTGTACATCATGACCCACAGTCAGATACACCCTGTGAAGTGTAAAACACCCCCACTGTCCTCAGTAATATTAACACACTGACAGAGAACACAGATTAATATTAACACACTCACTGACACACTGTGTATATCATGACCCACAGTCAGATACACCCTGTGAAGTGTAAAACACCCCCACTGTCCTCAGTAATATTAACACACTGACAGAGAACACAGATTAATATTAACACACTCACTGACACACTGTGTACATCATGATCCACAGTCAGATACACCCTGTGAAGTGTAAAACACCCCCACTGTCCTCAGTAATATTAACACACTGACAGAGAACACAGATTAATATTAACACACTCACTGACACACTGTGTATATCACGACCCACAGTCAGATACACCCTGTGAAGTGTAAAACACCCCCACTGTCCTCAGTAATATTAACACACTGACAGAGAACACAGATTAATATTAACACACTCACTGACACACTGTGTATATCATGACCCACAGTCAGATACACCCTGTGAAGTGTAAAACACCCCCACTGTCCTCAGGTATATTAACACACTGACAGAGAACACAGATTAATATTAACACACTCACTGACACACTGTGTACATCATGACCCACAGTCAGATACACCCTGTGAAGTGTAAAACACCCCCACTGTCCTCAGTAATATTAACACACTGACAGAGAACACAGATTAATATTAACACACTCCATGACACACTGTGTATATCATGACCCACAGTCAGATACACCCTGTGAAGTGTAAAACACCCCCACTGTCCTCAGGAATATTAACACACTGACAGAGAACACAGATTAATATTAACACACTCACTGACACACTGTGTATATCATGACCCACAGTCAGATACACCCTGTGAAGTGTAAAACACCCCCACTGTCCTCAGGAATATTAACACACTGACAGAGAACACAGATTAATATTAACACACTCACTGACACACTGTGCATATCATGACCCACAGTCAGATACACCCTGTGAAGTGTAAAACACCCCCACTGTCCTCAGTAATATTAACACACTGACAGAGAACACAAATTAATATTAACACACTCACTGACACACTGTGTATATCATGACCCACAGTCAGATACACCCTGTGAAGTGTAAAACACCCCCACTGTCCTCAGTAATATTAACACACTGATAGAGAACACAGATTAATATTAACACTCTCACTGACACACTGTGTATATCATGATCCACAGTCAGATACACCCTGTGAAGTGTAAAACATCCCCACTGTCCTCAGTAATATTAACACACTGACAGAGAACACAGATTAATATTAACACACTCACTGACACACTGTGTACATCATGACCCACATTCAGATACACCCTGTGAAGTGTAAAACACCCCCACTGTCCTCAGTAATATTAACACACTGACAGAGAACACAGATTAATATTAACACACTCACTGACACACTGTGTATATCATGACCCACAGTCAGATACACCCGGTGAAGTGTAAAACACCCCCACTGTCCTCAGTAATATTAACACACTGACAGAGAACACAGATTAATATTAACACAATCACTGACACACTGTGTATATCATGACCCACAGTCAGATACACTCTGTGAAGTGTAAAACAACCCCACTGTACTCAGGAATATTAACACACTGACAGAGAACACAGATTAATATTAACACACTCACTGACACACTGTGTATATCATGACCCACTGTCAGATACACCCTGTGAAGTGTAAAACACCCCCACTGTCCTCAGTAATATTAACACACTGACAGAGAACACAGATTAATATTAACACACTCACTGACACACTGTGTATATCATGACCCACAGTCAGATACACCCTGTGAAGTGTAAAACACCCCCACTGTACTCAGGAATATTAACACACTGACAGAGAACACAGATTAATATTAACACACTCACTGACACACTGTGTATATCATGACCCACAGTCAGATACACCCTGTGAAGTGCAAAACACCCCCACTGTCCTCAGTAATATTAACACACTGACAGAGAACACAGATTAATATTAACACACTCACTGACACACTGTGTATATCATGACCCACTGTCAGATACACCCTGTGAAGTGTAAAACACCCCCACTGTCCTCAGTAATATTAACACACTGACAGAGAACACAGATTAATATTAACACACTCACTGACACACTGTGTATATCATGACCCACAGTCAGATAAACCCTGTGAAGTGTAAAACAACCCCACTGTCCTCAGTAATATTAACACACTGACAGAGAACACAGATTAATATTAACACACTCACTGACACACTGTGTATAACATGACCCACAGTCAGATAAACCCTGTGAAGTGTAAAACACCCCCACTGTCCTCAGGAATATTAACACACTGACAGAGAACACAGATTAATATTAACACACTCACTGACACACTGTGTACATCATGACCCACAGTCAGATACACCCTGTGAAGTGTAAAACACCCCCACTGTCCTCAGGAATATTAACACACTGACAGAGAACACAGATTAATATTAACACACTCACTGACACACTGTGTATATCATGACCCAGAGTCAGATACACCCTGTGAAGTGTAAAACACCCCCACTGTCCTCAGTAATATTAACACACTGACAGAGAACACAGATTAATATTAACACACTCACTGACACACTGTGTACATCATGACCCACAGTCAGATACACCCTGTGAAGTGTAAAACACCCCCACTGTCCTCAGGAATATTAACACACTGACAGAGAACACAGATTAATATTAACACACTCACTGACACACTGTGTATATCATGACCCAGAGTCAGATAAACCCTGTGAAGTGTAAAACACCCCCACTGTCCTCAGGAATATTAACACCTGACAGAGAACACAGATTAATATTAACACACTCACTGACACACTGTGCATATCATGACCCACAGTCAGATACACCCTGTGAAGTGTAAAACACCCCCACTGTCCTCAGTAATATTAACACACTGACAGAGAACACAGATTAATATTAACACATTCACTGACACACTGTGTACATCATGACCCACAGTCAGATACACCCTGTGAAGTGTAAAACACCCCCACTGTCCTCAGTAATATTAACACACTGACAGAGAACACAGATTAATATTAACACTCTCACTGACACACTGTGTATATCATGACCCACAGTCAGATACACCCTGTGAAGTGTAAAACACCCCCACTGTCCTCAGGAATATTAACACACTGACAGAGAACACAGATTAATATTAACACACTCACTGACACACTGTGTACATCATGACACACAGTCAGATACACCCTGTGAAGTGTAAAACACACCCACTGTCCTCAGGAATATTAACACACTGACAGAGAACACAGATTAATATTAACACACTCACTGACACACTGTGTATATCATGACCCACAGCCAGATACACCCTGTGAAGTGTAAAACACCCCACTGTCCTCAGTAATATTAACACACTGACAGAGAACACAGATTAATATTGACACATTCACTGACACACTGTGTACATCATGACCCACAGTCAGATACACCCTGTGAAGTGTAAAACACCCCCACTGTCCTCAGTAATATTAACACACTGACAGAGAACACAGATTAATATTAACACACTCACTGACACACTGTGTATATCATGACCCACAGTCAGATACACCCTGTGAAGTGTAAAACACCCCCACTGTCCTCAGTAATATTAACACACTGACAGAGAACACAGATTAATATTAACACACTCACTGACACACTGTGGACATCATGATCCACAGTCAGATACACCCTGTGAAGTGTAAAACACCCCCACTGTCCTCAGTAATATTAACACACTGACAGAGAACACAGATTAATATTAACACACTCACTGACACACTGTGTATATCATGACCCACAGTCAGATACACCCTGTGAAGTGTAAAACACCCCCACTGTCCTCAGTAATATTAACACACTGACAGAGAGTCTTTATGTCTTTTGGGCCTCCTTATCTCGAGAGACAATGGATACGCGCCTGGAGGTGGTCAGTGGTTTGTGAAGCAGCGCCTGGAGTGGCTATAAAGGCCAATTCTGGAGTGACAGGCTCTTCCACAGGTGCTGCAGAGAAATTTGTTTGTTGGGGCTGTTGCACAGTTGGCTCTCCCCTTGCGCCTCTGTCTTTTTTCCTGCCAACTACTAAGTCTCTTCGACTCGCCACAATTTAGCCCTGTCTTTATGGCTGCCCGCCAGCTCTGGCGAATGCTGGCAACTGACTCCCACGACTTGTGATCAATGTCACACGATTTCATGTCGCGTTTGCAGACGTCTTTATAACGGAGACATGGACGGCCGGTGGGTCTGATACCAGTGGCGAGCTCGCTGTACAATGTGTCTTTGGGGATCCTGCCATCTTCCATGCGGCTCACATGGCCAAGCCATCTCAAGCGCCGCTGACTCAGTAGTGTGTATAAGCTGGGGGTGTTGGCCGCTTCAAGGACTTCTGTGTTGGAGATATAGTCCTGCCACCTGATGCCAAGTATTCTCCGAAGGCAGCGAAGATGGAATGAATTGAGACGTCGCTCTTGGCTGGCATACGTTGTCCAGGCCTCGCTGCCGTAGAGCAAGGTACTGAGGACACAGGCCTGATACACTCGGACTTTTGTGTTCCGTGTCAGTGCGCCATTTTCCCACACTCTCTTGGCCAGTCTGGACATAGCAGTGGAAGCCTTACCCATGCGCTTGTTGATTTCTGCATCTAGAGACAGGTTACTGGTGATAGTTGAGCCTAGGTAGGTGAACTCTTGAACCACTTCCAGAGCGTGGTCGCCAATATTGATGGATGGATCATTTCTGACATCCTGCCCCATGATGTTCGTTTTCTTGAGGCTGATGGTTAGGCCAAATTCATTGCAGGCAGACGCAAACCTGTCGATGAGACTCTGCAGGCATTCTTCAGTGTGAGATGTTAAAGCAGCATCGTCAGCAAAGAGGAGTTCTCTGATGAGAACTTTCCGTACTTTGGACTTCGCTCTTAGACGGGCAAGGTTGAACAACCTGCCCCCTGATCTTGTGTGGAGGAAAATTCCTTCTTCAGACAGAGAACACAGATTAATATTAACACACTCACTGACACACTGTGTATATCATGACCCACAGTCAGATACACCCTGTGAAGTGTAAAACACCCCCACTGTCCTCAGGTATATTAACACACTGACAGAGAACACAGATTAATATTAACACACTCACTGACACACTGTGTACATCATGACCCACAGTCAGATACACCCTGTGAAGTGTAAAACACCCCCACTGTCCTCAGTAATATTAACACACTGACAGAGAACACAGATTAATATTAACACACTCCATGACACACTGTGTATATCATGACCCACAGTCAGATACACCCTGTGAAGTGTAAAACACCCCCACTGTCCTCAGGAATATTAACACACTGACAGAGAACACAGATTAATATTAACACACTCACTGACACACTGTGTATATCATGACCCACAGTCAGATACACCCTGTGAAGTGTAAAACACCCCCACTGTCCTCAGGAATATTAACACACTGACAGAGAACACAGATTAATATTAACACACTCACTGACACACTGTGCATATCATGACCCACAGTCAGATACACCCTGTGAAGTGTAAAACACCCCCACTGTCCTCAGTAATATTAACACACTGACAGAGAACACAAATTAATATTAACACACTCACTGACACACTGTGTATATCATGACCCACAGTCAGATACACCCTGTGAAGTGTAAAACACCCCCACTGTCCTCAGTAATATTAACACACTGATAGAGAACACAGATTAATATTAACACTCTCACTGACACACTGTGTATATCATGATCCACAGTCAGATACACCCTGTGAAGTGTAAAACACCCCCACTGTCCTCAGGAATATTAACACACTGACAGAGAACACAGATTAATATTAACACACTCACTGACACACTGTGTATATCATGACCCACAGTCAGATACACCCTGTGAAGTGTAAAACACCCCCACTGTCCTCAGGAATATTAACACACTGACAGAGAACACAGATTAATATTAACACACTCACTGACACACTGTGCATATCATGACCCACAGTCAGATACACCCTGTGAAGTGTAAAACACCCCCACTGTCCTCAGTAATATTAACACACTGACAGAGAACACAAATTAATATTAACACACTCACTGACACACTGTGTATATCATGACCCACAGTCAGATACACCCTGTGAAGTGTAAAACACCCCCACTGTCCTCAGTAATATTAACACACTGATAGAGAACACAGATTAATATTAACACTCTCACTGACACACTGTGTATATCATGATCCACAGTCAGATACACCCTGTGAAGTGTAAAACATCCCCACTGTCCTCAGTAATATTAACACACTGACAGAGAACACAGATTAATATTAACACACTCACTGACACACTGTGTACATCATGACCCACATTCAGATACACCCTGTGAAGTGTAAAACACCCCCACTGTCCTCAGTAATATTAACACACTGACAGAGAACACAGATTAATATTAACACACTCACTGACACACTGTGTATATCATGACCCACAGTCAGATACACCCGGTGAAGTGTAAAACACCCCCACTGTCCTCAGTAATATTAACACACTGACAGAGAACACAGATTAATATTAACACAATCACTGACACACTGTGTATATCATGACCCACAGTCAGATACACTCTGTGAAGTGTAAAACAACCCCACTGTACTCAGGAATATTAACACACTGACAGAGAACACAGATTAATATTAACACACTCACTGACACACTGTGTATATCATGACCCACTGTCAGATACACCCTGTGAAGTGTAAAACACCCCCACTGTCCTCAGTAATATTAACACACTGACAGAGAACACAGATTAATATTAACACACTCACTGACACACTGTGTATATCATGACCCACAGTCAGATACACCCTGTGAAGTGTAAAACACCCCCACTGTACTCAGGAATATTAACACACTGACAGAGAACACAGATTAATATTAACACACTCACTGACACACTGTGTATATCATGACCCACAGTCAGATACACCCTGTGAAGTGTAAAACACCCCCACTGTCCTCAGTAATATTAACACACTGACAGAGAACACAGATTAATATTAACACACTCACTGACACACTGTGTATATCATGACCCACTGTCAGATACACCCTGTGAAGTGTAAAACACCCCCACTGTCCTCAGTAATATTAACACACTGACAGAGAACACAGATTAATATTAACACACTCACTGACACACTGTGTATATCATGACCCACAGTCAGATAAACCCTGTGAAGTGTAAAACAACCCCACTGTCCTCAGTAATATTAACACACTGACAGAGAACACAGATTAATATTAACACACTCACTGACACACTGTGTATAACATGACCCACAGTCAGATAAACCCTGTGAAGTGTAAAACACCCCCACTGTCCTCAGGAATATTAACACACTGACAGAGAACACAGATTAATATTAACACACTCACTGACACACTGTGTACATCATGACCCACAGTCAGATACACCCTGTGAAGTGTAAAACACCCCCACTGTCCTCAGGAATATTAACACACTGACAGAGAACACAGATTAATATTAACACACTCACTGACACACTGTGTATATCATGACCCAGAGTCAGATACACCCTGTGAAGTGTAAAACACCCCCACTGTCCTCAGTAATATTAACACACTGACAGAGAACACAGATTAATATTAACACACTCACTGACACACTGTGTACATCATGACCCACAGTCAGATACACCCTGTGAAGTGTAAAACACCCCCACTGTCCTCAGGAATATTAACACACTGACAGAGAACACAGATTAATATTAACACACTCACTGACACACTGTGTATATCATGACCCAGAGTCAGATAAACCCTGTGAAGTGTAAAACACCCCCACTGTCCTCAGGAATATTAACACCTGACAGAGAACACAGATTAATATTAACACACTCACTGACACACTGTGCATATCATGACCCACAGTCAGATACACCCTGTGAAGTGTAAAACACCCCCACTGTCCTCAGTAATATTAACACACTGACAGAGAACACAGATTAATATTAACACATTCACTGACACACTGTGTACATCATGACCCACAGTCAGATACACCCTGTGAAGTGTAAAACACCCCCACTGTCCTCAGTAATATTAACACACTGACAGAGAACACAGATTAATATTAACACTCTCACTGACACACTGTGTATATCATGACCCACAGTCAGATACACCCTGTGAAGTGTAAAACACCCCCACTGTCCTCAGGAATATTAACACACTGACAGAGAACACAGATTAATATTAACACACTCACTGACACACTGTGTACATCATGACACACAGTCAGATACACCCTGTGAAGTGTAAAACACACCCACTGTCCTCAGGAATATTAACACACTGACAGAGAACACAGATTAATATTAACACACTCACTGACACACTGTGTATATCATGACCCACAGCCAGATACACCCTGTGAAGTGTAAAACACCCCACTGTCCTCAGTAATATTAACACACTGACAGAGAACACAGATTAATATTGACACATTCACTGACACACTGTGTACATCATGACCCACAGTCAGATACACCCTGTGAAGTGTAAAACACCCCCACTGTCCTCAGTAATATTAACACACTGACAGAGAACACAGATTAATATTAACACACTCACTGACACACTGTGTATATCATGACCCACAGTCAGATACACCCTGTGAAGTGTAAAACACCCCCACTGTCCTCAGTAATATTAACACACTGACAGAGAACACAGATTAATATTAACACACTCACTGACACACTGTGGACATCATGATCCACAGTCAGATACACCCTGTGAAGTGTAAAACACCCCCACTGTCCTCAGGAATATTAACACACTGACAGAGAACACAGATTAATATTAACACACTCACTGACACACTGTGTATATCATGACCCACAGTCAGATACACCCTGTGAAGTGTAAAACACCCCCACTGTCCTCAGTAATATTAACACACTGACAGAGAGTCTTTATGTCTTTTGGGCCTCCTTATCTCGAGAGACAATGGATACGCGCCTGGAGGTGGTCAGTGGTTTGTGAAGCAGCGCCTGGAGTGGCTATAAAGGCCAATTCTGGAGTGACAGGCTCTTCCACAGGTGCTGCAGAGAAATTTGTTTGTTGGGGCTGTTGCACAGTTGGCTCTCCCCTTGCGCCTCTGTCTTTTTTCCTGCCAACTACTAAGTCTCTTCGACTCGCCACAATTTAGCCCTGTCTTTATGGCTGCCCGCCAGCTCTGGCGAATGCTGGCAACTGACTCCCACGACTTGTGATCAATGTCACACGATTTCATGTCGCGTTTGCAGACGTCTTTATAACGGAGACATGGACGGCCGGTGGGTCTGATACCAGTGGCGAGCTCGCTGTACAATGTGTCTTTGGGGATCCTGCCATCTTCCATGCGGCTCACATGGCCAAGCCATCTCAAGCGCCGCTGACTCAGTAGTGTGTATAAGCTGGGGGTGTTGGCCGCTTCAAGGACTTCTGTGTTGGAGATATAGTCCTGCCACCTGATGCCAAGTATTCTCCGAAGGCAGCGAAGATGGAATGAATTGAGACGTCGCTCTTGGCTGGCATACGTTGTCCAGGCCTCGCTGCCGTAGAGCAAGGTACTGAGGACACAGGCCTGATACACTCGGACTTTTGTGTTCCGTGTCAGTGCGCCATTTTCCCACACTCTCTTGGCCAGTCTGGACATAGCAGTGGAAGCCTTACCCATGCGCTTGTTGATTTCTGCATCTAGAGACAGGTTACTGGTGATAGTTGAGCCTAGGTAGGTGAACTCTTGAACCACTTCCAGAGCGTGGTCGCCAATATTGATGGATGGATCATTTCTGACATCCTGCCCCATGATGTTCGTTTTCTTGAGGCTGATGGTTAGGCCAAATTCATTGCAGGCAGACGCAAACCTGTCGATGAGACTCTGCAGGCATTCTTCAGTGTGAGATGTTAAAGCAGCATCGTCAGCAAAGAGGAGTTCTCTGATGAGAACTTTCCGTACTTTGGACTTCGCTCTTAGACGGGCAAGGTTGAACAACCTGCCCCCTGATCTTGTGTGGAGGAAAATTCCTTCTTCAGACAGAGAACACAGATTAATATTAACACACTCACTGACACACTGTGTATATCATGACCCACAGTCAGATACACCCTGTGAAGTGTAAAACACCCCCACTGTCCTCAGGTATATTAACACACTGACAGAGAACACAGATTAATATTAACACACTCACTGACACACTGTGTACATCATGACCCACAGTCAGATACACCCTGTGAAGTGTAAAACACCCCCACTGTCCTCAGTAATATTAACACACTGACAGAGAACACAGATTAATATTAACACACTCCATGACACACTGTGTATATCATGACCCACAGTCAGATACACCCTGTGAAGTGTAAAACACCCCCACTGTCCTCAGGAATATTAACACACTGACAGAGAACACAGATTAATATTAACACACTCACTGACACACTGTGTATATCATGACCCACAGTCAGATACACCCTGTGAAGTGTAAAACACCCCCACTGTCCTCAGGAATATTAACACACTGACAGAGAACACAGATTAATATTAACACACTCACTGACACACTGTGCATATCATGACCCACAGTCAGATACACCCTGTGAAGTGTAAAACACCCCCACTGTCCTCAGTAATATTAACACACTGACAGAGAACACAAATTAATATTAACACACTCACTGACACACTGTGTATATCATGACCCACAGTCAGATACACCCTGTGAAGTGTAAAACACCCCCACTGTCCTCAGTAATATTAACACACTGATAGAGAACACAGATTAATATTAACACTCTCACTGACACACTGTGTATATCATGATCCACAGTCAGATACACCCTGTGAAGTGTAAAACATCCCCACTGTCCTCAGTAATATTAACACACTGACAGAGAACACAGATTAATATTAACACACTCACTGACACACTGTGTACATCATGACCCACAGTCAGATACACCCTGTGAAGTGTAAAACACCCCCACTGTCCTCAGTAATATTAACACACTGACAGAGAACACAGATTAATATTAACACACTCACTGACACACTGTGTATATCATGACCCACAGTCAGATACACACTGTGAAGTGTCAAACACCCCCACTGTCCTCAGTAATATTAACACACTGACAGAGAACACAGATTAATATTAACACACTCACTGACACACTGTGTATATCATGACCCACAGTCAGATACTCCCGGTGAAGTGTAAAACACCCCCACTGTCCTCAGTAATATTAACACACTGACAGAGAACACAGATTAATATTAACACACTCACTGACACACTGTGTATATCATGACCCACAGTCAGATACACTCTGTGAAGTGTAAAACAACCCCACTGTACTCAGGAATATTAACACACTGACAGAGAACACAGATTAATATTAACACACTCACTGACACACTGTGTATATCATGACCCACTGTCAGATACACCCTGTGAAGTGTAAAACACCCCCACTGTCCTCAGTAATATTAACACACTGACAGAGAACACAGATTAATATTAACACACTCACTGACACACTGTGTATATCATGACCCACAGTCAGATACACCCTGTGAAGTGTAAAACACCCCCACTGTACTCAGGAATATTAACACACTGACAGAGAACACAGATTAATATTAACACACTCACTGACACACTGTGTATATCATGACCCACAGTCAGATACACCCTGTGAAGTGTAAAACACCCCCACTGTCCTCAGTAATATTAACACACTGACAGAGAACACAGATTAATATTAACACACTCACTGACACACTGTGTATATCATGACCCACTGTCAGATACACCCTGTGAAGTGTAAAACACCCCCACTGTCCTCAGTAATATTAACACACTGACAGAGAACACAGATTAATATTAACACACTCACTGACACACTGTGTATATCATGACCCACAGTCAGATAATCCCTGTGAAGTGTAAAACACCCCCACTGTCCTCAGTAATATTAACACACTGACAGAGAACACAGATTAATATTAACACACTCACTGACACACTGTGTATAACATGACCCACAGTCAGATAAACCCTGTGAAGTGTAAAACACCCCCACTGTCCTCAGGAATATTAACACACTGACAGAGAACACAGATTAATATTAACACACTCACTGACACACTGTGTACAGCATGACCCACAGTCAGATACACCCTGTGAAGTGTAAAACACCCCCACTGTCCTCAGGAATATTAACACACTGACAGAGAACACAGATTAATATTAACACACTCACTGACACACTGTGTATATCATGACCCAGAGTCAGATACACCCTGTGAAGTGTAAAACACCCCCACTGTCCTCAGTAATATTAACACACTGACAGAGAACACAGATTAATATTAACACACTCACTGACACACTGTGTACATCATGACCCACAGTCAGATACACCCTGTGAAGTGTAAAACACCCCCACTGTCCTCAGGAATATTAACACACTGACAGAGAACACAGATTAATATTAACACACTCACTGACACACTGTGTATATCATGACCCAGAGTCAGATAAACCCTGTGAAGTGTAAAACACCCCCACTGTCCTCAGGAATATTAACACCTGACAGAGAACACAGATTAATATTAACACACTCACTGACACACTGTGCATATCATGACCCACAGTCAGATACACCCTGTGAAGTGTAAAACACCCCCACTGTCCTCAGTAATATTAACACACTGACAGAGAACACAGATTAATATTAACACATTCACTGACACACTGTGTACATCATGACCCACAGTCAGATACACCCTGTGAAGTGTAAAACACCCCCACTGTCCTCAGTAATATTAACACACTGACAGAGAACACAGATTAATATTAACACACTCACTGACACACTGTGTATATCATGACCCACAGTCAGATACACCCTGTGAAGTGTAAAACACCCCCACTGTCCTCAGGAATATTAACACACTGACAGAGAACACAGATTAATATTAACACACTCACTGACACACTGTGTACATCATGACACACAGTCAGATACACCCTGTGAAGTGTAAAACACCCCCACTGTCCTCAGTAATATTAACACACTGACAGAGAACACAGATTAATATTAACACACTCACTGACACACTGTGTACATCATGATCCACAGTCAGATACACCCTGTGAAGTGTAAAACACCCCCACTGTCCTCAGTAATATTAACACACTGACAGAGAACACAGATTAATATTAACACACTCACTGACACACTGTGTATATCATGACCCACAGTCAGATACACCCTGTGAAGTGTAAAACACCCCCACTGTCCTCAGTAATATTAACACACTGACAGAGAACACAGATTAATATTAACACACTCACTGAAACACTGTGTATATCATGACCCACAGTCAGATACACCCTGTGAAGTGTAAAACACCCCCACTGTCCTCAGGTATATTAACACACTGACAGAGAACACAGATTAATATTAACACACTCACTGACACACTGTGTACATCATGACCCACAGTCAGATACACCCTGTGAAGTGTAAAACACCCCCACTGTCCTCAGTAATATTAACACACTGACAGAGAACACAGATTAATATTAACACACTCCATGACACACTGTGTATATCATGACCCACAGTCAGATACACCCTGTGAAGTGTAAAACACCCCCACTGTCCTCAGGAATATTAACACACTGACAGAGAACACAGATTAATATTAACACACTCACTGACACACTGTGTATATCATGACCCACAGTCAGATACACCCTGTGAAGTGTAAAACACCCCCACTGTCCTCAGGAATATTAACACACAGACAGAGAACACAGATTAATATTAACACACTCACTGACACACTGTGTATATCATGACCCACAGTCAGATACACCCTGTGAAGTGTAAAACACCCCCACTGTCCTCAGTAATATTAACACACTGATAGAGAACACAGATTAATATTAACACTCTCACTGACACACTGTGTATATCATGATCCACAGTCAGAATTACCCTGTGAAGTGTAAAACATCCCCACTGTCCTCAGTAATATTAACACACTGACAGAGAACACAGATTAATATTAACATACTCACTGACACACTGTGTATATCATGACCCACAGTCAGATACACCCTGTGAAGTGTAAAACACCCCCACTGTCCTCAGTAATATTAACACACTGACAGAGAACACAGATTAATATTAACACTCTCACTGACACACTGTGTATATCATGACCCACAGTCAGATACACCCTGTGAAGTGTAAAACACCCCCACTGTCCTCAGTAATATTAACACACTGACAGAGAACACAGATTAATATTAACACACTCCATGACACACTGTGTATATCATGACCCACAGTCAGATACACCCTGTGAAGTGTAAAACACCCCCACTGTCCTCAGGAATATTAACACACTGACAGAGAACACAGATTAATATTAACACACTCACTGACACACTGTGGATATCATGACCCACAGTCAGATACACCCTGTGAAGTGTAAAACACCCCCACTGTCCTCAGGAATATTAACACACTGACAGAGAACACAGATTAATATTAACACACTCACTGACACACTGTGTATATCATGACCCACAGTCAGATACACCCTGTGAAGTGTAAAACACCCCCACTGTCCTCAGTAATATTAACACACTGATAGAGAACACAGATTAATATTAACACTCTCACTGACACACTGTGTATATCATGATCCACAGTCAGATACACCCTGTGAAGTGTAAAACATCCCCACTGTCCTCAGTAATATTAACACACTGACAGAGAACACAGATTAATATTAACACACTCACTGACACACTGTGTATATCATGACCCACAGTCAGATACACCCGGTGAAGTGTAAAACACCCCCACTGTCCTCAGCAATATTAACACACTGACAGAGAACACAGATTAATATTAACACACTCACTGACACACTGTGTACATCATGACCCACAGTCAGATACACCCTGTGAAGTGTAAAACACCCCCACTGTCCTCAGTAATATTAACACACTGACAGAGAACACAGATTAATATTAACACACTCACTGACACACTGTGTATATCATGACCCACAGTCAGATACACCCTGTGAAGTGTAAAACACCCCCACTGTCCTCAGGAATATTAACACACTGACAGAGAACACAGATTAATATTAACACACTCACTGACACACTGTGTATATCATGACCCACAGTCAGATACACCCTGTGATGTGTAAAACACCCCCACTGTGCTCAGGAATATTAACACACTGACAGAGAACACAGATTAATATTAACACACTCACTGACACACTGTGTATATCATGACCTACAGTCAGATACACCCTGTGAAGTGTAAAACATCCCCACTGTCCTCAGTAATATTAACACACTGACAGAGAACACAGATTAATATTAACACACTCACTGACACACTGTGTATATCATGACCCACAGTCAGATACACCCGGTGAAGTGTAAAACATCCCCACTGTCCTCAGGAATATTAACACACTGACAGAGAACACAGATTAATATTAACACACTCACTGACGCACTGTGTACATCATGACCCACAGTCAGATACACCCTGTGAAGTGTAAAACATCCCCACTGTCATCAGTAATATTAACACACTGACAGAGAACACAGATTAATATTAACACACTCACTGACACACAGTGTACATCATGACCCACAGTCAGATACACCCTGTGAAGTGTAAAACACCCCCACTGTCCTCAGTCATATTAACACACTGACAGAGAACACAGATTAATATTAACACACTCACTGACACACTGTGTATATCATGACCCACAGTCAGATACACCCTGTGAAGTGCAAAACACCCCCACTGTCCTCAGTAATATTAACACACTGACAGAGAACACAGATTAATATTAACACACTCACTGACAAACTGTGTATATCATGACCCACAGTCAGATACACCCTGTGAAGTGTAAAACACCCCCACTGTCCTCAGGAATATTAACACACTGACAGAGAACACAGATTAATATTAACACACTCACTGACACACTGTGTACATCATGACCCACAGTCAGATACACCCTGTGAAGTGTAAAACACCCCCACTGTCCTCAGTAATATTAACACACTGACAGAGAACACAGATTAATATTAACACACTCACTGACACACTGTGTATATCATGACCCAGAGTCAGATACACCCTGTGAAGTGTAAAACACCCCCACTGTCCTCAGTAATATTAACACACTGACAGAGAACACAGATTAATATTAACACACTCACTGACACACTGTGTACATCATGACCCACAGTCAGATACACCCTGTGAAGTGTAAAACACCCCCACTGTCCTCAGGAATATTAACACACTGACAGAGAACACAGATTAATATTAACACACTCACTGACACACTGTGTATATCATGACCCAGAGTCAGATAAACCCTGTGAAGTGTAAAACACCCCCACTGTCCTCAGGAATATTAACACCTGACAGAGAACACAGATTAATATTAACACACTCACTGACACACTGTGCATATCATGACCCACAGTCAGATACACCCTGTGAAGTGTAAAACACCCCCACTGTCCTCAGTAATATTAACACACTGACAGAGAACACAGATTAATATTAACACATTCACTGACACACTGTGTACATCATGACCCACAGTCAGATACACCCTGTGAAGTGTAAAACACCCCCACTGTCCTCAGTAATATTAACACACTGACAGAGAACACAGATTAATATTAACACACTCACTGACACACTGTGTATATCATGACCCACAGTCAGATACACCCTGTGAAGTGTAAAACACCCCCACTGTCCTCAGGAATATTAACACACTGACAGAGAACACAGATTAATATTAACACACTCACTGACACACTGTGTACATCATGACACACAGTCAGATACACCCTGTGAAGTGTAAAACACCCCCACTGTCCTCAGTAATATTAACACACTGACAGAGAACACAGATTAATATTAACACACTCACTGACACACTGTGTACATCATGATCCACAGTCAGATACACCCTGTGAAGTGTAAAACACCCCCACTGTCCTCAGTAATATTAACACACTGACAGAGAACACAGATTAATATTAACACACTCACTGACACACTGTGTATATCATGACCCACAGTCAGATACACCCTGTGAAGTGTAAAACACCCCCACTGTCCTCAGTAATATTAACACACTGACAGAGAACACAGATTAATATTAACACACTCACTGAAACACTGTGTATATCATGACCCACAGTCAGATACACCCTGTGAAGTGTAAAACACCCCCACTGTCCTCAGGTATATTAACACACTGACAGAGAACACAGATTAATATTAACACACTCACTGACACACTGTGTACATCATGACCCACAGTCAGATACACCCTGTGAAGTGTAAAACACCCCCACTGTCCTCAGTAATATTAACACACTGACAGAGAACACAGATTAATATTAACACACTCCATGACACACTGTGTATATCATGACCCACAGTCAGATGCACCCTGTGAAGTGTAAAACACCCCCACTGTCCTCAGTAATATTAACACACTGACAGAGTACACAGATTAATATTAACACACTCACTGACACACTGTGTACATCATGACCCACAGTCAGATACACCCTGTGAAGTGTAAAACACCCCCACTGTCCTCAGGAATATTAACACACTGACAGAGTACACAGATTAATATTAACACACTCACTGACACACTGTGTACATCATGACCCACAGTCAGATACACCCTGTGAAGTGTAAAACACCCCCACTGTCCTCAGGAATATTAACACACTGACAGAGAACACAGATTAATATTAACACACTCACTGACACACTGTGTATATCATGACCCACAGTCAGATACACCCTATGAAGTGTAAAACACCCCCACTGTCCTCAGGAATATTAACACACTGACAGAGAACACAGATTAATATTAACACACTCACTGACACACTGTGTATATCATGACCCACAGTCAGATACACCCTGTGAAGTGTAAAACACCCCCACTGTCCTCAAGAATATTAACACACTGACAGAGTACACAGATTAATATTAACACACTCACTGACACACTGTGTACATCATGACCCACAGTCAGATACACCCTGTGAAGTGTAAAACACCCCCACTATCCTCAGGAATATTAACACACTGACAGAGTACACAGATTAATATTAACACACTCACTGACACACTGTGTACATCATGACCCACAGTCAGATACACCCTGTGAAGTGTAAAACACCCCCACTGTAATCAGTAATATTAACACACTGACAGAGAACACAGATTAATATTAACACACTCACTGACACACTGTGTACATCATGACCCACAGTCAGATACACCCTGTGAAGTGTAAAACACCCCCACTGTCCTCAGTAATATTAACACACTGACAGAGAACACAGATTAACATTAACACACTCACTGACACACTGTGTATATCATGACCCACAGTCAGATACACCCTGTGAAGTGTAAAACACCACCACTGTCCTCAGTAATATTAACACACTGACAGAGAACACAGATTAATATTAACACACTCACTGACACACTGTGTATATCATGACCCACAGTCAGATACACCATGTGAAGTGTAAAACACCCCCACTGTCCTCAGGAATATTAACACACTGACAGAGAACACAGATTAATATTAACACACTCACTGACACACTGTGTACATCATGACCCACAGTCAGATACACCCTGTGAAGTGTAAAACACCCCCACTGTCCTCAGTAATATTAACACACTGACAGAGAACACAGATTAATATTAACACACTCACTGACACACTGTGTATATCATGACCCACAGTCAGATACACCCTGTGAAGTGTAAAACACCCCCACTGTCCTCAGGAATATTAACACACTGACAGAGAACACAGATTAATATTAACACACTCACTGACACACTGTGTATATCATGACCCACAGTCAGATACACCCTGTGAAGTGTAAAACATCCCCACTGTCCTCAGGAATATAAACACACTGACAGAGAACACAGATTAATATTAACACACTCACTGACACACTGTGTATATCATGACCCAGAGTCAGATACACCCGGTGAAGTGTAAAACACCCCCACTGTCCTCAGTAATATTAACACACTGATAGAGAACACAGATTAATATTAACACTCTCACTGACACACTGTGTATATCATGACCCAGAGTCAGATACACCCTGTGAAGTGTAAAACACCCCCACTGTCCTCAGTAATATTAACACACTGACAGAGAACACAGATTAATATTAACGCACTCACTGACACACTGTGTATATCATGACCCACAGTCAGATACACCCTGTGAAGTGTAAAACACCCCCACTGTCCTCAGTAATATTAACACACTGACAGAGAACACAGATTAATATTAACACACTCACTGACACACTGTGTATATCATGACCCACAGTCAGATACACCCTGTGAAGTGTAAAACATCCCCACTGTCCTCAGGAATATTAACACACTGACAGAGAACACAGATTAATATTAACACACTCACTGACACACTGTGTATATCATGACCCAGAGTCAGATACACCCTGTGAAGTGTAAAACACCCCCACTGTCCTCGGTAATATTAACACACTGACAGAGAACACAGATTAATATTAACACACTCACTGACACACTGTGTACATCATGACCCACAGTCAGATACACCCTGTGAAGTGTAAAACATCCCCACTGTCCTCAGTAATATTAACACACTGACAGAGAACACAGAATAATATTAACACACTCACTGACACACTGTGTACATCATGACCCACAGTCAGAGACACCCTGTGAAGTGTAAAACACCCCCAATGTCCTCAGTAATATTAACACACTGACAGAGAACACAGATTAATATTAACACACTCACTGACACACTGTGTATATCATGACCCACAGTCAGATACACCCTGTGAAGTGTAAAACACCCCCACTGTCCTCAGGAATATTAACACACTGACAGAGAACACAGATTAATATTAACACACTCACTGACACACTGTGTATATCATGACCCACAGTTAGATACACCCTGTGAAGTGTAAAACACCCCCACTGTCCTCAGTAATATTAACACACTGACAGAGAACACAGATTAATATTAACACTCTCACTGACACACTGTGTATATCATGACCCACAGTCAGATACACCCTGTGAAGTGTAAAACACCCCCACTGTCCTCAGTAATATTAACACACTGACAGAGAACACAGATTAATATTAACACACTCCATGACACACTGTGTATATCATGACCCACAGTCAGATACACCCTGTGAAGTGTAAAACACCCCCACTGTCCTCAGGAATATTAACACACTGACAGAGAACACAGATTAATATTAACACACTCACTGACACACTGTGTATATCATGACCCACAGTCAGATACACCCTGTGAAGTGTAAAACACCCCCACTGTCCTCAGGAATATTAACACACTGACAGAGAACACAGATTAATATTAACACACTCACTGACACACTGTGTATATCATGACCCACAGTCAGATACACCCTGTGAAGTGTAAAACATCCCCACTGTCCTCAGTAATATTAACACACTGACAGAGAACACAGATTAATATTAACACACTCACTGACACACTGTGTATATCATGACCCACAGTCAGATACACCCGGTGAAGTGTAAAACACCCCCACTGTCCTCAGCAATATTAACACACTGACAGAGAACACAGATTAATATTAACACACTCACTGACACACTGTGTACATCATGACCCACAGTCAGATACACCCTGTGAAGTGTAAAACACCCCCACTGTCCTCAGTAATATTAACACACTGACAGAGAACACAGATTAATATTAACACACTCACTGACACACTGTGTATATCATGACCCACAGTCAGATACACCCTGTGAAGTGTAAAACACCCCCACTGTCCTCAGGAATATTAACACACTGACAGAGAACACAGATTAATATTAACACACTCACTGACACACTGTGTATATCATGACCCACAGTCAGATACACCCTGTGATGTGTAAAACACCCCCACTGTGCTCAGGAATATTAACACACTGACAGAGAACACAGATTAATATTAACACACTCACTGACACACTGTGTATATCATGACCCACAGTCAGATAGACCCTGTGAAGTGTAAAACATCCCCACTGTCCTCAGTAATATTAACACACTGACAGAGAACACAGATTAATATTAACACACTCACTGACACACTGTGTATATCATGACCCACAGTCAGATACACCCGGTGAAGTGTAAAACATCCCCACTGTCCTCAGGAATATTAACACACTGACAGAGAACACAGATTAATATTAACACACTCACTGACACACTGTGTACATCATGACCCACAGTCAGATACACCCTGTGAAGTGTAAAACATCCCCACTGTCATCAGTAATATTAACACACTGACAGAGAACACAGATTAATATTAACACACTCACTGACACACAGTGTACATCATGACCCACAGTCAGATACACCCTGTGAAGTGTAAAACACCCCCACTGTCCTCAGTCATATTAACACACTGACAGAGAACACAGATTAATATTAACACACTCACTGACACACTGTGTATATCATGACCCACAGTCAGATACACCCTGTGAAGTGCAAAACACCCCCACTGTCCTCAGTAATATTAACACACTGACAGAGAACACAGATTAATATTAACACACTCACTGACAAACTGTGTATATCATGACCCACAGTCAGATACACCCTGTGAAGTGTAAAACACCCCCACTGTCCTCAGGAATATTAACACACTGACAGAGAACACAGATTAATATTAACACACTCACTGACACACTGTGTACATCATGACCCACAGTCAGATACACCCTGTGAAGTGTAAAACACCCCCACTGTCCTCAGTAATATTAACACACTGACAGAGAACACAGATTAATATTAACACACTCACTGACACACTGTGTATATCATGACCCAGAGTCAGATACACCCTGTGAAGTGTAAAACACCCCCACTGTCCTCAGTAATATTAACACACTGACAGAGAACACAGATTAATATTAACACACTCACTGACACACTGTGTACATCATGACCCACAGTCAGATACACCCTGTGAAGTGTAAAACACCCCCACTGTCCTCAGGAATATTAACACACTGACAGAGAACACAGATTAATATTAACACACTCACTGACACACTGTGTATATCATGACCCAGAGTCAGATAAACCGGGTGAAGTGTAAAACACCCCCACTGTCCTCAGGAATATTAACACCTGACAGAGAACACAGATTAATATTAACACACTCACTGACACACTGTGCATATCATGACCCACAGTCAGATACACCCTGTGAAGTGTAAAACACCCCCACTGTCCTCAGTAATATTAACACACTGACAGAGAACACAGATTAATATTAACACATTCACTGACACACTGTGTACATCATGACCCACAGTCAGATACACCCTGTGAAGTGTAAAACACCCCCACTGTCCTCAGTAATATTAACACACTGACAGAGAACACAGATTAATATTAACACACTCACTGACACACTGTGTATATCATGACCCACAGTCAGATACACCCTGTGAAGTGTAAAACACCCCCACTGTCCTCAGGAATATTAACACACTGACAGAGAACACAGATTAATATTAACACACTCACTGACACACTGTGTACATCATGACACACAGTCAGATACACCCTGTGAAGTGTAAAACACCCCCACTGTCCTCAGTAATATTAACACACTGACAGAGAACACAGATTAATATTAACACACTCACTGACACACTGTGTACATCATGATCCACAGTCAGATACACCCTGTGAAGTGTAAAACACCCCCACTGTCCTCAGTAATATTAACACACTGACAGAGAACACAGATTAATATTAACACACTCACTGACACACTGTGTATATCATGACCCACAGTCAGATACACCCTGTGAAGTGTAAAACACCCCCACTGTCCTCAGTAATATTAACACACTGACAGAGAACACAGATTAATATTAACACACTCACTGAAACACTGTGTATATCATGACCCACAGTCAGATACACCCTGTGAAGTGTAAAACACCCCCACTGTCCTCAGGTATATTAACACACTGACAGAGAACACAGATTAATATTAACACACTCACTGACACACTGTGTACATCATGACCCACAGTCAGATACACCCTGTGAAGTGTAAAACACCCCCACTGTCCTCAGTAATATTAACACACTGACAGAGAACACAGATTAATATTAACACACTCCATGACACACTGTGTATATCATGACCCACAGTCAGATGCACCCTGTGAAGTGTAAAACACCCCCACTGTCCTCAGTAATATTAACACACTGACAGAGTACACAGATTAATATTAACACACTCACTGACACACTGTGTACATCATGACCCACAGTCAGATACACCCTGTGAAGTGTAAAACACCCCCACTGTCCTCAGGAATATTAACACACTGACAGAGTACACAGATTAATATTAACACACTCACTGACACACTGTGTACATCATGACCCACAGTCAGATACACCCTGTGAAGTGTAAAACACCCCCACTGTCCTCAGGAATATTAACACACTGACAGAGAACACAGATTAATATTAACACACTCACTGACACACTGTGTATATCATGACCCACAGTCAGATACACCCTATGAAGTGTAAAACACCCCCACTGTCCTCAGGAATATTAACACACTGACAGAGAACACAGATTAATATTAACACACTCACTGACACACTGTGTATATCATGACCCACAGTCAGATACACCCTGTGAAGTGTAAAACACCCCCACTGTCCTCAAGAATATTAACACACTGACAGAGTACACAGATTAATATTAACACACTCACTGACACACTGTGTACATCATGACCCACAGTCAGATACACCCTGTGAAGTGTAAAACACCCCCACTATCCTCAGGAATATTAACACACTGACAGAGTACACAGATTAATATTAACACACTCACTGACACACTGTGTACATCATGACCCACAGTCAGATACACCCTGTGAAGTGTAAAACACCCCCACTGTAATCAGTAATATTAACACACTGACAGAGAACACAGATTAATATTAACACACTCACTGACACACTGTGTACATCATGACCCACAGTCAGATACACCCTGTGAAGTGTAAAACACCCCCACTGTCCTCAGTAATATTAACACACTGACAGAGAACACAGATTAACATTAACACACTCACTGACACACTGTGTATATCATGACCCACAGTCAGATACACCCTGTGAAGTGTAAAACACCACCACTGTCCTCAGTAATATTAACACACTGACAGAGAACACAGATTAATATTAACACACTCACTGACACACTGTGTATATCATGACCCACAGTCAGATACACCATGTGAAGTGTAAAACACCCCCACTGTCCTCAGGAATATTAACACACTGACAGAGAACACAGATTAATATTAACACACTCACTGACACACTGTGTACATCATGACCCACAGTCAGATACACCCTGTGAAGTGTAAAACACCCCCACTGTCCTCAGTAATATTAACACACTGACAGAGAACACAGATTAATATTAACACACTCACTGACACACTGTGTATATCATGACCCACAGTCAGATACACCCTGTGAAGTGTAAAACACCCCCACTGTCCTCAGGAATATTAACACACTGACAGAGAACACAGATTAATATTAACACACTCACTGACACACTGTGTATATCATGACCCACAGTCAGATACACCCTGTGAAGTGTAAAACATCCCCACTGTCCTCAGGAATATTAACACACTGACAGAGAACACAGATTAATATTAACACACTCACTGACACACTGTGTATATCATGACCCAGAGTCAGATACACCCGGTGAAGTGTAAAACACCCCCACTGTCCTCAGTAATATTAACACACTGATAGAGAACACAGATTAATATTAACACTCTCACTGACACACTGTGTATATCATGACCCAGAGTCAGATACACCCTGTGAAGTGTAAAACACCCCCACTGTCCTCAGTAATATTAACACACTGACAGAGAACACAGATTAATATTAACGCACTCACTGACACACTGTGTATATCATGACCCACAGTCAGATACACCCTGTGAAGTGTAAAACACCCCCACTGTCCTCAGTAATATTAACACACTGACAGAGAACACAGATTAATATTAACACACTCACTGACACACTGTGTATATCATGACCCACAGTCAGATACACCCTGTGAAGTGTAAAACATCCCCACTGTCCTCAGGAATATTAACACACTGACAGAGAACACAGATTAATATTAACACACTCACTGACACACTGTGTATATCATGACCCAGAGTCAGATACACCCTGTGAAGTGTAAAACACCCCCACTGTCCTCGGTAATATTAACACACTGACAGAGAACACAGATTAATATTAACACACTCACTGACACACTGTGTACATCATGACCCACAGTCAGATACACCCTGTGAAGTGTAAAACATCCCCACTGTCCTCAGTAATATTAACACACTGACAGAGAACACAGAATAATATTAACACACTCACTGACACACTGTGTACATCATGACCCACAGTCAGAGACACCCTGTGAAGTGTAAAACACCCCCAATGTCCTCAGTAATATTAACACACTGACAGAGAACACAGATTAATATTAACACACTCACTGACACACTGTGTATATCATGACCCACAGTCAGATACACCCTGTGAAGTGTAAAACACCCCCACTGTCCTCAGGAATATTAACACACTGACAGAGAACACAGATTAATATTAACACACTCACTGACACACTGTGTATATCATGACCCACAGTTAGATACACCCTGTGAAGTGTAAAACACCCCCACTGTCCTCAGTAATATTAACACACTGACAGAGAACACAGATTAATATTAACACTCTCACTGACACACTGTGTATATCATGACCCACAGTCAGATACACCCTGTGAAGTGTAAAACACCCCCACTGTCCTCAGTAATATTAACACACTGACAGAGAACACAGATTAATATTAACACACTCCATGACACACTGTGTATATCATGACCCACAGTCAGATACACCCTGTGAAGTGTAAAACACCCCCACTGTCCTCAGGAATATTAACACACTGACAGAGAACACAGATTAATATTAACACACTCACTGACACACTGTGTATATCATGACCCACAGTCAGATACACCCTGTGAAGTGTAAAACACCCCCACTGTCCTCAGGAATATTAACACACTGACAGAGAACACAGATTAATATTAACACACTCACTGACACACTGTGTATATCATGACCCACAGTCAGATACACCCTGTGAAGTGTAAAACACCCCCACTGTCCTCAGTAGTATTAACACACTGATAGAGAACACAGATTAATATTAACACTCTCACTGACACACTGTGTATATCATGATCCACAGTCAGATACACCCTGTGAAGTGTAAAACATCCCCACTGTCCTCAGTAATATTAACACACTGACAGAGAACACAGATTAATATTAACACACTCACTGACACACTGTGTATATCATGACCCACAGTCAGATACACCCGGTGAAGTGTAAAACACCCCCACTGTCCTCAGCAATATTAACACACTGACAGAGAACACAGATTAATATTAACACACTCACTGACACACTGTGTACATCATGACCCACAGTCAGATACACCCTGTGAAGTGTAAAACACCCCCACTGTCCACAGTAATATTAACACACTGACAGAGAACACAGATTAATATTAACACACTCACTGACACACTGTGTATATCATGACCCACAGTCAGATACACCCTGTGAAGTGTAAAACATCCCCACTGTCCTCAGGAATATTAACACACTGACAGAGAACACAGATTAATATTAACACACTCACTGACACACTGTGTATATCATGACCAACAGTCAGATACACCCTGTGAAGTGTAAAACACCCCCACTGTCCACAGTAATATTAACACACTGACAGAGAACACAGATTAATATTAACACACTCACTGACACACTGTGTATATCATGACCCACAGTCAGATACACCCTGTGAAGTGTAAAACACCCCCACTGTCCACAGTAATATTAACACACTGACAGAGAACACAGATTAATATTAACACACTCACTGACACACTGTGTATATCATGACCCACAGTCAGATACACCCTGTGAAGTGTAAAACACCCCCACTGTCCTCAGTAGTATTAACACACTGATAGAGAACACAGATTAATATTAACACTCTCACTGACACACTGTGTATATCATGATCCACAGTCAGATACACCCTGTGAAGTGTAAAACATCCCCACTGTCCTCAGTAATATTAACACACTGACAGAGAACACAGATTAATATTAACACACTCACTGACACACTGTGTATATCATGACCCACAGTCAGATACACCCGGTGAAGTGTAAAACACCCCCACTGTCCTCAGCAATATTAACACACTGACAGAGAACACAGATTAATATTAACACACTCACTGACACACTGTGTACATCATGACCCACAGTCAGATACACCCTGTGAAGTGTAAAACACCCCCACTGTCCACAGTAATATTAACACACTGACAGAGAACACAGATTAATATTAACACACTCACTGACACACTGTGTATATCATGACCCACAGTCAGATACACCCTGTGAAGTGTAAAACATCCCCACTGTCCTCAGGAATATTAACACACTGACAGAGAACACAGATTAATATTAACACACTCACTGACACACTGTGTATATCATGACCCACAGTCAGATACACCCTGTGAAGTGTAAAACATCCCCACTGTCCTCAGGAATATTAACACACTGACAGAGAACACAGATTAATATTAACACACTCACTGACACACTGTGTATATCATGACCCACAGTCAGATACACCCTGTGAAGTGTAAAACACCCCCACTGTCCTCAGGAATATTAACACACTGACAGAGAACACAGATTAATATTAACACACTCACTGACACACTGTGTACATCATGACACACAGTCAGATACACCCTGTGAAGTGTAAAACACCCCCACTGTCCTCAGTAATATTAACACACTGACAGAGAACACAGATTAATATTAACACACTCACTGACACACTGTGTACATCATGATCCACAGTCAGATACACCCTGTGAAGTGTAAAACACCCCCACTGTCCTCAGTAATATTAACACACTGACAGAGAACACAGATTAATATTAACACACTCACTGACACACTGTGTATATCATGACCCACAGTCAGATACACCCTGTGAAGTGTAAAACACCCCCACTGTCCTCAGGAATATTAACACACTGACAGAGAACACAGATTAATATTAACACACTCACTGAAACACTGTGTATATCATGACCCACAGTCAGATACACCCTGTGAAGTGTAAAACACCCCCACTGTCCTCAGGTATATTAACACACTGACAGAGAACACAGATTAATATTAACACACTCACTGACACACTGTGTACATCATGACCCACAGTCAGATACACCCTGTGAAGAGTAAAACACCCCCACTGTCCTCAGTAATATTAACACACTGACAGAGAACACAGATTAATATTAACACACTCCATGACACACTGTGTATATCATGACCCACAGTCAGATACACCCTGTGAAGTGTAAAACACCCCCACTGTCCTCAGTAATATTAACACACTGACAGAGTACACAGATTAATATTAACACACTCACTGACACACTGTGTACATCATGACCCACAGTCAGATACACCCTGTGAAGTGTAAAACACCCCCACTGTCCTCAGGAATATTAACACACTGACAGAGTACACAGATTAATATTAACACACTCACTGACACACTGTGTACATCATGACCCACAGTCAGATACACCCTGTGAAGTGTAAAACACCCCCACTGTCCTCAGGAATATTAACACACTGACAGAGAACACAGATTAATATTAACACACTCACTGACACACTGTGTATATCATGACCCACAGTCAGATACACCCTGTGAAGTGTAAAACACCCCCACTGTCCTCAGGAATATTAACACACTGACAGAGAACACAGATTAATATTAACACACTCACTGACACACTGTGTATATCATGACCCACAGTCAGATACACCCTGTGAAGTGTAAAACACCCCCACTGTCCTCAGGAATATTAACACACTGACAGAGTACACAGATTAATATTAACACACTCACTGACACACTGTGTACATCATGACCCACAGTCAGATACACCCTGTGAAGTGTAAAACACCCCCACTGTCCTCAGGAATATTAACACACTGACAGAGTACACAGATTAATATTAACACACTCACTGACACACTGTGTACATCATGACCCACAGTCAGATACACCCTGTGAAGTGTAAAACACCCCCACTGTAATCAGTAATATTAACACACTGACAGAGAACACAGATTAATATTAACACACTCACTGACACACTGTGTACATCATGACCCACAGTCAGATACACCCTGTGAAGTGTAAAACACCCCCACTGTCCTCAGTAATATTAACACACTGACAGAGAACACAGATTAATATTAACACACTCACTGACACACTGTGTATATCATGACCCAGAGTCAGATACACCCTGTGAAGTGTAAAACACCACCACTGTCCTCAGTAATATTAACACACTGACAGAGAACACAGATTAATATTAACACACTCACTGACACACTGTGTATATCATGACCCACAGTCAGATACACCCTGTGAAGTGTAAAACACCCCCACTGTCCTCAGGAATATTAACACACTGACAGAGAACACAGATTAATATTAACACACTCACTGACACACTGTGTACATCATGACCCACAGTCAGATAAACCCTGTGAAGTGTAAAACACCCCCACTGTCCTCAGTAATATTAACACGCTGACAGAGAACACAGATTAATATTAACACACTCACTGACACACTGTGTATATCATGACCCACAGTCAGATACACCCTGTGAAGTGTAAAACACCCCCACTGTCCTCAGGAATATTAACACACTGACAGAGAACACAGATTAATATTAACACACTCACTGACACACTGTGTATGTCATGACCCACAGTCAGATACACCCTGTGAAGTGTAAAACATCCCCACTGTCCTCAGGAATATTAACACACTGACAGAGAACACAGATTAATATTAACACACTCACTGACACACTGTGTATATCATGACCCAGAGTCAGATACACCCGGTGAAGTGTAAAACACCCCCACTGTCCTCAGTAATATTAACACACTGATAGAGAACACAGATTAATATTAACACTCTCACTGACACACTGTGTATATCATGACCCAGAGTCAGATACACCCTGTGAAGTGTAAAACACCCCCACTGTCCTCAGTAATATTAACACACTGACAGAGAACACAGATTAATATTAACACACTCACTGACACACTGTGTATATCATGACCCACAGTCAGATACACCCTGTGAAGTGTAAAACACCCCCACTGTCCTCAGTAATATTAACACACTGACAGAGAACACAGATTAATATTAACACACTCACTGACACACTGTGTATATCATGACCCACAGTCAGATACACCCTGTGAAGTGTAAAACATCCCCACTGTCCTCAGGAATATTAACACACTGACAGAGAACACAGATTAATATTAACACACTCACTGACACACTGTGTATATCATGACCCAGAGTCAGATACACCCTGTGAAGTGTAAAACACCCCCACTGTCCTCGGTAATATTAACACACTGACAGAGAACACAGATTAATATTAACACACTCACTGACACACTGTGTACATCATGACCCACAGTCAGATACACCCTGTGAAGTGTAAAACATCCCCACTGTCCTCAGTAATATTAACACACTGACAGAGAACACAGATTAATATTAACACACTCACTGACACACTGTGTACATCATGACCCACAGTCAGATACACCCTGTGAAGTGTAAAACACCCCCAATGTCCTCAGTAATATTAACACACTGACAGAGAACACAGATTAATAATAACACACTCACTGACACACTGTGTATATCATGACCCACAGTCAGATACACCCTGTGAAGTGTAAAACACCCCCACTGTCCTCAGGAATATTAACACACTGACAGAGAACACAGATTAATATTAACACACTCACTGACACACTGTGTATATCATGACCCACAGTTAGATACACCCTGTGAAGTGTAAAACACCCCCACTGTCCTCAGTAATATTAACACACTGACAGAGAACACAGATTAATATTAACACTCTCACTGACACACTGTGTATATCATGACCCACAGTCAGATACACCCTGTGAAGTGTAAAACACCCCCACTGTCCTCAGTAATATTAACACACTGACAGAGAACACAGATTAATATTAACACACTCCATGACACACTGTGTATATCATGACCCACAGTCAGATACACCCTGTGAAGTGTAAAACACCCCCACTGTCCTCAGGAATATTAACACACTGACAGAGAACACAGATTAATATTAACACACTCACTAACACACTGTGTATATCATGACCCACAGTCAGATACACCCTGTGAAGTGTAAAACACCCCCACTGTCCTCAGGAATATTAACACACTGACAGAGAACACAGATTAATATTAACACACTCACTGACACACTGTGTATATCATGACCCACAGTCAGATACACCCTGTGAAGTGTAAAAGACCCCCACTGTCCTCAGTAGTATAAACACACTGATAGAGAACACAGATTAATATTAACACTCTCACTGACACACTGTGTATATCATGATCCACAGTCAGATACACCCTGTGAAGTGTAAAACATCCCCACTGTCCTCAGTATTATTAACACACTGACAGAGAACACAGATTAATATTAACACACTCACTGACACACTGTGTATATCATGACCCACAGTCAGATACACCCTGTGAAGTGTAAAACACCCCCACTGTCCTCAGCAATATTAACACACTGACAGAGAACACAGATTAATATTAACACACTCACTGACACACTGTGTACATCATGACCCACAGTCAGATACACCCTGTGAAGTGTAAAACACCCCCACTGTCCTCAGTAATATTAACACACTGACAGAGAACACAGATTAATATTAACACACTCACTGACACACTGTGTATATCATGACCCACAGTCAGATACACCCTGTGAAGTGTAAAACATCCCCACTGTCCTCAGGAATATTAACACACTGACAGAGAACACAGATTAATATTAACACACTCACTGACACACTGTGTATATCATGACCCACAGTCAGAAACACCCTGTGAAGTGTAAAACACCCCCACTGTCCACAGTAATATTAACACACTGACAGAGAACACAGATTAATATTAACACACTCACTGACACACTGTGTATATCATGACCCACAGTCAGATACACCCTGTGAAGTGTAAAACACCCCCACTGTCCTCAGTAATATTAACACACTGACAGAGAACACAGATTAATATTAACACACTCACTGACACACTGTGTATATCATGACCCACAGTCAGATACACCCTGTGAAGTGTAAAACACCCCCACTGTCCTCAGTAATATTAACACACTGACAGAGAACACAGATTAATATTAACACACTCACTGACACACTGTGTACATCATGACCCACAGTCAGATACACCCTGTGAAGTGTAAAACATCCCCACTGTCCTCAGTAATATTAACACACTGACAGAGAACACAGATTAATATTAACACACTCACTGACACACTGTGTATATCATGACCCACAGTGAGATACACCCTGTGAAGTGTAAAACACCCCCACTGTCCTCAGGAATATTAACACACTGACAGAGAACACAGATTAATATTAACACACTCACTGACACACTGTGTATATCATGACCCACAGTCAGATACACCCTGTGAAGTGTAAAACATCCCCACTGTCCTCAGGAATATTAACACACTGACAGAGAACACAGATTAATATTAACACACTCACTGACACACTGTGTATATCATGACCCACAGTCAGATACACCCTGTGAAGAGTAAAACATCCCCACTGTCCTCAGTAATATTAACACACTGACAGAGAACACAGATTAATATTAACACACTCACTGACACACTGTGTACATCATGACCCAGAGTCAGATACACCCTGTGAAGAGTAAAACATCCCCACTGTCCTCAGTAATATTAACACACTGACAGAGAACACCGATTAATATTAACACACTCACTGACACACTGTGTATATCATGACCCACAGTCAGATACACCCTGTGAAGTGTAAAACACCCCCACTGTCCTCAGTAATATTAACACACTGACAGAGAACACAGATTAATATTAACACACTCACTGACACACTGTGTACATCATGACCCACAGTCAGATACACCCTGTGAAGTGTAAAACACCCCCACTGTCCTCAGTAATATTAACACACTGACAGAGAACACAGATTAATATTAACACACTCACTGACACACTGTGTATATCATGACCCACAGTCAGATACACCCTGTGAAGTGTAAAACATCCTCACTGTCCTCAGGAATATTAACACACTGACAGAGAACACAGATTAAAATTAACACACTCACTGACACACTGTGTATATCATGACTCACAGTCAGATAAACCCTGTGAAGTGTAAAACACCCCCACTGTCCTCAGTAATATTAACACACTGACAGAGAACACAGATTAATATTAACACACTCACTGACACACTGTGGACATCATGACCCACAGTCAGATACACCCGGTGAAGTGTAAAACACCCCCACTGTCCTCAGTAATGTTAACACACTGACAGAGAACACAGATTAATATTAACACACTCACTGACACACTGTGTACATCATGACCCACAGTCAGATACACCCGGTGAAGTGTAAAACACCCCCACTGTCCTCAGGAATATTAACACACTGACAGAGAACACAGATTAATATTAACACACTCACTGACACACTGTGTACATCATGACCCACAGTCAGATACACCCTGTGAAGTGTAAAACATCCCCACTGTCCTCAGTAATATTAACACACTGACAGAGAACACAGATTAATATTAACACACTCACTGACACACTGTGTACATCATGACCCACAGTCAGATACACCCTGTGAAGTGTAAAACATCCCCACTGTCCTCAGTAATATTAACACACTGACAGAGAACACAGATTAATATTAACACACTCACTGACACACTGTGTATATCATGACCCACAGTCAGATACACCCTGTGAAGTGTAAAACACCCCCACTGTCCTCAGTAATATTAACACACTGACAGAGAACACAGATTAATATTAACACACTCACTGACACACTGTGTATATCATGACCCACAGTCAGATACACCCTGTGATGTGTAAAACACCCCCACTGTGCTCAGGAATATTAACACACTGACAGAGAACACAGATTAATATTAACACACTCACTGACACACTGTGTATATCATGACCCACAGTCAGATACACCCTGTGAAGTGTAAAACATCCCCACTGTCCTCAGTAATATTAACACACTGACAGAGAACACAGATTAATATTAACACACTCACTGACACACTGTGTATATCATGACCCACAGTCAGATACACCCCGTGAAGTGTAAAACATCCCCACTGTCCTCAGGAATATTAACACACTGACAGAGAACACAGATTAATATTAACACACTCACTGACACACTGTGTATATCATGACCCACAGTCAGATACACCCTGTGAAGTGCAAAACACCCCCACTGTCCTCAGTAATATTAACACACTGACAGAGAACACAGATTAATATTAACACACTCACTGACACACTGTGTATATCATGACCCACAGTCAGATACACCCTGTGAAGTGTAAAACACCCCCACTGTCCTCAGTAATATTAACACACTGACAGAGAACACAGATTAATATTAACACACTCACTGACACACTGTGTACATCATGACCCACAGTCAGATACACCCTGTGAAGTGTAAAACATCCCCACTGTCCTCAGTAATATTAACACACTGACAGAGAACACAGATTAATATTAACACACTCACTGACACACTGTGTATATCATGACCCACAGTCAGATACACCCTGTGAAGTGTAAAACACCCCCACTGTCCTCAGTAATATTAACACACTGACAGAGAACACAGATTAATATTAACACACTCACTGACACACTGTGTATATCATGACCCACAGTCAGATACACCCTGTGATGTGTAAAACACCCCCACTGTGCTCAGGAATATTAACACACTGACAGAGAACACAGATTAATATTAACACACTCACTGACACACTGTGTATATCATGACCCACAGTCAGATACACCCTGTGAAGTGTAAAACATCCCCACTGTCCTCAGTAATATTAACACACTGACAGAGAACACAGATTAATATTAACACACTCACTGACACACTGTGTATATCATGACCCACAGTCAGATACACCCCGTGAAGTGTAAAACATCCCCACTGTCCTCAGGAATATTAACACACTGACAGAGAACACAGATTAATATTAACACACTCACTGACACACTGTGTATATCATGACCCACAGTCAGATACACCCTGTGAAGTGCAAAACACCCCCACTGTCCTCAGTAATATTAACACACTGACAGAGAACACAGATTAATATTAACACACTCACTGACACACTGTGTATATCATGACCCACAGTCAGATACACCCTGTGAAGTGTAAAACACCCCCACTGTCCTCAGTAATATTAACACACTGACAGAGAACACAGATTAATATTAACACACTCACTGACACACTGTGTATATCATGACCCACAGTCAGATACACTCTGTGAAGTGTAAAACACCCCCACTGTCCTCAGTAATATTAACACACTGACAGAGAACACAGATTAATATTAACACATTCACTGACACACTGTGTATATCATGACCCACAGTCAGATACACCCTGTGAAGTGTAAAACATTCCCACTGTCCTCAGGAATATTAACACACTGACAGAGAACACAGATTAATATTAACACACTCACTGACAAACTGTGTATATCATGACCCACAGTCAGATACACCCTGTGAAGTGTAAAACACCCCCACTGTCCTCAGGAATATTAACACACTGACAGAGAACACAGATTAATATTAACACACTCACTGACACACTGTGTACATCATGACCCACAGTCAGATACACCCTGTGAAGTGTAAAACACCCCCACTGTCCTCAGTAATATTAACACACTGACAGAGAACACAGATTAATATTAACACACTCACTGACACACTGTGTATATCATGACCCACCGTCAGATACACCCTGTGAAGTGTAAAACACCCCCACTGTCCTCAGTAATATTAACACACTGACAGAGAACACAGATTAATATTAACACACTCACTGACACACTGTGTACATCATGACCCACAGTCAGATACACCCTGTGAAGTGTAAAACACCCCCACTGTCCTCAGTAATATTAACACACTGACAGACAACACAGATTAATATTAACACACTCACTGACACACTGTGTATATCATGACCCACAGTCAGATACACCCTGTGAGGTGTAAAACACCCCCACTGTCCTCAGTAATATTAACACACTGACAGAGAACACAGATTAATATTAACACACTCACTGACACACTGTGTATATCATGACCCACAGTCAGATAAACCCTGTGAAGTGTAAAACACCCCCACTGTCCTCAGGAATATTAACACACTGACAGAGAACACAGATTAATATTAACACACTCACTGACACACTGTGTATATCATGACCCAGAGTCAGATAAATCCTGTGAAGTGTAAAACACCCCCACTGTCCTCAGTAATATTAACACACTGACAGAGAACACAGATTAATATTAACACACTCACTGACACACTGTGTACATCATGACCCACAGTCAGATACACCCTGTGAGGTGTAAAACACCCCCACTGTCCTCAGTAATATTAACACACTGACAGAGAACACAGATTAATATTAACACACTCACTGACACACTGTGTATATCATGACCCACAGTCAGATACACCCTGTGAGGTGTAAAACACCCCCACTGTCCTCAGGAATATTAACACACTGACAGAGAACACAGATTAATATTAACACACTCACTGACACACTGTGTACATCATGACCCACAGTCAGATACACCCTGTGAAGTGTAAAACACCCCCACTGTCCTCAGCAATATTAACACACTGACAGAGAACACAGATTAATATTAACACACTCACTGACACAATGTGTACATCATGACCCACAGTCAGATACACCCTGTGAAGTGTAAAACACCCCCGCTGTCCTCAGGAATATTAACACACTGACAGAGAACACAGATTAATATTAACACACTCACTGACACACTGTGTATATCATGACCCACAGTCAGATACACACTGTGAAGTGTAAAACACCCCCACTGTCCTCAGTAATATTAACACACTGACAGAGAACACAGATTAATATTAACACACTCACTGACACACTGTGTATATCATGACCCACAGTCAGATAAACCCTGTGAAGTGTAAAACACCCCCACTGCCCTCAGGAATATTAACACACTGACAGAGAACACAGATTAATATTAACACACTCACTGACATACTGTGTAGATCATGACCCACAGTCAGATACACCCTGTGAAGTGTAAAACACCCCCACTGTCCTCAGGAATATTAACACCTGACAGAGAACACAGATTAATATTAACACACTCACTGACACACTGTGTACATCATGACCCACAGTCAGATACACCCTGTGAAGTGTAAAACACCCCCACTGTCCTCAGTAATATTAACACACTGATAGAGAACACAGATTAATATTAACACACTCACTGACACACTGTGTATATCATGACCCACAGTCAGATACACCCTGTGAAGTGTAAAACACCCCCACTGTCTTCAGTAATATTAACACACTGACAGAGAACACAGATTAATACTAACACACTCACTGACACACTGTGTATATCATGACCCAGAGTCAGATACACCCTGTGAAGTGTAAAACACCCCCACTGTCCTCAGTAATATTAACACACTGACAGAGAACACAGATTAATATTAACACACTCACTGACACACTGTGTACATCATGACCCACAGTCAGATACACCCTGTGAAGTGTAAAAGATCCCCACTGTCCTCAGGAATATTAACACACTGACAGAGAACACAGATTAATATTAACACACTCACTGACACACTGTGTATATCATGACCCACAGTCAGATACACCCTGTGAAGTGTAAAACATCCCCACTGTCCTCAGTAATATTAACACATTGACAGAGAACACAGATTAATATTAACACACTCACTGACACACTGTGTATATCATGACCCACAGTCAGATAAACCCTGTGAAGTGTAAAACACCCCCACTGTCCTCAGTAATATTAACACACTGACAGAGAACACAGATTAATATTAACACACTCACTGACACACTGTGTATATCATGACCCACAGTCAGATACACCCTGTGAAGTGTAAAACACCCCCACTGTCTTCAGTAATATTAACACACTGACAGAGAACACAGATTAATATTAACACACTCACTGACACACTGTGTATATCATGACCCAGAGTCAGATACACCCTGTGAAGTGTAAAACACCCCCACTGTCCTCAGTAATATTAACACACTGACAGAGAACACAGATTAATATTAACACACTCACTGACACACTGTGTATATCATGACCCACAGTCAGATACACCCTGTGAATTGTAAAACACCCCCACTGTCCTCAGTAATATTAACACACTGACAGAGAACACAGATTAATATTAACACATCACTGACACACTGTGTATATCATGACCCACAGTCAGATACACCCGGTGAAGTGTAAAACACCCCCACTGTCCTCAGGAATAGTAACACACTGACAGAGAACACAGATTAATATTAACGCTCTCACTGACACACTGTGTATATCATGACCCACAGTCAGATACACCCTGTGAAGTGTAAAACACCCCCACTGTCCTCAGGAATATTAACACACTGACAGAGAACACAGATTAATATTAACACACTCACTGACACACTGTGTATATCATGACCCACAGTTAGATACACCCTGTGAAGTGTAAAACACCCCCACTGTCCTCAGTAATATTAACACACTGACAGAGAACACAGATTAATATTAACACACTCACTGACACACTGTGTATATCATGACCCACAGTCAGATACACCCTGTGAAGTGTAAAACACCCCAACTGTCCTCAGTAATATTAACACACTGACAGAGAACACAGATTAATATTAACACACTCACTGACACACTGTGTACATCATGACCCACAGTCAGATACACCCTGTGAAGTGTAAAACACCCCCACTGTCCTCAGCAATAGTAACACACTGACAGAGAACACAGATTAATATTAACGCTCTCACTGACACACTGTGTATATCATGACCCACAGTCAGATACACCCTGTGAAGTGCAAAACACCCCCACTGTCCTCAGGAATATTAACACACTGACAGAGAACACAGATTAATATTCACACACTCACTGACACACTGTGTATATCATGACCCACAGTCAGATACACCCTGTGAAGTGTAAAACACCCCCACTGTCCTCAGTAATATTAACACACTGACAGAGAACACAGATTAATATTAACACACTCACTGACACACTGTGTACATCATGACTCACAGTCAGATACACCCTGTGAAGTGTAAAACATCCCCACTGTCCTCAGTAATATTAACACACTGACAGAGAACACAGATTAATATTAACACACTCACTGACACAATGTGTATATCATGACCCACAGTCAGATACATCCTGTGAAGTGTAAAACACCCCCACTGTCCTCAGTAATATTAACACACTGACAGAGAACACAGATTAATATTAACACACTCACTGACACACTGTGTACATCATGACTCACAGTCAGATACACCCTGTGAAGTGCAAAACACCCCCACTGTCCTCAGTAATATTAACACACTGACAGAGAACACAGATTAATATTAACACATTCACTGACACACTGTGTATATCATGACCCACAGTTAGATGCACCCTGTGAAGTGTAAAACACCCACACTGTCCTCAGTAATATTAACACACTGACAGAGAACACAGATTAATATTAACACACTCACTGACACACTGTGTATATCATGACCCACAGTCAGATAAACCCTGTGAAGTGTAAAACACCCCCACTGTCCTCAGGAATATTAACACACTGACAGAAAACACAGATTAATATTAACACACTCACTGACACACTGTGTATACCATGACTCACAGTCAGATAAACCCTGTGAAGTGTAAAACACCCCCACTGTCCTCAGTAATATTAACACACTGACAGAGAACACAGATTAATATTAACACACTCACTGACACACTGTGTACATCATGACCCACAGTCAGATACACCCTGTGAAGGGTAAAACACCCCCACTGTCCTCAGGAATATTAACACACTGACAGAGAACACAGATTAATATTAACACACTCACTGACACACTGTGTATATCATGACCCACAGTCAGATACACCCTGTGAAGTGTAAAACACCCCCACTGTCCTCAGTAATATTAACACACTGACAGAGAACACAGATTAATATTAACACACTCACTGACACACTGTGTATATCATGACCCACAGTCAGATACACCCTGTGAAGTGTAAAACACCCCCACTGTCCTCAGTAATATTAACACACTGACAGAGAACACAGATTAATATTAACACACTCACTGACACACTGTGTATATCATGACCCACAGTCAGATACACCCTGTGAAGTGTAAAACATTCCCACTGTCCTCAGGAATATTAACACACTGACAGAGAACACAGATTAATATTAACACATTCACTGACACACTGTGTATATCATGACCCACAGTTAGATGCACCCTGTGAAGTGTAAAACACCCCCACTGTCCTCAGTAATATTAACACACTGACAGAGAACACAGATTAATATTAACACACTCACTGACACACTGTGTATATCATGACCCATAGTCAGATACACTCTGTGAAGTGTAAAACATCCCCACTGTCCTCAGTAATATTAACACACTGACAGAGAACACAGATTAATATTAACACACTCACTGACACACTGTGTATATCATGACCCACAGTCAGATACACCCTGTGAAGTGTAAAACACCCCCACTGTCCTCAGTAATATTAACACACTGACAGAGAACACAGATTAATATTAACACACTCACTGACACACTGTGTATATCATGACCCACAGTCAGATACACCCTGTGAAGTGTAAAACATCCCCACTGTCCTCAGGAATATTAACACACTGACAGAGAACACAGATTAATATTAACACACTCACTGACACACTGTGTACATCATGACCCACAGTCAGATAAACCCTGTGAAGTGTAAAACACCACCACTGTCCTCAGTAATATTAACACACTGACAGAGAACACAGATTAATATTAACACACTCACTGACACACTGTGTACATCATGACCCACAGTCAGATAAACCCTGTGAAGTGTAAAACACCACCACTGTCCTCAGTAATATTAACACACTGACAGAGAACACAGATTAATATTAACACACTCACTGACACACTGTGTACATCATGACTCACAGTCAGATACACCCTGTGAAGTGTAAAACACCCCCACTGTCCTCAGTAATATTAACACACTGACAGAGAACACAGATTAATATTAACACACTCACTGACACACTGTGTACATCATGACCCACAGTCAGATAAACCCTGTGAAGTGTAAAACACCACCACTGTCCTCAGTAATATTAACACACTGACAGAGAACACAGATTAATATTAACACACTCACTGACACACTGTGTATATCATGACCCACAGTCAGATACACCCTGTGAAGTGTAAAACATCCCCACTGTCCTCAGGAATATTAACACACTGACAGAGAACACAGATTAATATTAACGCACTCACTGACACACTGTGTACATCATGACCCACAGTCAGATAAACCCTGTGAAGTGTAAAACACCACCACTGTCCTCAGTAATATTAACACACTGACAGAGAACACAGATTAATATTAACACACTCACTGACACACTGTGTACATCATGACCCACAGTCAGATAAACCCTGTGAAGTGTAAAACACCACCACTGTCCTCAGTAATATTAACACACTGACAGAGAACACAGATTAATATTAACACACTCACTGACACACTGTGTACATCATGACTCACAGTCAGATACACCCTGTGAAGTGTAAAACAGCCCCACTGTCCTCAGTAATATTAACACACTGACAGAGAACACAGATTAATATTAACACACTCACTGACACACTGTGTACATCATGACCCACAGTCAGATAAACCCTGTGAAGTGTAAAACACCACCACTGTCCTCAGTAATATTAACACACTGACAGAGAACACAGATTAATATTAACACACTCACTGACACACTGTGTACATCATGACTCACAGTCAGATACACCCTGTGAAGCGTAAAACACCCCCACTGTCCTCAGTAATATTAACACACTGACAGAGAACACAGATTAATATTAACACACTCACTGACACACTGTGTACATCATGACCCACAGTCAGATAAACCCTGTGAAGTGTAAAACACCACCACTGTCCTCAGTAATATTAACACACTGACAGAGAACACAGATTAATATTAACACACTCACTGACACACTGTGTACATCATGACCCACAGTCAGATACACCCTGTGAAGTGTAAAACACCCCCACTGTCCTCAGGAATATTAACACACTGACAGAGAACACAGATTAATATTAACACACTCACTGACACACTGTGTATATCATGACCCACAGTCAGATACACCCTGTGAAGTGTAAAACATCCCCACTGTCCTCAGGAATATTAACACACTGACAGAGAACACAGATTAATATTAACACACTCACTGACACACTGTGTACATCATGACCCACAGTCAGATACACCCTGTGAAGTGTAAAACACCCCCACTGTCCTCAGCAATATTAACACCTGACAGAGAACACAGATTAATATTAACACACTCACTGACACACTGTGTATATCATGACACATAGTCAGATACACCCTGTGAAGTGTAAAACACCCCCACTGTCCTCAGGAATATTAACACACTGACAGAGAACACAGATTAATATTAACACACTCACTGACACACTGTGTATATCATGACCCACAGTCAGATACACCCTGTGTAGTGTAAAACACCCCCACTGTCCTCAGGAATATTAACACAGTGACAGAGAACACAGATTAATATTAACACACTCACTGACACACTGTGTATATCATGACCCACAGTCAGATACACCCTGTGAAGTGTAAAACACCCCCACTGTCCTCAGGAATATCAACACACTGACAGAGAACACAGATTAATATTAACACACTCACTGACACACTGTGTACATCATGACCCACAGTCAGATACACCCTGTGAAGTGTAAAACACCCCCACTGTCCTCAGGAATATTAACACACTGACAGAGAACACAGATTAATATTAACACACTCACTGACACACTGTGTACATCATGACCCACAGCCAGATAAACCCTGTGAAGTGTAAAACACCCCCACTGTCCTCAGGAATATTAACACACTGACAGAGAACACAGATTAATATTAACACACTCACTGACACACTGTGTATATCATGACCCACAGTCAGATAAACCCTGTGAAGTGTAAAACATCCCCACTGTCCTCAGTAATATTATCACACTGACAGAGAACACAGATTAATATTAACACACTCACTGACACACTGTGTCTATCATGACCCACAGTCAGATACACCCTGTGAAGTGTAAAACACCCCCACTGTCCTCAGTAATATTAACACACTGACAGAGAACACAGATTAATATTAACACACTCACTGACCCACTGTGTATATCATGACCCACAGTCAGATACACCCTGTGAAGTGTAAAACACCCCCACTGTCCTCAGTAATATTAACACACTGACAGAGAACACAGATTAATATTAACACACTCACTGACACACTGTGTATATCATGACCCACAGTCAGATACACCCTGTGAAGTGTAAAACATCCCCACTGTCCTCAGTAATATTAACACACTGACAGAGAACACAGATTAATATTAACACACTCACTGACACACTGTGTATATCATGACCCACAGTCAGATACACCCTGTGAAGTGTGAAACACCCCCACTGTCCTCAGTATTATTAACACACTGACAGAGAACACAGATTAATATTAACACACTCACTGACACACTGTGTATATCATGACCCACAGTCAGATAAACCCTGTGAAGTGTAAAACACCCCCACTGTCCTCAGCAATATTAACACACTGACAGAGAACACAGATTAATATTAACACACTCACTGACACACTGTGTATATCATGACCCACAGTCAGATACACCCTGTGAAGTGTAAAACATCCCCACTGTCCTCAGTAATAGTAACACACTGACAGAGAACACAGATTAATATTAACACACTCACTGACACACTGTGTATATCATGACCCACAGTCAGATAAACCCTGTGAAGTGTAAAACACCCCCACTGTCCTCAGGAATATTAACACACTGACAGAGAACACAGATTAATATTAACACACTCACTGACACACTGTCTACATCATGACCCACTGTCAGATACACCCTGTGAAGTGTAAAACACCCCCACTGTCCTCAGTAATATTAACACACTGACAGAGAACACAGATTAATATTAACACACTCACTGACACACTGTGTATATCATGACCCACAGTCAGATAAACCCTGTGAAGTGTAAAACACCCCCACTGTCCTCAGTAATATTAACACACTGACAGAGAACACAGATTAATATTAACACACTCACTGACACACTGTGTACATCATGACCCACAGCCAGATAAACCCTGTGAAGTGTAAAACACCCCCACTGTCCTCAGGAATATTAACACACTGACAGAGAACACAGATTAATATTAACACACTCACTGACACACTATGTATATCATGACCCACAGTCAGATAAACCCTGTGAAGTGTAAAACACCCCCACTGTCCTCAGTAATATTAATACACTGACAGAGAACACATATTAACATTAACACACTCACTGACACACTGTGTATATCATGACCCACAGTCAGATAAACCCTGTGAAGTGTAAAACATCCCCACTGTCCTCAGTAATATTATCACACTGACAGAGAACACAGATTAATATTAACACACTCACTGACACACTGTGTATATCATGACCCACAGTCAGATACACCCTGTGAAGTGTAAAACACCCCCACTGTCCTCAGTAATATTAACACACTGACAGAGAACACAGATTAATCTTAACACACTCACTGACACACTGTGTATATCATGACCCACAGTCAGATACACCCTGTGAAGTGTAAAATACCCCCACTGTCCTCAGGAATATTAACACACTGACAGAGAACACAGATTAATATTAACACACTCACTGACACACTGTGTATATCATGACCCACAGTCAGATACACCCTGTGAAGTGTAAAACACCCCCACTGTCCTCAGTAATATTAACACACTGACAGAGAACACAGATTAATATTAACACACTCACTGACACACTGTGTATATCATGACCCACAGTCAGATACACCCTGCGAAGTGTAAAACACCACCACTGTCCTCAGGAATATTATCACACTGACAGAGAACACAGATTAATATTAACACACTCACTGACCCACAGTCAGATACACCCTGTGAAGTGTAAAACACCCCCACTGTCCTCAGTAATATTAACACACTGACAGAGAACACAGATTAATATTAACACACTCACTGACACACTGTGTATATCATGACCCACAGCCAGATAAACCCAGTGAAGTGTAAAACACCACCACTGTCCTCAGGAATATTATCACACTGACAGAGAACACAGATTAATATTAACACACTCACTGACACACTGTGTACATCATGACCCACAGTCAGATAAACCCTGTGAAGTGTAAAACACCCCCACTGTCCTCAGGAATATTAACACACTGACAGAGAACACAGATTAATATTAACACACTCACTGACACACTGTGTACATCATGACCCACAGTCAGATACACCCTGTGAAGTGTAAAACACCCCCACTGTCCTCAGTAATATTAACACACTGACAGAGAACACAGATTAATATTAACACACTCACTGACACACTGTGGACATCATGACCCACAGTCAGATACACCCGGTGAAGTGTAAAACACCCCCACTGTCCTCAGTAATATTAACACACTGACAGAGAACACAGATTAATATTAACACACTCACTGACACACTGTGTACATCATGACCCACAGTCAGAAACACCCTGCGAAGTGTAAAACACCACCACTGTCCTCAGGAATATTATCACACTAACAGAGAACACAGATTAATATTAACACACTCACTGACACACTGTGTATATCATGACCCACAGTCAGATACACCCTGTGAAGTGTAAAACACCCCCACTGTCCTCAGTAATATTAACACACTGACAGAGAACACAGATTAATATTAACACACTCACTGACACACTGTGTACATCATGACCCACAGTCAGATACACCCTGCGAAGTGTAAAACACCACCACTGTCCTCAGGAATATTATCACACTGACAGAGAACACAGATTAATATTAACACACTCACTGACACACTGTGTATATCATGACCCACAGTCAGATACACCCTGTGAAGTCTAAAACACCCCCACTGTCCTCAGTAATATTAACACACTGACAGAGAACACAGATTAATATTAACACACTCACTGACACACTGTGTATATCATGACCCACAGTCAGATACACCCTGTGAAGTGTAAAACACCCCCACTGTCCTCAGTAATATTAACACACTGACAGACAACACAGATTAATATTAACACACTCACTGACACACTGTGTACATCATGACCCACAGTCAGATAAATCCTGTGAAGTGTAAAACACCCCCACTGTCCTCAGGAATATTAACACACTGACAGAGAACACAGATTAATATTAACACAGTCACTGACACACTGTGTATATCATGACCCACAGTCAGATACACCCTGTGAAGTGTAAAACACTCCCACTGTCCTCAGGAATATTAACACACTGACAGAGAACACAGATTAATATTAACACACTCACTGACACACTGTGTATATCATGACCCACAGTCAGATACACCCTGTGTAGTGTAAAACACCCCCACTGTCCTCAGTAATATTAACACACTGACAGAGAACACAGATAAATATTAACACACTCACTGACACACTGTGTATATCATGACCCACAGTCAGATACACCCTGTGAAGTGTAAAACACCCCCACTGTCCTCAGTAATATTAACACACTGACAGAGAACACAGATTAATATTAACACACTCACTGACACACTGTGTATATCATGACCCACAGTCAGATAAACCCTGTGAAGTGTAAAACACCCCCACTGTCCTCAGCAATATTAACACACTGACAGAGTACACAGATTAATATTAACACACTCACTGACACACTGTGTATATCATGACCCACAGTCAGATACACCCTGTGAAGTGTAAAACACCCCCACTGTCCTCAGCAATATCAACACACTGACAGAGAACACAGATTAATATTAACACACTCACTGACACACTGTGCACATCATGACCCACAGCCAGATACACCCTGTGAAGTGTAAAACACCCCCACTGTCCTCAGTAATATTAACACACTGACAGAGAACACAGATTAATATTAACACACTCACTGACACACTATGTATATCATGACCCACCGTCAGATACACCCTGTGAAGTGTAAAACACACCCACTGTCCTCAGTAATATTAACACACTGACAGAGAACACAGATTAATATTAACACACTCACTGACACACTGTGTACATCATGACCCACAGTCAGATACACCCTGTGAAGTGTAAAACATCCCCACTGTCCTCAGGAACATTAACACACTGACAGAGAACACAGATTAATATTAACACACTCACTGACACACTGTGTTTATCATGACCCACAGTCAGATACACCCTGTGAAGTGTAAAACACCCCCACTGTCCTCAGCAATATTAACACACTGACAGAGAACACAGATTAATATTAACACACTCACTGACACACTGTGTATATCATGACCCACAGTCAGATACACCCTGTGAAGTGTAAAACACCCCCACTGTCCTCAGTAATATTAACACACTGACAGAGAACACAGATTAATATTAACACACTCACTGACACACTGTGTATATCATGACCCACAGTCAGATAAACCCTGTGAAGTGTAAAACACCCCCACTGTCCTCAGCAATATTAACACACTGACAGAGTACACAGATTAATATTAACACACTCACTGACACACTGTGTATATCATGACCCACAGTCAGATACACCCTGTGAAGTGTAAAACACCCCCACTGTCCTCAGGACTATCAACACACTGACAGAGAACACAGATTAATATTAACACACTCACTGACACACTGTGCACATCATGACCCACAGCCAGATACACCCTGTGAAGTGTAAAACACCCCCACTGTCCTCAGTAATATTAACACACTGACAGAGAACACAGATTAATATTAACACACTCACTGACACACTGTGTATATCATGACCCACAGTCAGATACACCCTGTGAAGTGTAAAACACCCCCACTGTCCTCAGGAATATTAACACACTGACAGAGAACACAGATTAATATTAACACACGCACTGACACACTGTGTACATCATGACCCACAGTCAGATACACCCTGTGAAGTGTAAAACATCCCCACTGTCCTCAGGAATATTAACACACTGACAGAGAACACAGATTAATATTAACAGACTCACTGACACACTGTGTATATCATGACCCACAGTCAGATACACCCTGTGAAGTGTAAAACACCCCCACTGTCCTCAGGAATATTAACACACTGACAGAGAACACAGATTAATATTAACACACTCACTGACACACTGTGTATATCATGACCCACAGTCAGATACACCCTGTGAAGTGTAAAACACCCCCACTGTCCTCAGTAATATTAACACACTGACAGAGAACACAGATTAATATTAACACACTCACTGACACACTGTGTATATCATGACCCACAGTCAGATAAACCCTGTGAAGTGTAAAACACCCCCACTGTCCTCAGTAATATTAACACACTGACAGAGAACACAGATTAATATTAACACACTCACTGACACACTGTGTATATCATGACCCACAGTCAGATACACAATGTGAGGTGTAAAACACCCCCACTGTCCTCAGCAATATTAACACACTGACAGAGAACACAGATTAATATTAACACACTCACTGACACACTGTGTATATCATGACCCACAGCCAGATACACCCTGTGAAGTGTAAAACACCCCCACTGTCCTCAGTAATATTAACACACTGACAGAGAACACAGATTAATATTAACACACTCACTGACACACTGTGTATATGATGATCCACAGTCAGATAAACCCTGTGAAGTGTAAAACACCCCCACTGTCCTCAGGAATATTAACACACTGACAGAGAACACAGATTAATATTAACACACTCACTGACACACTGTGTACATCATGACCCACAGTCAGATACACCCTGTGAAGTGTAAAACACCCCCACTGTCCTCAGGAATATTAACACACTGACAGAGAACACAGATTAATATTAACACACTCACTGACACACTGTGTATATCATGACCCACAGTCAGATACACCCTGTGAAGTGTAAAACACCACCACTGTCCTCAGGAATATTAACACCTGACAGAGAACACAGATTAATATTAACACACTCACTGACACACTGTGCATATCATGACCCACAGTCAGATAAACCCTGTGAAGTGTAAAACACCCCCACTGTCCTCAGGAATATTAACACACTGACAGAGAACACAGATTAATATTAACACACTCACTGACACACTGTGTATATCATGACCCACAGTCAGATACACCCTGCGAAGTGTAAAACACCCCCACTGTCCTCAGTAATATTAACACACTGACAGAGAACACAGATTAATATTAACACACTCACTGACACACTGTGTATATCATGACCCACAGTCAGATACACCCTGTGAAGTGTAAAACACCCCCACTGTCCTCAGTAATATTAACACACTGACAGAGAACACAGATTAATATTTACACACTCACTGACACACTGTGTATATCATGACCCACAGTCAGATACACCCTGTGAAGTGTAAAACACCCCCGCTGTCCTCAGTAATATTAACACACTGACAGAGAACACAGATTAATATTAACACACTCACTGACACACTGTGTATATCATGACCCACAGTCAGATACACCCTGTGAAGTGTAAAACACCCCCACTGTCCTCAGGAATATTAACACACTGACAGAGAACACAGATTAATATTAACACACTCACTGACACACTGTGTACATCATGACCCACAGTCAGATACACCCTGTGAAGTGTAAAACACCATCACTGTCCTCAGTAATATTAACACACTGACAGAGAACACAGATTAATATTAACACACTCACTGACACACTGTGTACATCATGACCCACAGTCAGATAAACCCTGTGAAGTGTAAAACACCCCCACTGTCCTCAGTAATATTAACACACTGACAGAGAACACAGATTAATATTAACACACTCACTGACACACTGTGTATATCATGACCCACAGTCAGATACACTCTGTGAAGTGTAAAACATTCCCACTGTCCTCAGGAATATTAACACACTGACAGAGAACACAGATTAATATTTACACACTCACTGACACACTGTGTATATCATGACCCACAGTCAGATACACCCTGTGAAGTGTGAAACACCCCCGCTGTCCTCAGTAATATTAACACACTGACAGAGAACACAGATTAATATTAACACACTCACTGACACACTGTGTATATCATGACCCACAGTCAGATACACCCTGTGAAGTGTAAAACACCCCCACTGTCCTCAGGAATATTAACACACTGACAGAGAACACAGATTAATATTAACACACTCACTGACACACTGTGTACATCATGACCCACAGTCAGATACACCCTGTGAAGTGTAAAACACCATCACTGTCCTCAGTAATATTAACACACAGACAGAGAACACAGATTAATATTAACACACTCACTGACACACTGTGTACATCATGACCCACAGTCAGATAAACCCTGTGAAGTGTAAAACACCCCCACTGTCCTCAGTAATATTAACACACTGACAGAGAACACAGATTAATATTAACACACTCACTGACACACTGTGTATATCATGACCCACAGTCAGATACACAATGTGAGGTGTAAAACACCCCCACTGTCCTCAGCAATATTAACACACTGACAGAGAACACAGATTAATATTAACACACTCACTGACACACTGTGTATATCATGACCCACAGCCAGATACACCCTGTGAAGTGTAAAACACCCCCACTGTCCTCAGTAATATTAACACACTGACAGAGAACACAGATTAATATTAACACACTCACTGACACACTGTGTATATCATGATCCACAGTCAGATAAACCCTGTGAAGTGTAAAACACCCCCACTGTCCTCAGGAATATTAACACACTGACAGAGAACACAGATTAATATTAACACACTCACTGACACACTGTGTACATCATGACCCACAGTCAGATACACCCTGTGAAGTGTAAAACACCCCCACTGTCCTCAGGAATATTAACACACTGACAGAGAACTCAGATTAATATTAACACACTCACTGACACACTGTGTATATCATGACCCACAGTCAGATACACCCTGTGAAGTGTAAAACACCACCACTGTCCTCAGGAATATTAACACCTGACAGAGAACACAGATTAATATTAACACACTCACTGACACACTGTGCATATCATGACCCACAGTCAGATAAACCCTGTGAAGTGTAAAACACCCCCACTGTCCTCAGGAATATTAACACACTGACAGAGAACACAGATTAATATTAACACACTCACTGACACACTGTGTATATCATGACCCACAGTCAGATACACCCTGCGAAGTGTAAAACACCCCCACTGTCCTCAGTAATATTAACACACTGACAGAGAACACAGATTAATATTAACACACTCACTGACACACTGTGTATATCATGACCCACAGTCAGATACACCCTGTGAAGTGTAAAACACCCCCACTGTCCTCAGTAATATTAACACACTGACAGAGAACACAGATTAATATTTACACACTCACTGACACACTGTGTATATCATGACCCACAGTCAGATACACCCTGTGAAGTGTAAAACACCCCCGCTGTCCTCAGTAATATTAACACACTGACAGAGAACACAGATTAATATTAACACACTCACTGACACACTGTGTATATCATGACCCACAGTCAGATACACCCTATGAAGTGTAAAACACCCCCACTGTCCTCAGGAATATTAACACACTGACAGAGAACACAGATTAATATTAACACACTCACTGACACACTGTGTACATCATGACCCACAGTCAGATACACCCTGTGAAGTGTAAAACACCATCACTGTCCTCAGTAATATTAACACACTGACAGAGAACACAGATTAATATTAACACACTCACTGACACACTGTGTCCATCATGACCCACAGTCAGATACACCCTGTATAGTGTAAAACACCCCCACTGTCCTCAGTAATATTAACACACTGACAGAGAACACAGATTAATATTAACACACTCACTGACACACTGTGTACATCATGACCCACAGTCAGATACACTCTGTGAAGTGTAAAACATTCCCACTGTCCTCAGGAATATTAACACACTGACAGAAAACACAGATTAATATTAACACACTCACTGACACACTGTGTATATCATGACCCACAGTCAGATAAACCCTGAGAAGTGTAAAACATCCCCCACTGTCCTCAGCAATATTAACACACTGACAGAAAACACAGATTAATATTAACACACTCACTGACACACTGTGTATATCATGACCCACAGTCAGATACACCCTGTGAAGTGTAAAACACCCCCACTGTCCTCAGTAATATTAACACACTGACACAGAACACAGATTAATATTAACACACTCACTGACACACTGTGTATATCATGACCCACAGTCAGATACACCCTGTGAAGTGTAAAACACCCCCACTGTCCTCAGTAATATTAACACACTGACAGAGAACACAGATTAATATTAACACACTCACTGACACACTGTGTATATCATGACCCACAGTCAGATACACCCTGTGAAGTGTAAAACACTCCCACTGTCCTCAGTAATATTAACACACTGACAGAGAACACAGATTAATATTAACACACTCACTGACACACTGTGTATATCATGACCCACAGTCAGTAACACCCTGTGAAGTGTAAAACATCCCCCACTGTCCTCAGGAATATTAACACACTGACAGAGAACACAGATTAATATTAACACACTCACTGACACACTGTGTATATCATGACCCACAGCCAGATACACCCTGTGAAGTGTAAAACACCCCCACTGTCCTCAGCAATATTAACACACTGACAGAGAACACAGATTAATATTAACACACTCACTGACACACTGTGTATATCATGACCCAGAGTTAGATACACCCGGTGAAGTGTAAAACACCCCCACTGTCCTCAGGAATATTAACACACTGACAGAGAACACAGATTAATATTAACACACTCACTGACACACTGTGTATATCATGACCAACAGTCAGATACACCCTGTGTAGTGTAAAACACCCCCACTGTCCTCAGGAATATTAACACACTGACAGAGAACACAGATTAATATTAACACACTCACTGACACACTATGTATATCATGACCCACAGTCAGATACACCCTGTGAAGTGTAAAACACCCCCACTGTCCTCAGTAATATTAACACACTGACAGAGAACACAGATTAATATTAACACACTCACTGACACACTGTGTATATCATGACCCACAGTCAGATAAACCCTGTGAAGTGTAAAACACCCCCACTGTCCTCAGGAATATTAACACACTGACAGAGAACACAGATTAATATTAACACACTCACTGACACACTGTGTATATCATGACCCACAGTCAGATGCACCCTGTGAAGTGTAAAACACCCCCACTGTCCTCAGGTATATTAACACACTGACAGAGAACACAGATTAATATTAACACACTCACTGACACACTGTGTATATCATGACCCAGAGTCAGATACACCCTGTGAAGTGTAAAACATCCCCACTGTCCTCAGTAATATTAACACACTGACAGAGTACACAGATTAATATTAACACACTCACTGACACACTGTGTATATCATGACCCAAAGTCAGATACACCCTGTGAAGTGTAAAACATCCCCACTGTCCTCAGGAATATTAACACACTGACAGTGAACACAGATTAACATTAACACACTCACTGACACACTGTGTATATCATGACCCACAGTCAGATACACCCTGTGAAGTGTAAAACACCCCCACTGTCCTCAGGAATATTAACACACTGACAGAGAACACAGATTAATATTAACACACTCACTGACACACTGTGTATATCATGACCCACAGTCAGATACACCCTGTGAAGTGTAAAACACCCCCACTGTCCTCAGTAATATTAACACACTGACAGAGAACACGGATTAATATTAACACACTCACTGACACACTGTGTATATCATGACCCACAGTCAGATAAACCCTGTGAAGTGTAAAACACCCCCACTGTCCTCAGGAATATTAACACACTGACAGAGTACACAGATTAATATTAACACATTCACTGACACATTGTGTATATCATGACTCACAGTCAGATAAACCCAGTGAAGTGTAAAACACCCCCACTGTCCTCAGGAATATTAACACACTGACAGAGAACACAGATTAATATTAACACACTCACTGACACACTGTGTATATCATGACCCAGAGACAGATACACCCTGTGAAGTGTAAAACACCCCCACTGTCCTCAGTAATATTAACACACTGACAGAGAACACAGATTAATATTAACACACTCACTAACACACTGTGTATATCATGACCCACAGTCAGATACACCCTGTGAAGTGTAAAACACCCCCACTGTCCTCAGTAATATTAACACACTGACAGAGAACACAGATTAATATTAACACACTCACTGACACACTGTGTATATCATGACCCACAGTCAGATACACCCAGTGAAGTGTAAAACACCCCCACTGTCCTCAGTAATATTAACACACTGACAGAGAACACAGATTAATATTAACACACTCACTGACACACTGTGTACATCATGACCCACAGTCAGATACACCCTGTGAAGTGTAAAACATTCCCACTGTCCTCAGTAATATTAACACACTGACAGAGAACACAGATTAATATTAACACACTCACTGACACACTGTGTACATCATGACCCACAGTCAGATACACCCTGTGAAGTGTAAAACACCCCCACTGTCCTCAGGAATATTAACACACTGACAGAGAACACAGATTAATATTAACACACTCACTGACACACTGTGTATATCATGACCCACAGTCAGATGCACCCTGTGAAGTGTAAAACACCCCCACTGTCCTCAGGTATATTAACACACTGACAGAGAACACAGATTAATATTAACACACTCACTGACACACTGTGTATATCATGACCCAAAGTCAGATACACCCTGTGAAGTGTAAAACATCCCCACTGTCCTCAGGAATATTAACACACTGACAGAGAACACAGATTAATATTAACACACTCACTGACACACTGTGTATATCATGACCCACAGTCAGATACACCCTGTGAAGTGTAAAACACCCCCACTGTCCTCAGTAATATTAACACATTGACAGAGAACACAGATTAATATTAACACACTCACTGACACACTGTGTATATCATGACCCAGAGTCAGATACACCCGGTGAAGTGTAAAACACCCCCACTGTCCTCAGTAATATTAACACACTGACAGAGAACACAGATTAATATTAACACACTCACTGACACACTGTGTACATCATGACCCACAGTCAGATACACCCTGTGAAGTGTAAAACACCCCCACTGTCCTCAGGAATATCAACACACTGACAGAGAACACAGATTAATATTAACACACTCACTGACACACTGTGTGTGTCATGACCCACAGTCAGATACACCCTGTGAAGTGTAAAACACCCCCACTGTCCTCAGTAATATTAACACACTGACAGAGAACACAGATTAATATTAACACACTCACTGACACACTGTGTATATCATGACCCACAGTCAGATACACCCTGTGAAGTGTAAAACACCCCCACTGTCCTCAGGAATATTAACACACTGACAGAGAACACAGATTAATATCAACACACTCACTGACACACTGTGTACATCATGACCCACAGTCAGATACACCCTGTGAAGTGTAAAACACCCCCACTGTCCTCAGTAATATTAACACACTGACAGAGAACACAGATTAATATTAACACACTCACTGACACACTGTGTATATCATGACCCACAGTCAGATAAAGCCTGTGAAGTGTAAAACACCCCCACTGTCCTCAGGAATATTAACACACTGACAGAGAACACAGATTAATATTAACACACTCACTGACACACTGTGTACATCATGACCCACAGTCAGATACACACTGTGAAGTGTAAAACATCCCCACTGTCCTCAGGAATATTAACACACTGACAGAGAACACAGATTAATATTAACACACTCACTGACACACTGTGTATATCATGACCCACAGTCAGATACACCCTGTGAAGTGTAAAACACCCCCACTGTCCTCAGTAATATTAACACACTGACAGAGTACACAGATTAATATTAACACTCTCACTGACACACTGTGTATATCATGACTCACAGTCAGATACACCCTGTGAAGTGTAAAACACCCCACTGTCCTCAGGAATATTAACACACTGACAGAGAACACAGATTAATATTAACACACTCACTGACACACTGTGTACATCATGACCCACAGTCAGATACACCCTGTGAAGTGCAAAACACCCCCACTGCCCTCAGTAATATTAACACACTGACAGGGAACACAGATTAATATTAACACACTCACTGACACACTGTGTATATCATGACCCACAGTCAGATACACCCTGTGAAGTGTAAAACACCCCCACTGTCCTCAGTAATATTAACACACTGACAGAGAACACAGATTAATATTAACACACTCACTGACACACTGTGTACATCATGACCCACAGTCAGATACACCCTGTGAAGTGTAAAACACCCCCACTGTCCTCAGTAATATTAACACACTGACAGAGTACACAGATTAATATTAACACACTCACTGACACACTGTGTATATCATGACCCACAGTCAGATACACCCTGTGAAGTGTAAAACATCCCCACTGTCCTCAGGAATATTAACACACTGACAGAGAACACAGATTAATATTAACACACTCACTGACACACTGTGTATATCATGACCCACAGTCAGATACACCCTGTGAAGTGTAAAACACCCCCACTGTCCTCAGTAATATTAACACATTGACAGAGAACACAGATTAATATTAACACACTCACTGACACACTGTGTATATCATGACCCAGAGTCAGATACACCCGGTGAAGTGTAAAACACCCCCACTGTCCTCAGTAATATTAACACACTGACAGAGAACACAGATTAATATTAACACACTCACTGACACACTGTGTACATCATGACCCACAGTCAGATACACCCTGTGAAGTGTAAAACACCCCCACTGTCCTCAGGAATATCAACACACTGACAGAGAACACAGATTAATATTAACACACTCACTGACACACTGTGTATGTCATGACCCACAGTCAGATACACCCTGTGAAGTGTAAAACACCCCCACTGTCCTCAGTAATATTAACACACTGACAGAGAACACAGATTAATATTAACACACTCACTGACACACTGTGTATATCATGACCCACAGTCAGATACACCCTGTGAAGTGTAAAACACCCCCACTGTCCTCAGGAATATTAACACACTGACAGAGAACACAGATTAATATTAACACACTCACTGACACACTGTGTACATCATGACCCACAGTCAGATACACCCTGTGAAGTGTAAAACACCCCCACTGTCCTCAGTAATATTAACACACTGACAGAGAACACAGATTAATATTAACACACTCACTGACACACTGTGTATATCATGACCCACAGTCAGATAAAGCCTGTGAAGTGTAAAACACCCCCACTGTCCTCAGGAATATTAACACACTGACAGAGAACACAGATTAATATTAACAAACTCACTGACACACTGTGTACATCATGACCCACAGTCAGATACACACTGTGAAGTGTAAAACATCCCCACTGTCCTCAGGAATATTAACACACTGACAGAGAACACAGATTAATATTAACACACTCACTGACACACTGTGTATATCATGACCCACAGTCAGATACACCCTGTGAAGTGTAAAACACCCCCACTGTCCTCAGTAATATTAACACGCTGACAGAGTACACAGATTAATATTAACACTCTCACTGACACACTGTGTATATCATGACTCACAGTCAGATACACCCTGTGAAGTGTAAAACACCCCACTGTCCTCAGGAATATTAACACACTGACAGCGAACACAGATTAATATTAACACACTCACTGACACACTGTGTACATCATGACCCACAGTCAGATACACCCTGTGAAGTGCAAAACACCCCCACTGCCCTCAGTAATATTAACACACTGACAGGGAACACAGATTAATATTAACACACTCACTGACACACTGTGTATATCATGACCCACAGTCAGATACACCCTGTGAAGTGTAAAACACCCCCACTGTCCTCAGTAATATTAACACACTGACAGAGAACACAGATTAATATTAACACACTCACTGACACACTGTGTACATCATGACCCACAGTCAGATACACCCTGTGAAGTGTAAAACACCCCCACTGTCCTCAGTAATATTAACACACTGACAGAGTACACAGATTAATATTAACACACTCACTGACACACTGTGTATATCATGACCCACAGTCAGATACACCCTGTGAAGTGTAAAAAACCCCCACTGTCCTCAGTAATATTAACACACTGACAGAGAACACAGATTAATATTACCACACTCACTGACACACTGTGTATATCATGACCCACAGTCAGATAAACCCTGTGAAGTGTAAAACACCCCCACTGTCCTCAGTAATATTAACACACTGACAGAGAACACAGATTAATATTAACACACTCACTGACACACTGTGTATATCATGACCCAAGGCCAGATGCACCCTGTGAAGTGTAAAACACCCCCAATGTCCTCAGTAATATTAACACACTGACAGAGAACACAGATTAATATTAACACACTCACTGACACACTGTGTATATCATGACCCACAGTCAGATACACCCTGAGAAGTGTAAAACATCCCCACTGTCCTCAGGAATATTAACACACTGACAGAGAACACAGATTAATATTAACACACTCACTGACACACTGTGTACATCATGACTCACAGTCAGATACACCCTGTGAAGTGTAAAACACCCCCACTGTCCTCAGTAATATTAACACACTGACAGAGAACACAGATTAATATTAACACACCCACTGACAAACTGTGTATATCATGACCCACAGTCAGATACACCCTGTGAAGTCTAAAACATCCCCACTGTCCTCAGGAATATTAACACACTGACATAGAACACAGATTAATATTAACACACTCACTGACACACTGTGTATATCATGACCCTCTGTCAGATACACCCTGTGAAGTGTAAAACATCCCCACTGTCCTCAGGAACATTAACACACTGACAGAGAACACAGATTAATATTAACACACTCACTGACACACTGTGTATATCATGACTCACAGACAGATAAACCCTGTGAAGTGTAAAACACCCCCACTGTCCTCAGTAATATTAACACACTGACAGAGAACACAGATTAATATTAACACACTCACTGACACACTGTGGACATCATGACCCACAGTCAGATACACCCGGTGAAGTGTAAAACACCCCCACTGTCCTCAGTAATATTAACACACTGACAGAGAACACAGATTAATATTAACACACTCACTGACACACTGTGTACATCATGACCCACAGTCAGATACACCCTGTGAAGTGTAAAACACCCCCACTGTCCTCAGGAATATTAACACACTGACAGAGAACACAGATTAATATTAACACACTCACTGACACACTGTGTACATCATGACCCACAGTCAGATACACCCTGTGAAGTGTAAAACACTCCCACTGTCCTCAGGAATATTAACACACTGACAGAGAACACAGATTAATATTAACACATTCACTGACACACTGTGTATATCATGACCCACAGTCAGATACACCCTGTGAAGTGTAAAACATCCCCACTGTCCTCAGGAATATTAACACACTGACAGAGAACACAGATTAATATTAACACACTCACTGACACACTGTGTATATCATGACCCACAGTCAGATACACCCTGTGAAGTGTAAAACACCCCCACTGTCCTCAGCAATATTAACACACTGACAGAGAACACAGATTAATATTAACACACTCACTGACACACTGTGTATATCATGACCCACAGTCAGATACACCCTGTGAAGTGTAAAACACCCCCACTGTCCTCAGGAATATTAACACACTGACAGAGAACACAGATTAATATTAACACACTCACTGACACACGGTGTACATCATGACCCACAGTCAGATACACCCTGTGAAGTGTAAAACATCCCCACTGTCATCAGGAATATTAGCACACTGACAGAGAACACAGATTAATATTAACACACTCACTGACACACTGTGTATATCATGACCCACAGTCAGATACACCCTGTGAAGTGTAAAACACCCCCACTGTCCTCAGTAATATTAACACACTGACAGAGAACACAGATTAATATTAACACACTCACTGACACACTGTGTATATCATGACCCACAGTCAGATACACCCTGTGAAGTGTAAAACACCCCCACTGTCCTCAGTAATATTAACACACTGACAGAGAACACAGATTAATATTAACACACTCACTGACACACTGTGTACATCATGACCCACAGTCAGATAAACCCTGTGAAGTGTAAAACACCCCCACTGTCCTCAGTAATATTAACACACTGACAGAGAGCACAGATTAATATTAACACACTCACTGACACACTGTGTACATCATGACCCACAGTCAGATACACCCCGTGAAGTGTAAAACACCCCCACTGTCCTCAGGAATATTAACACACTGACAGAGAACACAGATTAATATTAACACACTCACTGACACACTGTGTACATCATGACCCACAGTCAGATACACCCCGTGAAGTGTAAAACACCCCCACTGTCCTCAGGAATATTAACACACTGACAGAGAACACAGATTAATATTAACACACTCACTGACACACTGTGTATATCATGACCCACAGTCAGATACAACCTGTGAAGTGTAAAACACCCCACTGTCCTCAGTAATATTAACACACTGACAGAGAACACAGATTAATATTAACACACTCACTGACACACTGTGTATATCATGACCCACAGTCAGATACACCCTGTGAAGTGTAAAACATTCCCACTGTCCTCAGCAATATTAACACACTGACAGAGAACACAGATTAATATTAACACACTCACTGACACACTGTGTACATCATGACCCACAGTCAGATACACCCTGTGAAGTGTAAAACACCCCACTGTCCTCAGTAATATTAACACACTGACAGAGAACACAGATTAATATTAACACACTCACTGACATACTGTGTATATCATGACCCACAGTCAGATACACCCTGTGAAGTGTAAAACACCCCCACTGTCCTCAGTAATATTAACACACTGACAGAGAACACAGATTAATATTAACACACTCACTGACACACTGTGTACATCATGACCCACAGTCAGATAAACCCTGTGAAGTGTAAAACACCCCCACTGTCCTCAGTAATATTAACACACTGACAGAGAACACAGATTAATATTAACACACTCACTGACACACTGTGTATATCATGACCCACAGTCAGATACACCCTGTGAAGTGTAAAACACCCCCACTGTCCTCAGCAATATTAACACACTGACAGAGAACACAGATTAATATTAACACACTCACTGACACACTGTGTACGTCATGACCCACAGTCAGATACACCCTGTGAAGTGTAAAACTCCCCCACTGTCCTCAGTAATATTAACACACTGACAGAGAACACAGATTAATATTAACACACTCACTGACACACTGTGTATATCATGACCCACAGTCAGATACACCCTGTGAAGTGTAAAACACCCCCACTGTCCTCAGGAATATTAACACACTGACAGAGAACACAGATTAATATTAACACACTCACTGACACACTGTGTATATCATGACCCACAGTCAGATACACCCTGTGAAGTGTAAAACACCCCCACTGTCCTCAGGAATATTAACACACTGACAGAGAACACAGATTAATATTAACACACTCACTGACACACTGTGTATATCATGACCCACAGTCAGATACACCCTGTGAAGTGTAAAACACCCCCACTGTCCTCAGGAATATTAACACACTGACAGAGAACACAGATTAATATTAACACACTCACTGACACACTGTGTACATCATGATTCACAGTCAGATACACCCTGTGAAGTGTAAAACACCCCCACTGTCCTCAGTAATATTAACACACTGACAGAGAACACAGATTGATATTAACACACCCACTGACACACTGTGTATATCATGACCCACAGTCAGATACACCCTGTGAAGTGTAAAACATCCCCACTGTCCTCAGGAATATTAACACACTGACAGAGAACACAGATTAATATTAACACACTCACTGACACACTGTGTATATCATGACCCACAGTCAGATACACCCTGTGAAGTGTAAAACACCCCCACTGTCCTCAGTAATATTAACACACTGACAGAGAACACAGATTAATATTAACACACTCACTGACACACTGTGGACATCATGACCCACAGTCAGATACACCCGGTGAAGTGTAAAACACCCCCACTGTCCTCAGTAATATTAACACACTGACAGAGAACACAGATTAATATTAACACACTCACTGACACACTGTGTACATCATGACCCACAGTCAGATACACCCTGTGAAGTGTAAAACACCCCCACTGTCCTCAGGAATATTAACACACTGACAGAGAACACAGATTAATATTAACACACTCACTGACACACTGTGTACATCATGACCCACAGTCAGATACACCCTGTGAAGTGTAAAACACTCCCACTGTCCTCAGGAATATTAACACACTGACAGAGAACACAGATTAATATTAACACATACACTGACACACTGTGTATATCATGACCCACAGTCAGATACACCCTGTGAAGTGTAAAACATCCCCACTGTCCTCAGGAATATTAACACACTGACAGAGAACACAGATTAATATTAACACACTCACTGACACACTGTGTATATCATGACCCACAGTCAGATACACCCTGTGAAGTGTAAAACACCCCCACTGTCCTCAGGAATATTAACACACTGACAGAGAACACAGATTAATATTAACACACTCACTGACACACTGTGTATATCATGACCCACAGTCAGATACACCCTGTGAAGTGTAAAACACCCCCACTGTCCTCAGGAATATTAACACACTGACAGAGAACACAGATTAATATTAACACACTCACTGACACACTGTGTACATCATGACCCACAGTCAGATACACCCTGTGAAGTGTAAAACATCCCCACTGTCATCAGGAATATTAGCACACTGACAGAGAACACAGATTAATATTAACACACTCACTGACACACTGTGTATATCATGACCCACAGTCAGATACACCCTGTGAAGTGTAAAACACCCCCACTGTCCTCAGTAATATTAACACACTGACAGAGAACACAGATTAATATTAACACACTCACTGACACACTGTGTATATCATGACCCACAGTCAGATACACCCTGTGAAGTGTAAAACACCCCCACTGTCCTCAGTAATATTAACACACTGACAGAGAACACAGATTAATATTAACACACTCACTGACACACTGTGTACATCATGACCCACAGTCAGATAAACCCTGTGAAGTGTAAAACACCCCCACTGTCCTCAGTAATATTAACACACTGACAGAGAACACAGATTAATATTAACACACTCACTGACACACTGTGTACATCATGACCCACAGTCAGATACACCCCGTGAAGTGTAAAACACCCCCACTGTCCTCAGGAATATTAACACACTGACAGAGAACACAGATTAATATTAACACACTCACTGACACACTGTGTACATCATGACCCACAGTCAGATACACCCCGTGAAGTGTAAAACACCCCCACTGTCCTCAGGAATATTAACACACTGACAGAGAACACAGATTAATATTAACACACTCACTGACACACTGTGTATATCATGACCCACAGTCAGATACACCCTGTGAAGTGTAAAACACCCCACTGTCCTCAGTAATATTAACACACTGACAGAGAACACAGATTAATATTAACACACTCACTGACACACTGTGTATATCATGACCCACAGTCAGATACACCCTGTGAAGTGTAAAACATTCCCACTGTCCTCAGCAATATTAACACACTGACAGAGAACACAGATTAATATTAACACACTCACTGACACACTGTGTACATCATGACCCACAGTCAGATACACCCTGTGAAGTGTAAAACACCCCACTGTCCTCAGTAATATTAACACACTGACAGAGAACACAGATTAATATTAACACACTCACTGACACACTGTGTATATCATGACCCACAGTCAGATACACCCTGTGAAGTGTAAAACACCCCCACTGTCCTCAGTAATATTAACACACTGACAGAGAACACAGATTAATATTAACACACTCACTGACACACTGTGTACATCATGACCCACAGTCAGATAAACCCTGTGAAGTGTAAAACACCCCCACTGTCCTCAGTAATATTAACACACTGACAGAGAACACAGATTAATATTAACACACTCACTGACACACTGTGTATATCATGACCCACAGTCAGATACACCCTGTGAAGTGTAAAACACCCCCACTGTCCTCAGCAATATTAACACACTGACAGAGAACACAGATTAATATTAACACACTCACTGACACACTGTGTACGTCATGACCCACAGTCAGATACACCCTGTGAAGTGTAAAACTCCCCCACTGTCCTCAGTAATATTAACACACTGACAGAGAACACAGATTAATATTAACACACTCACTGACACACTGTGTATATCATGACCCACAGTCAGATACACCCTGTGAAGTGTAAAACACCACCACTGTCCTCAGGAATATTAACACACTGACAGAGAACACAGATTAATATTAACACACTCACTGACACACTGTGTATATCATGACCCACAGTCAGATACACCCTGTGAAGTGTAAAACACCCCCACTGTCCTCAGGAATATTAACACACTGACAGAGAACACAGATTAATATTAACACACTCACTGACACACTGTGTATATCATGACCCACAGTCAGATACACCCTGTGAAGTGTAAAACACCCCCACTGTCCTCAGGAATATTAACACACTGACAGAGAACACAGATTAATATTAACACACTCACTGACACACTGTGTACATCATGATTCACAGTCAGATACACCCTGTGAAGTGTAAAACACCCCCACTGTCCTCAGTAATATTAACACACTGACAGAGAACACAGATTGATATTAACACACCCACTGACACACTGTGTATATCATGACCCACAGTCAGATACACCCTGTGAAGTGTAAAACATCCCCACTGTCCTCAGGAATATTAACACACTGACAGAGAACACAGATTAATATTAACACACTCACTGACACACTGTGTATATCATGACCCACTGTCAGATACACCCTGTGAAGTGTAAAACATCCCCACTGTCCTCAGGAATATTAACACACTGACAGAGAACACAGATTAATATTAACACACTCACTGACACACTGTGTATATCATGACTCACAGTCAGATAAACCCTGTGAAGTGTAAAACACCCCCACTGTCCTCAGTAATTTTGACACACTGACAGAGAACACAGATTAATATTAACACACTCACTGACACACTGTGTACATCATGACTCACAGTCAGATACACCCTGTGAAGTTTAAAACACCCCCACTGTCCTCAGTAATATTAACACACTGACAGAGAACACAGATTAATATTAACACACTCACTGACACACTGTGTATATCATGACCCACAGTCAGATACACCCTGTGAAGTGTAAAACACCCCCACTGTCCTCAGGAATATTAACACACTGACAGAGAACACAGATTAATATTAACACACTCACTGACACAATGTGTACATCATGACCCACAGTCAGATACACCCTGTGAAGTGTAAAACACCCCCACTGTCCTCAGTAATATTAACACACTGACAGAGAACACAGATTAATATTAACACACTCACTGACACACTGTGTATATCATGACCCACAGTCAGATACACCCTGTGAAGTGTAAAACACCCCCACTGTCCTCAGTAATATTAACACACTGACAGAGAACACAGATTAATATTAACACACTCACTGACACACTGTGTACATCATGACACACAGTCAGATACACCCTGTGAAGTGTAAAACACCCCCACTGTCCTCAGTAATATTAACACACTGACAGAGAACACAGATTAATATTAACACACTCACTGACACACTGTGTATATCATGACCCACAGTCAGATACACCCTGTGAAGTGTAAAACACCCCCACTGTCCTCAGGAATATTAACACACTGACAGAGAACACAGATTAATATTAACACACTCACTGACACACTGTGTATATCATGACCCACAGTCAGATAAACCCTGTGAAGTGTAAAACATCCCCACTGTCCTCAGTAATATTAACACACTGACAGAGAACACAGATTAATATTAACACACTCACTGACACACTGTGGACATCATGACCCACAGTCAGATACACCCGGTGAAGTGTAAAACACCCCCACTGTCCTCAGTAATATTAACACACTGACAGAGAACACAGATTAATATTAACACACTCACTGACACACTGTGTACATCATGACCCACAGTCAGATACACACTGTGAAGTGTAAAACACCCCCACTGTCCTCAGGAATATTAACACACTGACAGAGAACACAGATTAATATTAACACACTCACTGACACACTGTGTACATCATGACCCACAGTCAGATACACCCTGTGAAGTGTAAAACACCCCCACTGTCCTCAGGAATATTAACACACTGACAGAGAACACAGATTAATATTAACACACTCACTGACACACTGTGTACATCATGACCCACAGTCAGATACACCCTGTGAAGTGTAAAACATCCCCACTGTCATCAGGAATATTAGCACACTGACAGAGAACACAGATTAATATTAACACACTCACTGACACACTGTGTATATCATGACCCACAGCCAGATACACCCTGTGAAGTGTAAAACACCCCCACTGTCCTCAGGAATATTAACACACTGACAGAGAACACAGATTGATATTAACACACTCACTGACACACTGTGTACATCATGACTCACAGTCAGATACACCCTGTGAAGTGTAAAACACCCCCACTGTCCTCAGTAATATTAACACACTGACAGAGAACACAGATTGATATTAAGACACCCACTGACACACTGTGTATATCATGACCCACAGTCAGATACACCCTGTGAAGTGTAAAACATCCCCACTGTCCTCAGGAATATTAACACACTGACAGAGAACACAGATTAATATTAACACACTCACTGACACACTGTGTATATCATGACCCACTGTCAGATACACCCTGTGAAGTGTAAAACATCCCCACTGTCCTCAGGAATATTAACACACTGACAGAGAACACAGATTAATATTAACACACTCACTGACACACTGTGTATATCATGACTCACAGTCAGATAAACCCTGTGAAGTGTAAAACACCCCCACTGTCCTCAGTAATATTGACACACTGACAGAGAACACAGATTAATATTAACACACTCACTGACACACTGTGTACATCATGACTCACAGTCAGATACACCCTGTGAAGTGTAAAACACCCCCACTGTCCTCAGTAATATTAACACACTGACAGAGAACACAGATTAATATTAACACACTCACTGACACACTGTGTATATCATGACCCACAGTCAGATACACCCTGTGAAGTGTAAAACACCCCCACTGTCCTCAGGAATATTAACACACTGACAGAGAACACAGATTAATATTAACACACTCACTGACACAATGTGTACATCATGACCCACAGTCAGATACACCCTGTGTAGTGTAAAACACCCCCACTGTCCTCAGTAATATTAACACACTGACAGAGAACACAGATTAATATTAACACACTCACTGACACACTGTGTATATCATGACCCACAGTCAGATACACCCTGTGAAGTGTAAAACACCCCCACTGTCCTCAGTAATATTAACACACTGACAGAGAACACAGATTAATATTAACACACTCACTGACACACTGTGTACATCATGACACACAGTCAGATACACCCTGTGAAGTGTAAAACACCCCCACTGTCCTCAGTAATATTAACACACTGACAGAGAACACAGATTAATATTAACACACTCACTGACACACTGTGGACATCATGACCCACAGTCAGATACACCCGGTGAAGTGTAAAACACCCCCACTGTCCTCAGTAATATTAACACACTGACAGAGAACACAGATTAATATTAACACACTCACTGACACACTGTGTACATCATGACCCACAGTCAGATACACCCTGTGAAGTGTAAAACACCCCCACTGTCCTCAGGAATATTAACACACTGACAGAGAACACAGATTAATATTAACACACTCACTGACACACTGTGTACATCATGACCCACAGTCAGATACACCCTGTGAAGTGTAAAACACCCCCACTGTCCTCAGGAATATTAACACACTGACAGAGAACACAGATTAATATTAACACACTCACTGACACACTGTGTACATCATGACCCACAGTCAGATACACCCTGTGAAGTGTAAAACACCCCCACTGTCATCAGGAATACTAGCACACTGACAGAGAACACAGATTAATATTAACACACTCACTGACACACTGTGTATATCATGACCCACAGTCAGATACACCCTGTGAAGTGTAAAACACCCCCACTGTCCTCAGTAATATTAACACACTGACAGAGAACACAGATTAATATTAACACACTCACTGACACACTGTGCACATCATGACCCACAGTCAGATAAACCCTGTGAAGTGTAAAACAACCCCACTGTCCTCAGTAATATTAACACACTGACAGAGAACACAGATTAATATTAACACACTCACTGACACACTGTGTACATCATGACCCACAGTCAGATAAACCCTGTGAAGTGTAAAACACCCCCACTGTCCTCAGGAATATTAACACACTGACAGAGAACACAGATTAATATTAACACACTCACTGACACACTGTGTATATCATGACCCACAGCCAGATACACCCTGTGAAGTGTAAAACACCCCACTGTCCTCAGTAATATTAACACACTGACAGAGAACACAGATTAATATTAACACACTCACTGACACACTGTGTATATCATGACCCACAGTCAGATAAACCCTGTGAAGTGTAAAACACCCCCACTGTCCTCAGGAATATTAACACACTGACAGAGAACACAGATTAATATTAACACACTCACTGACACACTGTGTATATCATGACCCACAGACAGATGCACCCTGTGAAGTGTAAAACACCCCCACTGTCCTCAGGTATATTAACACACTGACAGAGAACACAGATTAATATTAACACACTCACTGACGCACTGTGTATATCATGACCCACATTCAGATACACCCTGTGAAGTGTAAAACACCCCCACTGTCCTCAGGAATATTAACACACTGACAGAGTACACAGATTAATATTAACACATTCACTGTCACACTGTGTATATCATGACCCACAGTCAGATAAACCCAGTGAAGTGTAAAACACCCCCTCTGTCATCAGGAATATTAACACACTGACAGAGAACACAGATTAATATTATCACACTCACTGACACACTGTGTATATCATGACCCACAGTCAGATACACCCTGTGAAGTGTAAAACATTCCCACTGTCCTCAGTAATATTAACACACTGACAGAGAACACAGCTTAATATTAACACACTCACTGACACACTGTGAATATCATGACCCACAGTCAGATACACCCTGTGAAGTGTAAAACATTCCCACTGTCCTCAGTAATATTAACACACTGACAGAGAACACAGATTAATATTAACACACTCACTGACACACTGTGTACATCATGACCCACAGTCAGATACACCCTGTGAAGTGTAAAACATCCCCACTGTCCTCAGGAATATTAACACACTGACAGAGAACACAGATTAACATTAACACACTCACTGACACACTGTGTATATCATGACCCACAGTCAGATACACCCTGTGAAGTGTAAAACACCCCACTGTCCTCAGTAATATTAACACACTGACAGAGAACACAGATTAATATTAACACACTCACTGACACACTGTGTACATCATGACCCACAGTCAGATACACCCTGTGAAGTGTAAAACACCCCCACTGTCCTCAGTAATATTAACACACTGACAGAGTACACAGATTAATATTAACACACTCACTGACACACTGTGTATATCATGACCCACTGTCAGATACACCCTGTGAAGTGTAAAACATCCCCACTGTCCTCAGGAATATTAACACACTGACAGAGAACACAGATTAATATTAACACACTCACTGACACACTGTGTACATCATGACTCACAGTCAGATACACCCTGTGAAGTGTAAAACACCCCCACTGTCCTCAGTAATATTAACACACTGACAGAGAACACAGATTGATATTAACACACCCACTGACACACTGTGTATATCATGACCCACAGTCAGATACACCCTGTGAAGTGTAAAACATCCCCACTGTCCTCAGGAATATTAACACACTGACAGAGAACACAGATTAATATGAACACACTCACTGACACACTGTGTATATCATGACCCACTGTCAGATACACCCTGTGAAGTGTAAAACATCCCCACTGTCCTCAGGAATATTAACACACTGACAGAGAACACAGATTAATATTAACACACTCACTGACACACTGTGTATATCATTACTCACAGTCAGATAAACCCTGTGAAGTGTAAAACACCCCCACTGTCCTCAGTAATATTAACACACTGACAGAGAACACAGATTAATATTAACACACTCATTGACACACTGTGTATATCATGACCCACAGTCAGATACACCCTGTGAAGTGTAAAACACCCCCACTGTCCTCAGTAATATTAACACACTGACAGAGAACACAGATTAATATTAACACACTCACTGACACACTGTGTATATCATGACCCACAGTCAGATACACCCTGTGAAGTGTAAAACACCCCCACTGTCCTCAGTAATATTAACACACTGACAGAGAACACAGATTAATATTAACACACTCACTGACACACTGTGGACATCATGACCCACAGTCAGATACACCCGGTGAAGTGTAAAACACCCCCACTGTCCTCAGTAATATTAACACACTGACAGAGAACACAGATTAATATTAACACACTCACTGACACACTGTGTACATCATGACCCACAGTCAGATACACCCTGTGAAGTGTAAAACACCCCCACTGTCCTCAGGAATATTAACACACTGACAGAGAACACAGATTAATATTAACACACTCACTGACACACTGTGTACATCATGACCCACAGTCAGATACACCCTGTGAAGTGTAAAACACCCCCACTGTCCTCAGGAATATTAACACACTGACAGAGAACACAGATTAATATTAACACACTCACTGACACACTGTGTATATCATGACCCACAGTCAGATACAACCTGTGAAGTGTAAAACATCCCCACTGTCATCAGGAATATTAGCACACTGACAGAGAACACAGATTAATATTAACACACTCACTGACACACTGTGTATATCATGACCCACAGCCAGATACACCCTGTGAAGTGTAAAACACCCCCACTGTCCTCAGTAATATTAACACACTGACAGAGAACACAGATTAATAATAACACACTCACTGACACACTGTGTACATCATGACCCACAGTCAGATACACCCTGTGAAGTGTAAAACATCCCCACTGTCATCAGGAATATTAGCACACTGACAGAGAACACAGATTAATATTAACACACTCACTGACACACTGTGTATATCATGACCCACAGCCAGATACACCCTGTGAAGTGTAAAACACCCCACTGTCCTCAGTAATATTAACACACTGACAGAGAACACAGATTAATATTAACACACTCACTGACACACTGTGTATATCATGACCCACAGTCAGATAAACCCTGTGAAGTGTAAAACACCCCCACTGTCCTCAGGTATATTAACACACTGACAGAGAACACAGATTAATATTAACACACTCACTGACACACTGTGTATATCATGACCCACAGTCAGATGCACCCTGAAAAGTGTAAAACACCCCCACTGTCCTCAGGTATATTAACACACTGACAGAGAACACAGATTAATATTAACACACTCACTGACACACTGTGTATATCATGACCCACAGTCAGATACACCCTGTGAAGTGTAAAACACCCCCACTGTCCTCAGGAATATTAACACACTGACAGAGTACACAGATTAATATTAACACATTCACTGACACACTGTGTATATCATGACCCACAGTCAGATAAACCCAGTGAAGTGTAAAACACCCCCTCTGTCATCAGGAATATTAACACACTGACAGAGAACACAGATTAATATTATCACACTCACTGACACACTGTGTATATCATGACCCACATTCAGATACACCCTGTGAAGTGTAAAACATTCCCACTGTCCTCAGTAATATTAACACACTGACAGAGAACACAGATTAATATTAACACACTCACTGACACACTGTGTATATCATGACCCACAGTCAGATACACCCTGTGAAGTGTAAAACATTCCCACTGTCCTCAGTAATATTAACACACTGACAGAGAACACAGATTAATATTAACACACTCACTGACACACTGTGTATATCATGACCCACAGTCAGATACACCCTGTGAAGTGTAAAACATTCCCACTCTCCTCAGTAATATTAACACACTGACAGAGAACACAGATTAATATTAACACACTCACTGACACACTGAGTACATCATGACCCACAGTCAGATACACCCTGTGAAGTGTAAAACATCCCCACTGTCCTCAGGAATATTAACACACTGACAGAGAACACAGATTAATATTAACACACTCACTGACACACTGTGTATATCATGACCCACAGTCAGATACACCCTGTGAAGTGTAAAACACCCCACTGTCCTCAGTAATATTAACACACTGACAGAGAACACAGATTAATATTAACACACTCACTGACACACTGTGTACATCATGACCCACAGTCAGATACACCCTGTGAAGTGTAAAACACCCCCACTGTCCTCAGTAATATTAACACACTGACAGAGTACACAGATTAATATTAACACACTCACTGACACACTGTGTATATCATGACCCACTGTCAGATACACCCTGTGAAGTGTAAAACATCCCCACTGTCCTCAGGAATATTAACACACTGACAGAGAACACAGATTAATATTAACACACTCACTGACACACTGTGTATATCATGACTCACAGTCAGATAAACCCTGTGAAGTGTAAAACACCCCCACTGTCCTCAGTAATATTAACACACTGACAGAGAACACAGATTAATATTAACACACTCACTGACACACTGTGTACATCATGACTCACAGTCAGATACACCCGGTGAAGTGTAAAACACCCCCACTGTCCTCAGTAATATTAACACACTGACAGAGAACACAGATTAATATTAACACACTCACTGACACACTGTGGACATCATGACCCACAGTCAGATACACCCGGTGAAGTGTAAAACACCCCCACTGTCCTCAGTAATATTAACACACTGACAGAGAACACAGATTAATATTAACACACTCACTGACACACTGTGTACATCATGACCCACAGTCAGATACACCCTGTGAAGTGTAAAACACCCCCACTGTCCTCAGGAATATTAACACACTGACAGAGAACACAGATTAATATTAACACACTCACTGACACACTGTGTACATCATGACCCACAGTCAGATACACCCTGTGAAGTGTAAAACACCCCCACTGTCCTCAGGAATATTAACACACTGACAGAGAACACAGATTAATATTAACACACTCACTGACACACTGTGTATATCATGACCCACAGTCAGATAAACCCTGTGAAGTGTAAAACATCCCACTGTCCTCAGTAATATTAACACACTGACAGAGAACACAGATTAATATTAACACACTCACTGACACACTGCGTATGTCATGACCCACAGTCAGATACACTCTGTGAAGTGTAAAACATCCCCACTGTCATCAGGAATATTAGCACACTGACAGAGAACACAGATTAATATTAACACACTCACTGACACACTGTGTATATCATGACCCACAGCCAGATACACCCTGTGAAGTGTAAAACACCCCCACAGTCCTCAGTAATATTAACACACTGACAGAGAACACAGATTAATAATAACACACTCACTGACACACTGTGTACATCATGACCCACAGTCAGATACACCCTGTGAAGTGTAAAACATCCCCACTGTCATCAGGAATATTAACACACTGACAGAGAACACAGATTAATATTAACACACTCACTGACACACTGTGTATATCATGACCCACAGTCAGATACACCCTGTAAAGTGTAAAACACCCCCACTGTCCTCAGGAATATTAACACACTGACAGAGAACACAGATTAATATTAACACACTCACTGACACACTGTGTATATCATGACCCACAGTCAGATACACCCTGTGAAGTGTAAAACACCCCCACTGTCCTCAGCAATACTAACACACTGACAGAGAACACAGATTAATATTAACACACTCACTGACACACTGTGTATATCATGACCCACAGTCAGATACACCCTGTGAAGTGTAAAACACCCCCACTGTCCTCAGTAATATTAACACACTGACAGAGAACACAGATTAATATTAACACACTCACTGACACACTGTGTACATCATGACCCACAGTCAGATAAACCCTGTGAAGTGTAAAACACCCCCACTGTCCTCAGTAATATTAACACACTGACAGAGAACACAGATTAATATTAACACACTCACTGACACACTGTGTACATCATGACCCACAGTCAGATAAACCCTGTGAAGTGTAAAACACCCCCACTGTCCTCAGGAATATTAACACACTGACAGAGAACACAGATTAATATTAACACACTCATTGACACACTGTGTATATCATGACCCACAGCCAGATACACCCTGTGTAGTGTAAAACACCCCACTGTCCTCAGTAATATTAACACACTGACAGAGAACACAGATTAATATTAACACACTCACTGACACACTGTGTATATCATGACCCACAGTCAGATAAACCCTGTGAAGTGTAAAACACCCCCACTGTCCTCAGGAATATTAACACACTGACAGAGAACACAGATTAATATTAACACACTCACTGACACACTGTGTATATCATGACCCACAGTCAGATGCACCCTGTGAAGTGTAAAACACCCCCACTGTCCTCAGGTATATTAACACACTGACAGAGAACACAGATTAATATTAACACACTCACTGACACACTGTGTATATCATGACCCACAGTCAGATACACCCTGTGAAGTGTAAAACACCCCCACTGTCCTCAGGAATATTAACACACTGACAGAGTACACAGATTAATATTAACACATTCACTGACACACTGTGTATATCATGACCCACAGTCAGATAAACCCAGTGAATTGTAAAACACCCCCTCTGTCATCAGGAATATTAACACACTGACAGAGAACACAGATTAAAATTAACACACTCACTGACACACTGTGTATATCATGACCCACAGTCAGATACACCCTGTGAAGTGTAAAACATTCCCACTGTCCTCAGTAATATTAACACACTGACAGAGAACACAGATTAATATTAACACACTCACTGACACACTGTGTATATCATGACCCACAGTCAGATACACCCTGTGAAGTGTAAAACATTCCCACTGTCCTCAGTAATATTAACACACTGACAGAGAACACAGATTAATATTAACACACTCACTGTCACACTGTGTATATCATGACCCACAGTCAGATACACCCTGTGAAGTGTAAAACATTCCCACTCTCCTCAGTAATATTAACACACTGACAGAGAACACAGATTAATATTAACACACTCACTGACACACTGTGTACATCATGACCCACAGTCAGATACACCCTGTGAAGTGTAAAACATCCCCACTGTCCTCAGGAATATTAACACACTGACAGAGAACACAGATTAATATTAACACACTCACTGACACACTGTGTATATCATGACCCACAGTCAGATACACCCTGTGAAGTGTAAAACACCCCACTGTCCTCAGTAATATTAACACACTGACAGAGAACACAGATTAATATTAACACACTCACTGACACACTGTGTACATCATGACCCACAGTCAGATACACCCTGTGAAGTGTAAAACACCCCCACTGTCCTCAGTAATATTAACACACTGACAGAGTACACAGATTAATATTAACACTCTCACTGACACACTGTGTATATCATGACTCACAGTCAGATACACCCTGTGAAGTGTAAAACACCCCACTGTCCTCAGGAATATTAACACACTGACAGAGAACACAGATTAATATTAACACACTCACTGACACACTGTGTACATCATGACCCACAGTCAGATACACCCTGTGAAGTGTAAAACACCCCCACTGCCCTCAGTAATATTAACACACTGACAGAGAACACAGATTAATATTAACACACTCACTGACACACTGTGTATATCATGACCCACAGTCAGATACACCCTGTGAAGTGTAAAACACCCCCACTGTCCTCAGTAATATTAACACACTGACAGAGAACACAGATTAATATTAACACACTCACTGACACACTGTGTACATCATGACCCACAGTCAGATACACCCTGTGAAGTGTAAAACACCCCCACTGTCCTCAGTAATATTAACACACTGACAGAGTACACAGATTAATATTAACACACTCACTGACACACTGTGTATATCATGCCCACAGTCAGATACACCCTGTGAAGTGTAAAACACCCCCACTGTCCTCAGTAATATTAACACACTGACAGAGAACACAGATTAATATTAACACACTCACTGACACACTGTGTATATCATGACCCACAGTCAGATACACCCTGTGAAGTGTAAAACACCCCCACTGTGCTCAGTAATATTAACACACTGACAGAGAACACAGATTAATATTAACACACTCACTGACACACTGTGTATATCATGACCCACAGTCAGATACACTCTGTGAAGTGTAAAACACCCCACTGCCCTCAGTAATATTAACACACTGACAGAGAACACAGATTAATATTAACACACTCACTGACACACTGTGTATATCATGACCCACAGTCAGATACACCCTGTGAAGTGTAAAACACCCCACTGTCCTCAGTAATATTAACACACTGACAGAGAACACAGATTAATATTAACACACTCACTGACACACTGTGTATATCATGACCCACAGTCAGATACACCCTGTGAAGTGTAAAACACCCCCACTGTCCTCAGGAATATTAACACACTGACAGAGAACACAGATTAATATTAACACACTCACTGACACACTGTGTATATCATGACCCACAGTCAGATGCACCCTGTGAAGTGTAAAACACCCCCACTGTCCTCAGGTATATTAACACACTGACAGAGAACACAGATTAATATTAACACACTCACTGACACACTGTGTACATCATGACCCACAGTCAGATACACCCTGTGAAGTGTAAAACACCCCCACTGTCCTCAGGAATATTAACACACTGACAGAGAACACAGATTAATATTAACACACTCACTGACACACTGTGTATATCATGACCCACAGTCAGATAAACCCTGTGAAGTGTAAAACATCCCACTGTCCTCAGTAATATTAACACACTGACAGAGAACACAGATTAATATTAACACACTCACTGACACACTGTGTATATCATGACCCACAGTCAGATACACTCTGTGAAGTGTAAAACATCCCCACTGTCATCAGGAATATTAGCACACTGACAGAGAACACAGATTAATATTAACACACTCACTGACACACTGTGTATATCATGACCCACAGCCAGATACACCCTGTGAAGTGTAAAACACCCCCACAGTCCTCAGTAATATTAACACACTGACAGAGAACACAGATTAATAATAACACACTCACTGACACACTGTGTACATCATGACCCACAGTCAGATACACCCTGTGAAGTGTAAAACATACCCACTGTCATCAGGAATATTAACACACTGACAGAGAACACAGATTAATATTAACACACTCACTGACACACTGTGTATATCATGACCCACAGTCAGATACACCCTGTAAAGTGTAAAACACCCCCACTGTCCTCAGGAATATTAACACACTGACAGAGAACACAGATTAATATTAACACACTCACTGACACACTGTGTATATCATGACCCACAGTCAGATAAACCCTGTGAAGTGTAAAACACCCCCACTGTCCTCAGCAATATTAACACACTGACAGAGAACACAGATTAATATTAACACACTCACTGACACACTGTGTATATCATGACCCACAGTCAGATACACCCTGTGAAGTGTAAAACACCCCCACTGTCCTCAGTAATATTAACACACTGACAGAGAACACAGATTAATATTAACACACTCACTGACACACTGTGTACATCATGACCCACAGTCAGATAAACCCTGTGAAGTGTAAAACACCCCCACTGTCCTCAGTAATATTAACACACTGACAGAGAACACAGATTAATATTAGCACACTCACTGACACACTGTGTACATCATGACCCACAGTCAGATAAACCCTGTGAAGTGTAAAACACCCCCACTGTCCTCAGGAATATTAACACACTGACAGAGAACACAGATTAATATTAACACACTCATTGACACACTGTGTATATCATGACCCACAGCCAGATACACCCTGTGTAGTGTAAAACACCCCACTGTCCTCAGTAATATTAACACACTGACAGAGAACACAGATTAATATTAACACACTCACTGACACACTGTGTATATCATGACCCACAGTCAGATAAACCCTGTGAAGTGTAAAACACCCCCACTGTCCTCAGGAATATTAACACACTGACAGAGAACACAGATTAATATTAACACACTCACTGACACACTGTGTATATCATGACCCACAGTCAGATGCACCCTGTGAAGTGTAAAACACCCCCACTGTCCTCAGGTATATTAACACACTGACAGAGAACACAGATTAATATTAACACACTCACTGACACACTGTGTATATCATGACCCACAGTCAGATACACCCTGTGAAGTGTAAAACACCCCCACTGTCCTCAGGAATATTAACACACTGACAGAGTACACAGATTAATATTAACACATTCACTGACACACTGTGTATATCATGACCCACATTCAGATAAACCCAGTGAATTGTAAAACACCCCCTCTGTCATCAGGAATATTAACACACTGACAGAGAACACAGATTAATATTAACACACTCACTGACACACTGTGTATATCATGACCCACAGTCAGATACACCCTGTGAAGTGTAAAACATTCCCACTGTCCTCAGTAATATTAACACACTGACAGAGAACACAGATTAATATTAACACACTCATTGACACACTGTGTATATCATGACCCACAGTCAGATACACCCTGTGAAGTGTAAAACATTCCCACTGTCCTCAGTAATATTAACACACTGACAGAGAACACAGATTAATATTAACACACTCACTGACACACTGTGTATATCATGACCCACAGTCAGATACACCCTGTGAAGTGTAAAACATTCCCACTCTCCTCAGTAATATTAACACACTGACAGAGAACACAGATTAATATTAACACACTCACTGACACACTGTGTACATCATGACCCACAGTCAGATACACCCTGTGAAGTGTAAAACATCCCCACTGTCCTCAGGAATATTAACACACTGACAGAGAACACAGATTAATATTAACACACTCACTGACACACTGTGTATATCATGACCCACAGTCAGATACACCCTGTGAAGTGTAAAACACACCACTGTCCTCAGTAATATTAACACACTGACAGAGAACACAGATTAATATTAACACACTCACTGACACACTGTGTACATCATGACCCACAGTCAGATACACCCTGTGAAGTGTAAGACACCCCCACTGTCCTCAGTAATATTAACACACTGACAGAGTACACAGATTAATATTAACACTCTCACTGACACACTGTGTATATCATGACTCACAGTCAGATACACCCTGTGAAGTGTAAAACACCCCACTGTCCTCAGGAATATTAACACACTGACAGAGAACACAGATTAATATTAACACACTCACTGACACACTGTGTACATCATGACCCACAGACAGATACACCCTGTGAAGTGTAAAACACCCCCACTGCCCTCAGTAATATTAACACACTGACAGAGAACACAGATTAATATTAACACACTCACTGACACACTGTGTATATCATGACCCACAGTCAGATACACCCTGTGAAGTGTAAAACACCCCCACTGTCCTCAGTAATATTAACACACTGACAGAGAACACAGATTAATATTAACACACTCACTGACACACTGTGTACATCATGACCCACAGTCAGATACACCCTGTGAAGTGTAAAACACCCCCACTGTCCTCAGTAATATTAACACACTGACAGAGTACACAGATTAATATTAACACACTCACTGACACACTGTGTATATCATGCCCACAGTCAGATACACCCTGTGAAGTGTAAAACACCCCCACTGTCCTCAGTAATATTAACACACTGACAGAGAACACAGATTAATATTAACACACTCACTGACACACTGTGTATATCATGACCCACAGTCAGATACACCCTGTGAAGTGTAAAACACCCCCACTGTCCTCAGTAATATTAACACACTGACAGAGAACACAGATTAATATTAACACACTCACTGACACACTGTGTATATCATGACCCACAGTCAGATACACTCTGTGAAGTGTAAAACACCCCACTGCCCTCAGTAATATTAACACACTGACAGAGAACACAGATTAATATTAACACACTCACTGACACACTGTGTATATCATGACCCACAGTCAGATACACCCTGTGAAGTGTAAAACACCCCACTGTCCTCAGTAATATTAACACACTGACAGAGAACACAGATTAATATTAACACACTCACTGACACACTGTGTATATCATGACCCACAGTCAGATACACCCTGTGAAGTGTAAAACATTCCCACTGTCCTCAGCAATATTAACACACTGACAGAGAACACAGATTAATATTAACACACTCACTGACACACTGTGTATATCATGACCCACAGCCAGATACACCCTGTGAAGTGTAAAACACCCCACTGTCCTCAGTAATATTAACACACTGACAGAGAACACAGATTAATATTAACACACTCACTGACACACTGTGTATATCATGACCCACAGTCAGATAAACCCTGTGAAGTGTAAAACACCCCCACTGTCCTCAGGAATATTAACACACTGACAGAGAACACAGATTAATATTAACACACTCACTGACACACTGTGTATATCATGACCCACAGTCAGATGCACCCTGTGAAGTGTAAAACACCCCCACTGTCCTCAGGTATATTAACACACTGACAGAGAACACATATTAATATTAACACACTCACTGACACACTGTGTATATCATGACCCACAGTCAGATACACCCTGTGAAGTGTAAAACACCCCCACTGTCCTCAGGAATATTAACACACTGACAGAGTACACAGATTAATATTAACACATTCACTGACACACTGTGTATATCATGACCCACAGTCAGATAAACCCAGTGAAGTGTAAAACACCCCCTCTGTCATCAGGAATATTAACACACTGACAGAGAACACAGATTAATATTAACACACTCACTGACACACTGTGTATATCATGACCCACAGTCAGATACACCCTGTGAAGTGTAAAACATTCCCACTGTCCTCAGTAATATTAACACACTGACAGAGAACACAGATTAATATTAACACACTCACTGACACACTGTGTATATCATGACCCACAGTCAGATACACCCTGTGAAGTGTAAAACATTCCCACTGTCCTCAGTAATATTAACACACTGACAGAGAACACAGATTAATATTAACACACTCACTGACACACTGTGTATATCATGACCCACAGTCAGATACACCCTGTGAAGTGTAAAACATTCCCACTCTCCTCAGTAATATTAACACACTGACAGAGAACACAGATTAATATTAACACACTCACTGACACACTGTGTACATCATGACCCACAGTCAGATACACCCTGTGAGGTGTAAAACATCCCCACTGTCCTCAGGAATATTAACACACTGACAGCGAACACAGATTAATATTAACACACTCACTGACACACTGTGTATATCATGACCCACAGTCAGATACACCCTGTGAAGTGTAAAACACCCCACTGTCCTCAGTAATATTAACACACTGACAGAGAACACAGATTAATATTAACACACTCACTGACACACTGTGTACATCATGACCCACAGTCAGATACACCCTGTGAAGTGTAAAACACCCCCACTGTCCTCAGTAATATTAACACACTGACAGAGTACACAGATTAATATTAACACACTCACTGACACACTGTGTATATCATGACCCACAGTCAGATACACCCTGTGAAGTGTAAAACATCCCCACTGTCCTCAGGAATATTAACACACTGACAGAGAACACAGATTAATATTAACACACTCACTGACACACTGTGTATATCATGACTCACAGTCAGATAAACCCTGTGAAGTGTAAAACACCCCCACTGTCCTCAGTAATATTAACACACTGACAGAGAACACAGATTAATATTAACACACTCACTGACACACTGTGGACATCATGACCCACAGTCAGATACACCCGGTGAAGTGTAAAACACCCCCACTGTCCTCAGTAATATTAACACACTGACAGAGAACACAGATTAATATTAACACACTCACTGACACACTGTGTACATCATGACCCACAGTCAGATACACCCTGTGAAGTGTAAAACACCCCCACTGTCCTCAGGAATATTAACACACTGACAGAGAACACAGATTAATATTAACACACTCACTGACACACTGTGTACATCATGCCCCACAGTCAGATACACCCTGTGAAGTGTAAAACACCCCCACTGTCCTCAGGAATATTAACACACTGACAGAGAACACAGATTAATATTAACACACTCACTGACACACTGTGTATATCATGACCCACAGTCAGATAAACCCTGTGAAGTGTAAAACATCCCACTGTCCTCAGTAATATTAACACAATGACAGAGAACACAGATTAATATTAACACACTCACTGACACACTGTGTATATCATGACCCACAGTCAGATACACTCTGTGAAGTGTAAAACGTCCCCACTGTCATCAGGAATATTAGCACACTGACAGAGAACACAGATTAATATTAACACACTCACTGACACACTGTGTATATCATGACCCACAGCCAGATACACCCTGTGAAGTGTAAAACACCCCCACTGTCCTCAGTAATATTAACACACTGACAGAGAACACAGATTAATAATAACACACTCACTGACACACTGTGTACATCATGACCCACAGTCAGATGCACCCTGTGAAGTGTAAAACACCCCCACTGTCCTCAGGTATATTAACACACTGACAGAGAACACATATTAATATTAACACACTCACTGACACACTGTGTATATCATGACCCACAGTCAGATACACCCTGTGAAGTGTAAAACACCCCCACTGTCCTCAGGAATATTAACACACTGACAGAGTACACAGATTAATATTAACACATTCACTGACACACTGTGTATATCATGACCCACAGTCAGATAAACCCAGTGAAGTGTAAAACACCCCCTCTGTCATCAGGAATATTAACACACTGACAGAGAACACAGATTAATATTAACACACTCACTGACACACTGTGTATATCATGACCCACAGTCAGATACACCCTGTGAAGTGTAAAACATTCCCACTGTCCTCAGTAATATTAACACACTGACAGAGAACACAGATTAATATTAACACACTCACTGACACACTGTGTATATCATGACCCACAGTCAGATACACCCTGTGAAGTGTAAAACATTCCCACTGTCCTCAGTAATATTAACACACTGACAGAGAACACAGATTAATATTAACACACTCACTGACACACTGTGTATATCATGACCCACAGTCAGATACACCCTGTGAAGTGTAAAACATTCCCACTCTCCTCAGTAATATTAACACACTGACAGAGAACACAGATTAATATTAACACACTCACTGACACACTGTGTACATCATGACCCACAGTCAGATACACCCTGTGAGGTGTAAAACATCCCCACTGTCCTCAGGAATATTAACACACTGACAGCGAACACAGATTAATATTAACACACTCACTGACACACTGTGTATATCATGACCCACAGTCAGATACACCCTGTGAAGTGTAAAACACCCCACTGTCCTCAGTAATATTAACACACTGACAGAGAACACAGATTAATATTAACACACTCACTGACACACTGTGTACATCATGACCCACAGTCAGATACACCCTGTGAAGTGTAAAACACCCCCACTGTCCTCAGTAATATTAACACACTGACAGAGTACACAGATTAATATTAACACACTCACTGACACACTGTGTATATCATGACCCACAGTCAGATACACCCTGTGAAGTGTAAAACATCCCCACTGTCCTCAGGAATATTAACACACTGACAGAGAACACAGATTAATATTAACACACTCACTGACACACTGTGTATATCATGACTCACAGTCAGATAAACCCTGTGAAGTGTAAAACACCCCCACTGTCCTCAGTAATATTAACACACTGACAGAGAACACAGATTAATATTAACACACTCACTGACACACTGTGGACATCATGACCCACAGTCAGATACACCCGGTGAAGTGTAAAACACCCCCACTGTCCTCAGTAATATTAACACACTGACAGAGAACACAGATTAATATTAACACACTCACTGACACACTGTGTACATCATGACCCACAGTCAGATACACCCTGTGAAGTGTAAAACACCCCCACTGTCCTCAGGAATATTAACACACTGACAGAGAACACAGATTAATATTAACACACTCACTGACGCACTGTGTACATCATGACCCACAGTCAGATACACCCTGTGAAGTGTAAAACACCCCCACTGTCCTCAGGAATATTAACACACTGACAGAGAACACAGATTAATATTAACACACTCACTGACACACTGTGTATATCATGACCCACAGTCAGATAAACCCTGTGAAGTGTAAAACATCCCACTGTCCTCAGTAATATTAACACACTGACAGAGAACACAGATTAATATTAACACACTCACTGACACACTGTGTATATCATGACCCACAGTCAGATACACTCTGTGAAGTGTAAAACGTCCCCACTGTCATCAGGAATATTAGCACACTGACAGAGAACACAGATTAATATTAACACACTCACTGACACACTGTGTATATCATGACCCACAGCCAGATACACCCTGTGAAGTGTAAAACACCCCCACTGTCCTCAGTAATATTAACACACTGACAGAGAACACAGATTAATAATAACACACTCACTGACACACTGTGTACATCATGACCCACAGTCAGATACACCCTGTGAAGTGTAAAACATCCCCACTGTCATCAGGAATATTAGCACACTGACAGAGAACACAGATTAATATTAACACACTCACTGACACACTGTGTACATCATGACCCACAGTCAGATACACCCTGTGAAGTGTAAAACACCCCCACTGTCTTCAGTAATATTAACACACTGACAGAGAACACAGATTAATATTAACACACTCACTGACACACTGTGTATATCATGACCCACAGTCAGATACACCCTGTGAAGTGTAAAACACCCCCACTGTCCTCAGTAATATTAACACACTGACAGAGAACACAGATTAATATTAACACACTCACTGACACACTGTGTACATCATGACCCACAGTCAGATACACCCTGTGAAGTGTAAAACACCCCCACTGTCCTCAGTAATATTAACACACTGACAGAGAACACAGATTAATATTAACACACTCACTGACACACTGTGTATATCATGACCCACAGTCAGATAAACCCTGTGAAGTGTAAAACACCCCCACTGTCCTCAGGAATATTAACACACTGACAGAGAACACAGATTAATATTAACACACTCATTAACACACTGTGTATATCATGACCCACAGTCAGATACACCCTGTGAAGTGTAAAACAACCCCACTGTCCTCAGTAATATTAACACACTGACAGAGAACACAGATTAATATTAACACACTCACTGACACACTGTGTATATCATGACCCAGAGTCAGATACACCCTGTGAAGTGTAAAACACCCCCACTGTCCTCAGTAATATTAACACACTGACAGAGAACACAGATTAATATTAACACACTCACTGACACACTGTTTTTCATGACCCACAGTCAGATGCACCCTGTGAAGTGTAAAACACCCCCACTGTCCTCAGGAATATTAACACACTGACAGAGAACACAGATTAATATTAACACACTCACTGACACACTGTGTATATCATGACCCACAGTCAGATGCACCCTGTGAAGTGTAAAACACCCCCACTGTCCTCAGGTATATTAACACACTGACAGAGAACACAGATTAATATTAACACACTCACTGACACACTGTGTATATCATGACCCACAGTCAGATACACCCTGTGAAGTGTAAAACACCCCCACTGTCCTCAGGAATATTAACACACTGACAGAGTACACAGATTAATATTAACACATTCACTGACACACTGTGTATATCATGACCCACAGTCAGATAAACCCAGTGAAGTGTAAAACACCCCCTCTGTCATCAGGAATATTAACACACTGACAGAGAACACAGATTAATATTAACACACTCACTGACACACTGTGTATATCATGACCCACAGTCAGATACACCCTGTGAAGTGTAAAACATTCAAACTGTCCTCAGTAATATTAACACACTGACAGAGAACACAGATTAATATTAACACACTCACTGACACACTGTGTATATCATGACCCACAGTCAGATACACCCTGTGAAGTGTAAAACATTCCCACTGTCCTCAGTAATATTAACACACTGACAGAGAACACAGATTAATATTAACACACTCACTGACACACTGTGTATATCATGACCCACAGTCAGATACACCCTGTGAAGTGTAAAACATTCCCACTCTCCTCAGTAATATTAACACACTGACAGAGAACACAGATTAATATTAACACACTCACTGACACACTGTGTACATCATGACCCACAGTCAGATACACCCTGTGAAGTGTAAAACATCCCCACTGTCCTCAGGAATATTAACACACTGACAGAGAACACAGATTAATATTAACACACTCACTGACACACTGTGTATATCATGACCCACAGTCAGATACACCCTGTGAAGTGTAAAACACCCCACTGTCCTCAGTAATATTAACACACTGACAGAGAACACAGATTAATATTAACACACTCACTGACACACTGTGTACATCATGACCCACAGTCAGATACACCCTGTGAAGTGTAAAACACCCCCACTGTCCTCAGTAATATTAACACACTGACAGAGTACACAGATTAATATTAACACTCTCACTGACACACTGTGTATATCATGACTCACAGTCAGATACACCCTGTGAAGTGTAAAACACCCCACTGTCCTCAGGAATATTAACACACTGACAGAGAACACAGATTAATATTAACACACTCACTGACACACTGTGTATATCATGACCCACAGTCAGATACACCCTGTGAAGTGTAAAACATTCCCACTGTCCTCAGTAATATTAACACACTGACAGAGAACACAGATTAATATTAACACACTCACTGACACACTGTGTATATCATGACCCACAGTCAGATACACCCTGTGAAGTGTAAAACATTCCCACTCTCCTCAGTAATATTAACACTCTGACAGAGAACACAGATTAATATTAACACACTCACTGACACACTGTGTACATCATGACCCACAGTCAGATACACCCTGTGAAGTGTAAAACATCCCCACTGTCCTCAGGAATATTAACACACTGACAGAGAACACAGATTAATATTAACACACTCACTGACACACTGTGTATATCATGACCCACAGTCAGATACACCCTGTGAAGTGTAAAACACCCCACTGTCCTCAGTAATATTAACACACTGACAGAGAACACAGATTAATATTAACACACTCACTGACACACTGTGTACATCATGACCCACAGTCAGATACACCCTGTGAAGTGTAAAACACCCCCACTGTCCTCAGTAATATTAACACACTGACAGAGTACACAGATTAATATTAACACTCTCACTGACACACTGTGTATATCATGACTCACAGTCAGATACACCCTGTGAAGTGTAAAACACCCCACTGTCCTCAGGAATATTAACACACTGACAGAGAACACAGATTAATATTAACACACTCACTGACACACTGTGTACATCATGACCCACAGTCAGATACACCCTGTGAAGTGTAAAACACCCCCACTGCCCTCAGTAATATTAACACACTGACAGAGAACACAGATTAATATTAACACACTCACTGACACACTGTGTATATCATGACCCACAGTCAGATACACCCTGTGAAGTGTAAAACACCCCCACTGTCCTCAGTAATATTAACACACTGACAGAGAACACAGATTAATATTAACACACTCACTGACACACTGTGTACATCATGACCCACAGTCAGATACTCCCTGTGAAGTGTAAAACACCCCCACTGTCCTCAGTAATATTAGCACACTGACAGAGTACACAGATTAATATTAACACACTCACTGACACACTGTGTATATCATGACCCACAGTCAGATACACCCTGTGAAGTGTAAAACACCCCCACTGTCCTCAGTAATATTAACACACTGACAGAGAACACAGATTAATATTAACACACTCACTGACACACTGTGTATATCATGACCCACAGTCAGATACACTCTGTGAAGTGTAAAACACCCCCACTGTCCTCAGTAATATTAACACACTGACAGAGAACACAGATTAATATTAACACACTCACTGACACACTGTGTATATCATGACCCACAGTCAGATACACTCTGTGAAGTGTAAAACACCCCACTGCCCTCAGTAATATTAACACACTGACAGAGAACACAGATTAATATTAACACACTCACTGACACACTGTGTACATCATGACCCACAGTCAGATACACCCTGTGAAGTGTAAAACACCCCCACTGTCCTCAGTAATATTAACACACTGACATAGAACACAGATTAATATTAACACACTCACTGACACACTGTGTATATCATGACCCACAGTCAGATACACCCTGTGAAGTGTAAAACACCCCCACTGTCCTCAGCAATATTAACACACTGACAGAGAACACAGATTAATATTAACACACTCACTGACACACTGTGTACGTCATGACCCACAGTCAGATACACCCTGTGAAGTGTAAAACACCCCCACTGTCCTCAGTAATATTAACACACTGACAGAGAACACAGATTAATATTAACACACTCACTGACACACTGTGTATATCATGACCCACAGTCAGATACACCCTGTGAAGTGTAAAACACCCCCACTGTCCTCAGGAATATTAACACACTGACAGAGAACACAGATTAATATTAACACACTCACTGACACACTGTGTATATCATGACCCACAGTCAGATACACCCTGTGAAGTGTAAAACACCCCCACTGTCCTCAGGAATATTAACACACTGACATAGAACACAGATTAATATTAACACACTCACTGACACACTGTGTACATCATGACCCACAGTCAGATACACCCTGTGAAGTGTAAAACACCCCCACTGTCCTCAGGAATATTAACACACTGACAGAGAACACAGATTAATATTAACACACTCACTGACACACTGTGTACATCATGACTCACAGTCAGATACACCCTGTGAAGTGTAAAACACCCCCACTGTCCTCAGTAATATTAACACACTGACAGAGAACACAGATTAATATTAACACACTCACTGACACACTGTGTATATCATGACCCACAGTCAGATACACCCTGTGAAGTGTAAAACACCCCCACTGTCCTCAGTAATATTAACACACTGACAGAGAACACAGATTAATATTAACACTCTCACTGACACACTGTGTACATCATGACCCACAGTCAGATACACCCTGTGAAGTGTAAAACACCCCCACTATCCTCAGCAATATTAACACACTGACAGAGAACACAGATTAATATTAACACACTCACTGACACACTGTGTACATCATGACCCACAGTCAGATACACCCTGTGAAGTGTAAAACACCCCCACTGTCCTCAGTAATATTAACACACTGACAGAGAACACAGATTAATATTAACACACTCACTGACACACTGTGTACATCATGACTCACAGTCAGATACACCCTGTGAAGTGTAAAACACCCCCACTGTCCTCAGTAATATTAACACACTGACAGAGAACACAGATTAATATTAACACACTCACTGACACACTGTGTATATCATGACCCACAGTCAGATACACCCTGTGAAGTGTAAAACATCCTCACTGTCCTCAGGAATATTAACACACTGACAGAGAACACAGATTAAAATTAACACACTCACTGACACACTGTGTATATCATGACTCACAGTCAGATAAACCCTGTGAAGTGTAAAACACCCCCACTGTCCTCAGTAATATTAACACACTGACAGAGAACACAGATTAATATTAACACACTCACTGACACACTGTGGACATCATGACCCACAGTCAGATACACCCGGTGAAGTGTAAAACACCCCCACTGTCCTCAGTAATGTTAACACACTGACAGAGAACACAGATTAATATTAACACACTCACTGACACACTGTGTACATCATGACCCACAGTCAGATACACCCTGTGAAGTGTAAAACACCCCCACTGTCCTCAGTAATATTAACACACTGACAGAGAACACAGATTACTATTAACACACTCACTGACACACTGTGTATATCATGATCCACAGTCAGATACACCCTGTGAAGTGTAAAACACCCCCACTGTCCTCAGCAATATTAACACACTGACAGAGAACACAGATTAATATTAACACACTCACTGACACACTGTGTACGTCATGACCCACAGTCAGATACACCCTGTGAAGTGTAAAACACCCCCACTGTCCTCAGTAATATTAACACACTGACAGAGAACACAGATTAATATTAACACACTCACTGACACACTGTGTATATCATGCCCACAGTCAGATACACCCTGTGAAGTGTAAAACACCCCCACTGTCCTCAGGAATATTAACACACTGACAGAGAACACAGATTAATATTAACACACTCACTGACACACTGTGTATATCATGACCCACAGTCAGATACACCCTGTGAAGTGTAAAACACCCCCACTGTCCTCAGGAATATTAACACACTGACAGAGAACACAGATTAATATTAACACACTCACTGACACACTGTGTACATCATGACCCACAGTCAGATACACCCTGTGAAGTGTAAAACACCCCCACTGTCCTCAGGAATATTAACACACTGACAGAGAACACAGATTAATATTAACACACTCACTGACACACTGTGTACATCATGACTCACAGTCAGATACACCCTGTGAAGTGTAAAACACCCCCACTGTCCTCAGTAATATTAACACACTGACAGAGAACACAGATTAATATTAACACACTCACTGACACACTGTGTATATCATGACCCACAGTCAGATACACCCTGTGAAGTGTAAAACACCCCCACTGTCCTCAGTAATATTAACACACTGACAGAGAACACAGATTAATATTAACACACTCACTGACACACTGTGTATATCATGACCCACAGTCAGATACACCCTGTGAAGTGTAAAACACCCCCACTGTCCTCAGGAATATTAACACACTGACAGAGAACACAGATTAATATTAACACACTCACTGACACACTGTGTACATCATGACTCACAGTCAGATACACCCTGTGAAGTGTAAAACACCCCCACTGTCCTCAGTAATATTAACACACTGACAGAGAACACAGATTAATATTAACACACTCACTGACACACTGTGTATATCATGACCCACAGTCAGATACACCCTGTGAAGTGTAAAACACCCCCACTGTCCTCAGTAATATTAACACACTGACAGAGAACACAGATTAATATTAACACTCTCACTGACACACTGTGTACATCATGACCCACAGTCAGATACACCCTGTGAAGTGTAAAACACCCCCACTATCCTCAGCAATATTAACACACTGACAGAGAACACAGATTAATATTAACACACCCACTGACACACTGTGTATATCATGACCCACAGTCAGATACACCCTGTGAAGTGTAAAACACCCCCACTGTCCTCAGTAATATTAACACACTGACAGAGAACACAGATTAATATTAACACACTCACTGACACACTGTGTATATCATGACCCACAGTCAGATACACCCTGTGAAGTGTAAAACACCCCCACTGTCCTCAGTAATATTAACACACTGACAGAGAACACAGATTAATATTAACACACTCACTGACACACTGTGTATATCATGACCCACAGTCAGATACACCCTGTGAAGTGTAAAACACCCCCACTGTCCTCAGGAATATTAACACACTGACAGAGAACACAGATTAATATTAACACACTCACTGACACACTGTGTATATCATGACCCACAGTCAGATACACCCTGTGAAGTGTAAAACACCCCCACTGTCCTCAGGAATATTAACACACTGACAGAGAACACAGATTAATATTAACACACTCACTGACACACTGTGTACATCATGACCCACAGTCAGATACACCCTGTGAAGTGTAAAACACCCCCACTGTCCTCAGGAATATTAACACACTGACAGAGAACACAGATTAATATTAACACACTCACTGACACACTGTGTACATCATGACTCACAGTCAGATACACCCTGTGAAGTGTAAAACACCCCCACTGTCCTCAGTAATACTAACACACTGACAGAGAACACAGATTAATATTAACACACTCACTGACACACTGTGTATATCATGACCCACAGTCAGATACACCCTGTGAAGTGTAAAACACCCCCACTGTCCTCAGTAATATTAACACACTGACAGAGAACACAGATTAATATTAACACACTCACTGACACACTGTGTATATCATGACCCACAGTCAGATACACCCTGTGAAGTGTAAAACACCCCCACTGTCCTCAGGAATATTAACACACTGACAGAGAACACAGATTAATATTAACACACTCACTGACACACTGTGTACATCATGACCCACAGTCAGATACACCCTGTGAAGTGTAAAACACCCCCACTGTCCTCAGGAATATTAACACACTGACAGAGAACACAGATTAATATTAACACACTCACTGACACACTGTGTACATCATGACCCACAGTCAGATACACCCTGTGAAGTGTAAAACACCCCCACTGTCCTCAGTAATATTAACACACTGACAGAGAACACAGATTAATATTAACACACTCACTGACACACTGTGTATATCATGACCCACAGTCAGATACACCCTGTGAAGTGTAAAACACCCCCACTGTCCTCAGGAATATTAACACACTGACAGAGAACACAGATTAATATTAACACACTCACTGACACACTGTGTATATCATGACCCACAGTCAGATACACCCTGTGAAGTGTAAAACCCCCCCACTGTCCTCAGGAATATTAACACACTGACAGAGAACACAGATTAATCTTAACACACTCACTGACACACTGTGTACATCATGAACCACAGTCAGATACACCCTGTGAAGTGTAAAACACCCCCACTGTCCTCAGGAATATTAACACACTGACAGAGAACACAGATTAATATTAACACACTCACTGACACACTGTGTACATCATGACTCACAGTCAGATACACCCTGTGAAGTGTAAAACACCCCCACTGTCCTCAGTAATACTAACACACTGACAGAGAACACAGATTAATATTAACACACTCACTGACACACTGTGTATATCATGACCCACAGTCAGATACACCCTGTGAAGTGTAAAACACCCCCACTGTCCTCAGTAATATTAACACACTGACAGAGAACACAGATTAATATTAACACACTCACTGACACACTGTGTATATCATGACCCACAGTCAGATACACCCTGTGAAGTGTAAAACACCCCCACTGTCCTCAGGAATATTAACACACTGACAGAGAACACAGATTAATATTAACACACTCACTGACACACTGTGTACATCATGACCCACAGTCAGATACACCCTGTGAAGTGTAAAACACCCCCACTGTCCTCAGGAATATTAACACACTGACAGAGAACACAGATTAATATTAACACACTCACTGACACACTGTGTACATCATGACTCACAGTCAGATACACCCTGTGAAGTGTAAAACACCCCCACTGTCCTCAGTAATATTAACACACTGACAGAGAACACAGATTAATATTAACACACTCACTGACACACTGTGTATATCATGACCCACAGTCAGATACACCCTGTGAAGTGTAAAACACCCCCACTGTCCTCAGTAATATTAACACACTGACAGAGAACACAGATTAATATTAACACTCTCACTGACACACTGTGTACATCATGACCCACAGTCAGATACACCCTGTGAAGTGTAAAACACCCCCACTATCCTCAGCAATATTAACACACTGACAGAGAACACAGATTAATATTAACACACCCACTGACACACTGTGTATATCATGACCCACAGTCAGATACACACTGTGAAGTGTAAAACATCCCCACTGTCCTCAGGAATATTAACACACTGACAGAGAACACAGATTAATATTAACACACTCACTGACACACTGTGTATATCATGACTCACAGTCAGATAAACCCTGTGAAGTGTAAAACACCCCCACTGTCCTCAGTAATATTAACACACTGACAGAGAACACAGATTAATATTAACACACTCACTGACACACTGTGGACATCATGACCCACAGTCAGATACACCCGGTGAAGTGTAAAACACCCCCACTGTCCTCAGTAATGTTAACACACTGACAGAGAACACAGATTAATATTAACACACTCACTGACACACTGTGTACATCATGACCAACAGTCAGATACACCCTGTGAAGTGTAAAACACCCCCACTGTCCTCAGTAATATTAACACACTGACAGAGAACACAGATTAATATTAACACACTCACTGACACACTGTGTATATCATGACCCACAGTCAGATACACCCTGTGAAGTGTAAAACACCCCCACTGTCCTCAGCAATATTAACACACTGACAGAGAACACAGATTAATATTAACACACTCACTGACACACTGTGTACGTCATGACCCACAGTCAGATACACCCTGTGAAGTGTAAAACACCCCCACTGTCCTCAGTAATATTAACACACTGACAGAGAACACAGATTAATATTAACACACTCACTGACACACTGTGTATATCATGACCCACAGTCAGATACACCCTGTGAAGTGTAAAACACCCCCACTGTCCTCAGGAATATTAACACACTGACAGAGAACACAGATTAATATTAACACACTCACTGACACACTGTGTATATCATGACCCACAGTCAGATACACCCTGTGAAGTGTAAAACACCCCCACTGTCCTCAGGAATATTAACACACTGACAGAGAACACAGATTAATATTAACACACTCACTGACACACTGTGTACATCATGACCCACAGTCAGATACACCCTGTGAAGTGTAAAACACCCCCACTGTCCTCAGGAATATTAACACACTGACAGAGAACACAGATTAATATTAACACACTCACTGACACACTGTGTACATCATGACTCACAGTCAGATACACCCTGTGAAGTGTAAAACACCCCCACTGTCCTCAGTAATATTAACACACTGACAGAGAACACAGATTAATATTAACACACTCACTGACACACTGTGTATATCATGACCCACAGTCAGATACACCCTGCGAAGTGTAAAACACCCCCACTGTCCTCAGTAATATTAACACACTGACAGAGAACACAGATTAATATTAACACTCTCACTGACACACTGTGTACATCATGACCCACAGTCAGATACACCCTGTGAAGTGTAAAACACCCCCACTATCCTCAGCAATATTAACACACTGACAGAGAACACAGATTAATATTAACACACCCACTGACACACTGTGTATATCATGACCCACAGTCAGATACACCCTGTGAAGTGTAAAACATCCCCACTGTCCTCAGGAATATTAACACACTGACAGAGAACACAGATTAATATTAACACACTCACTGACACACTGTGTCTCTCATGACCCACTGTCAGATACACCCTGTGAAGTGTAAAACATCCCCACTGTCCTCAGGAATATTAACACACTGACAGAGAACACAGATTAATATTAACACACTCACTGACACACTGTGTATATCATGACTCACAGTCAGATAAACCCTGTGAAGTGTAAAACACCCCCACTGTCCTCAGTAATATTAACACACTGACAGAGAACACAGATTAATATTAACACACTCACTGACACACTGTGTATATCATGACCCACAGTCAGATAAACACTGTGAAGTGTAAAACACCCCCACTGTCCTCAGGAATATTAAAACACTGACAGAGAACACAGATTAATATTAACACACTCACTGACACACTGTGTATATCATGACCCACAGTCAGATACACCCTGTGAAGTGTAAAACACCCCCACTGTCCTCAGCAATATTAACACACTGACAGAGAACACAGATTAATATTAACACACTCACTGACACACTGTGTATATCATGACCCACAGTCAGATACACCCTGTGAAGTGTAAAACACCCCCACTGTCCTCAGTAATATTAACACACTGACAGAGAACACAGATTAATATTAACACACTCACTGACACACTGTGGACATCATGACCCACAGTCAGATACACCCGGTGAAGTGTAAAACACCCCCACTGTCCTCAGTAATATTAACACACTGACAGAGAACACAGATTAATATTAACACACTCACTGACACACTGTGTACATCATGACCCACAGTCAGATACACCCTGTGAAGTGTAAAACACCCCCACTGTCCTCAGCAATATTAACACACTGACAGAGAACACAGATTAATATTAACACACTCACTGACACACTGTGTATATCATGACCCACAGTCAGATACACCCTGTGAAGTGTAAAACACCCCCACTGTCCTCAGTAATATTAACACACTGACAGAGAACACAGATTAATATTAACACACTCACTGACACACTGTGGACATCATGACCCACAGTCAGATACACCCGGTGAAGTGTAAAACACCCCCACTGTCCTCAGTAATGTTAACACACTGACAGAGAACACAGATTAATATTAACACACTCACTGACACACTGTGTACATCATGACCCACAGTCAGATACACCCTGTGAAGTGTAAAACACCCCCACTGTCCTCAGTAATATTAACACAATGACAGAGTACACAGATTAATATTAACACACTCACTGACACACTGTGTATATCATGACCCACAGTCAGATACACCCTGTGAAGTGTAAAACATCCCCACTGTCCTCAGCAATATTAACACACTGACAGAGAACACAGATTAATATTAACACACTCACTGACACACTGTGTACATCATGATCCACAGTCAGATACACCCTGTGAAGTGTAAAACACCCCCACTGTCCTCAGTAATATTAACACACTGACAGAGAACACAGATTAATATTAACACACTCACTGACACACTGTGTATATCATGACCCAGTGTCAGATAAACCCTGTGAAGTGTAAAACACCCCCACTGTCCTCAGTAATATTAACACACTGACAGAGAACACAGATTAATATTAACACACTCACTGACACACTGTGTACATCATGACCCACAGTCAGATACACCCTGTGAAGTGTAAAACATCCCCACTGTCCTCAGGAATATTAACACACTGACAGAGAACACAGATTAATATTAACACACTCACTGACACACTGTGTATATCATGACTCACAGTCAGATAAACCCTGTGAAGTGTAAAACACCCCCACTGTCCTCAGGAATATTAACACACTGACAGAGAACACAGATTAATATTAACACACTCACTGACACACTGTGGACATCATGACCCACAGTCAGATACACCCGGTGAAGTGTAAAACACCCCCACTGTCCTCAGTAATGTTAACACACTGACAGAGAACACAGATTAATATTAACACACTCACTGACACACTGTGTACATCATGACCCACAGTCAGATACACCCTGTGAAGTGTAAAACACCCCCACTGTCCTCAGTAATATTAACACACTGACAGAGAACACAGATTAATATTAACACACTCACTGACACACTGTGTATATCATGACCCACAGTCAGATACACCCTGTGAAGTGTAAAACACCCCCACTGTCCTCAGCAATATTAACACACTGACAGAGAACACAGATTAATATTAACACACTCACTGACACACTGTGTACGTCATGACCCACAGTCAGATACACCCTGTGAAGTGTAAAACACCCCCACTGTCCTCAGTAATATTAACACACTGACAGAGAACACAGATTAATATTAACACACTCACTGACACACTGTGTATATCATGACCCACAGTCAGATACACCCTGTGAAGTGTAAAACACCCCCACTGTCCTCAGGAATATTAACACACTGACAGAGAACACAGATTAATATTAACACACTCACTGACACACTGTGTATATCATGACCCACAGTCAGATACACCCTGTGAAGTGTAAAACACCCCCACTGTCCTCAGGAATATTAACACACTGACAGAGAACACAGATTAATATTAACACACTCACTGACACACTGTGTACATCATGACCCACAGTCAGATACACCCTGTGAAGTGTAAAACATCCCCACTGTCCTCAGGAATATTAACACACTGACAGAGAACACAGATTAATATTAACACACTCACTGACACACTGTGTACATCATGACTCACAGTCAGATACACCCTGTGAAGTGTAAAACACCCCCACTGTCCTCAGTAATATTAACACACTGACAGAGAACACAGATTAATATTAACACACTCACTGACACACTGTGTATATCATGACCCACAGTCAGATACACCCTGTGAAGTGTAAAACACCCCCACTGTCCTCAGTAATATTAACACACTGACAGAGAACACAGATTAATATTAACACTCTCACTGACACACTGTGTACATCATGACCCACAGTCAGATACACCCTGTGAAGTGTAAAACACCCCCACTATCCTCAGCAATATTAACACACTGACAGAGAACACAGATTAATATTAACACACCCACTGACACACTGTGTATATCATGACCCACAGTCAGATACACCCTGTGAAGTGTATAACATCCCCACTGTCCTCAGGAATATTAACACACTGACAGAGAACACAGATTAATATTAACACACTCACTGACACACTGTGTCTCTCATGACCCACTGTCAGATACACACTGTGAAGTGTAAAACATCCCCACTGTCCTCAGGAATATTAACACACTGACAGAGAACACATATTGATATTAACACACTCACTGACACACTGTGTATATCATGACTCACAGTCAGATAAACCCTGTGAAGTGTAAAACACCCCCACTGTCCTCAGTAATATTAACACACTGACAGAGAACACAGATTAATATTAACACACTCACTGACACACTGTGTATATCATGACCCACAGTCAGATAAACACTGTGAAGTGTAAAACACCCCCACTGTCCTCAGGAATATTAAAACACTGACAGAGAACACAGATTAATATTAACACACTCACTGACACACTGTGTATATCATGACCCACAGTCAGATACACCCTGTGAAGTGTAAAACACCCCCACTGTCCTCAGCAATATTAACACACTGACAGAGAACACAGATTAATATTAACACACTCACTGACACACTGTGTATATCATGACCCACAGTCAGATACACCCTGTGAAGTGTAAAACACCCCCACTGTCCTCAGTAATATTAACACACTGACAGAGAACACAGATTAATATTAACACACTCACTGACACACTGTGTACATCATGACCCACAGTCAGATACACCCTGTGAAGTGTAAAACACCCCCACTGTCCTCAGCAATATTAACACACTGACAGAGAACACAGATTAATATTAACACACTCACTGACACACTGTGGACATCATGACCCACAGTCAGATACACCCGGTGAAGTGTAAAACACCCCCACTGTCCTCAGTAATGTTAACACACTGACAGAGAACACAGATTAATATTAACACACTCACTGACACACTGTGTATATCATGACCCACAGTCAGATACACCCTGTGAAGTGTAAAACACCCCCACTGTCCTCAGTAATATTAACACACTGACAGAGAACACAGATTAATATTAACACATTCACTGACACACTGTGTACATCATGACCCACAGTCAGATACACCCGGTGAAGTGTAAAACACCCCCACTGTCCTCAGTAATGTTAACACACTGACAGAGAACACAGATTAATATTAACACACTCACTGACACACTGTGTACATCATGACCCACAGTCAGATACACCCTGTGAAGTGTAAAACACCCCCACTGTCCTCAGTAATATTAACACACTGACAGAGTACACAGATTAATATTAACACACTCACTGACACACTGTGTATATCATGACCCACAGTCAGATACACCCTGTGAAGTGTAAAACACCCCCACTGTCCTCAGTAATATTAACACACTGACAGAGAACACAGATTAATATTAACACACTCACTGACACACTGTGTATATCATGACCCACAGTCAGATACACCCTGTGAAGTGTAAAACACCCCCACTGTCCTCAGTAATATTAACACACTGACAGAGAACACAGATTAATATTAACACTCTCACTGACACACTGTGTACATCATGACCCACAGTCAGATACACCCTGTGAAGTGTAAAACACCCCCACTATCCTCAGCAATATTAACACACTGACAGAGAACACAGATTAATATTAACACACCCACTGACACACTGTGTATATCATGACCCACAGTCAGATACACCCTGTGAAGTGTAAAACATCCCCACTGTCCTCAGGAATATTAACACACTGACAGAGAACACAGATTAATATTAACACACTCACTGACACACTGTGTCTCTCATGACCCACTGTCAGATACACACTGTGAAGTGTAAAACATCCCCACTGTCCTCAGGAATATTAACACACTGACAGAGAACACATATTGATATTAACACACTCACTGACACACTGTGTATATCATGACTCACAGTCAGATAAACCCTGTGAAGTGTAAAACACCCCCACTGTCCTCAGTAATATTAACACACTGACAGAGAACACAGATTAATATTAACACACTCACTGACACACTGTGTATATCATGACCCACAGTCAGATAAACACTGTGAAGTGTAAAACACCGCCACTGTCCTCAGGAATATTAAAACACTGACAGAGAACACAGATTAATATTAACACACTCACTGACACACTGTGTATATCATGACCCACAGTCAGATACACCCTGTGAAGTGTAAAACACCCCCACTGTCCTCAGCAATATTAACACACTGACAGAGAACACAGATTAATATTAACACACTCACTGACACACTGTGTATATCATGACCCACAGTCAGATACACCCTGTGAAGTGTAAAACACCCCCACTGTCCTCAGTAATATTAACACACTGACAGAGAACACAGATTAATATTAACACACTCACTGACACACTGTGTACATCATGACCCACAGTCAGATACACCCTGTGAAGTGTAAAACACCCCCACTGTCCTCAGCAATATTAACACACTGACAGAGAACACAGATTAATATTAACACACTCACTGACACACTGTGGACATCATGACCCACAGTCAGATACACCCGGTGAAGTGTAAAACACCCCCACTGTCCTCAGTAATGTTAACACACTGACAGAGAACACAGATTAATATTAACACACTCACTGACACACTGTGTATATCATGACCCACAGTCAGATACACCCTGTGAAGTGTAAAACACCCCCACTGTCCTCAGTAATATTAACACACTGACAGAGAACACAGATTAATATTAACACATTCACTGACACACTGTGTACATCATGACCCACAGTCAGATACACCCGGTGAAGTGTAAAACACCCCCACTGTCCTCAGTAATGTTAACACACTGACAGAGAACACAGATTAATATTAACACACTCACTGACACACTGTGTACATCATGACCCACAGTCAGATACACCCTGTGAAGTGTAAAACACCCCCACTGTCCTCAGTAATATTAACACACTGACAGAGTACACAGATTAATATTAACACACTCACTGACACACTGTGTACATCATGATCCACAGTCAGATACACCCTGTGAAGTGTAAAACACCCCCACTGTCCTCAGTAATATTAACACACTGACAGAGAACACAGATTAATATTAACACACTCACTGACACACTGTGTATATCATGACCCAGTGTCAGATAAACCCTGTGAAGTGTAAAACACCCCCACTGTCCTCAGTAATATTAACACACTGACAGAGAACACAGATTAATATTAACACACTCACTGACACACTGTGTACATCATGACCCACAGTCAGATACACCCTGTGAAGTGTAAAACATCCCCACTGTCCTCAGGAATATTAACACACTGACAGAGAACACAGATTAATATTAACACACTCACTGACACACTGTGTATATCATGACTCACAGTCAGATAAACCCTGTGAAGTGTAAAACACCCCCACTGTCCTCAGTAATATTAACACACTGACAGAGAACACAGATTAATATTAACACACTCACTGAAACACTGTGGACATCATGACCCACAGTCAGATACACCCGGTGAAGTGTAAAACACCCCCACTGTCCTCAGTAATGTTAACACACTGACAGAGAACACAGATTAATATTAACACACTCACTGACACACTGTGTACATCATGACCCACAGTCAGATACACCCTGTGAAGTGTAAAACACCCCCACTGTCCTCAGTAATATTAACACACTGACAGAGAACACAGATTAATATTAACACACTCACTGACACACTGTGTATATCATGACCCACAGTCAGATACACCCTGTGAAGTTTAAAACACCCCCACTGTCCTCAGCAATATTAACACACTGACAGAGAACACAGATTAATATTAACACACTCACTGACACACTGTGTACGTCATGACCCACAGTCAGATACACCCTGTGAAGTGTAAAACACCCCCACTGTCCTCAGTAATATTAACACACTGACAGAGAACACAGATTAATATTAACACACTCACTGACACACTGTGTATATCATGACCCACAGTCAGATACACCCTGTGAAGTGTAAAACACCCCCACTGTCCTCAGCAATATTAACACACTGACAGAGAACACAGATTAATATTAACACACTCACTGACACACTGTGTATATCATGACCCACAGTCAGATACACCCTGTGAAGTGTAAAACACCCCCACTGTCCTCAGGAATATTAACACACTGACAGAGAACACAGATTAATATTAACACACTCACTGACACACTGTGTACATCATGACCCACAGTCAGATACACCCTGTGAAGTGTAAAACACCCCCACTGTCCTCAGGAATATTAACACACTGACAGAGAACACAGATTAATATTAACACACTCACTGACACACTGTGTACATCATGACTCACAGTCAGATACACCCTGTGAAGTGTAAAACACCCCCACTGTCCTCAGTAATATTAACACACTGACAGAGAACACAGATTAATATTAACACACTCACTGACACACTGTGTATATCATGACCCACAGTCAGATACACCCTGTGAAGTGTAAAACACCCCCACTGTCCTCAGTAATATTAACACACTGACAGAGAACACAGATTAATATTAACACTCTCACTGACACACTGTGTACATCATGACCCACAGTCAGATACACCCTGTGAAGTGTAAAACACCCCCACTGTCCTCAGTAATATTAACACACTGACAGAGAACACAGATTAATATTAACACACCCACTGACACACTGTGTATATCATGACCCACAGTCAGATACACCCTGTGAAGTGTAAAACATCCCCACTGTCCTCAGGAATATTAACACACTGACAGAGAACACAGATTAATATTAACACACTCACTGACACACTGTGTCTCTCATGACCCACAGTCAGATACACCCTGTGAAGTGTAAAACATCCCCACTGTCCTCAGGAATATTAACACACTGACAGAGAACACAGATTAATATTAACACACTCACTGACACACTGTGTATATCATGACTCACAGTCAGATAAACCCTGTGAAGTGTAAAACACCCCCACTGTCCTCAGTAATATTAACACACTGACAGAGAACACAGATTAATATTAACACACTCACTGACACACTGTGGACATCATGACCCACAGTCAGATACACCCGGTGAAGTGTAAAACACCCCCACTGTCCTCAGTAATGTTAACACACTGACAGAGAACACAGATTAATATTAACACACTCACTGACACACTGTGTACATCATGACCCACAGTCAGATACACCCTGTGAAGTGTAAAACACCCCCACTGTCCTCAGTAATATTAACACACTGACAGAGTACACAGATTAATATTAACACACTCACTGACACACTGTGTACATCATGATCCACAGTCAGATACACCCTGTGAAGTGTAAAACACCCCCACTGTCCTCAGTAATATTAACACACTGACAGAGAACACAGATTAATATTAACGCACTCACTGACACACTGTGTATATCATGACCCAGTGTCAGATAAACCCTGTGAAGTGTAAAACATCCCCACTGTCCTCAGTAATATTAACACACTGACAGAGAACACAGATTAATATTGACACACTCACTGACACACTGCGTACATCATGACCCACAGTCAGATAAACCCTGTGAAGTGTAAAACACCGCCACTGTCCTCAGTAATATTAACACACTGACAGAGAACACAGATTAATATTAACACACTCACTGACACACTGTGTATATCATGACCCACAGTCAGATAAACCCTGTGAAGTGTAAAACATCTCCACTGTCCTCAGGAATATTAACACACTGACAGAGAACACAGATTAATATTAACACACTCACTGACACACTGTGTACATCATGACCCAGAGTCAGATACACCCTGTGAAGTGTAAAACACCCCCACTGTCCTCAGGAATATTAACACACTGACAGAGAACACAGATTAATATTAACACACTCACTGACACACTGTGTATATCATGACCCACAGTCAGATACACCCTGTGAAGTGTAAAACATCCCCACTGTCATCAGGAATATTAGCACACTGACAGAGAACACAGATTAATATTAACACACTCACTGACACACCGTGTATATCATGACCCACAGCCAGATACACCCTGTGAAGGGTAAAACACCCCCACTGTCCTCAGTAATATTAACACACTGACAGAGAACACAGATTAATAATAACACACTCACTGACACACTGTGTACATCATGACCCACAGTCAGATAAACCCTGTGAAGTCTAAAACATCCCCACTGTCATCAGGAATATTAGCACACTGACAGAGAACACAGATTAATATTAACACACTCACTGACACACTGTGTATATCATGACCCACAGTCAGATACACCCTGTGAAGTGTAAAACACCCCCACTGTCCTCAGTAATATTAACACACTGACAGAGAACACAGATTAATATTAACACACTCACTGACACACTGTGTATATCATGACCCAGTGTCAGATAAACCCTGTGAAGTGTAAAACACCCCCACTGTCCTCAGTAATATTAACACACTGACAGAGAACACAGATTAATATTAACACACTCACTGACACACTGTGTACATCATGACCCACAGTCAGATAAACCCTGTGAAGTGTAAAACACCGCCACTGTCCTCAGTAATATTAACACACTGACAGAGAACACAGATTAATATTAACACACTCACTGACACACTGTGTACATCATGACCCACAGTCAGATAAACCCTGTGAAGTGTAAAACACCCCCACTGTCCTCAGGAATATTAACACACTGACAGAGAACACAGATTAATATTAACACACTCACTGACACACTGTGTACATCATGACCCACAGTCAGATACACCCTGTGAAGTGTAAAACACCCCCACTGTCCTCAGTAATATTAACACACTGACAGAGAACACAGATTAATATTAACACACTCACTGACACACTGTGTATATCATGACCCACAGTCAGATACACCCTGTGAAGTGTAAAACACCCCCACTGTCCTCAGTAATATTAACACACTGACAGAGAACACAGATTAATATTAAAACACTCACTGACACACTGTGTATATCATGACCCACAGTCAGATAAACCCTGTGAAGTGTAAAACACCCCCACTGTCCTCAGGAATATTAACACACTGACAGAGAACGCAGATGAATATTAACACACTCACTGACACACTGTGTCTATCATGACCCACAGTCAGATACACCCTGTGAAGTGTAAAACATCCCCACAGTCCTCAGTAATATTAACACACTGACAGAGAACACAGATTAATATTAACACACTCACTGACAAACTGTGTATATCATGACCCACAGTCAGATACACCCTGTGAAGTGTAAAACACCCCCACTGTCCACAGTAATATTAACACACTGACAGAGAACACAGATTAATATTAACACACTCACTGACACACTGTGTATATCATGACCCACAGTCAGATACACCCTGTGAAGTGTAAAACATCCCCACTGTCCTCAGGAATATTAACACACTGACAGAGAACACAGATTAATATTAACACGCTCACTGACACACTGTGTATATCATGACCCACAGTCAGATACACCCTGTGAAGTGTAAAACACCCCCACTGTCCTCAGTAATATTAACACACTGACAGAGAACACAGATTAATATTAACACACTCACTGACACACTGTGTACATCATGATCCACAGTCAGATACACCCTGTGAAGTGTAAAACACCCCCACTGTCCTCAGGAATATTAACACACTGACAGAGAACACAGATTAATATTAACACACTCACTGACACACTGTGTATATCATGACCCACAGTCAGATACACCCTGTGAAGTGTAAAACACCCCCACTGTCCTCAGGAATATTAACACACTGACAGAGAACACAGATTAATATTAACACACTCACTGACACACTGTGTATATCATGACCCACAGTCAGATACACCCTGTGAAGTGTAAAACACCCCCACTGTCCTTAGCAATATTAACACACTGACAGAGAACACAGATTAATATTAACACACTCACTGACACACTGTGTATATCATGACCCACAGTCAGATACACCCTGTGAAGTGTAAAACACCCCCACTGTCCTCAGTAATATTAACACACTGACAGAGAACACAGATTAATATTAACACACTCACTGACACACTGTGTACATCATGACCCACAGTCAGATACACCCTGTGAAGTGTAAAACACCCCCACTGTCCTCAGTAATATTAACACACTGACAGAGAACACAGATTAATATTAACACACTCACTGACACACTGTGTACATCATGACCCACAGTCAGATACACCCTGTGAAGTGTAAAACACCCCCACTGTCCTCAGTAATATTAATACACTGACAGAGAACACAGATTAATATTAACACACTCACTGACACACTGTGTACATCATGACCCACAGTCAGATACACCCTGTGAAGTGTAAAACACCCCCACTGTCCTCAGTAATATTAACACACTGACAGAGAACACAGATTAATATTAACACACTCACTGACACACTGTGTATATCATCACCCACAGTCAGATACAGCCTGTGAAGTGTAAAACACCCCCACTGTCCTCAGTGATATGAACACACTGACAGAGAACACAGATTAATATTAACACACTCACTGACACACTGTGTACGCCATGACCCACAGTCAGATACATCCTGTGAAGTGTAAAACACCCCCACTGTCCTCAGTAATATTAACACACTGACAGAGAACACAGATTAATATTAACACACTCACTGACACACTGTGTGCATAATGACCCACAGTCAGATACACCCTGTGAAGTGTAAAACACCCCCACTGTCCTCAGGAATATTAACACACTGACAGAGAACACAGATTAATATTAACACACTCACTGACACACTGTGTATATCATGACCCACAGTCAGATACACCCTGTGAAGTGTAAAACACCCCCACTGTCCTCAGCAATATTAACACACTGACAGAGAACACAGATTAATATTAACACACTCACTGACACACTGTGTATATCATGACCCACAGTCAGATACACCCTGTGAAGTGTAAAACATCCCCACTGTCCTCAGTAATATTAACACACTGACAGAGAACACAGATTAATATTAACACACTCACTGACACACTGTGTACATCATGACCCACAGTCAGATAAACCCTGTGAAGTGTAAAACATCCCCACTGTCCTCAGTAATATTAACACACTGACAGAGAACACAGATTAATATTAACACACTCACTGACACACTGTATATCATGACCCACAGTCAGATACACCCTGTGAAGTGTAAAACATCCCCACTGTCCTCAGTAATATTAACACACTGACAGAGAACACAGATTAATATTAACACACTCACTGACACACTGTGTATATCATGACCCACAGCCAGATACACCCTGTGAAGTGTAAAACACCCCCACTGTCCTCAGCAATATTAACACACTGACAGAGAACACAGATTAATATTAACACACTCACTGACACACTGTGTATATCATGACCCACAGTCAGATACACCCTGTGAAGTGTAAAACACCCCCACTGTCCTCAGTAATATTAACACACTGACAGAGAACACAGATTAATATTAACACACTCACTGACACACAGTGTATATCATGACCCACAGTTAGATACACCCTGTGAAGTGTAAAACACCCCCACTGTCCTCAGTAATATTAACACACTGACAGAGAACACAGATTAATATTAAAACACTCACTGACACACTGTGTACATCATGACCCACAGTCAGATACACCCTGTGAAGTGTAAAACACCCCCACTGTCCTCAGTAATATTAACACACTGACAGAGAACACAGATTAATATTAACACACTCACTGACACACTGTGTATATCATGACCCACAGTCAGATACACCCTGTGAAGTGTAAAACACCCCCACTGTCCTCAGTAATATTAATACACTGACAGAGAACACAGATTAATATTAACACACTCACTGACACACTGTGTATATCATGACCCACAGTCAGATACACCCTGTGAAGTGTAAAACATCCCCACTGTCCTCAGCAATATTAACACACTGACAGAGAACACAGATTAATACTAACACACTCACTGACACACTGTGTATATCATGACCCACAGTCAGATACACCCTGTGAAGTGTAAAACATCCCCACTGTCCTCAGTAATATTAACACATTGACAGAGAACACAGATTAATATTAACACTCTCACTGACACACAGTGTACATCATGACTCACAGTCAGATACACCCTGTGAAGTGTAAAACACCCCCACTGTCCTCAGTAATATTAACACACTGACAGAGAACACAGATTAATATTAACACACTCACTGACACACTGTGTATATCATGACCCACAGTCAGATAAACCCAGTGAAGTGTAAAACACCCCCACTGTCCTCAGTAATATTAACACACTGACAGAGAACACAGATTAATATTAACACACTCACTGACACACTGTGTATATCATGACTCACAGTCAGATACACCCTGTGAAGTGTAAAACACCCCCACTGTCCTCAGCAATATTAACACACTGACAGAGAACACAGATTAATATTAACACACTCACTGACACACTGTGTACATCATGACCCACAGTCAGATACACCCTGTGAAGTGTAAAACACCCCCACTGTCCTCAGCAATATTAACACACTGACAGAGAACACAGATTAATATTAAAACACTCACTGACACACTGTGTACATCATGACCCACAGTCAGATACACCCTGTGAAGTGTAAAACACCCCCACTGTCCTCAGTAATATTAACACACTGACAGAGAACACAGATTAATATTAACACTCTCACTGACACACTGTGTATATCATGACCCACAGTCAGATAAACCCTGTGAAGTGTAAAACATCCCCACTGTCCTCAGCAATATTAACACACTGACAGAGAACACAGATTAATATTAACACACTCACTGACACACTGTGTATATCATGACCCACAGTCAGATACACCCTGTGAAGTGTAAAACACCCCCACTGTCCTCAGTAATATTAACACACTGACAGAGAACACAGATTAATATTAACACACTCACTGACACACTGTGTACATCATGACCCACAGTCAGATACACCCTGTGAAGTGTAAAACATTCCCACTGTCCTCAGTAATATTAACACACTGACAGAGAACACAGATTAATATTAACACACTCACTGACACACTGTGTATATCATGACCCAGAGTCAGATACACCCTGTGAAGTAAAAAACACCCCCACTGTCCTCAGGAATATTAACACACTGACAGAGAACACAGATTAATATTAACACACTCACTGACACACTGTGTATATCATGACCCACAGCCAGATACACCCTGTGAAGTGTAAAACACCCCCACTGTCCTCAGTAATATTAACACACTGACAGAGAACACAGATTAATATTAACACACTCACTGACACACTGTGTACATCATGACCCACAGTCAGATACACCCCGTGAAGTGTAAAACACCCCCACTGTCCTCAGGAATATTAACACACTGACAGAGAACACAGATTAATATTAACACACTCACTGACACACTGTGCATATCATGACCCACAGTCAGATACACCCTGTGAAGTGTAAAACACCCCCACTGTCCTCAGGAATATTAACACACTGACAGAGAACACAGATTAATATTAACACACTCACTGACACACTGTGTATATCATGACCCACAGTCAGATAAACCCTGTGAAGTGTAAAACACCCCCACTGTCCTCAGTAATATTAACACACTGACAGAGAACACAGATTAATATTAACACACTCACTGACACACTGTGTATATCATGACCCAGAGTCAGATACACCCTGTGAAGTGTAAAACATCCCCACTGTCCTCAGGAATATTAACACACTGACAGAGAACACAGATTAATATTAACACACTCACTGACACACTGTGTATATCATGACCCACAGTCAGATACACCCTGTGAAGTGTAAAACACCCCCACTGTCCTCAGGAATATTAACACACTGACAGAGAACACAGATTAATATTAACACACTCACTGACACACTGTGTATATCATGACCCACAGTCAGATACACCCTGTGAAGTGTAAAACACCCCCACTGTCCTCAGTAATATTAACACACTGACAGAGAACACAGATTAATATTAACACTCTCACTGACACACTGTGTATATCATGACCCACAGTCAGATAAACCCTGTGAAGTGTAAAACATCCCCACTGTCCTCAGCAATATTAACACACTGACAGAGAACACAGATTAATATTAACACACTCACTGACACATTGTGTATATCATGACCCACAGTCAGATACACCCTGTGAAGTGTAAAACACCCCCACTGTCCTCAGGAATATTAACACACTGACAGAGAACACAGATTAATATTAACACACTCACTGACACACTGTGTATATCATGATCCACAGTCAGATACACCCTGTGAAGTGTAAAACACCCCCACTGTCCTCAGTAATATTAACATGCTGACAGAGAACACAGATTAATATTAACACACTCACTGACACACTGTGTATATCATGACCCACAGTCAGATACACCCTGTGAAGTGTAAAACACCCCCACTGTCCTCAGGAATATTAACACACTGACAGAGAACACAGATTAATATTAACACACTCACTGACACACTGTGTATATCATGACCCACAGTCAGATACACCCTGTGAAGTGTAAAACACCCCCACTGTCCTCAGTAATATTAACACACTGACAGAGAACACAGATTAATATTAACACACTCACTGACACACTGTGTATATCGTGACCCACAGTCAGATACACCCTGTGAAGTGTAAAACACCCCCACTGTCCTCAGTAATATTAACACACTGACAGAGAACACAGATTAATATTAACACACTCACTGACACACTGTGTATATCATGACCCACAGTCAGATACACCCTGTGAAGTGTAAAACACCCCCACTGTCCTCAGTAATATTAACACACTGACAGAGAACACAGATTAATATTAACACACTCACTGACACACTGTGTATATCATGACCCAGTGTCAGATACACCCTGTGAAGTGTAAAACACCCCCACTGTCCTCAGTAATATTAACACACTGACAGAGAACACAGATTAATATTAACACACTCACTGACACACTGTGTACATCATGACCCACAGTCAGATACACCCTGTGAAGTGTAAAACACCCCCACTGTCCTCAGTAATATTAACACACTGACAGAGAACACAGATTAATATTAACACACTCACTGACACACTGTGTATATCATGACCCTCAGTCAGATACACCCTGTGAAGTGTAAAACACCCCCACTGTCCTCAGGAATATTAACACACTGACAGAGAACACAGATTAATATTAACACACTCACTGACATACTGTGTATATCATGACCCACAGACAGATAAACCCTGTGAAGTGTAAAACACCCCCACTGTCCTCAGTAATATTAACACACTGACAGAGAACACAGATTAATATTAACACACTCACTGACACACTGTGTATATCATGACCCAGAGTCAGATACACCCGGTGAAGTGTAAAACACCCCCACTGTCCTCAGGAATATTAACACACTGACAGAGAACACAGATTAATATTAACACACTCACTGACACACTGTGTATATCATGACCCACAGTCAGATACACCCTGTGAAGTGTAAAACACCCCCACTGTCCTCAGTGATATTAACACACTGACAGAGAACACAGATTAATATTAACACACTCACTGACACACTGTGTACATCATGACTCACAGTCAGATACACCCTGTGAAGTGTAAAACACCCCCACTGTCCTCAGTAATATTAACACACTGACAGAGTACACAGATTAATATTAACACACTCACTGACATACTGTGTACATCATGACCCACAGTCAGATACACCCTGTGAAGTGTAAAACACCGCCACTGTCCTCAGTAATATTAACACACTGACAGAGTACACAGATTAATATTAACACACTCACTGACACACTGTGTACATGATGACCCACAGTCAGATACACCCTGTGAAGTGTAAAACACCCCCACTGTCCTCAGGAATATTAACACACTGACAGAGAACACAGATTAATATTAACACACTCACTGACACACTCTGTATATCATGACCCACAGTCAGATACACCCGGTGAAGTGTAAAACACCCCCACTGTCCTCAGTAATATTAACACACTGACAGAGAAGACAGATTAATATTAACACACTCACTGACACACTGTGTATATCATGACCCACAGTCAGATACACCCTGTGAAGTGTAAAACACCCCCACTGTCCTCAGTAATATTAACACACTGACAGAGAACACAGATTAATATTAACACACTCACTGACACACTGTGTATATCATGACCCACAGCCAGATACACCCTGTGAAGTGTAAAACACCCCACTGTCCTCAGTAATATTAACACACTGACAGAGAACACAGATTAATATTAACACACTCACTGACACACTGTGTATATCATGACCCAGAGTCAGATACACCCTGTGAAGTGTAAAACACCCCCACTGTCCTCAGGAATATTAACACACTGACAGAGAACACAGATTAATATTAACACACTCACTGACACACTGTGTATATCATGACCCACAGTCAGATACACCCTGTGAAGTGTAAAACATCCCCACTGTCCTCAGTAATATTAACACACTGACAGAGAACACAGATTAATATTAACACACTCACTGACACACTGTGTATATCATGACCCACAGTCAGATACAGCCTGTGAAGTGTAAAACATCCCCACTGTCCTCAGTAATATTAACACACTGACAGAGAACACAGATTAATATTAACACACTCACTGACACACTGTGTACATCATGACCCACAGTCAGATACAGCCTGTGAAGTGTAAAACACCCCCACTGTCCTCAGTAATATTAACACACTGACAGAGAACACAGATTAATATTAACACACTCACTGACACACTGTGTATATCATGACCCACAGCCAGATACACCCTGTGAAGTGTAAAACACCCCCACTGTCCTCAGTAATATTAACACACTGACAGAGAACACAGATTAATATTAACACACTCACTGACACACTGTGTACATCATGACCCACAGTCAGATACACCCCGTGAAGTGTAAAACACCCCCACTGTCCTCAGGAATATTAACACACTGACAGAGAACACAGATTAATATTAACACACTCACTGACACACTGTGTATATCATGACCCACAGTCAGATACACCCTGTGAAGTGTAAAACACCCCCACTGTCCTCAGGAATATTAACACACTGACAGAGAACACAGATTAATATTAACACACTCACTGACACACTGTGTATATCATGACCCACAGTCAGATAAACCCTGTGAAGTGTAAAACACCCCCACTGTCCTCAGTAATATTAACACACTGACAGAGAACACAGATTAATATTAACACACTCACTGACACACTGTGTATATCATGACCCAGAGTCAGATACACCCTGTGAAGTGTAAAACATCCCCACTGTCCTCAGGAATATTAACACACTGACAGAGAACACAGATTAATATTAACACACTCACTGACACACTGTGTATATCATGACCCACAGTCAGATACACCCTGTGAAGTGTAAAACACCCCCACTGTCCTCAGGAATATTAACACACTGACAGAGAACACAGATTAATATTAACACACTCACTGACACACTGTGTATATCATGACCCACAGTCAGATACACCCTGTGAAGTGTAAAACACCCCCACTGTCCTCAGTAATATTAACACACTGACAGAGAACACAGATTAATATTAACACTCTCACTGACACACTGTGTATATCATGACCCACAGTCAGATAAACCCTGTGAAGTGTAAAACATCCCCACTGTCCTCAGCAATATTAACACACTGACAGAGAACACAGATTAATATTAACACACTCACTGACACACTGTGTATATCATGACCCACAGTCAGATACACCCTGTGAAGTGTAAAACACCCCCACTGTCCTCAGGAATATTAACACACTGACAGAGAACACAGATTAATATTAACACACTCACTGACACACTGTGTATATCATGATCCACAGTCAGATACACCCTGTGAAGTGTAAAACACCCCCACTGTCCTCAGTAATATTAACATACTGACAGAGAACACAGATTAATATTAACACACTCACTGACACACTGTGTATATCATGACCCACAGTCAGATACACCCTGTGAAGTGTAAAACACCCCCACTGTCCTCAGGAATATTAACACACTGACAGAGAACACAGATTAATATTAACACACTCACTGACACACTGTGTATATCATGACCCACAGTCAGATACACCCTGTGAAGTGTAAAACACCCCCACTGTCCTCAGTAATATTAACACACTGACAGAGAACACAGATTAATATTAACACACTCACTGACACACTGTGTATATCATGACCCACAGTCAGATACACCCTGTGAAGTGTAAAACACCCCCACTGTCCTCAGTAATATTAACACACTGACAGAGAACACAGATTAATATTAACACACTCACTGACACACTGTGTATATCATGACCCACAGTCAGATACACCCTGTGAAGTGTAAAACACCCCCACTGTCCTCAGTAATATTAACACACTGACAGAGAACACAGATTAATATTAACACACTCACTGACACACTGTGTATATCATGACCCAGAGTCAGATACACCCTGTGAAGTGTAAAACACCCCCACTGTCCTCAGTAATATTAACACACTGACAGAGAACACAGATTAATATTAACACACTCACTGACACACTGTGTACATCATGACCCACAGTCAGATACACCCTGTGAAGTGTAAAACACCCCCACTGTCCTCAGTAATATTAACACACTGACAGAGAACACAGATTAATATTAACACACTCACTGACACACTGTGTATATCATGACCCACAGTCAGATACACCCTGTGAAGTGTAAAACACCCCCACTGTCCTCAGGAATATTAACACACTGACAGAGAACACAGATTAATATTAACACACTCACTGACACACTGTGTATATCATGACCCACAGTCAGATACACCCTGTGAAGTGTAAAACACCCCCACTGTCCTCAGGAATATTAACACACTGACAGAGAACACAGATTAATATTAACACACTCACTGACACACTGTGTATATCATGACCCACAGTCAGATAAACCCTGTGAAGTGTAAAACACCCCCACTGTCCTCAGTAATATTAACACACTGACAGAGAACACAGATTAATATTAACACACTCACTGACACACTGTGTATATCATGACCCAGAGTCAGATACACCCGGTGAAGTGTAAAACACCCCCACTGTCCTCAGGAATATTAACACACTGACAGAGAACACAGATTAATATTAACACACTCACTGACACACTGTGTATATCATGACCCACAGTCAGATACACCCTGTGAAGTGTAAAACACCCCCACTGTCCTCAGTAATATTAACACACTGACAGAGAACACAGATTAATATTAACACACTCACTGACACACTGTGTACATCATGACTCACAGTCAGATACACCCTGTGAAGTGTAAAACACCCCCACTGTCCTCAGTAATATTAACACACTGACAGAGTACACAGATTAATATTAACACACTCACTGACATACTGTGTACATCATGACCCACAGTCAGATACACCCTGTGAAGTGTAAAACACCGCCACTGTCCTCAGTAATATTAACACACTGACAGAGTACACAGATTAATATTAACACACTCACTGACACACTGTGTACATCATGACCCACAGTCAGATACACCCTGTGAAGTGTAAAACACCCCCACTGTCCTCAGGAATATTAACACACTGACAGAGAACACAGATTAATATTAACACACTCACTGACACACTCTGTATATCATGACCCACAGTCAGATACACCCGGTGAAGTGTAAAACACCCCCACTGTCCTCAGTAATATTAACACACTGACAGAGAAGACAGATTAATATTAACACACTCACTGACACACTGTGTATATCATGACCCACAGTCAGATACACCCTGTGAAGTGTAAAACACCCCCACTGTCCTCAGGAATATTAACACACTGACAGAGAACACAGATTAATATTAACACACTCACTGACACACTGTGTATATCATGACCCACAGTCAGATACACCCTGTGAAGTGTAAAACACCCCCACTGTCCTCAGTAATATTAACACACTGACAGAGAACACAGATTAATATTAACACACTCACTGACACACTGTGTATATCATGACCCAGAGTCAGATACACCCTGTGAAGTGTAAAACACCCCCACTGTCCTCAGTAATATTAACACACTGACAGAGAACACAGATTAATATTAACACTCTCACTGACACACTGTGTATATCATGACCCACAGTCAGATAAACCCTGTGAAGTGTAAAACATCCCCACTGTCCTCAGCAATATTAACACACTGACAGAGAACACAGATTAATATTAACACACTCACTGACACACTGTGTATATCATGACCCACAGTCAGATACACCCAGTGAAGTGTAAAACACCCCCACTGTCCTCAGGAATATTAACACACTGACAGAGAACACAGATTAATATTAACACAATCACTGACACACTGTGTATATCATGATCCACAGTCAGATACACCCTGTGAAGTGTAAAACACCCCCACTGTCCTCAGTAATATTAACATACTGACAGAGAACACAGATTAATATTAACACACTCACTGACACACTGTGTATATCATGACCCACAGTCAGATACACCCTGTGAAGTGTAAAACACCCCCACTGTCCTCAGGAATATTAACACACTGACAGAGAACACAGATTAATATTAACACACTCACTGATACACTGTGTATATCATGACCCACAGTCAGATACACCCTGTGAAGTGTAAAACACCCCCACTGTCCTCAGTAATATTAACACACTGACAGAGAACACAGATTAATATTAACACACTCACTGACACACTGTGTATATCATGACCCAGAGTCAGATACACCCTGTGAAGTGTAAAACACCCCCACTGTCCTCAGTAATATTAACACACTGACAGAGAACACAGATTAATATTAACACACTCACTGACACACTGTGTATATCATGACCCACAGTCAGATACACCCTGTGAAGTGTAAAACACCCCCACTGTCCTCAGTAATATTAACACACTGACAGAGAACACAGATTAATATTAACACACTCACTGACACACTGTGTATATCATGACCCAGAGTCAGATACACCCTGTGAAGTGTAAAACACCCCCACTGTCCTCAGTAATATTAACACACTGACAGAGAACACAGATTAATATTAACACACTCACTGACACACTGTGTACATCATGACCCACAGTCAGATACACCCTGTGAAGTGTAAAACACCCCCACTGTCCTCAGTAATATTAACACACTGACAGAGAACACAGATTAATATTAACACACTCACTGACACACTGTGTATATCATGACCCACAGTCAGATACACCCTGTGAAGTGTAAAACACCCCCACTGTCCTCAGGAATATTAACACACTGACAGAGAACACAGATTAATATTAACACACTCACTGACACACTGTGTATATCATGACCCACAGTCAGATACACCCTGTGAAGTGTAAAACACCCCCACTGTCCTCAGGAATATTAACACACTGACAGAGAACACAGATTAATATTAACACACTCACTGACACACTGTGTATATCATGACCCACAGTCAGATCAACCCTGTGAAGTGTAAAACACCCCCACTGTCCTCAGTAATATTAACACACTGACAGAGAACACAGATTAATATTAACACACTCACTGACACACTGTGTATATCATGACCCAGAGTCAGATACACCCGGTGAAGTGTAAAACACCCCCACCGTCCTCAGGAATATTAACACACTGACAGAGAACACAGATTAATATTAACACACTCACTGACACACTGTGTATATCATGACCCACAGTCAGATACACCCTGTGAAGTGTAAAACACCCCCACTGTCCTCAGTAATATTAACACACTGACAGAGAACACAGATTAATATTAACACACTCACTGACACACTGTGTACATCATGACTCACAGTCAGATACACCCTGTGAAGTGTAAAACACCCCCACTGTCCTCAGTAATATTAACACACTGACAGAGTACACAGATTAATATTAACACACTCACTGACATACTGTGTACATCATGACCCACAGTCAGATACACCCTGTGAAGTGTAAAACACCGCCACTGTCCTCAGTAATATTAACACACTGACAGAGTACACAGATTAATATTAACACACTCACTGACACACTGTGTACATCATGACCCACAGTCAGATACACCCTGTGAAGTGTAAAACACCCCCACTGTCCTCAGGAATATTAACACACTGACAGAGAACACAGATTAATATTAACACACTCACTGACACACTCTGTATATCATGACCCACAGTCAGATACACCCGGTGAAGTGTAAAACACCCCCACTGTCCTCAGTAATATTAACACACTGACAGAGAAGACAGATTAATATTAACACACTCACTGACACACTGTGTATATCATGACCCACAGTCAGATACACCCTGTGAAGTGTAAAACACCCCCACTGTCCTCAGGAATATTAACACACTGACAGAGAACACAGATTAATATTAACACACTCACTGACACACTGTGTATATCATGACCCACAGTCAGATAAACCCTGTGAAGTGTAAAACACCCCCACTGTCCTCAGTAATATTAACACACTGACAGAGAACACAGATTAATATTAACACACTCACTGACACACTGTGTATATCATGACCCAGAGTCAGATACACCCGGTGAAGTGCAAAACACCCCCACTGTCCTCAGGAATATTAACACACTGACAGAGAACACAGATTAATATTAACACACTCACTGACACACTGTGTACATCATGACCCACAGTCAGATAAACCCGGTGAAGTGTAAAACACCCCCACTGTCCTCAGGAATATTAACACACTGACAGAGAACACAGATTAATATTAACACACTCACTGACACACTGTGTATATCATGACCCACAGTCAGATACACCCTGTGAAGTGTAAAACACCCCCACTGTCCTCAGTAATATTAACACACTGACAGAGAACACAGATTAATATTAACACACTCACTGACACACTGTGTATATCATGACCCACAGTCAGATACACCCTGTGAAGTGTAAAACACCCCCACTGTCCTCAGTAATATTAACACACTGACAGAGAACACAGATTAATATTAACACACTCACTGACACACTGTGTATATCATGACCCACAGTCAGATATACCCGGTGAAGTGTAAAACACCCCCACTGTCCTCAGTAATATTAACACACTGACAGAGAACACAGATTAATATTAACACACTCACTGACACACTGTGTACATCATGACCAACAGTCAGATACACCCTGTGAAGTGTAAAACACCCCCACTGTCCTCAGTAATATTAACACACTGACAGAGAACACAGATTAATATTAACACACTCACTGACACACTGTGTATATCATGACCCACAGTCAGATACATCCTGTGAAGTGTAAAACACCCCCTCTGTCCTCAGGAATATTAACACACTGACAGAGAACACAGATTAATATTAACACACTCACTGACACACTGTGTATATCATGACTCACAGTCAGATAAACCCTGTGAAGTGTAAAACACCCCCACTGTCCTCAGGAATATTAACACACTGACAGAGAACACAGATTAATATTAACACACTCACTGACACACTGTGTATATCATGACCCACAGTCAGATACATCCTGTGAAGTGTAAAACACCCCCTCTGTCCTCAGGAATATTAACACACTGACAGAGAACACAGATTAATATTAACACACTCACTGACACACTGTGTATATCACGACTCACAGTCAGATACACCCTGTGAAGTGTAAAACACCCCCACTGTCCTCAGGAATGTTAACACACTGACAGAGAACACAGATTAATATTAACACACTCACTGACACACTGTGTATATCATGACCCACAGTCAGATACACCCTGTGAAGTGTAAAACATCCCCACTGTCCTCAGGAATATTAACACACTGACAGAGAACACAGATTAATATTAACACACTCACTGACACACTGTGTATATCATGACCCACAGTCAGATACACCCTGTGAAGTGTAAAACATCTCCACTGTCCTCAGTAATATTAACACACTGACAGAGAACACAGATTAATATTAACACACTCACTGACACACTGTGTATATCATGACCCACAGTCAGATACACCCTGTGAAGTGTAAAACATCCCCACTGTCCTCAGTAATATTAACACACTGACAGAGAACACAGATTAATATTAACACTCTCACTGACACACTGTGTATATCATGACCCACAGTCAGATACACCCTGTGAAGTGTAAAACACCCCCACTGTCCTCAGTAATATTAACACACTGACAGAGAACACAGATTAATATTAACACATTCACTGACACACTGTGTATATCATGACCCACAGTCAGATACTCCCTGTGAAGTGTAAAACACCCCCACTGTCCTCAGTAATATTAATACACTGACAGAGAACACAGATTAATATTAACACACTCACTGACACACTGTGTATATCATGACCCACAGTCAGATACACCCTGTGAAGTGTAAAACACCCCCACTGTCCTCAGTAATATTAACACACTGACAGAGAACACAGATTAATATTAACACACTCAGTGACACACTGTGAACATCATGACCCACAGTCAGATACACCCTGTGAAGTGTAAAACATCCCCACTGTCCTCAGTAATATTAACACACTGACAGAGAACACAGATTAATATTAACACACTCACTGAAACACTGTGTATATCATGACCCACAGTCAGATACACCCTGTGAAGTGTAAAACACCCCCACTGTCCTCAGGAATATTAACACACTGACAGAGAACACAGATTAATATTAACACACTCACTGACACACTGTGTATATCATGACACACAGTCAGATACACCCTGTGAACTGTAAAACACCCCCACTGTCCTCAGTAATATTAACACACTGACAGAGAACACAGATTAGTATTAACACACTCACTGACACACTGTGTATATCATGACCCACAGTCAGATACACCCTGTGAAGTGTAAAACACCCCCACTGTCCTCAGTAATATTAACACACTGACAGAGAACACAGATTAATATTAACACACTCACTGACACACTGTGTATATCATGACCCACAGTCAGATACACCCTGTGAAGTGTAAAACACCCCCACTGTCCTCAGTAATATTAACACACTGACAGAGAACACAGATTAATATTAACACACTCACTGACACTCTGTGTATATCATGACCCAGAGTCAGATACACCCGGTGAAGTGTAAAACACCCCCACTGTCCTCAGGAATATTAACACACTGACAGAGAACACAGATTAATATTAACACACTCACTGACACACTGTGTACATCATGACCCACAGTCAGATACACCCTGTGAAGTGTAAAACACCCCCACTGTCCTCAGCAATATTAACACACTGACAGAGAACACAGATTAATATTAACACACTCACTGACACACTGTGTATATCATGACCCACAGTCAGTTACACCCTGTGAAGTGTAAAACACCCCCACTGTCCTCAGTAATATTAACACACTGACAGAGAACACAGATTAATATTAACACACTCACTGACACACTGTGTATATCATGACCCACAGTCAGATACACCCTGTGAAGTGTAAAACACCCCCACTGTCCTCAGTAATATTAACACACTGACAGAGAACACAGATTAATATTAACACACTCACTGACACACTGTGTATATCATGACCCACAGTCAGATACACCCTGTGAAGTGTAAAACACCCCCACTGTCCTCAGTAATATTAACACACTGACAGAGAACACAGATTAATATTAACACACTCACTGACACACTGTGTATATCATGACCCACAGTCAGATACACCCTGTGAAGTGTAAAACACCCCCACTGTCCTCAGTAATATTAACACACTGACAGAGAACACAGATTAATATTAACACACTCACTGACACACTGTGTATATCATGACCCACAGTCAGATACACCCGGTGAAGTGTAAAACACCCCCACTGTCCAGAGTAATATTAACACACTGACAGAGAACACAGATTAATATTAACACACTCACTGACACACTGTGTACATCATGACCCACAGTCAGATACACCCTGTGAAGTGTAAAACACCCCCACTGTCCTCAGTAATATTAACACACTGACAGAGAACACAGATTAATATTAACACACTCACTGACACACTGTGTATATCATGACCCACAGTCAGATACATCCTGTGAAGTGTAAAACACCCCCTCTGTCCTCAGGAATATTAACACACTGACAGAGAACACAGATTAATATTAACACACTCACTGACACACTGTGTATATCATGACTCACAGTCAGATGCACCCTGTGAAGTGTAAAACACCCCCACTGTCCTCAGGAATGTTAACACACTGACAGAGAACACAGATTAATATTAACACACTCACTGACACACTGTGTATATCATGACCCACAGTCAGATACACCCTGTGAAGTGTAAAACATCCCCACTGTCCTCAGGAATATTAACACACTGACAGAGAACACAGATTAATATTAACACACTCACTGACACACAGTGTATATCATGACCCACAGTCAGATACACCCTGTGAAGTGTAAAACATCCCCACTGTCCTCAGTAATATTAACACACTGACAGAGAACACAGATTAATATTAACACACTCACTGACACACTGTGTATATCATGACCCACAGTCAGATACACCCTGTGAAGTGTAAAACATCCCCACTGTCCTCAGTAATATTAACACACTGACAGAGAACACAGATTAATATTAACACTCTCACTGACACACTGTGTATATCATGACCCACAGTCAGATACACCCTGTGAAGTGTAAAACACCCCCACTGCCCTGGTAATATTAACACACTGACAGAGAACACAGATTAATATTAACACACTCACTGACACACTGTGTATATCATGACCCACAGTCAGATACTCCCTGTGAAGTGTAAAACACCCCCACTGTCCTCAGTAATATTAACACACTGACAGAGAACACAGATTAATATTAACACACTCACTGACACACTGTGTATATCATGACCCACAGTCAGATACACCCTGTGAAGTGTAAAACACCCCCACTGTCCTCAGTAATATTAACACACTGACAGAGAACACAGATTAATATTAACACACTCACTGACACACTGTGAACATCATGACCCACAGTCAGATACACCCTGTGAAGTGTAAAACATCCCCACTGTCCTCAGTAATATTAACACACTGACAGAGAACACAGATTAATATTAACACACTCACTGAAACACTGTGCATATCATGACCCACAGTCAGATACACCCTGCGAAGTGTAAAACACCCCCACTGTCCTCAGGAATATTAACACACTGACAGAGAACACAGATTAATATTAACACACTCACTGACACACTGTGTATATCATGACCCACAGTCAGATACACCCTGTGAAGTGTAAAACACCCCACTGTCCTCAGGAATATTAACACACTGACAGAGAACACAGATTAATATTAACACACTCACTGACACACTGTGTATATAATGACCCACAGCCAGATACACCCTGTGAAGTGTAAAACATCCCCACTGTCCTCAGTAATATTAACACACTGACAGAGAACACAGATTAATATTAACACACTCACTGACACACTGTGTATATCATGACCCACAGTCAGATACACCCTGTGAAGTGTAAAACACCCCCACTGTCCTCAGTAATATTAACACACTGACAGAGAACACAGATTAATATTAACACACTCACTGACACACTGTGTATATCATGACCCACAGTCAGATACACCCTGTGAAGTGTAAAACACCCCCACTGTCCTCAGTAATATTAACACACTGACAGAGAACACAGATTAATATTAACACACTCACTGACACACTGTGTATATCATGACCCAGAGTCAGATACACCCTGTGAAGTGTAAAACACCCCCACTGTCCTCAGTAATATTAACACACTGACAGAGAACACAGATTAATATTAACACACTCACTGACACACTGTGTATATCATGACTCACAGTCAGATACACCCTGTGAAGTGTAAAACACCCCCACTGTCCTCAGTAATATTAACACACTGACAGAGTACACAGATTAATATTAACACACTCACTGACATACTGTGTACATCATGACCCACAGTCAGATACACCCTGTGAAGTGTAAAACACCGCCACTGTCCTCAGTAATATTAACACACTGACAGAGTACACAGATTAATATTAACACACTCACTGACACACTGTGTACATCATGACCCACAGTCAGATACACCCTGTGAAGTGTAAAACACCCCCACTGTCCTCAGTAATGTTAACACACTGACAGAGAACACAGATTAATATTAGCACACTCACTGACACACTCTGTATATCATGACCCACAGTCAGATACACCCGGTGAAGTGTAAAACACCCCCACTGTCCTCAGTAATATTAACACACTGACAGAGAAGACAGATTAATATTAACACACTCACTGACACACTGTGTATATCATGACCCACAGTCAGATACACCCTGTGAAGTGTAAAACACCCCCACTGTCCTCAGGAATATTAACACACTGACAGAGAACACAGATTAATATTAACACACTCACTGACACACTGTGTATATCATGACCCACAGTCAGATAAACCCTGTGAAGTGTAAAACACCCCCAATGTCCTCAGTAATATTAACACACTGACAGAGAACACAGATTAATATTAACACACTCACTGACACACTGTGTATATCATGACCCAGAGTCAGATACACCCGGTGAAGTGCAAAACACCCCCACTGTCCTCAGGAATATTAACACACTGACAGAGAACACAGATTAATATTAACACACTCACTGACACACTGTGTACATCATGACCCACAGTCAGATAAACCCGGTGAAGTGTAAAACACCCCCACTGTCCTCAGGAATATTAACACACTGACAGAGAACACAGATTAATATTAACACACTCACTGACACACTGTGTATATCATGACCCACAGTCAGATACACCCTGTGAAGTGTAAAACACCCCCACTGTCCTCAGTAATATTAACACACTGACAGAGAACACAGATTAATATTAACACACTCACTGACACACTGTGTATATCATGACCCACAGTCAGATACACCCTGTGAAGTGTAAAACACCCCCACTGTCCTCAGTAATATTAACACACTGACAGAGAACACAGATTAATATTAACACACTCACTGACACACTGTGTACATCATGACCAACAGTCAGATACACCCTGTGAAGTGTAAAACACCCCCACTGTCCTCAGTAATATTAACACACTGACAGAGAACACAGATTAATATTAACACACTCACTGACACACTGTGTATATCATGACCCACAGTCAGATACATCCTGTGAAGTGTAAAACACCCCCTCTGTCCTCAGGAATATTAACACACTGACAGAGAACACAGATTAATATTAACACACTCACTGACACACTGTGTATATCATGACTCACAGTCAGATAAACCCTGTGAAGTGTAAAACACCCCCACTGTCCTCAGGAATATTAACACACTGACAGAGAACACAGATTAATATTAACACACTCACTGACACACTATGTATATCATGACCCACAGTCAGATACATCCTGTGAAGTGTAAAACACCCCCTCTGTCCTCAGGAATATTAACACACTGACAGAGAACACAGATTAATATTAACACACTCACTGACACACTGTGTATATCACGACTCACAGTCAGATACACCCTGTGAAGTGTAAAACATCCCCACTGTCCTCAGGAATATTAACACACTGACAGAGAACACAGATTAATATTAACACACTCACTGACACACTGTGTATATCATGACCCACAGTCAGATACACCCTGTGAAGTGTAAAACATCCCCACTGTCCTCAGTAATATTAACACACTGACAGAGAACACAGATTAATATTAACACACTCACTGACACACTGTGTATATCATGACCCACAGTCAGATATACCCTGTGAAGTGTAAAACATCCCCACAGTCCTCAGTAATATTAACACACTGACAGAGAACACAGATTAATATTAACACTCTCACTGACACACTGTGTATATCATGACCCACAGTCAGATACACCCTGTGAAGTGTAAAACACCCCCACTGTCCTCAGTAATATTAACACACTGACAGAGAACACAGATTAATATTAACACATTCACTGACACACTGTGTATATCATGACCCACAGTCAGATACTCCCTGTGAAGTGTAAAACACCCCCACTGTCCTCAGTAATGTTAACACACTGACAGAGAACACAGATTAATATTAACACACTCACTGACACACTGTGTATATCATGACCCACAGTCAGATACACCCTGTGAAGTGTAAAACACCCCCACTGTCCTCAGTAATATTAACACACTGACAGAGAACACAGATTAATATTAACACACTCACTGACACACTGTGAACATCATGACCCACAGTCAGATACACCCTGTGAAGTGTAAAACATCCCCACTGTCCTCAGTAATATTAACACACTGACAGAGAACACAGATTAATATTAACACACTCACTGAAACACTGTGTATATCATGACCCACAGTCAGATACACCCTGTGAAGTGTAAAACACCCCCACTGTCCTCAGTAATATTAACACACTGACAGAGAACACAGATTAATATTAACACACTCACTGACACACTGTGTATATCATGACCCACAGTCAGATACACCCGGTGAAGTGTAAAACACCCCCACTGTCCAGAGTAATATTAACACACTGACAGAGAACACAGATTAATATTAACACACTCACTGACACACTGTGTATATCATGACCCACAGTCAGATACACCCTGTGAAGTGTAAAACATCCCCACAGTCCTCAGTAATATTAACACACTGACAGAGAACACAGATTAATATTAACACTCTCACTGACACACTGTGTATATCATGACCCACAGTCAGATACACCCTGTGAAGTGTAAAACACCCCCACTGTCCTCAGTAATATTAACACACTGACAGAGAACACAGATTAATATTAACACATTCACTGACACACTGTGTATATCATGACCCACAGTCAGATACTCCCTGTGAAGTGTAAAACACCCCCACTGTCCTCAGTAATATTAACACACTGACAGAGAACACAGATTAATATTAACACACTCACTGACACACTGTGTATATCATGACCCACAGTCAGATACACCCTGTGAAGTGTAAAACACCCCCACTGTCCTCAGTAATATTAACACACTGACAGAGAACACAGATTAATATTAACACACTCACTGACACACTGTGAACATCATGACCCACAGTCAGATACACCCTGTGAAGTGTAAAACATCCCCACTGTCCTCAGTAATATTAACACACTGACAGAGAACACAGATTAATATTAACACACTCACTGAAACACTGTGTATATCATGACCCACAGTCAGATACACCCTGTGAAGTGTAAAACACCCCCACTGTCCTCAGTAATATTAACACACTGACAGAGAACACAGATTAATATTAACACACTCACTGACACACTGTGTATATCATGACCCACAGTCAGATACACCCTGTGAAGTGTAAAACACCCCCACTGTCCTCAGTAATATTAACACACTGACAGAGAACACAGATTAATATTAACACACTCACTGACACACTGTGTATATCATGACCCAGAGTCAGATACACCCGGTGAAGTGCAAAACACCCCCACTGTCCTCAGGAATATTAACACACTGACAGAGAACACAGATTAATATTAACACACTCACTGACACACTGTGTACATCATGACCCACAGTCAGATAAACCCGGTGAAGTGTAAAACACCCCCACTGTCCTCAGGAATATTAACACACTGACAGAGAACACAGATTAATATTAACACACTCACTGACACACTGTGTATATCATGACCCACAGTCAGATACACCCTGTGAAGTGTAAAACACCCCCACTGTCCTCAGTAATATTAACACACTGACAGAGAACACAGATTAATATTAACACACTCACTGACACACTGTGTATATCATGACCCACAGTCAGATACACCCTGTGAAGTGTAAAACACCCCCACTGTCCTCAGTAATATTAACACACTGACAGAGAACACAGATTAATATTAACACACTCACTGACACACTGTGTACATCATGACCAACAGTCAGATACACCCTGTGAAGTGTAAAACACCCCCACTGTCCTCAGTAATATTAACACACTGACAGAGAACACAGATTAATATTAACACACTCACTGACACACTGTGTATATCATGACCCACAGTCAGATACATCCTGTGAAGTGTAAAACACCCCCTCTGTCCTCAGGAATATTAACACACTGACAGAGAACACAGATTAATATTAACACACTCACTGACACACTGTGTATATCATGACTCACAGTCAGATAAACCCTGTGAAGTGTAAAACACCCCCACTGTCCTCAGGAATATTAACACACTGACAGAGAACACAGATTAATATTAACACACTCACTGACACACTATGTATATCATGACCCACAGTCAGATACATCCTGTGAAGTGTAAAACACCCCCTCTGTCCTCAGGAATATTAACACACTGACAGAGAACACAGATTAATATTAACACACTCACTGACACACTGTGTATATCACGACTCACAGTCAGATACACCCTGTGAAGTGTAAAACATCCCCACTGTCCTCAGGAATATTAACACACTGACAGAGAACACAGATTAATATTAACACACTCACTGACACACTGTGTATATCATGACCCACAGTCAGATACACCCTGTGAAGTGTAAAACATCCCCACTGTCCTCAGTAATATTAACACACTGACAGAGAACACAGATTAATATTAACACACTCACTGACACACTGTGTATATCATGACCCACAGTCAGATACACCCTGTGAAGTGTAAAACATCCCCACAGTCCTCAGTAATATTAACACACTGACAGAGAACACAGATTAATATTAACACTCTCACTGACACACTGTGTATATCATGACCCACAGTCAGATACACCCTGTGAAGTGTAAAACACCCCCACTGTCCTCAGTAATATTAACACACTGACAGAGAACACAGATTAATATTAACACATTCACTGACACACTGTGTATATCATGACCCACAGTCAGATACTCCCTGTGAAGTGTAAAACACCCCCACTGTCCTCAGTAATGTTAACACACTGACAGAGAACACAGATTAATATTAACACACTCACTGACACACTGTGTATATCATGACCCACAGTCAGATACACCCTGTGAAGTGTAAAACACCCCCACTGTCCTCAGTAATATTAACACACTGACAGAGAACACAGATTAATATTAACACACTCACTGACACACTGTGAACATCATGACCCACAGTCAGATACACCCTGTGAAGTGTAAAACATCCCCACTGTCCTCAGTAATATTAACACACTGACAGAGAACACAGATTAATATTAACACACTCACTGAAACACTGTGTATATCATGACCCACAGTCAGATACACCCTGTGAAGTGTAAAACACCCCCACTGTCCTCAGTAATATTAACACACTGACAGAGAACACAGATTAATATTAACACACTCACTGACACACTGTGTATATCATGACCCACAGTCAGATACACCCGGTGAAGTGTAAAACACCCCCACTGTCCAGAGTAATATTAACACACTGACAGAGAACACAGATTAATATTAACACACTCACTGACACACTGTGTATATCATGACCCACAGTCAGATACACCCTGTGAAGTGTAAAACATCCCCACAGTCCTCAGTAATATTAACACACTGACAGAGAACACAGATTAATATTAACACTCTCACTGACACACTGTGTATATCATGACCCACAGTCAGATACACCCTGTGAAGTGTAAAACACCCCCACTGTCCTCAGTAATATTAACACACTGACAGAGAACACAGATTAATATTAACACATTCACTGACACACTGTGTATATCATGACCCACAGTCAGATACTCCCTGTGAAGTGTAAAACACCCCCACTGTCCTCAGTAATATTAACACACTGACAGAGAACACAGATTAATATTAACACACTCACTGACACACTGTGTATATCATGACCCACAGTCAGATACACCCTGTGAAGTGTAAAACACCCCCACTGTCCTCAGTAATATTAACACACTGACAGAGAACACAGATTAATATTAACACACTCACTGACACACTGTGAACATCATGACCCACAGTCAGATACACCCTGTGAAGTGTAAAACATCCCCACTGTCCTCAGTAATATTAACACACTGACAGAGAACACAGATTAATATTAACACACTCACTGAAACACTGTGTATATCATGACCCACAGTCAGATACACCCTGTGAAGTGTAAAACACCCCCACTGTCCTCAGTAATATTAACACACTGACAGAGAACACAGATTAATATTAACACACTCACTGACACACTGTGTATATCATGACCCACAGTCAGATACACCCGGTGAAGTGTAAAACACCCCCACTGTCCAGAGTAATATTAACACACTGACAGAGAACACAGATTAATATTAACACACTCACTGACACACTGTGTACATCATGACCCACAGTCAGATACACCCTGTGAAGTGTAAAACACCCCCACTGTCCTCAGTAATATTAACACACTGACAGAGAACACAGATTAATATTAACACACTCACTGACACACTGTGTATATCATGACCCACAGTCAGATACATCCTGTGAAGTGTAAAACACCCCCTCTTTCCTCAGGAATATTAACACACTGACAGAGAACACAGATTAATATTAACACACTCACTGACACACTGTGTATATCATGACTCACAGTCAGATGCACCCTGTGAAGTGTAAAACACCCCCACTGTCCTCAGGAATGTTAACACACTGACAGAGAACACAGATTAATATTAACACACTCACTGACACACTGTGTATATCATGACCCACAGTCAGATACACCCTGTGAAGTGTAAAACATCCCCACTGTCCTCAGGAATATTAACACACTGACAGAGAACACAGATTAATATTAACACACTCACTGACACACTGTGTATATCATGACCCACAGTCAGATACACCCTGTGAAGTGTAAAACATCCCCACTGTCCTCAGTAATATTAACACACTGACAGAGAACACAGATTAATATTAACACACTCACTGACACACTGTGTATATCATGACCCACAGTCAGATACACCCTGTGAAGTGTAAAACATCCCCACTGTCCTCAGTAATATTAACACACTGACAGAGAACACAGATTAATATTAACACTCTCACTGACACACTGTGTATATCATGACCCACAGTCAGATACACCCTGTGAAGTGTAAAACACCCCCACTGTCCTCAGTAATATTAACACACTGACAGAGAACACAGATTAATATTAACACACTCACTGACACACTGTGTACATCATGACCCACAGTCAGATACTCCCTGTGAAGTGTAAAACACCCCCACTGTCCTCAGTAATATTAACACACTGACAGAGAACACAGATTAATATTAACACACTCACTGACACACTGTGTATATCATGACCCACAGTCAGATACACCCTGTGAAGTGTAAAACACCCCCACTGTCCTCAGTAATATTAACACACTGACAGAGAACACAGATTAATATTAACACACTCACTGACACACTGTGAACATCATGACCCACAGTCAGATACACCCTGTGAAGTGTAAAACATCCCCACTGTCCTCAGTAATATTAACACACTGACAGAGAACACAGATTAATATTAACACACTCACTGAAACACTGTGCATATCATGACCCACAGTCAGATACACCCTGCGAAGTGTAAAACACCCCCACTGTCCTCAGGAATATTAACACACTGACAGAGAACACAGATTAATATTAACACACTCACTGACACACTGTGTATATCATGACCCACAGTCAGATACACCCTGTGAAGTGTAAAACACCCCACTGTCCTCAGGAATATTAACACACTGACAGAGAACACAGATTAATATTAACACACTCACTGACACACTGTGTATATCATGACCCACAGCCAGATACACCCTGTGAAGTGTAAAACATCCCCACTGTCCTCAGTAATATTAACACACTGACAGAGAACACAGATTAATATTAACACACTCACTGACACACTGTGTATATCATGACCCACAGTCAGATACACCCTGTGAAGTGTAAAACACCCCCACTGTCCTCAGTAATATTAACACACTGACAGAGAACACAGATTAATATTAACACACTCACTGACACACTGTGTATATCATGACCCAGAGTCACATACACCCTGTGAAGTGTAAAACACCCCCACTGTCCTCAGTAATATTAACACACTGACAGAGAACACAGATTAATATTAACACACTCACTGACACACTGTGTATATCATGACTCACAGTCAGATACACCCTGTGAAGTGTAAAACACCCCCACTGTCCTCAGTAATATTAACACACTGACAGAGTACACAGATTAATATTAACACACTCACTGACATACTGTGTACATCATGACCCACAGTCAGATACACCCTGTGAAGTGTAAAACACCGCCACTGTCCTCAGTAATATTAACACACTGACAGAGTACACAGATTAATATTAACACACTCACTGACACACTGTGTATATCATGACCCACAGTCAGATACACCCTGTGAAGTGTAAAACACCCCCACTGTCCTCAGTAATATTAACACACTGACAGAGAACACAGATTAATATTAACACACTCACTGATACACTGTGTATATCATGACCCACAGTCAGATACACTCTGTGAAGTGTAAAACATCCCCACTGTCCTCAGTAATATTAACACACTGACAGAGAACACAGATTAATATTAACACACTCACTGACACACTGTGTATATCATGACCCACAGTCAGATACACCCTGTGAAGTGTAAAACATCCCCACTGTCCTCAGTAATATTAACACACTGACAGAGAACACAGATTAATATTAACACACTCACTGACACACTGTGTATATCATGACCCAGAGTCACATACACCCTGTGAAGTGTAAAACACCCCCACTGTCCTCAGTAATATTAACACACTGACAGAGAACACAGATTAATATTAACACACTCACTGACACACTGTGTATATCATGACTCACAGTCAGATACACCCTGTGAAGTGTAAAACACCCCCACTGTCCTCAGTAATATTAACACACTGACAGAGTACACAGATTAATATTAACACACTCACTGACATACTGTGTACATCATGACCCACAGTCAGATACACCCTGTGAAGTGTAAAACACCGCCACTGTCCTCAGTAATATTAACACACTGACAGAGTACACAGATTAATATTAACACACTCACTGACACACTGTGTACATCATGACCCACAGTCAGATACACCCTGTGAAGTGTAAAACACCCCCACTGTCCTCAGGAATATTAACACACTGACAGAGAACACAGATTAATATTAACACACTCACTGACACACTCTGTATATCATGACCCACAGTCAGATACACCCGGTGAAGTGTAAAACACCCCCACTGTCCTCAGTAATATTAACACACTGACAGAGAAGACAGATTAATATTAACACACTCACTGACACACTGTGTATATCATGACCCACAGTCAGATACACCCTGTGAAGTGTAAAACACCCCCACTGTCCTCAGGAATATTAACACACTGACAGAGAACACAGATTAATATTAACACACTCACTGACACACTGTGTATATCATGACCCACAGTCAGATAAACCCTGTGAAGTGTAAAACACCCCCACTGTCCTCAGTAATATTAACACACTGACAGAGAACACAGATTAATATTAACACACTCACTGACACACTGTGTATATCATGACCCAGAGTCAGATACACCCGGTGAAGTGCAAAACACCCCCACTGTCCTCAGGAATATTAACACACTGACAGAGAACACAGATTAATATTAACACACTCACTGACACACTGTGTACATCATGACCCACAGTCAGATAAACCCGGTGAAGTGTAAAACACCCCCACTGTCCTCAGGAATATTAACACACTGACAGAGAACACAGATTAATATTAACACACTCACTGACACACTGTGTATATCATGACCCACAGTCAGATACACCCTGTGAAGTGTAAAACACCCCCACTGTCCTCAGTAATATTAACACACTGACAGAGAACACAGATTAATATTAACACACTCACTGACACACTGTGTATATCATGACCCACAGTCAGATACACCCTGTGAAGTGTAAAACACCCCCACTGTCCTCAGTAATATTAACACACTGACAGAGAACACAGATTAATATTAACACACTCACTGACACACTGTGTATATCATGACCCACAGTCAGATATACCCGGTGAAGTGTAAAACACCCCCACTGTCCTCAGTAATATTAACACACTGACAGAGAACACAGATTAATATTAACACACTCACTGACACACTGTGTACATCATGACCAACAGTCAGATACACCCTGTGAAGTGTAAAACACCCCCACTGTCCTCAGTAATATTAACACACTGACAGAGAACACAGATTAATATTAACACACTCACTGACACACTGTGTATATCATGACCCACAGTCAGATACATCCTGTGAAGTGTAAAACACCCCCTCTGTCCTCAGGAATATTAACACACTGACAGAGAACACAGATTAATATTAACACACTCACTGACACACTGTGTATATCATGACTCACAGTCAGATAAACCCTGTGAAGTGTAAAACACCCCCACTGTCCTCAGGAATATTAACACACTGACAGAGAACACAGATTAATATTAACACACTCACTGACACAATGTGTATATCATGACCCACAGTCAGATACATCCTGTGAAGTGTAAAACACCCCCTCTGTCCTCAGGAATATTAACACACTGACAGAGAACACAGATTAATATTAACACACTCACTGACACACTGTGTATATCACGACTCACAGTCAGATACACCCTGTGAAGTGTAAAACACCCCCACTGTCCTCAGGAATGTTAACACACTGACAGAGAACACAGATTAATATTAACACACTCACTGACACACTGTGTATATCATGACCCACAGTCAGATACACCCTGTGAAGTGTAAAACACCCCCACTGTCCTCAGGAATATTAACACACTGACAGAGAACACAGATTAATATTAACACACTCACTGACACACTGTGTATATCATGACCCACAGTCAGATACACCCTGTGAAGTGTAAAACATCCCCACTGTCCTCAGTAATATTACCACACTGACAGAGAACACAGATTAATATTAACACACTCACTGACACACTGTGTATATCATGACCCACAGTCAGATACACCCTGTGAAGTGTAAAACATCCCCACTGTCCTCAGTAATATTAACACACTGACAGAGAACACAGATTAATATTAACACTCTCACTGACACACTGTGTATATCATGACCCACAGTCAGATACACCCTGTGAAGTGTAAAACACCCCCACTGTCCTCAGTAATATTAACACACTGACAGAGAACACAGATTAATATTAACACATTCACTGACACACTGTGTATATCATGACCCACAGTCAGATACTCCCTGTGAAGTGTAAAACACCCCCACTGTCCTCAGTAATATTAACACACTGACAGAGAACACAGATTAATATTAACACACTCACTGACACACTGTGTATATCATGACCCACAGTCAGATACACCCTGTGAAGTGTAAAACACCCCCACTGTCCTCAGTAATATTAACACACTGACAGAGAACACAGATTAATATTAACACACTCACTGACACACTATGAACATCATGACCCACAGTCAGATACACCCTGTGAAGTGTAAAACATCCCCACTGTCCTCAGTAATATTAACACACTGACAGAGAACACAGATTAATATTAACACACTCACTGAAACACTGTGTATATCATGACCCACAGTCAGATACACCCTGTGAAGTGTAAAACACCCCCACTGTCCTCAGGAATATTAACACACTGACAGAGAACACAGATTAATATTAACACACTCACTGACACACTGTGTATATCATGACACACAGTCAGATACACCCTGTGAAGTGTAAAACACCCCCACTGTCCTCAGTAATATTAACACACTGACAGAGAACACAGATTAATATTAACACACTCACTGACACACTGTGTATATCATGACCCACAGTCAGATACACCCTGTGAAGTGTAAAACACCCCCACTGTCCTCAGTAATATTAACACACTGACAGAGAACACAGATTAATATTAACACACTCACTGACACACTGTGTATATCATGACCCACAGTCAGATACACCCTGTGAAGTGTAAAACACCCCCACTGTCCTCAGTAATATTAACACACTGACAGAGAACACAGATTAATATTAACACACTCACTGACACTCTGTGTATATCATGACCCAGAGTCAGATACACCCGGTGAAGTGTAAAACACCCCCACTGTCCTCAGGAATATTAACACACTGACAGAGAACACAGATTAATATTAACACACTCACTGACACACTGTGTCCATCATGACCCACAGTCAGATACACCCTGTGAAGTGTAAAACACCCCCACTGTCCTCAGCAATATTAACACACTGACAGAGAACACAGATTAATATTAACACACTCACTGACACACTGTGTATATCATGACCCACAGTCAGTTACACCCTGTGAAGTGTAAAACACCCCCACTGTCCTCAGTAATATTAACACACTGACAGAGAACACAGATTAATATTAACACACTCACTGACACACTGTGTATATCATGACCCACAGTCAGATACACCCGGTGAAGTGTAAAACACCCCCACTGTCCTCAGTAATATTAACACACTGACAGAGAACACAGATTAATATTAACACACTCACTGACACACTGTGTATATCATGACCCACAGTCAGATACACCCTGTGAAGTGTAAAACACCCCCACTGTCCTCAGTAATATTAACACACTGACAGAGAACACAGATTAATATTAACACACTCACTGACACACTGTGTATATCATGACCCACAGTCAGATACACCCTGTGAAGTGTAAAACACCCCCACTGTCCTCAGTAATATTAACACACTGACAGAGAACACAGATTAATATTAACACACTCACTGACACACTGTGTATATCATGACCCACAGTCAGATACACCCGGTGAAGTGTAAAACACCCCCACTGTCCAGAGTAATATTAACACACTGACAGAGAACACAGATTAATATTAACACACTCACTGACACACTGTGTACATCATGACCCACAGTCAGATACACCCTGTGAAGTGTAAAACACCCCCACTGTCCTCAGTAATATTAACACACTGACAGAGAACACAGATTAATATTAACACACTCACTGACACACTGTGTATATCATGACCCACAGTCAGATACATCCTGTGAAGTGTAAAACACCCCCTCTGTCCTCAGGAATATTAACACACTGACAGAGAACACAGATTAATATTAACACACTCACTGACACACTGTGTGTATCATGACTCACAGTCAGATACACCCTGTGAAGTGTAAAACACCCCCACTGTCCTCAGGAATGTTAACACACTGACAGAGAACACAGATTAATATTAACACACTCACTGACACACTGTGTATATCATGACCCACAGTCAGATACACCCTGTGAAGTGTAAAACATCCCCACTGTCCTCAGTAATATTAACACACTGACAGAGAACACAGATTAATATTAACACACTCACTGACACACTGTGTATATCATGACCCACAGTCAGATACACCCTGTGAAGTGTAAAACATCCCCACTGTCCTCAGTAATATTAACACACTGACAGAGAACACAGATTAATATTAACACTCTCACTGACACACTGTGTATATCATGACCCACAGTCAGATACACCCTGTGAAGTGTAAAACACCCCCACTGTCCTCAGGAATGTTAACACACTGACAGAGAACACAGATTAATATTAACACACTCACTGACACACTGTGTATATCATGACCCACAGTCAGATACACCCTGTGAAGTGTAAAACATCCCCACTGTCCTCAGGAATATTAACACACTGACAGAGAACACAGATTAATATTAACACACTCACTGACACACTGTGTATATCATGACCCACAGTCAGATACACCCTGTGAAGTGTAAAACATCCCCACTGTCCTCAGTAATATTAACACACTGACAGAGAACACAGATTAATATTAACACACTCACTGACACACTGTGTATATCATGACCCACAGTCAGATACACCCTGTGAAGTGTAAAACATCCCCACTGTCCTCAGTAATATTAACACACTGACAGAGAACACAGATTAATATTAACACTCTCACTGACACACTGTGTATATCATGACCCAGAGTCAGATACACCCTGTGAAGTGTAAAACACCCCCACTGTCCTCAGTAATATTAACACATTGACAGAGAACACAGATTAATATTAACACACTCACTGACACACTGTGTATATCATGACCCACAGTCAGATACACCCTGTGAAGTGTAAAACACCCCCACTGTCCTCAGTAATATTAACACACTGACAGAGAACACAGATTAATATTAACACACTCACTGACACACTGTGTATATCATGACCCACAGTCAGATACTCCCTGTGAAGTGTAAAACACCCCCACTGTCCTCAGTAATATTAACACACTGACAGAGAACACAGATTAATATTAACACACTCACTGACACACTGTGTATATCATGACCCACAGTCAGATACACCCTGTGAAGTGTAAAACACCCCCACTGTCCTCAGTAATATTAACACACTGACAGAGAACACAGATTAATATTAACACACTCACTGACACACTGTGAACATCATGACCCACAGTCAGATACACCCTGTCAAGTGTAAAACATCCCCACTGTCCTCAGTAATATTAACACACTGACAGAGAACACAGATTAATATTAACACACTCACTGAAACACTGTGCATATCATGACCCACAGTCAGATACACCCTGCGAAGTGTAAAACACCCCCACTGTCCTCAGGAATATTAACACACTGACAGAGAACACAGATTAATATTAACACACTCACTGACACACTGTGTATATCATGACCCACAGTCAGATACACCCTGTGAAGTGTAAAACACCCCACTGTCCTCAGGAATAATAACACACTGAAAGAGAACACAGATTAATATTAACACACTCACTGACACACTGTGTATATCATGACCCACAGCCAGATACACCCTGTGAAGTGTAAAACATCCCCACTGTCCTCAGTAATATTAACACACTGACAGAGAACACAGATTAATATTAACACACTCACTGACACACTGTGTATATCATGACCCACAGTCAGATACACCCTGTGAAGTGTAAAACACCCCCACTGTCCTCAGTAATATTAACACACTGACAGAGAACACAGATTAATATTAACACACTCACTGACACACTGTGTATATCATGACCCACAGTCAGATACACCCTGTGAAGTGTAAAACACCCCCACTGTCCTCAGTAATATTAACACACTGACAGAGAACACAGATTAATATTAACACACTCACTGACACACTGTGTATATCATGACCCAGAGTCAGATACACCCTGTGAAGTGTAAAACACCCCCACTGTCCTCAGTAATATTAACACACTGACAGAGAACACAGATTAATATTAACACACTCACTGACACACTGTGTATATCATGATCCACAGTCAGATACACCCTGTGAAGTGTAAAACACCCCCACTGTCCTCGGTAATATTAATACACTGACAGAGAACACAGATTAATATTAACACACTCACTGACACACTGTGTATATCATGACCCACAGTCAGATACACCCTGTGAAGTGTAAAACACCCCCACTGTCCTCAGTAATATTAACACACTGACAGAGAACACAGATTAATATTAACACACTCACTGACACACTGTGTATATCATGACCCAGAGTCAGATACACCCGGTGAAGTGTAAAACACCCCCACTGTCCTCAGGAATATTAACACACTGACAGAGAACACAGATTAATATTAACACACTCACTGACACACTGTGTATATCATGACCCACAGTCAGTTACACCCTGTGAAGTGTAAAACATCCCCACTGTCCTCAGTAATATTAACACACTGACAGAGAACACAGATTAATATTAACACACTCACTGACACACTGTGTACATCATGACCCACAGTCAGATACACCCTGTGAAGTGTAAAACACCCCCACTGTCCTCAGCAATATTAACACACTGACAGAGAACACAGATTAATATTAACACACTCACTGACACACTGTGTATATCATGACCCACAGTCAGTTACACCCTGTGAAGTGTAAAACACCCCCACTGTCCTCAGTAATATTAACACACTGACAGAGAACACAGATTAATATTAACACACTCACTGACACACTGTGTACATCATGACCCACAGTCAGATACACCCTGTGAAGTGTAAAACACCCCCACTGTCCTCAGTAATATTAACACACTGACAGACAACACAGATTAATATTAACACACTCACTGACACACTGTGTATATCATGACCCACAGTCAGATACACCCTGTGAAGGGTAAAACATCCCCACTGTCCTCAGTAATATTAACACACTGACAGAGAACACAGATTAATATTAACACTCTCACTGACACACTGTGTATATCATGACCCACAGTCAGATACACCCTGTGAAGTGTAAAACACCCCCACTGTCCTCAGTAATATTAACACACTGACAGAGAACACAGATTAATATTAACACACTCACTGACACACTGTGTATATCATGACCCACAGTCAGATACTCCCTGTGAAGTGTAAAACACCCCCACTGTCCTCAGTAATATTAACACACTGACAGAGAACACAGATTAATATTAACACACTCACTGACACACTGTGTATATCATGACCCACAGTCAGATACACCCTGTGAAGTGTAAAACACCCCCACTGTCCTCAGTAATATTAACACACTGACAGAGAACACAGATTAATATTAACACACTCACTGACACACTGTGAACATCATGACCCACAGTCAGATACACCCTGTGAAGTGTAAAACATCCCCACTGTCCTCAGTAATATTAACACACTGACAGAGAACACAGATTAATATTAACACACTCACTGAAACACTGTGTATATCATGACCCACAGTCAGATACACCCTGTGAAGTGTAAAACACCCCCACTGTCCTCAGGAATATTAACACACTGACAGAGAACACAGATTAATATTAACACACTCACTGACACACTGTGTATATCATGACCCACAGTCAGATACACCCTGTGAAGTGTAAAACACCCCACTGACCTCAGGAATATTAACACACTGACAGAGAACACAGATTAATATTAACACACTCACTGACACACTGTGTATATCATGACCCACAGTCAGATACACCCTGTGAAGTGTAAAACACCCCCACTGTCCTCAGTAATATTAACACACTGACAGAGAACAAAGATTAATATTAACACACTCACTGACACACTGTGTATATCATGACCCACAGCCAGATACACCCTGTGAAGTGTAAAACATCCCCACTGTCCTCAGTAATATTAACACACTGACAGAGAACACAGATTAATATTAACACACTCACTGACACACTGTGTATATCATGACCCACAGTCAGATACACCCTGTGAAGTGTAAAACACCCCCACTGTCCTCAGTAATATTAACACACTGACAGAGAACACAGATTAATATTAACACACTCACTGACACACTGTGTATATCATGACCCACAGTCAGATACACCCTGTGAAGTGTAAAACACCCCCACTGTCCTCAGTAATATTAACACACTGACAGAGAACACAGATTAATATTAACACACTCACTGACACACTGTGTATATCATGACCCAGAGTCAGATACACCCTGTGAAGTGTAAAACACCCCCACTGTCCTCAGTAATATTAACACACTGACAGAGAACACAGATTAATATTAACACACTCACTGACACACTGTGTATATCATGATCCACAGTCAGATACACCCTGTGAAGTGTAAAACACCCCCACTGTCCTCGGTAATATTAATACACTGACAGAGAACACAGATTAATATTAACACACTCACTGACACACTGTGTATATCATGACCCACAGTCAGATACACCCTGTGAAGTGTAAAACACCCCCACTGTCCTCAGGAATATTAACACACTGACAGAGAACACAGATTAATATTAACACACTCACTGACACACTGTGTATATCATGACCCAGAGTCAGATACACCCGGTGAAGTGTAAAACATCCCCACTGTCCTCAGTAATATTAACACACTGACAGAGAACACAGATTAATATTAACACACTCACTGACACACTGTGTATATCATGACCCACAGTCAGATACACCCTGTGAAGTGTAAAACACCCCACTGTCCTCAGGAATATTAACACACTGACAGAGAACACAGATTAATATTAACACACTCACTGACACACTGTGTATATCATGACCCACAGCCAGATACACCCTGTGAAGTGTAAAACATCCCCACTGTCCTCAGTAATATTAACACACTGACAGAGAACACAGATTAATATTAACACACTCACTGACACACTGTGTATATCATGACCCACAGTCAGATACACCCTGTGAAGTGTAAAACACCCCCACTGTCCTCAGTAATATTAACACACTGACAGAGAACACAGATTAATATTAACACACTCACTGACACACTGTGTATATCATGACCCACAGTCAGATACACCCTGTGAAGTGTAAAACACCCCCACTGTCCTCAGGAATATTAACACACTGACAGAGAACACAGATTAATATTAACACACTCACTGACACACTGTGTATATCATGACCCACAGTCAGATACACCCTGTGAAGTGTAAAACACCCCCACTGTCCTCAGTAATATTAACACACTGACAGAGAACACAGATTAATATTAACACACTCACTGACACACTGTGTATATCATGACCCAGAGTCAGATACACCCTGTGAAGTGTAAAACACCCCCACTGTCCTCAGTAATATTAACACACTGACAGAGAACACAGATTAATATTAACACACTCACTGACACACTGTGTATATCATGATCCACAGTCAGATACACCCTGTGAAGTGTAAAACACCCCCACTGTCCTCGGTAATATTAATACACTGACAGAGAACACAGATTAATATTAACACACTCACTGACACACTGTGTATATCATGACCCACAGTCAGATACACCCTGTGAAGTGTAAAACACCCCTACTGTCCTCAGTAATATTAACACACTGACAGAGAACACAGATTAATATTAACACACTCACTGACACACTGTGTATATCATGATCCACAGTCAGATACACCCTGTGAAGTGTAAAACACCCCCACTGTCCTTGGTAATATTAATACACTGACAGAGAACACAGATTAATATTAACACACTCACTGACACACTGTGTATATCATGACACACAGTCAGATACACCCTGTGAAGTGTAAAACACCCCCACTGTCCTCAGTAATATTAACACACTGACAGAGAACACAGATTAATATTAACACACTCACTGACACACTGTGTATATCATGACCCAGAGTCAGATACACCCGGTGAAGTGTAAAACACCCCCACTGTCCTCAGGAATATTAACACACTGACAGAGAACACAGATTAATATTAACACACTCACTGACACACTGTGTATATCATGACCCACAGTCAGTTACACCCTGTGAAGTGTAAAACATCCCCACTGTCCTCAGTAATATTAACACACTGACAGAGAACACAGATTAATATTAACACACTCACTGACACACTGTGTACATCATGACCCACAGTCAGATACACCCTGTGAAGTGTAAAACACCCCCACTGTCCTCAGCAATATTAACACACTGACAGAGAACACAGATTAATATTAACACACTCACTGACACACTGTGTATATCATGACCCACAGTCAGATACACCCTGTGAAGTGTAAAACACCCCCACTGTCCTCAGTAATATTAACACACTGACAGAGAACACAGATTAATATTAACACACTCACTGACACACTGTGTATATCATGACCCAGAGTCAGATACACCCTGTGAAGTGTAAAACACCCCCACTGTCCTCAGTAATATTAACACACTGACAGAGAACAAAGATTAATATTAACACACTCACTGACACACTGTGTATATCATGATCCACAGTCAGATACACCCTGTGAAGTGTAAAACACCCCCACTGTCCTCGGTAATATTAATACACTGACAGAGAACACAGATTAATATTACCACACTCACTGACACACTGTGTATATCATGACCCACAGTCAGATACACCCTGTGAAGTGTAAAACACCCCCACTGTCCTCAGTAATATTAACACACTGACAGAGAACACAGATTAATATTAACACACTCACTGACACACTGTGTATATCATGACCCAGAGTCAGATACACCCGGTGAAGTGTAAAACACCCCCACTGTCCTCAGGAATATTAACACACTGACAGAGAACACAGATTAATATTAACACACTCACTGACACACTGTGTACATCATGACCCACAGTCAGATACACCCTGTGAAGTGTAAAACACCCCCACTGTCCTCAGTAATATTAACACACTGACAGAGAACACAGATTAATATTAACACACTCACTGACACACTGTGTACATCATGACCCACAGTCAGATACACCCTGTGAAGTGTAAAACACCCCCACTGTCCTCAGCAATATTAACACACTGACAGAGAACACAGATTAATATTAACACACTCACTGACACACTGTGTATATCATGACCCACAGTCAGTTACACCCTGTGAAGTGTAAAACACCCCCACTGTCCTCAGTAATATTAACACACTGACAGAGAACACAGATTAATATTAACACACTCACTGACACACTGTGTACATCATGACCCACATTCAGATACAACCTGTGAAGTGTAAAACACCCCCACTGTCCTCAGTAATATTAACACACTGACAGAGAACACAGATTAATATTAACACACTCACTGACACACTGTGTATATCATGACCCACAGTCAGATACACCCTGTGAAGGGTAAAACATCCCCACTGTCCTCAGTAATATTAACACACTGACAGAGAACACAGATTAATATTAACACTCTCACTGACACACTGTGTATATCATGACCCACAGTCAGATACACCCTGTGAAGTGTAAAACACCCCCACTGTCCTCAGTAATATTAACACACTGACAGAGAACACAGATTAATATTAACACACTCACTGACACACTGTGTATATCATGACCCACAGTCAGATACTCCCTGTGAAGTGTAAAACACCCCCACTGTCCTCAGGAATATTAACACACTGACAGAGAACACAGATTAATATTAACACACTCACTGACACACTGTGTACATCATGACCCACAGTCAGATACACCCTGTGAAGTGTAAAACACCCCCACTGTCCTCAGGAATATTAACACACTGACAGAGAACACAGATTAATATTAACACACTCACTGACACACTGTGCATATCATGACCCACAGTCAGATACACCCTGTGAAGTGTAAAACACCCCCACTGTCCTCAGTAATATTAACACACTGACAGAGAACACAGATTAATATTAACACACTCACTGACACACTGTGTATATCATGACCCACAGTCAGATACACCCTGTGAAGTGTAAAACACCCCCACTGTCCTCAGTAATATTAACACACTGACAGAGAACACAGATTAATATTAACACACTCACTGACACACTGTGAACATCATGACCCACAGTCAGATACACCCTGTGAAGTGTAAAACATCCCCACTGTCCTCAGTAATATTAACACACTGACAGAGAACACAGATTAATATTAACACACTCACTGAAACACTGTGTATATCATGACCCACAGTCAGATACACCCTGTGAAGTGTAAAACACCCCCACTGTCCTCAGGAATATTAACACACTGACAGAGAACACAGATTAATATTAACACACTCACTGACACACTGTGTATATCATGACCCACAGTCAGATACACCCTGTGAAGTGTAAAACACCCCACTGTCCTCAGGAATATTAACACACTGACAGAGAACACAGATTAATATTAACACACTCACTGACACACTGTGTATATCATGACCCACAGCCAGATACACCCTGTGAAGTGTAAAACATCCCCACTGTCCTCAGTAATATTAACACACTGACAGAGAACACAGATTAATATTAACACACTCACTGACACACTGTGTATATCATGACCCACAGTCAGATACACCCTGTGAAGTGTAAAACACCCCCACTGTCCTCAGTAATATTAACACACTGACAGAGAACACAGATTAATATTAACACACTCACTGACACACTGTGTATATCATGACCCACAGTCAGATACACCCTGTGAAGTGTAAAACACCCCCACTGTCCTCAGTAATATTAACACACTGACAGAGAACACAGATTAATATTAACACACTCACTGACACACTGTGTATATCATGACCCAGAGTCAGATACACCCTGTGAAGTGTAAAACACCCCCACTGTCCTCAGTAATATTAACACACTGACAGAGAACACAGATTAATATTAACACACTCACTGACACACTGTGTATATCATGATCCACAGTCAGATACACCCTGTGAAGTGTAAAACACCCCCACTGTCCTCGGTAATATTAATACACTGACAGAGAACACAGATTAATATTAACACACTCACTGACACACTGTGTATATCATGACCCACAGTCAGATACACCCTGTGAAGTGTAAAACACCCCCACTGTCCTCAGTAATATTAACACACTGACAGAGAACACAGATTAATATTAACACACTCACTGACACACTGTGTATATCATGACCCAGAGTCAGATACACCCGGTGAAGTGTAAAACATCCCCACTGTCCTCAGTAATATTAACACACTGACAGAGAACACAGATTAATATTAACACACTCACTGACACACTGTGTATATCATCACCCAGAGTCAGATGCACCCTGTGAAGTGTAAAACACCCCCACTGTCCTCTGTAATATTAACACACTGACAGAGAACACAGATTAATATTAACACACTCACTGACACACTGTGTATATCATGACCCACAGTCAGATAAACCCTGTGAAGTGCAAAACACCCCCACTGTCCTCAGTAATATTAACACACTGACAGAGAACACAGATTAATATTAACACACTCACTGACACACTGTGTATATCATGACCCACAGTCAGATACACCCTGTGAAGTGTAAAACACCCCCACTGTCCTCGGTTATATTAACACACTGACAGAGAACACAGATTAATATTAACACACTCACTGACACACTGTGTACATCATGACCCACAGTCAGATACACCCTGTGAAGTGTAAAACACCCCCACTGTCCTCAGTAATATTAACACACTGACAGAGAACACAGATTAATATTAACACACTCACTGACACACTGTGTATATCATGACCCACAGTCAGATACACCCTGTGAAGTGTAAAACACCCCCACTGTCCTCGGTTATATTAACACACTGACAGAGAACACAGATTAATATTAACACACTCACTGACACACTGTGTACATCATGACCCACAGTCAGATACACCCTGTGAAGTGTAAAACACCCCCACTGTCCTCAGTAATATTAACACACTGACAGAGAACACAGATTAATATTAACACACTCACTGACACACTGTGTACATCATGATTCACAGTCAGATACACCCGGTGAAGTGTAAAACACCCCCACTGTCCTCAGGAATATTAACACACTGACAGAGAACACAGATTAATATTAACACACTCACTGACACACTGTGTATATCATGACCCACAGTTAGATACACCCTGTGAAGTGCAAAACACTCCCACTGTCCTCAGGAATATTAACACACTGACAGAGAACACAGATTAATATTAACACACTCACTGACACACTGTGTACATCTTGACCCACAGTTAGATACACCCTGTGAATTGTAAAACATCCCCACTGTCCTCAGTAATATTAACACACTGACAGAGAACACAGATTAATATTAACACACTCACTGACACACTGTGTACATCATGACCCACAGTCAGATACACCCTGTGAAGTGTAAATCACCCCCACTGTCCTCAGCAATATTAACACACTGACAGAGAACACAGATTAATATTAACACACTCACTGACACACTGTGTATATCATGACCCACAGCCAGATACACCCTGTGAAGTGTAAAACACCCCACTGTCCTCAGTAATATTAACACACTGACAGAGAACACAGATTAATATTAACACACTCACTGACACACTGTGTATATCATGACCCACAGTCAGATAAACCCTGTGAAGTGTAAAACACCCCCACTGTCCTCAGGAATATTAACACACTGACAGAGAACACAGATTAATATTAACACACTCACTGACACACTGTGTATATCATGACCCACAGTCAGATGCACCCTGTGAAGTGTAAAACACCCCCACTGTCCTCAGGAATATTAACACACTGACAGAGAACACAGATTAATATTAACACACTCACTGACACACTGTGTACATCTTGACCCACAGTTGGATACACCCTGTGAATTGTAAAACATCCCCACTGTCCTCAGTAATATTAACACACTGACAGAGAACACAGATTAATATTAACACACTCACTGACACACTGTGTACATCATGACCCACAGTCAGATACACCCTGTGAAGTGTAAATCACCCCCACTGTCCTCAGGAATATTAACACACTGACAGAGAACACAGATTAATATTAACACACTCACTGACACACTGTGGATATCATGACCCACAGTCAGATACACCCTGTGAAGTGTAAAACACCCCCACTGTCCTCAGTAATATTAACACAATGACAGAGAACACAGATTAATATTAACACACTCACTGACACACTGTGTACATCATGACCCACAGTCAGATACACCCTGTGAAGTGTAAAACATTCCCACTGTCCTCAGGAATATTAACACACTGACAGAGAACACAGATTAATATTAACACACTCACTGACACACTGTGTACATCATGACCCACAGTCAGATAAACCCTGTGAAGTGTAAAACACCCCCACTGTCCTCAGGAATATTAACACACTGACAGAGAACACAGATTAATATTAACACACTCACTGACACACTGTGTATATCATGACCCACAGCCAGATACACCCTGTGAAGTGTAAAACACCCCACTGTCCTCAGTAATATTAACACACTGACAGAGAACACAGATTAATATTAACACACTCACTGACACACTGTCTATATCATGACCCACAGTCAGATACACCCTGTGAAGTGTAAAACACCCCCACTGTCCTCAGGAATATTAACACACTGACAGAGTACACATATTAATATTAACACATTCACTGACACACTGTGTATATCATGACCCACAGTCAGATAAACCCAGTGAAGTGTAAAACACCCCCTCTGTCCTCAGGAATATTAACACACTGACAGAGAACACAGATTAATATTAACACACTCACTGACACACTGTGTATATCATGACCCACAGTCAGATACACCCTGTGAAGTGTAAAACATTCCCACTGTCCTCAGTAATATTAACACACTGACAGAGAACACAGATTAATATTAACACACTCACTGACACACTGTGTATATCATGACCCACAGTCAGATACACCCTGTGAAGTGTAAAACATTCCCACTCTCCTCAGTAATATTAACACACTGACAGAGAACACAGATTAATATTAACACACTCACTGACACACTGTGTATATCATGACCCACAGTCAGGTACACCCTGTGAAGTGTAAAACATCCCCACTGTCCTCAGGAATATGAACACACTGACAGAGAACACAGATTAATATTAACACACTCACTGACACACTGTGTATATCATGACCCACAGTCAGATACACCCTGTGAAGTGTAAAACACCCGCACTGTCCTCAGTAATATTAACACACTGACTGAGAACACAGATTAATATTAACACACTCACTGACACACTGTGTATATCATGACCCACAGTCAGGTACACCCTGTGAAGTGTAAAACACCCCCACTGTCCTCAGTAATATTAACACACTGACAGAGAACACAGATTAATATTAACACACTCACTGACACACTGTGTACATCATGACCCACAGTCAGATACACCCTGTGAAGTGTAAAACACCCCCACTGTCCTCAGTAATATTAACACATTGACAGAGTACACAGATTAATATTAACACTCTCACTGACACACTGTGTATATCATGACTCACAGTCAGATACACCCTGTGAAGTGTAAAACACCCCACTGTCCTCAGGAATATTAACACACTGACAGAGAACACAGATTAATATTAACACACTCACTGACACACTGTGTACATCATGACCCACAGTCAGATACACCCTGTGAAGTGTAAAACACCCCCACTGCCCTCAGTAATATTAACACACTGACAGAGAACACAGATTAATATTAACACACTCACTGACACACTGTGTATATCATGACCCACAGTCAGATACACCCTGTGAAGTGTAAAACACCCCCACTGTCCTCAGTAATATTAACACACTGACAGAGAACACAGATTAATATTAACACACTCACTGACACACTGTGTACATCATGACCCACAGTCAGATACACCCTGTGAAGTGTAAAACACCCCCACTGTCCTCAGTAATATTAACACACTGACAGAGTACACAGATTAATATTAACACACTCACTGACACACTGTGTATATCATGACCCACAGTCAGATACACCCTGTGAAGTGTAAAACACCCCCACTGTCCTCAGTAATATTAACACACTGACAGAGAACACAGATTAATATTAACACACTCACTGACACACTGTGTATATCATGACCCACAGTCAGATAAACCCTGTGAAGTGTAAAACACCCCCACTGTCCTCAGTAATATTAACACACTGACAGAGAACACAGATTAATATTAACACACTCACTGACACACTGTGTATATCATGACCCACAGTCAGATACTCTCTGTGAAGTGTAAAACACCCCACTGCCCTCAGTAATATTAACACACTGACAGAGAACACAGATTAATATTAACACACTCACTGACACACTGTGTATATCATGACCCACAGTCAGATACACCCTGTGAAGTGTAAAACACCCCACTGTCCTCAGTAATATTAACACACTGACAGAGAACACAGATTAATATTAACACACTCACTGACACACTGTGTATATCATGACCCACAGTCAGATACACCCTGTGAAGTGTAAAACATTCCCACTGTCCTCAGCAATATTAACACACTGACAGAGAACACAGATTAATATTAACACACTCACTGACACACTGTGTATATCATGACCCACAGTCAGATAAACCCTGTGAAGTGTAAAACACCCCCACTGTCCTCAGGAATATTAACACACTGACAGAGAACACAGATTAATATTAACACACTCACTGACACACTGTGTACATCTTGACCCACAGTTAGATACACCCTGTGAATTGTAAAACATCCCCACTGTCCTCAGTAATATTAACACACTGACAGAGAACACAGATTAATATTAACACACTCACTGACACACTGTGTACATCATGACCCACAGTCAGATACACCCTGTGAAGTGTAAATCACCCCCACTGTCCTCAGCAATATTAACACACTGACAGAGAACACAGATTAATATTAACACACTCACTGACACACTGTGTATATCATGACCCACAGCCAGATACACCCTGTGAAGTGTAAAACACCCCACTGTCCTCAGTAATATTAACACACTGACAGAGAACACAGATTAATATTAACACACTCACTGACACACTGTGTATATCATGACCCACAGTCAGATAAACCCTGTGAAGTGTAAAACACCCCCACTGTCCTCAGGAATATTAACACACTGACAGAGAACACAGATTAATATTAACACACTCACTGACACACTGTGTATATCATGACCCACAGTCAGATGCACCCTGTGAAGTGTAAAACACCCCCACTGTCCTCAGGAATATTAACACACTGACAGAGAACACAGATTAATATTAACACACTCACTGACACACTGTGTACATCTTGACCCACAGTTAGATACACCCTGTGAATTGTAAAACATCCCCACTGTCCTCAGTAATATTAACACACTGACAGAGAACACAGATTAATATTAACACACTCACTGACACACTGTGTACATCATGACCCACAGTCAGATACACCCTGTGAAGTGTAAATCACCCCCACTGTCCTCAGGAATATTAACACACTGACAGAGAACACAGATTAATATTAACACACTCACTGACACACTGTGGATATCATGACCCGCAGTCAGATACACCCTGTGAAGTGTAAAACACCCCCACTGTCCTCAGTAATATTAACACAATGACAGAGAACACAGATTAATATTAACACACTCACTGACACACTGTGTACATCATGACCCACAGTCAGATACACCCTGTGAAGTGTAAAACATTCCCACTGTCCTCAGGAATATTAACACACTGACAGAGAACACAGATTAATATTAACACACTCACTGACACACTGTGTACATCATGACCCACAGTCAGATAAACCCTGTGAAGTGTAAAACACCCCCACTGTCCTCAGGAATATTAACACACTGACAGAGAACACAGATTAATATTAACACACTCACTGACACACTGTGTATATCATGACCCACAGCCAGATACACCCTGTGAAGTGTAAAACACCCCACTGTCCTCAGTAATATTAACACACTGACAGAGAACACAGATTAATATTAACACACTCACTGACACACTGTGTATATCATGACCCACAGTCAGATAAACCCTGTGAAGTGTAAAACACCCCCACTGTCCTCAGGAATATTAACACACTGACAGAGAACACAGATTAATATTAACACACTCACTGACACACTGTGTATATCATGACCCACAGTCAGATGCACCCTGTGAAGTGTAAAACACCCCCACTGTCCTCAGGTATATTAACACACTGACAGAGAACACAGATTAATATTAACACACTCACTGACACACTGTCTATATCATGACCCACAGTCAGATACACCCTGTGAAGTGTAAAACACCCCCACTGTCCTCAGGAATATTAACACACTGACAGAGTACACAGATTAATATTAACACATTCACTGACACACTGTGTATATCATGACCCACAGTCAGATAAACCCAGTGAAGTGTAAAACACCCCCTCTGTCCTCAGGAATATTAACACACTGACAGAGAACACAGATTAATATTAACACACTCACTGACACACTGTGTATATCATGACCCACAGTCAGATACACCCTGTGAAGTGTAAAACATTCCCACTGTCCTCAGTAATATTAACACACTGACAGAGAACACAGATTAATATTAACACACTCACTGACACACTGTGTATATCATGACCCACAGTCAGATACACCCTGTGAAGTGTAAAACATTCCCACTCTCCTCAGTAATATTAACACACTGACAGAGAACACAGATTAATATTAACACACTCACTGACACACTGTGTACATCATGACCCACAGTCAGATACACCCTGTGAAGTGTAAAACATCCCCACTGTCCTCAGGAATATTAACACACTGACAGAGAACACAGATTAATATTAACACACTCACTGACACACTGTGTATATCATGACCCACAGTCAGATACACCCTGTGAAGTGTAAAACACCCCACTGTCCTCAGTAATATTAACACACTGACAGAGAACACAGATTAATATTAACACACTCACTGACACACTGTGTACATCATGACCCACAGTCAGATACACCCTGTGAAGTGTAAAACACCCCCACTGTCCTCAGTAATATTAACACATTGACAGAGTACACAGATTAATATTAACACTCTCACTGACACACTGTGTATATCATGACTCACAGTCAGATACACCCTGTGAAGTGTAAAACACCCCACTGTCCTCAGGAATATTAACACACTGACAGAGAACACAGATTAATATTAACACACTCACTGACACACTGTGTACATCATGACCCACAGTCAGATACACCCTGTGAAGTGTAAAACACCCCCACTGTCCTCAGTAATATTAACACACTGACAGAGAACACAGATTAATATTAACACACTCACTGACACACTGTGTATATCATGACCCACAGTCAGATACACCCTGTGAAGTGTAAAACACCCCCACTGTCCTCAGTAATATTAACACACTGACAGAGAACACAGATTAATATTAACACACTCACTGACACACTGTGTACATCATGACCCACAGTCAGATACACCCTGTGAAGTGTAAAACACCCCCACTGTCCTCAGTAATATTAACACACTGACAGAGTACACAGATTAATATTAACACACTCACTGACACACTGTGTATATCATGACCCACAGTCAGATACACCCTGTGAAGTGTAAAACACCCCCACTGTCCTCAGTAATATTAACACACTGACAGAGAACACAGATTAATATTAACACACTCACTGACACACTGTGTATATCATGACCCACAGTCAGATAAACCCTGTGAAGTGTAAAACACCCCCACTGTCCTCAGTAATATTAACACACTGACAGAGAACACAGATTAATATTAACACACTCACTGACACACTGTGTATATCATGACCCACAGTCAGATACACTCTGTGAAGTGTAAAACACCCCACTGCCCTCAGTAATATTAACACACTGACAGAGAACACAGATTAATATTAACACACTCACTGACACACTGTGTATATCATGACCCACAGTCAGATACACCCTGTGAAGTGTAAAACACCCCACTGTCCTCAGTAATATTAACACACTGACAGAGAACACAGATTAATATTAACACACTCACTGACACACTGTGTATATCATGACCCACAGTCAGATACACCCTGTGAAGTGTAAAACATTCCCACTGTCCTCAGCAATATTAACACACTGACAGAGAACACAGATTAATATTAACACACTCACTGACACACTGTGTATATCATGACCCACAGTCAGATAAACCCTGTGAAGTGTAAAACACCCCCACTGTCCTCAGGAATATTAACACACTGACAGGGAACACAGATTAATATTAACACACTCACTGACACACTGTGTACATCATGACCCACAGTCAGATACACCCTGTGAAGTGTAAAACACCCCCACTGTCCTCAGTAATATTAACACACTGACAGAGAACACAGATTAATATTAACACACTCACTGACACACTGTGTATATCATGACCCACAGTCAAATACACCCTGTGAAGTGTAAAACACCCCCACTGTCCTCAGGAATATTAACACACTGACAGAGAACACAGATTAATATTAACACACTCACTGACACACTGTGTACATCATGACCCACAGTCAGATACACCCTGTGAAGTGTAAAACATCCCCACTGTCCTCAGGAATATTAACACACTGACAGAGAACACAGATTAATATTAACACACTCACTGACACACTGTGTATATCATGACCCACTGTCAGATACACCCTGTGAAGTGTAAAACATCCCCACTGTCCTCAGGAATATTAACACACTGACAGAGAACACAGATTAATATTAACACACTCACTGACACACTGTGTATATCATGACTCACAGTCAGATAAACCCTGTGAAGTGTAAAACACCCCCACTGTCCTCAGTAATATTAACACACTGACAGAGAACACAGATTAATATTAACACACTCACTGACACACTGTGTATATAATGACCCACAGTCAGATAAACCCTGTGAAGTGTAAAACACCCCCTCTGTCCTCAGTAATATTAACACACTGACAGAGAACACAGATTAATATTAACACACTCACTGACACACTGTGTACATCATGACCCACAGTCAGATACACCCTGTGAAGTGTAAAACACCCCCACTGTCCTCAGTAATATTAACACACTGACAGAGAACACAGATTAATATTAACACACTCACTGACACACTGTGGACATCATGACCCACAGTCAGATACACCCTGTGAAGTGTAAAACACCCCCACTGTCCTCAGTAATATTAACACACTGACAGAGAACACAGATTAATATTAACACACTCACTGACACACTGTGTATATCATGACCCACAGTCAGATACACCCTGTGAAGTGTAAAACACCCCCACTGTCCTCAGTAATATTAACACACTGACAGAGAACACAGATTAATATTAACACACTCACTGACACACTGTGTACATCATGACCCACAGTCAGATACACCCTGTGAAGTGTAAAACACCCCCACTGTCCTCAGGGATATTAACACACTGACAGAGAACACAGATTAATATTAACACACTCACTGACACACTGTGTACATCATGACCCACAGTCAGATACACCCTGTGAAGTGCAAAACACCCCCACTGTCCTCAGGAATATTAACACACTGACAGAGGACACAGATTAATATTAACACACTCACTGACACACTGTGTATATCATGACCCACAGTCAAATACACCCTGTGAAGTGTAAAACACCCCCACTGTCCTCAGGAATATTAACACACTGACAGAGAACACAGATTAATATTAACACACTCACTGACACACTGTGTACATCATGACCCACAGTCAGATACACCCTGTGAAGTGTAAAACATCCCCACTGTCCTCAGGAATATTAACACACTGACAGAGAACACAGATTAATATTAACACACTCACTGACACACTGTGTATATCATGACCCACTGTCAGATACACCCTGTGAAGTGTAAAACATCCCCACTGTCCTCAGGAATATTAACACACTGACAGAGAACACAGATTAATATTAACACACTCACTGACACACTGTGTATATCATGACTCACAGTCAGATAAACCCTGTGAAGTGTAAAACACCCCCACTGTCCTCAGTAATATTAACACACTGACAGAGAACACAGATTAATATTAACACACTCACTGACACACTGTGTATATAATGACCCACAGTCAGATAAACCCTGTGAAGTGTAAAACACCCCCTCTGTCCTCAGTAATATTAACACACTGACAGAGAACACAGATTAATATTAACACACTCACTGACACACTGTGTACATCATGACCCACAGTCAGATACACCCTGTGAAGTGTAAAACACCCCCACTGTCCTCAGTAATATTAACACACTGACAGAGAACACAGATTAATATTAACACACTCACTGACACACTGTGGACATCATGACCCACAGTCAGATACACCCTGTGAAGTGTAAAACACCCCCACTGTCCTCAGTAATATTAACACACTGACAGAGAACACAGATTAATATTAACACACTCACTGACACACTGTGTATATCATGACCCACAGTCAGATACACCCTGTGAAGTGTAAAACACCCCCACTGTCCTCAGTAATATTAACACACTGACAGAGAACACAGATTAATATTAACACACTCACTGACACACTGTGTACATCATGACCCACAGTCAGATACACCCTGTGAAGTGTAAAACACCCCCACTGTCCTCAGGGATATTAACACACTGACAGAGAACACAGATTAATATTAACACACTCACTGACACACTGTGTACATCATGACCCACAGTCAGATACACCCTGTGAAGTGCAAAACACCCCCACTGTCCTCAGGAATATTAACACACTGACAGAGGACACAGATTAATATTAACACACTCACTGACACACTGTGTACATCATGACCCACAGTCAGATACACCCTGTGAAGTGTAAAACACCCCCACTGTCCTCAGTAATATTAACACACTGACAGAGAACACAGATTAATATTAACACACTCACTGACACACTGTGTATATCATGACCCACAGTCAGATACACCCTGTGAAGTGTAAAACAGCCCCACTGTCCTCAGTAATATTAACACACTGACAGAGAACACAGATTAATATTAACACACTCACTGACACACTGTGTATATCATGACCCACAGTCAGATACACCCTGTGAAGTGTAAAACACCCCCACTGTCTTCAGTAATATTAACACACTGACAGAGAACACAGATTAATATTAACACACTCACTGACACACTGTGTATATCATGACCCACAGTCAGATACACCCTGTGAAGTGTAAAACATCCCCACTGTCCTCAGGAATATTAACACACTGACAGAGAACACAGATTAATAATAACACACTCACTGACACACTGTGTACATCATGACCCACAGTCAGATACACCCTGTGAAGTGTAAAACATCCCCACTGTCATCAGGAATATTAGCACACTGACAGAGAACACAGATTAATATTAACACACTCACTGACACACTGTGTACATCATGACCCAGAGTCAGATACACCCTGTGAAGTGTAAAACACCCCCACTGTCCTCAGCAATAATAACACACTGACAGAGAACACAGATTAATATTAACACACTCACTGACACACTGTGTACATCATGACCCAGAGTCAGATACACCCTGTGAAGTGTAAAACACCCCCACTGTCCTCAGCAATATTAACACACTGACAGAGAACACAGATTAATATTAACACACTCACTGACACACTGTGTACATCATGACCCACTGTCAGATACACCCGGTGAAGTGTAAAACACCCCCACTGTCCTCAGTAATATTATCACACTGACAGAGAACACAGATTAATATTAACACACTCACTGACACACTGTGTACATCATGACCCACAGTCAGATAAACCCTGTGAAGTGTAAAACACCCCCACTGTCCTCAGGAATATTAACACACTGACAGAGAACACAGATTAATATTAACACACTCACTGACACACTGTGTATATCATGACCCACAGCCAGATACACCCTGTGAAGTGTAAAACACCCCACTGTCCTCAGTAATATTAACACACTGACAGAGAACACAGATTAATATTAACACACTCACTGACACACTGTGTATATCATGACCCACAGTCAGATAAACCCTGTGAAGTGTAAAACACCCCCACTGTCCTCAGAAATATTAACACACTGACAGAGAACGCAGATGAATATTAACACACTCACTGACACACTGTGTCTATCATGACCCACAGTCAGATACACCCCGTGAAGTGTAAAACACCCCCTCTGTCCTCAGGAATATTAACACACTGACAGAGAACACAGATTAATATTAACACACTCACTGACACACTGTGTATATCATGACCCACAGTCAGATACACCCTGTGAAGTGTAAAACACCCCCACTGTCCTCAGGAATATTAACACACTGACAGAGAACACAGATTAATATTAACACACTCACTGACAAACTGTGTATATCATGACCCACAGTCAGATACACCCTGTGAAGTGTAAAACACCCCCACTGTCCTCAGTAATATTAACACACTGACAGAGAACACAGATTAATATTAACACACTCACTGACACACTGTGTATATCATGACCCACAGTCAGATACACCCTGTGAAGTGTAAAACATCCCCACTGTCCTCAGGAATATTAACACACTGACAGAGAACACAGATTAATATTAACACGCTCACTGACACACTGTGTATATCATGACCCACAGTCAGATACACCCTGAGAAGTGTAAAACACCCCCACTGTCCTCAGTAATATTAACACACTGACAGAGAACACAGATTAATATTAACACACTCACTGACACACTGTGTACATCATGACCCACAGTCAGATACACCCTGTGAAGTGTAAAACACCCCCACTGTCCTCAGGAATATTAACGCACTGACAGAGAACACAGATTAATATTACCACACTCACTGACACACTGTGTATATCATGACCCACAGTCAGATACAGCCTGTGAAGTGTAAAACACCCCCACTGTCCTCAGTAATATTAACACACTGACAGAGAACACAGATTAATATTAACACACTCACTGACACACTGTGTACGCAATGATCCACAGTCAGATACATCCTGTGAAGTGTAAAACACCCCCACTGTCCTCAGTAATATTAACACACTGACAGAGAACACAGATTAATATTAACACACTCACTGACACACTGTGTACATAATGACCCACAGTCAGATACACCCTGTGAAGTGTAAAACACCCCCACTGTCCTCAGGAATATTAACACACTGACAGAGAACACAGATTAATATTAACACACTCACTGACACACTGTGCATATCATGACCCACAGTCAGATACACCCTGTGAAGTGTAAAACACCCCCACTGTCCTCAGTAATATTAACACACTGACAGAGAACACAGATTAATATTAACACACTCACTGACACACTGTGTACATCATGACCCACAGTCAGATACACCCTGTGAAGTGTAAAACACCCCCACTGTCCTCAGTAATATTAACACACTGACAGAGAACACAGATTAATATTAACACACTCACTGACACACTGTGTACATCATGACCCACAGTCAGATACACCCTGTGAAGTGTAAAACACCCCCACTGTCCTCAGTAATATTAAAACACTGACAGAGAACACAGATTAATATTAACACACTCACTGACACACTGTGTATATCATGACCCACAGTCAGATACACCCTGTGAAGTGTAAAACACCCCCACTGTCCTCAGTAATATTAACACACTGACAGAGAACACAGATTAATATTAACACACTCACTGACACACTGTGAACATCATGACCCACAGTCAGATACACCCTGTGAAGTGTAGAACATCCCCACTGTCCTCAGTAATATTAACACACTGACAGAGAACACAGATTAATATTAACACACTCACTGAAACACTGTGTATATCATGACCCACAGTCAGATACACCCTGTGAAGTGTAAAACACCCCACTGTCCTCAGGAATATTAACACACTGACAGAGAACACAGATTAATATTAACACACTCACTGACACACTGTGTATATCATGACCCACAGTCAGATACACCCTGTGAAGTGTAAAACACCCCCACTGTCCTCAGTAATATTAACACACTGACAGAGAACACAGATTAATATTAACACACTCACTGACACACTGTGTATATCATGACCCACAGTCAGATACACCCTGTGAAGTGTAAAACACCCCCACTGTCCTCAGTAATATTAACACACTGACAGAGAACACAGATTAATATTAACACACTCACTGACACACTGTGTATATCATGACCCATAGTCAGATACACCCTGTGAAGTGTAAAACACCCCCACTGTCCTCAGTAATATTAACACACTGACAGAGAACACAGATTAATATTAACACACTCACTGACACACTGTGTATATCATGATCCACAGTCAGATACACCCTGTGAAGTGTAAAACACCCCCACTGTCCTCGGTAATATTAATACACTGACAGAGAACACAGATTAATATTAACACACTCACTGACACACTGCGTATATCATGACCCACAGTCAGATACACCCTGTGAAGTGTAAAACACCCCCACTGTCCTCAGTAATATTAACACACTGACAGAGAACACAGATTAATATTAACACACTCACTGACACACTGTGTATATCATGACCCAGAGTCAGATACACCCGGTGAAGTGTAAAACACCCCCACTGTCCTCAGGAATATTAACACACTGACAGAGAACACAGATTAATATTAACACACTCACTGACACACTGTGTATATCATGACCCACAGTCAGTTACACCTTGTGAAGTGTAAAACATCCCCACTGTCCTCAGTAATATTAACACACTGACAGAGAACACAGATTAATATTAACACACTCACTGACACACTGTGTACATCATGACCCACAGTCAGATACACCCTGTGAAGTGTAAAACACCCCGACTGTCCTCAGCAATATTAACACACTGACAGAGAACACAGATTAATATTAACACACTCACTGACACACTGTGTATATCATGACCCACAGTCAGTTACACCCTGTGAAGTGTAAAACACCCCCACTGTCCTCAGTAATATTAACACACTGACAGAGAACACAGATTAATATTAACACACTCACTGACACACTGTGTACATCATGACCCACAGTCAGATACACCCTGTGAAGTGTAAAACACCCCCACTGTCCTCAGTAATATTAACACACTGACAGAGAACACAGATTAATATTAACACACTCACTGACACACTGTGTATATCATGACCCACAGTCAGATACACCCTGTGAAGTGTAAAACACCCCACTGTCCTCAGTAATATTAACACACTGACAGAGTACACAGATTAATATTAACACACTCACTGACACACTGTGTATATCATGACCCACAGTCAGATACACCCTGTGAAGTGTAAAACACCCCCACTGTCCTCAGTAATATTAACACACTGACAGAGAACACAGATTAATATTAACACACTCACTGACACACTGTGTATATCATGACCCACAGTCAGATAAACCCTGTGAAGTGTAAAACACCCCCACTGTCCTCAGTAATATTAACACACTGACAGAGAACACAGATTAATATTAACACACTCACTGACACACTGTGTATATCATGACCCACAGTCAGATACTCTCTGTGAAGTGTAAAACACCCCACTGCCCTCAGTAATATTAACACACTGACAGAGAACACAGATTAATATTAACACACTCACTGACACACTGTGTATATCATGACCCACAGTCAGATACACCCTGTGAAGTGTAAAACACCCCACTGTCCTCAGTAATATTAACACACTGACAGAGAACACAGATTAATATTAACACACTCACTGACACACTGTGTATATCATGACCCACAGTCAGATACACCCTGTGAAGTGTAAAACATTCCCACTGTCCTCAGCAATATTAACACACTGACAGAGAACACAGATTAATATTAACACACTCACTGACACACTGTGTATATCATGACCCACAGTCAGATAAACCCTGTGAAGTGTAAAACACCCCCACTGTCCTCAGGAATATTAACACACTGACAGAGAACACAGATTAATATTAACACACTCACTGACACACTGTGTACATCTTGACCCACAGTTAGATACACCCTGTGAATTGTAAAACATCCCCACTGTCCTCAGTAATATTAACACACTGACAGAGAACACAGATTAATATTAACACACTCACTGACACACTGTGTACATCATGACCCACAGTCAGATACACCCTGTGAAGTGTAAATCACCCCCACTGTCCTCAGCAATATTAACACACTGACAGAGAACACAGATTAATATTAACACACTCACTGACACACTGTGTATATCATGACCCACAGCCAGATACACCCTGTGAAGTGTAAAACACCCCACTGTCCTCAGTAATATTAACACACTGACAGAGAACACAGATTAATATTAACACACTCACTGACACACTGTGTATATCATGACCCACAGTCAGATAAACCCTGTGAAGTGTAAAACACCCCCACTGTCCTCAGGAATATTAACACACTGACAGAGAACACAGATTAATATTAACACACTCACTGACACACTGTGTATATCATGACCCACAGTCAGATGCACCCTGTGAAGTGTAAAACACCCCCACTGTCCTCAGGAATATTAACACACTGACAGAGAACACAGATTAATATTAACACACTCACTGACACACTGTGTACATCTTGACCCACAGTTAGATACACCCTGTGAATTGTAAAACATCCCCACTGTCCTCAGTAATATTAACACACTGACAGAGAACACAGATTAATATTAACACACTCACTGACACACTGTGTACATCATGACCCACAGTCAGATACACCCTGTGAAGTGTAAATCACCCCCACTGTCCTCAGGAATATTAACACACTGACAGAGAACACAGATTAATATTAACACACTCACTGACACACTGTGGATATCATGACCCGCAGTCAGATACACCCTGTGAAGTGTAAAACACCCCCACTGTCCTCAGTAATATTAACACAATGACAGAGAACACAGATTAATATTAACACACTCACTGACACACTGTGTACATCATGACCCACAGTCAGATACACCCTGTGAAGTGTAAAACATTCCCACTGTCCTCAGGAATATTAACACACTGACAGAGAACACAGATTAATATTAACACACTCACTGACACACTGTGTACATCATGACCCACAGTCAGATAAACCCTGTGAAGTGTAAAACACCCCCACTGTCCTCAGGAATATTAACACACTGACAGAGAACACAGATTAATATTAACACACTCACTGACACACTGTGTATATCATGACCCACAGCCAGATACACCCTGTGAAGTGTAAAACACCCCACTGTCCTCAGTAATATTAACACACTGACAGAGAACACAGATTAATATTAACACACTCACTGACACACTGTGTATATCATGACCCACAGTCAGATAAACCCTGTGAAGTGTAAAACACCCCCACTGTCCTCAGGAATATTAACACACTGACAGAGAACACAGATTAATATTAACACACTCACTGACACACTGTGTATATCATGACCCACAGTCAGATGCACCCTGTGAAGTGTAAAACACCCCCACTGTCCTCAGGTATATTAACACACTGACAGAGAACACAGATTAATATTAACACACTCACTGACACACTGTCTATATCATGACCCACAGTCAGATACACCCTGTGAAGTGTAAAACACCCCCACTGTCCTCAGGAATATTAACACACTGACAGAGTACACAGATTAATATTAACACATTCACTGACACACTGTGTATATCATGACCCACAGTCAGATAAACCCAGTGAAGTGTAAAACACCCCCTCTGTCCTCAGGAATATTAACACACTGACAGAGAACACAGATTAATATTAACACACTCACTGACACACTGTGTATATCATGACCCACAGTCAGATACACCCTGTGAAGTGTAAAACATTCCCACTGTCCTCAGTAATATTAACACACTGACAGAGAACACAGATTAATATTAACACACTCACTGACACACTGTGTATATCATGACCCACAGTCAGATACACCCTGTGAAGTGTAAAACATTCCCACTCTCCTCAGTAATATTAACACACTGACAGAGAACACAGATTAATATTAACACACTCACTGACACACTGTGTACATCATGACCCACAGTCAGATACACCCTGTGAAGTGTAAAACATCCCCACTGTCCTCAGGAATATTAACACACTGACAGAGAACACAGATTAATATTAACACACTCACTGACACACTGTGTATATCATGACCCACAGTCAGATACACCCTGTGAAGTGTAAAACACCCCACTGTCCTCAGTAATATTAACACACTGACAGAGAACACAGATTAATATTAACACACTCACTGACACACTGTGTACATCATGACCCACAGTCAGATACACCCTGTGAAGTGTAAAACACCCCCACTGTCCTCAGTAATATTAACACATTGACAGAGTACACAGATTAATATTAACACTCTCACTGACACACTGTGTATATCATGACTCACAGTCAGATACACCCTGTGAAGTGTAAAACACCCCACTGTCCTCAGGAATATTAACACACTGACAGAGAACACAGATTAATATTAACACACTCACTGACACACTGTGTACATCATGACCCACAGTCAGATACACCCTGTGAAGTGTAAAACACCCCCACTGTCCTCAGTAATATTAACACACTGACAGAGAACACAGATTAATATTAACACACTCACTGACACACTGTGTATATCATGACCCACAGTCAGATACACCCTGTGAAGTGTAAAACACCCCCACTGTCCTCAGTAATATTAACACACTGACAGAGAACACAGATTAATATTAACACACTCACTGACACACTGTGTACATCATGACCCACAGTCAGATACACCCTGTGAAGTGTAAAACACCCCCACTGTCCTCAGTAATATTAACACACTGACAGAGTACACAGATTAATATTAACACACTCACTGACACACTGTGTATATCATGACCCACAGTCAGATACACCCTGTGAAGTGTAAAACACCCCCACTGTCCTCAGTAATATTAACACACTGACAGAGAACACAGATTAATATTAACACACTCACTGACACACTGTGTATATCATGACCCACAGTCAGATAAACCCTGTGAAGTGTAAAACACCCCCACTGTCCTCAGTAATATTAACACACTGACAGAGAACACAGATTAATATTAACACACTCACTGACACACTGTGTATATCATGACCCACAGTCAGATACACTCTGTGAAGTGTAAAACACCCCACTGCCCTCAGTAATATTAACACACTGACAGAGAACACAGATTAATATTAACACACTCACTGACACACTGTGTATATCATGACCCACAGTCAGATACACCCTGTGAAGTGTAAAACACCCCACTGTCCTCAGTAATATTAACACACTGACAGAGAACACAGATTAATATTAACACACTCACTGACACACTGTGTATATCATGACCCACAGTCAGATACACCCTGTGAAGTGTAAAACATTCCCACTGTCCTCAGCAATATTAACACACTGACAGAGAACACAGATTAATATTAACACACTCACTGACACACTGTGTATATCATGACCCACAGTCAGATAAACCCTGTGAAGTGTAAAACACCCCCACTGTCCTCAGGAATATTAACACACTGACAGGGAACACAGATTAATATTAACACACTCACTGACACACTGTGTACATCATGACCCACAGTCAGATACACCCTGTGAAGTGTAAAAGACCCCCACTGTCCTCAGTAATATTAACACACTGACAGAGAACACAGATTAATATTAACACACTCACTGACACACTGTGTATATCATGACCCACAGTCAAATACACCCTGTGAAGTGTAAAACACCCCCACTGTCCTCAGGAATATTAACACACTGACAGAGAACACAGATTAATATTAACACACTCACTGACACACTGTGTACATCATGACCCACAGTCAGATACACCCTGTGAAGTGTAAAACATCCCCACTGTCCTCAGGAATATTAACACACTGACAGAGAACACAGATTAATATTAACACACTCACTGACACACTGTGTATATCATGACCCACTGTCAGATACACCCTGTGAAGTGTAAAACATCCCCACTGTCCTCAGGAATATTAACACACTGACAGAGAACACAGATTAATATTAACACACTCACTGACACACTGTGTATATCATGACTCACAGTCAGATAAACCCTGTGAAGTGTAAAACACCCCCACTGTCCTCAGTAATATTAACACACTGACAGAGAACACAGATTAATATTAACACACTCACTGACACACTGTGTATATAATGACCCACAGTCAGATAAACCCTGTGAAGTGTAAAACACCCCCTCTGTCCTCAGTAATATTAACACACTGACAGAGAACACAGATTAATATTAACACACTCACTGACACACTGTGTACATCATGACCCACAGTCAGATACACCCTGTGAAGTGTAAAACACCCCCACTGTCCTCAGTAATATTAACACACTGACAGAGAACACAGATTAATATTAACACACTCACTGACACACTGTGGACATCATGACCCACAGTCAGATACACCCTGTGAAGTGTAAAACACCCCCACTGTCCTCAGTAATATTAACACACTGACAGAGAACACAGATTAATATTAACACACTCACTGACACACTGTGTATATCATGACCCACAGTCAGATACACCCTGTGAAGTGTAAAACACCCCCACTGTCCTCAGTAATATTAACACACTGACAGAGAACACAGATTAATATTAACACACTCACTGACACACTGTGTACATCATGACCCACAGTCAGATACACCCTGTGAAGTGTAAAACACCCCCACTGTCCTCAGGGATATTAACACACTGACAGAGAACACAGATTAATATTAACACACTCACTGACACACTGTGTACATCATGACCCACAGTCAGATACACCCTGTGAAGTGCAAAACACCCCCACTGTCCTCAGGAATATTAACACACTGACAGAGGACACAGATTAATATTAACACACTCACTGACACACTGTGTACATCATGACCCACAGTCAGATACACCCTGTGAAGTGTAAAACACCCCCACTGTCCTCAGTAATATTAACACACTGACAGAGAACACAGATTAATATTAACACACTCACTGACACACTGTGTATATCATGACCCACAGTCAGATACACCCTGTGAAGTGTAAAACAGCCCCACTGTCCTCAGTAATATTAACACACTGACAGAGAACACAGATTAATATTAACACACTCACTGACACACTGTGTATATCATGACCCACAGTCAGATACACCCTGTGAAGTGTAAAACACCCCCACTGTCTTCAGTAATATTAACACACTGACAGAGAACACAGATTAATATTAACACACTCACTGACACACTGTGTATATCATGACCCACAGTCAGATACACCCTGTGAAGTGTAAAACATCCCCACTGTCCTCAGGAATATTAACACACTGACAGAGAACACAGATTAATAATAACACACTCACTGACACACTGTGTACATCATGACCCACAGTCAGATACACCCTGTGAAGTGTAAAACATCCCCACTGTCATCAGGAATATTAGCACACTGACAGAGAACACAGATTAATATTAACACACTCACTGACACACTGTGTACATCATGACCCAGAGTCAGATACACCCTGTGAAGTGTAAAACACCCCCACTGTCCTCAGCAATAATAACACACTGACAGAGAACACAGATTAATATTAACACACTCACTGACACACTGTGTACATCATGACCCAGAGTCAGATACACCCTGTGAAGTGTAAAACACCCCCACTGTCCTCAGCAATATTAACACACTGACAGAGAACACAGATTAATATTAACACACTCACTGACACACTGTGTACATCATGACCCACTGTCAGATACACCCGGTGAAGTGTAAAACACCCCCACTGTCCTCAGTAATATTATCACACTGACAGAGAACACAGATTAATATTAACACACTCACTGACACACTGTGTACATCATGACCCACAGTCAGATAAACCCTGTGAAGTGTAAAACACCCCCACTGTCCTCAGGAATATTAACACACTGACAGAGAACACAGATTAATATTAACACACTCACTGACACACTGTGTATATCATGACCCACAGCCAGATACACCCTGTGAAGTGTAAAACACCCCACTGTCCTCAGTAATATTAACACACTGACAGAGAACACAGATTAATATTAACACACTCACTGACACACTGTGTATATCATGACCCACAGTCAGATAAACCCTGTGAAGTGTAAAACACCCCCACTGTCCTCAGAAATATTAACACACTGACAGAGAACGCAGATGAATATTAACACACTCACTGACACACTGTGTCTATCATGACCCACAGTCAGATACACCCCGTGAAGTGTAAAACACCCCCTCTGTCCTCAGGAATATTAACACACTGACAGAGAACACAGATTAATATTAACACACTCACTGACACACTGTGTATATCATGACCCACAGTCAGATACACCCTGTGAAGTGTAAAACACCCCCACTGTCCTCAGGAATATTAACACACTGACAGAGAACACAGATTAATATTAACACACTCACTGACAAACTGTGTATATCATGACCCACAGTCAGATACACCCTGTGAAGTGTAAAACACCCCCACTGTCCTCAGTAATATTAACACACTGACAGAGAACACAGATTAATATTAACACACTCACTGACACACTGTGTATATCATGACCCACAGTCAGATACACCCTGTGAAGTGTAAAACATCCCCACTGTCCTCAGGAATATTAACACACTGACAGAGAACACAGATTAATATTAACACGCTCACTGACACACTGTGTATATCATGACCCACAGTCAGATACACCCTGAGAAGTGTAAAACACCCCCACTGTCCTCAGTAATATTAACACACTGACAGAGAACACAGATTAATATTAACACACTCACTGACACACTGTGTACATCATGACCCACAGTCAGATACACCCTGTGAAGTGTAAAACACCCCCACTGTCCTCAGGAATATTAACGCACTGACAGAGAACACAGATTAATATTAACACACTCACTGACACACTGTGTATATCATGACCCACAGTCAGATACAGCCTGTGAAGTGTAAAACACCCCCACTGTCCTCAGTAATATTAACACACTGACAGAGAACACAGATTAATATTAACACACTCACTGACACACTGTGTACGCAATGATCCACAGTCAGATACATCCTGTGAAGTGTAAAACACCCCCACTGTCCTCAGTAATATTAACACACTGACAGAGAACACAGATTAATATTAACACACTCACTGACACACTGTGTACATAATGACCCACAGTCAGATACACCCTGTGAAGTGTAAAACACCCCCACTGTCCTCAGGAATATTAACACACTGACAGAGAACACAGATTAATATTAACACACTCACTGACACACTGTGCATATCATGACCCACAGTCAGATACACCCTGTGAAGTGTAAAACACCCCCACTGTCCTCAGTAATATTAACACACTGACAGAGAACACAGATTAATATTAACACACTCACTGACACACTGTGTACATCATGACCCACAGTCAGATACACCCTGTGAAGTGTAAAACACCCCCACTGTCCTCAGTAATATTAACACACTGACAGAGAACACAGATTAATATTAACACACTCACTGACACACTGTGTACATCATGACCCACAGTCAGATACACCCTGTGAAGTGTAAAACACCCCCACTGTCCTCAGTAATATTAAAACACTGACAGAGAACACAGATTAATATTAACACACTCACTGACACACTGTGTATATCATGACCCACAGTCAGATACACCCTGTGAAGTGTAAAACACCCCCACTGTCCTCAGTAATATTAACACACTGACAGAGAACACAGATTAATATTAACACACTCACTGACACACTGTGAACATCATGACCCACAGTCAGATACACCCTGTGAAGTGTAGAACATCCCCACTGTCCTCAGTAATATTAACACACTGACAGAGAACACAGATTAATATTAACACACTCACTGAAACACTGTGTATATCATGACCCACAGTCAGATACACCCTGTGAAGTGTAAAACACCCCACTGTCCTCAGGAATATTAACACACTGACAGAGAACACAGATTAATATTAACACACTCACTGACACACTGTGTATATCATGACCCACAGTCAGATACACCCTGTGAAGTGTAAAACACCCCCACTGTCCTCAGTAATATTAACACACTGACAGAGAACACAGATTAATATTAACACACTCACTGACACACTGTGTATATCATGACCCACAGTCAGATACACCCTGTGAAGTGTAAAACACCCCCACTGTCCTCAGTAATATTAACACACTGACAGAGAACACAGATTAATATTAACACACTCACTGACACACTGTGTATATCATGACCCATAGTCAGATACACCCTGTGAAGTGTAAAACACCCCCACTGTCCTCAGTAATATTAACACACTGACAGAGAACACAGATTAATATTAACACACTCACTGACACACTGTGTATATCATGATCCACAGTCAGATACACCCTGTGAAGTGTAAAACACCCCCACTGTCCTCGGTAATATTAATACACTGACAGAGAACACAGATTAATATTAACACACTCACTGACACACTGCGTATATCATGACCCACAGTCAGATACACCCTGTGAAGTGTAAAACACCCCCACTGTCCTCAGTAATATTAACACACTGACAGAGAACACAGATTAATATTAACACACTCACTGACACACTGTGTATATCATGACCCAGAGTCAGATACACCCGGTGAAGTGTAAAACACCCCCACTGTCCTCAGGAATATTAACACACTGACAGAGAACACAGATTAATATTAACACACTCACTGACACACTGTGTATATCATGACCCACAGTCAGTTACACCTTGTGAAGTGTAAAACATCCCCACTGTCCTCAGTAATATTAACACACTGACAGAGAACACAGATTAATATTAACACACTCACTGACACACTGTGTACATCATGACCCACAGTCAGATACACCCTGTGAAGTGTAAAACACCCCGACTGTCCTCAGCAATATTAACACACTGACAGAGAACACAGATTAATATTAACACACTCACTGACACACTGTGTATATCATGACCCACAGTCAGTTACACCCTGTGAAGTGTAAAACACCCCCACTGTCCTCAGTAATATTAACACACTGACAGAGAACACAGATTAATATTAACACACTCACTGACACACTGTGTACATCATGACCCACAGTCAGATACACCCTGTGAAGTGTAAAACACCCCCACTGTCCTCAGTAATATTAACACACTGACAGAGAACACAGATTAATATTAACACACTCACTGACACACTGTGTATATCATGACCCACAGTCAGATACACCCTGTGAAGGGTAAAACATCCCCACTGTCCTCAGTAATATTAACACACTGACAGAGAACACAGATTAATATTAACACACTCACTGACACACTGTGTATATCATCACCCAGAGTCAGATACACCCTGTGAAGTGTAAAACACCCCCACTGTCCTCTGTAATATTAACACACTGACAGAGAACACAGATTAATATTAACACACTCACTGACACACTGTGTATATCATGACCCACAGTCAGATAAACCCTTTGAAGTGCAAAACACCCCCACTGTCCTCAGTAATATTAACACACTGACAGAGAACACAGATTAATATTAACACACTCACTGACACACTGTGTATATCATGCCCACAGTCAGATACATCCTGTGAAGTGTAAAACACCCCCTCTGTCCTCAGGAATATTAACACACTGACAGAGAACACAGACTAATATTAACACACTCACTGACACACTGTGTATATCATGACTCACAGTCAGATAAACCCTGTGAAGTGTAAAACACCCCCACTGTCCTCAGGAATATTAACACACTGACAGAGAACACAGATTAATATTAACACACTCACTGACACACTGTGTATATCATGACCCACAGTTAGATACACCCTGTGAATTGTAAAACACCCCCACTGTCCTCAGTAATATTAACACACTGACAGAGAACACAGATTAATATTAACACACTCACTGACACACTGTGTATATCATGACCCACAGTCAGATACACCCGGTGAAGTGTAAAACACCCCCACTGTCCTCAGTAATATTAACACACTGACAGAGAACACAGATTAATATTAACACACTCACTGACACACTGTGTACATCATGACCCACAGTCAGATACACCCTGTGAAGTGTAAAACATCCCCACTGTCCTCAGGAATATTAACACACTGACAGAGAACACAGATTAATATTAACACACTCACTGACACACTGTGTACATCATGACCCAGAGTCAGATACACCCTGTGAAGTGTAAAACACCCCCACTGTCCTCAGTAATATTAACACACTGACAGAGTACACAGATTAATATTAACACACTCACTGACACACTGTGTACATCATGACCCACAGTCAGATACACCCTGTGAAGTGTAAAACACCCCCACTGTCCTCAGTAATATTAACACACTGACAGAGAACACAGATTAATATTAACACACTCACTGACACACTGTGTATATCATGACTCACAGTCAGATACACCCTGTGAAGTGTAAAACACCCCCACTGTCCTCAGTAATATTAACACACTGACAGAGAACACAGATTAATATTAACACACTCACTGACACACTGTGTATATCATGACCCACAGTTAGATACACCCTGTGAATTGTAAAACACCCCACTGTCCTCAGGAATATTAACACACTGACAGAGAACACAGATTAATATTAACACACTCACTGACACACTGTGTATATCATGACCCACAGTCAGATACACCCGGTGAAGTGTAAAACACCCCCACTGTCCTCAGTAATATTAACACACTGACAGAGAACACAGATTAATATTAACACACTCACTGACACACTGTGTACATCATGACCCACAGTCAGATACACCCTGTGAAGTGTAAAACATCCCCACTGTCCTCAGGAATATTAACACACTGACAGAGAACACAGATTAATATTAACACACTCACTGACACACTGTGTACATCATGACCCAGAGTCAGATACACCCTGTGAAGTGTAAAACACCCCCACTGTCCTCAGTAATATTAACACACTGACAGAGAACACAGATTAATATTAACACAATCACTGACACACTGTGTACATCATGACTCACAGTCAGATACACCCTGTGAAGTGTAAAACACCCCCACTGTCCTCAGTAATATTAACACACTGACAGAGAACACAGATTAATATTAACACACTCACTGACACACTGTGTATATCATGACCCACAGTTAGATACACCCTGTGAAGTGTAAAACACCCCCACTGTCCTCAGGAATATTAACACACTGACAGAGAACACAGATTAATATTAACACACTCACTGACACACTGTGTATATCATGACCCACAGTCAGATAAACCCTGTGAAGTGTAAAACACCCCCACTGTCCTCAGTAATATTAACACACTGACAGAGAACACAGATTAATATTAACACACTCACTGACACACTGTGTATATCATGACCCACAGTCAGATACACCCTGTGAAGTGTAAAACACCCCCACTGTCCTCAGTAATATTAACACACTGACAGAGAACACAGATTAATATTAACACACTCACTGACACACTGTGTATATCATGACCCACAGTCAGATACACCCGGTGAAGTGTAAAACACCCCCACTGTCCTCAGTAATATTAACACACTGACAGAGAACACAGATTAATATTAACACACTCACTGACACACTGTGTATATCATGACCCACAGTCAGATACACCCTGTGAAGTGTAAAACACCCCCACTGTCCTCAGTAATATTAACACACTGACAGAGAACACAGATTAATATTAACACACTCACTGACACACTGTGTATATCATGACCCACAGTCAGATACACCCTGTGAAGTGTAAAACACCCCCACTGTCCTCAGTAATATTAACACACTGACAGAGAACACAGATTAATATTAACACACTCACTGACACACTGTGTATATCATGACCCACAGTCAGATACACCCTGTGAAGTGTAAAACACCCCCACTGTCCTCAGTAATATTAACACACTGACAGAGAACACAGATTAATATTAACACACTCACTGACACACTGTGTATATCATCACCCAGAGTCAGATACACCCTGTGAAGTGTAAAACACCCCCACTGTCCTCAGTAATATTAACACACTGACAGAGAACACAGATTAATATTAACACACTCACTGACACACTGTGTACATCATGACCCACAGTCAGATACACCCTGTGAAGTGTAAAACATTCCCACTGTCCTCAGGAATATTAACACACTGACAGAGAACACAGATTAATATTAACACACTCACTGACACACTGTGTACATCATGACCCACAGTCAGATACACCCTGTGAAGTGTAAAACATCCCCACTGTCCTCAGTAATATTAACACACTGACAGAGAACACAGATTAATATTAACACACTCACTGACACACTGTGTACATCATGACCCACAGTCAGATACACCCTGTGAAGTGTAAAACATCCCCACTGTCCTCAGTAATATTAACACACTGACAGAGTACACAGATTAATATTAACACACTCACTGACACACTGTCTATATCATGACCCACAGTCAGATGCACCCGGTGAAGTGTAAAACACACCCACTGTCCTCAGGAATATTAACACACTGACAGAGAACACAGATTAATATTAACACACTCACTGTCACACTGTGTATATCATGACCCACAGTCAGATACACCCTGTGAACTGTAAAACACCCCCACTGTCCTCAGGAATATTAACACACTGACAGAGAACACAGATTAATATTAACACACTCACTGACACACTGTGTACATCATGACCCACAGTCAGATAAACCCTGTGAAGTGTAAAACACCCCCACCGTCCTCAGTAATATTAACACACTGACAGAGAACACAGATTAATATTAACACACTCACTGACACACTGTGTATATCATGACCCACAGTCAGATACACCCTGTGAAGTGTAAAACACCCCCACTGTCCTCAGTAATATTAACACACTGACTGAGAACACAGATTAATATTAACACACTCACTGACACACTGTGTATATCATGACCCACAGTCAGATACACCCTGTGAAGTGTAAAACACCCCCACTGTCCTCAGGAATATTAACACACTGACAGAGAACACAGATTAATATTAACACACTCACTGACACACTGTGTATATCATGACCCACAGTCAGATAAACCCTGTGAAGTGTAAAACACCCCCACTGTCCTCAGGAATATTAACACACTGACAGAGAACACAGATTAATATTAACACACTCACTGACACACTGTGTATATCATGACCCACAGTCAGATACACCCTGTGAAGTGTAAAACACCCCCACTGTCCTCAGGAATATTAACACACTGACAAAGAACACAGATTAATATTAACACAGTCACTGACACACTGTGTATATCATGACCCACAGTCAGATACACCCGGTGAAGTGTAAAACACCCCCACTCTCCTCAGTAATATTAACACACTGACAGAGAACACAGATTAATATTAACACACTCACTGACACACTGTGTATATCATGACGCACAGTCAGATACACCCTGTGAAGTGTAAACATCCCCACTGTCCTCAGGAATATTAACACACTGACAGAGAACACAGATTAATATTAACACACTCACTGACACACTGTGTATATCATGACTCACAGTCAGATACACCCTGTGAAGTGTAAAACACCCCCACTGTCCTCAGTAATATTAACACACTGACAGAGAACACAGATTAATATTAACACACTCACTGACACACTGTGTATATCATGACCCACAGTCAGATACACCCTGTGAAGTGTAAAACACCCCCACTGTCCTCAGTAATATTAACACACTGACAGAGAACACAGATTAATATTAACACACTCACTGACACACTGTGTATATCATGACCCACAGTCAGATAAACCCTGTGAAGTGTAAAACACCCCCACTGTCCTCAGTAATATGAACACACTGACAGAGAACACAGATTAATATTAACACACTCACTGACATACTGTGTATATCATGACCCACAGTCAGATACACCCTGTGAAGTGTAAAACACCCCCACTGTCCTCAGTAATATTAACACACTGACAGAGAACACAGATTAATATTAACACACTCACTGACACACTGTGTATATCATGACCCACAGTCAGATACACCCTGTGAAGTGTAAAACACCCCCACTGTCCTCAGTAATATTAACACACTGACAGAGAACACAGATTAATATTAACACACTCACTGACACACTGTGTATATCATGACCCACAGTCAGATACACCCTGTGAAGTGTAAAACACCCCCACTGTCCTCAGCAATATTAACACACTGACAGAGAACACAGATTAATATTAACACACTCACTGACACACTGTGTACATCATGACCCACAGTCAGATACACCCTGTGAAGTGTAAAACACCCCCACTGTCCTCAGTAATATTAACACACTGACAGAGAACACAGATTAATAATAAAACACTCACTGACACACTGTGTACATCATGACCCACAGTCAGATACACCCTGTGAAGTGTAAAACACCCCCACTGTCCTCAGTAATATTAACACACTGACAGAGAACACAGATTAATATTAACACACTCACTGACACACTGTGTATATCATGACCCACAGTCAGATACACCCTGTGAAGTGTAAAACACCCCCACTGTCCTCAGCAATATTAACACACTGACAGAGAACACAGATTAATATTAACACACTCACTGACACACTGTGTACATCATGACCCACAGTCAGATACACCCTGTGAAGTGTAAAACACCCGCACTGTCCTCAGGAATATTAACACACTGACAGAGAACACAGATTAATATTAACACACTCACTGACACACTGTGTATATCATGACCCACAGTCAGATACACCCTGTGAAGTGTAAAACACCCCCACTGTCCTCAGTAATATTAACACACTGACAGAGAACACAGATTAATATTAACACACTCACTGACACACTGTGTATATCATGACTCACAGTCAGATACACCCTGTGAAGTGAAAAACACCTCCACTGTCCTCAGTAATATTAACACACTGACAGAGAACACAGATTAATATTAACACACTCACTGACACACTGTGTACATCATGACCCACAGTCAGATACACCCTGTGAAGTGTAAAACACCCCACTGTCCTCAGGAATATTAACACACTGACAGAGAACACAGATTAATATTAACACACTCACTGACACACTGTGTCCATCATGACCCACAGTCAGATACACCCTGTGAAGTGTAAAACACCCCCACTGTCCTCAGTAATATTAACACACTGACAGAGAACACAGATTAATATTAACACACTCACTGACACACTGTGTATATCATGACCCACAGTCAGATACAGCCTGTGAAGTGTAAAACACCCCCACTGTCCTCAGGAATATTAACACACTGACAGAGAACACAGATTAATATTAACACACTCACTGACACACTGTGTATATCATGACCCACAGTCAGATAAACCCTGTGAAGTGTAAAACACCCCCAATGTCCTCAGCAATATTAACACACTGACAGAGAACACAGATTAATATTAACACACTCACTGACACACTGTGTATATCATGACCCACAGTCAGATACACCCTGTGAAGTGTAAAACACCCCCACTGTCCTCAGGAATATTAACACACTGACAGAGAACACAGATTAATATTAACACACTCACTGACACACTGTGTATATCATGACCCACAGTCAGATACACCCTGTGAAGTGTAAAACACCCCCACTGTCCTCAGGAATATTAACACACTGACAGAGAACACAGATTAATATTAACACACTCACTGACACACTGTGTATATCATGACCCACAGTCAGATACACCCTGTGAAGTGTAAAACACCCCCACTGTCCTCAGGAATATTAACACACTGACAGAGAACACAGATTAATATTAACACACTCACTGACACACTGTGTATATCATGACCCACAGTCAGATACACCCTGTGAAGTGTAAAACACCCCCACTGTCCTCAGGAATATTAACACACTGACAGAGAACACAGATTAATATTAACACACTCACTGACACACTGTGTATATCATGACCCACAGTCAGATACACCCTGTAAAGTGTAAAACACCCACACTGTCCTCAGGAATATTAACACACTGACAGAGAACACAGATTAATATTAACACACTCACTGACACACTGTGTACATCATGACCCACAGTCAGATACACCCTGTGAAGTGTAAAACACCCCCACTGTCCTCAGGAATATTAACACACTGACAGAGAACACAGATTAATATTAACACACTCACTGACACACTGTGTATATCATGACTCACAGTCAGATAAACCCTGTGAAGTGTAAAACACCCCCACTGTCCTCAGTAATATTAACACACTGACAGAGAACACAGATTAATATTAACACACTCACTGACACACTGTGTATATCATGACCCACTGTCAGATACACCCTGTGAAGTGTAAAACACCCCCACTGTCCTCAGTAATATTAACACACTGACAGAGAACACAGATTAATATTAACACACTCACTGACACACTGTGTATATCATGACCCACAGTCAGATACACCCTGTGAAGTGTAAAACACCCCCACTGTCCTCAGCAATATTAACACACTGACAGAGAACACAGATTAATATTAACACACTCACTGACACACTGTGTACATCATGACCCAGAGTCAGATACACCCTGTGAAGTGTAAAACACCCCCACTGTCCTCAGCAATATTAACACACTGACAGAGAACACAGATTAATATTAACACACTCACTGACACACTGTGTACATCATGACCCACAGTCAGATAAACCCCGTGAAGTGTAAAACACCCCCACTGTCCTCAGTAATATTAACACACTGACAGAGAACACAGATTAATATTAACACACTCACTGACACACTGTGTATATCATGACTCACAGTCAGATAAACCCTGTGAAGTGTAAAACACCCCCACTGTCCTCAGTAATATTAACACACTGACAGAGAACACAGATTAATATTAACACACTCACTGACACACTGTGTATATCATGACCCACAGTCAGATACACCCTGTGAAGTGTAAAACACCCCCACTGTCCTCAGGAATATCAACACACTGACAGAGAACTCAGATTAATATTAACACACTCACTGACACACTGTGTCCATCATGACCCACAGTCAGATACACCCTGTGAAGTGTAGAACACCTCCACTGTCCTCAGTAATATTAACACACTGACAGAGAACACAGATTAATATTAACACACTCACTGACACACTGTGTATATCATGACCCACAGTCAGATACACCCTGTGAAGTGTAAAACACCCCCACTGTCCTCAGTAATATTAACACACTGACAGAGAACACAGATTAATATTAACACACTCACTGACACACTGTGTACATCATGACCCACAGTCAGATACACCCTGTGAAGTGTAGAACACCCCCACTGTCCTCAGTAATATTAACACACTGACAGAGAACACAGATTAATATTAACACACTCACTGACACACTGTGTATATCATGACTCACAGTCAGATACACCCTGTGAAGTGTAAAACACCCCCACTGTCCTCAGTAATATTAACACACTGACAGAGAACACAGATTAATATTAACACACTCACTGACACACTGTGTATATCATGACCCACAGTCAGATGCACCCTGTGAAGTGTAAAACACCCCCACTGTCCTCAGGAATATTAACACACTGACAGAGAACACAGATTAATATTAACACACTCACTGACACACTGTGTATATCATGACCCACAGTCAGATACACCCTGTGAAGTGTAAAACACCCCCACTGTCCTCAGGAATATTAACACACTGACAGAGAACACAGATTAATATTAACACACTCACTGACACACTGTGTATATCATGACCAACAGTCAGATACACCCTGTGAAGTGTAAAACACCCCCACTGTCCTCAGTAATATTAACACACTGACAGAGGACACAGATTAATATTAACACGCTCACTCTGGTAGTGCCATAGACATTTATAAGTGCAAAGTCATAGAAACGTTTAACACACCATTCACTTACAATGCCCTGGACCTTTTTAGCATGCTTGACTATTGGAATGCAAAGGCCTATTGCAGTGTAATTGTACCTCGCAGTACAGGAACCTCTGACAGGGTAATTGTACCTCACAGTACAGGAACCTCTGACAGGGTAATTGTACCTCGCAGTACAGGAACCTCTGACAGGGTAATTGTACCTCGCAGTACAGGAACCTCTGACAGGGTAATTGTACCTCGCAGTACAGGAACCTCTGACAGGGTAATTGTACCTCGCAGTACAGGAACCTCTGACAGGGTAATTGTAACTCGCAGTACAGGAACCTCTGACAGGGTAATTGTACCTCGCAGTACAGGAACCTCTGACAGGGTAATTGTACCTCGCAGTGCAGGAACCTCTGACAGTGTAATTGTACCTCGCAGTACAGGAACCTCTGACAGGGTAATTGTACCTCGCAGTACAGGAACCTCTGACAGGGTAATTGTACCTCGCAGTACAGGAACCTATGACAGGGTAATTGTACCTCGCAGTACAGGAACCTCTGACAGTGTAATTGTACCTCGCAGTGCAGGAACCTCTGACAGTGTAATTGTACCTCGCAGTACAGGAACCTCTGACAGGGTAATTGTACCTCGCAGTACAGGAACCTCTGACAGGGTAATTGTACCTCGCAGTACAGGAACCTCTGACAGGGTAATTGTACCTCGCAGTACAGGAACCTCTGACAGGGTAATTGTACCTCGCAGTACAGGAACCTCTGACAGGGTAATTGTACCTCGCAGTACAGGAACCTCTGACAGGGTAATTGTACCTCGCAGTACAGGAACCTCTGACAGGGTAATTGTACCTCGCAGTGCAGGAACCTCTGACAGTGTAATTGTACCTCACAGTGCAGGAACCTCTGACAGGGTAATTGTACCTCGCAGTACAGGAACCTCTGACAGGGTAATTGTACCTCGCAGTGCAGGAACCTCTGACAGGGTAATAGTACCTCGCAGTACAGGAACCTCTGACAGGGTAATTGTCCCTCGCATTACAGGAACCTCTGACAGGGTAATTGTACCTCGCAGTACAGGAACCTCTGACAGGGTAATTGTACCTCGCAGTACAGGAACCTCTGACAGGGTAATTGTACCTCGCAGTACAGGAACCTCTGACAGGGTAATTGTACCTCGCAGTACAGGAACCTCTGACAGGGTAATTGTACCTCGCAGTACAGGAACCTCTGACAGGGTAATTGTACCTCGCAGTACAGGAACCTCTGACAGGGTAATTGTACCTCGCAGTGCAGGAACCTCTGACAGTGTAATTGTACCTCGCAGTACAGGAACCTCTGACAGGGTAATAGTACCTCGCAGTACAGGAACCTCTGACAGGGTAATTGTACCTCGCAGTGCAGGAACCTCTGACAGGGTAATTGTACCTCGCAGTACAGGAACCTCTGACAGGGTAATTGTACCTCACAGTACAGGAACCTCTGACAGTGTAATTGTACCTCGCAGTACAGGAACCTCTGACAGGGTAATTGTACCTCGCAGTACAGGAACCTCTGACAGTGTAATTGTACCTCGCAGTACAGGAACCTCTGACAGGGTAATAGTACCTCGCAGTACAGGAACCTCTGACAGGGTAATTGTACCTCGCAGTGCAGGAACCTCTGACAGGGTAATTGTACCTCGCAGTACAGGAACCTCTGACAGGGTAATTGTCCCTCGCAGTACAGGAACCTCTGACAGGGTAATTGTACCTCGCAGTACAGGATCTCTGACAGGGTAATTGTACCTCGCAGTACAGGAACCTCTGACAGGATAATTGTCCCTCGCAGTGCAGGAACCTCTGACAGGGTAATTGTACCTCGCAGTACAGGAACCTCTGACAGGGTAATTGTACCTCGCAGTGCAGGAACTTCTGACAGTGTAATTGCACCTCGCAGTACAGGAACCTCTGACAGGGTAATTGTACCTCGCAGTACAGGAACCTCTGACAGTGTAATTGTACCTCGCAGTGCAGGAACCTCTGACAGGGTAATTGTACATCTCAGTGCAGGAACCTCTGACAGTGTAATTGTACCTCGCAGTGCAGGAACCTCTGACAGGGTAATTGTACCTCGCAGTACAGGAACCTCTGACAGGGTAATTGTACCTCGCAGTACAGGAACCTCTGACAGTGTAATTGTACCTCGCAGTACAGGAACCTCTGACAGGGTAATTGTACCTCGCAGTGCTGGAACCTCTGACAGTGTAATTGTACCTCGCAGTGCAGGAACCTCTGACAGGGTAATAGTACCTCGCAGTACAGGAACCTCTGACAGGGTAATTGTCCCTCGCATTACAGGAACCTCTGACAGGGTAATTGTACCTCGCAGTACAGGAACCTCTGACAGGGTAATTGTACCTCGCAGTACAGGAACCTCTGACAGGGTAATTGTACCTCGCAGTACAGGAACCTCTGACAGGGTAATTGTACCTCGCAGTACAGGAACCTCTGACAGGGTAATTGTACCTCGCAGTACAGGAACCTCTGACAGGGTAATTGTACCTCGCAGTACAGGAACCTCTGACAGGGTAATTGTACCTCGCAGTGCAGGAACCTCTGACAGTGTAATTGTACCTCGCAGTACAGGAACCTCTGACAGGGTAATAGTACCTCGCAGTACAGGAACCTCTGACAGGGTAATTGTACCTCGCAGTGCAGGAACCTCTGACAGGGTAATTGTACCTCGCAGTACAGGAACCTCTGACAGGGTAATTGTACCTCACAGTACAGGAACCTCTGACAGTGTAATTGTACTTCGCAGTACAGGAACCTCTGACAGGGTAATTGTACCTCGCAGTACAGGAACCTCTGACAGTGTAATTGTACCTCGCAGTACAGGAACCTCTGACAGGGTAATAGTACCTCGCAGTACAGGAACCTCTGACAGGGTAATTGTACCTCGCAGTGCAGGAACCTCTGACAGGGTAATTGTACCTCGCAGTACAGGAACCTCTGACAGGGTAATTGTCCCTCGCAGTACAGGAACCTCTGACAGGGTAATTGTACCTCGCAGTACAGGAACCTCTGACAGGGTAATTGTACCTCGCAGTACAGGAACCTCTGACAGGATAATTGTCCCTCGCAGTGCAGGAACCTCTGACAGGGTAATTGTACCTCGCAGTACAGGAACCTCTGACAGGGTAATTGTACCTCGCAGTGCAGGAACTTCTGACAGTGTAATTGTACCTCGCAGTACAGGAACCTCTGACAGGGTAATTGTACCTCGCAGTACAGGAACCTCTGACAGTGTAATTGTACCTCGCAGTGCAGGAACCTCTGACAGGGTAATTGTACATCTCAGTGCAGGAACCTCTGACAGTGTAATTGTACCTCGCAGTGCAGGAACCTCTGACAGGGTAATTGTACCTCGCAGTACAGGAACCTCTGACAGTGTAATTGTACCTCGCAGTACAGGAACCTCTGACAGGGTAATTGTACCTCGCAGTGCTGGAACCTCTGACAGTGTAATTGTACCTCGCAGTGCAGGAACCTCTGACAGGGTAATAGTACCTCGCAGTACAGGAACCTCTGACAGGGTAATTGTACCTCGCAGTGCAGGAACCTCTGACAGGGTAATTGTACCTCGCAGTACAGGAACCTCTGACAGGGTAATTGTACCTCGCAGTGCAGGAACCTCTGACAGGGTAATTGTACCTCGCAGTGCAGGAACCTCTGACAGGGTAATTGTACCTCGCAGTACAGGAACCTCTGACAGGGTAAATGTACCTCGCAGTACAGGAACCTCTGACAGTGTAATTGTACCTCGCAGTACAGGAACCTCTGACAGGGTAATTGTACCTCGCAGTGCAGGAACCTCTGACAGGGTAATTGTACCTCTCAGTGCAGGAACCTCTGACAGGGTAATTGTACATCTCAGTGCAGGAACCTCTGACAGTGTAATTGTACCTCGCAGTGCAGGAACCTCTGACAGGGTAATTGTACCTCGCAGTACAGGAACCTCTGACAGGGTAATTGTACCTCGCAGTACAGGAACCTCTGACAGTGTAATTGTACCTCGCAGTACAGGAACCTCTGACAGGGTAATTGTACCTCGCAGTGCTGGAACCTCTGACAGTGTAATTGTACCTCGCAGTGCAGGAACCTCTGACAGGGTAATAGTACCTCGCAGTACAGGAACCTCTGACAGGGTAATTGTACCTCGCAGTGCAGGAACCTCTGACAGGGTAATTGTACCTCGCAGTACAGGAACCTCTGACAGGGTAATTGTACCTCGCAGTGCAGGAACCTCTGACAGGGTAATTGTACCTCGCAGTGCAGGAACCTCTGACAGGGTAATTGTACCTCGCAGTACAGGAACCTCTGACAGGGTAAATGTACCTCGCAGTACAGGAACCTCTGACAGTGTAATTGTACCTCGCAGTACAGGAACCTCTGACAGGGTAATTGTACCTCGCAGTGCAGGAACCTCTGACAGGGTAATTGTACCTCGCAGTGCAGGAACCTCTGACAGTGTAATTGTACCTCGCAGTACAGGAACCTCTGACAGGGTAATTGTACCTCGCAGTGCAGGAACCTCTGACAGGGTAATTGTACCTCTCAGTGCAGGAACCTCTGACAGGGTAATTGTACCTCGCAGTACAGGAACCTCTGACAGGGTAATTGTACCTCGCAGTACAGGAACCTCTGACAGTGTAATTGTACCTCGCAGTACAGGAACCTCTGACAGGTTAATTGTACCTCGCAGTACAGGAACCTCTGACAGGGTAATTGTACCTCGCAGTACAGGAACCTCTGACAGGTTAATTGTACCTCGCAGTACAGGAACCTCTGACAGGGTAATTGTACCTCGCAGTGCAGGAACCTCTGACAGGGTAATTGTACCTCGCAGTACAGGAACCTCTGACAGGGTAATTGTACCTCACAGTACAGGAACCTCTGACAGGGTAATTGTCCCTCGCAGTACAGGAACCTCTGACAGGGTAATTGTACCTCGCAGTGCAGGAACCTCTGACAGGGTAATTGTACCTCGCAGTACAGGAACCTCTGACAGTGTAATTGTACCTCGCAGTGCAGGAACCTCTGACAGTGTAATTGTACCTCGCAGTGCAGGAACCTCTGACAGTGTAATTGTACCTCGCAGTACAGGAACCTCTGACAGGGTAATTGTACCTCGCAGTGCAGGAACCTCTGACAGGGTAATTGTACCTCGCAGTACAGGAACCTCTGACAGGGTAATTGTACCTCGCAGTGCAGGAACCTCTGACAGGGTAATTGTACCTCGCAGTACAGGAACCTCTGACAGGGTAATTGTACCTCGCAGTACAGGAACCTCTGACAGGTTAATTGTACCTCGCAGTACAGGAACCTCTGACAGTGTAATTGTACCTCGCAGTACAGGAACCTCTGACAGGGTAATTGTACCTCGCAGTGCAGGAACCTCTGACAGGGTAATTGTACCTCGCAGTGCAGGAACCTCTGACAGTGTAATTGTACCTCGCATTACAGGAACCTCTGACAGGGTAATTGTACCTCGCAGTGCAGGAACCTCTGACAGTGTAATTGTACCTCGCAGTGCAGGAACCTCTGACAGGGTAATTGTACCTCGCAGTGCAGGAACCTCTGACAGTGTAATTGTACCTCGCAGTGCAGGAACCTCTGACAGGGTAATTGTACCTCGCAGTGCAGGAACCTCTGACAGGGTAATTGTCCCTCGCAGTACAGGAACCTCTGACAGGGTAATTGTACCTCGCAGTACAGGAACCTCTGACAGGGTAAATGTACCTCGCAGTGCAGGAACCTCTGACAGGGTAATTGTACCTCGCAGTGCAGGAACCTCTGACAGGGTAATTGTCCCTCGCAGTACAGGAACCTCTGACAGGGTAATTGTACCTCGCAGTACAGGAACCTCTGACAGGGTAAATGTACCTCGCAGTACAGGAACCTCTGACAGTGTAATTGTACCTCGCAGTGCAGGAACCTCTGACAGGGTAATTGTACCACGCAGTACAGGAACCTCTGACAGGGTAATTGTACCTCGCAGTACAGGAACCTCTGACAGGGTAAATGTACCTCGCAGTACAGGAACCTCTGACAGTGTAAATGTACCTCGCAGTACAGGAACCTCTGACAGGGTAATTGTACCTCGCAGTACAGGAACCTCTGACAGGGTAATTGTACCTCGCTGTACAGGAACCTCTGACAGGGTAATTGTACCTCGCAGTACAGGAACCTCTGACAGGGTAATTGTACCACGCAGTACAGGAACCTCTGACAGGGTAATTGTACCTCGCAGTGCAGGAACCTCTGACAGGGTAATTGTACCTCGCAGTACAGGAACCTCTGACAGTGTAATTGTACCTCACAGTGCAGGAACCTCTGACAGGGTAATTGTACCTCGCAGTACAGGAACCTCTGACAGGGTAATTGTACCTTGCAGTACAGGAACCTCTGACAGGGTAAATGTACCTCGCAGTTCAGGAACCTCTGACAGTTTAATTGTCCCTCGCAGTGCAGGAACCTCTAGCAGCACAATAGCATCTTGCAATGCAGAGGCCTTTCCTGTGCATTTGCCCATGTAATGCAATGGGACTTGCTATGTAAAATCCAATTGTAATGCAAATTTCCCATGCAGTGCTGCAGCCCCTTGTAGTGCAAAAAGCACCTTGAGATGTCATAGAATGTTGCAATGCAACAAGCATTTGAAATCCCATTGAAGTTATGGTGCACTAGACCCTTACAATGCAACACAAAAACTTGTAGTACAATAGCCTTTGCAGTACAACATCCACTAACAAAGCAATAGCCCCATGCAGTGCAATCTCCACTCACAGTGTAAAAACAACATGCAATGTAATAGTCTCTAAGAGTGACATAGCAATAACGTGAAGAAATGCTCTAGCCTTTTGAACACAACAGACCATGACAATTCAATAGCCTTTTGCAGTGCTAAAGCTCTTTGGTGTGCAATAGACCCTGACAATGTATTTTCCCCTTACAGTGCAACAGTTCTATGATTTGCATAACATGCTTATGGTACAAAAGCCAGGTGCAGTCCAAGAGCAAATTGCCTTTTGATACCCTATTGAAATATAATATCCTCTCACAATGGAAACCATCTCGCAATACAAAATTTCCCTGCAGTGCAATAGCTATTTGTTTTGCAATTGTGACTTTCAATGCAATAGACACTTGCCATGTAACATCCAGTTGCAATGTAATGGAACCATTAGTGTGCATGATCCTTGTATTGCAATAGCCTCTTGCAGTGCAATAGCAGCTTGCAATGCAGGGACCTTTGGTAGTGCAATAACTCCTTCCAATGCAAAGGTCTTTGAGTTTGCAATAGAGTGTGGTGTGCAACATCCACTTGCAATGAAAATGCAAAGGCACCTTGCAATACAAGAACTATTTGCAGAGCAAAAACTCCAGCAATGCAACACGCATTTCATTGCAATAGCGCTTGCAGTCCAACAGTCCCTCCCTTGCAGACTATTATCCTTGCAATGTCAGAGCCCCTTTCAATGCAGTGGCCCCTTTCAATACAACATCCACATGCAACGCAAGAAAACCAAGAATGTTTGGCAATGCACTGAAACAACTACTTGCAATGCAATAGGGCTAAGTCATGCAATTGCCCATTGATAACATTGCACACTGGCAAAGTAATGGACTTTTACAGAGCAATAGCTCATCGGAGTGCAATTGCCCTTTGCAATGCAATAACCTGAAGCAGTACATTGGGGGCTTACAATACAGTATCCATGATTAATACAATAACACTTTACATTACAATGGCCTCTTACACTGTAATATCTTCTTGTAGTGTGAACACTCTTGCAGTTCAATAGCTACGTGCTGGAAAGCAGAAGCCTCTTGCAAAGATATTACCCTTTGTAATTCAATCACCTCTTGCACGGTGACAGCACCTTGCAATGCAGGATACACTGACAGTTTAATAGTCCTTTGTAATTCAATCACCTCTTGCACGGTGACAGCACCTTGCAATGCAGGATACACTGACAGTTTAATAGTCCTTTGTAATTCAATCACCTCTTGCACGGTGACAGCACCTTGCAATGCAGGATACACTGACAGTTTAATAGTCCTTTGTAATTCAATCACCTCTTGCACGGTGACAGCACCTTGCAATGCAGGATACACTGACAGTTTAATAGTCCTTTGTAATTCAATCACCTCTTGCACGGTGACAGCACCTTGCAATGCAGGATACAATGACAGTTTAATAGTCCTTTGTAATTCAATCACCTCTTGCACGGTGACAGCACCTTGCAATGCAGGATACAATGACAGTTTAATAGTCCTTTGTAATTCAATCACCTCTTGCACGGTGACAGCACCTTGCAATGCAGGATACACTGACAGTTTAATAGTCCTTTATAATTCGCCAGAGCTGGCGGGCAGCCATAAAGACAGGGCTAAATTGTGGCGAGTCGAAGAGACTTAGTAGTTGGCAGGAAAAAAGACAGAGGCGCAAGGGGAGAGCCAACTGTGCAACAGCCCCAACAAACAAATTTCTCTGCAGCACCTGTGGAAGAGCCTGTCACTCCAGAATTGGCCTTTATAGCCACTCCAGGCGCTGCTTCACAAACCACTGACCACCTCCAGGCGCGTATCCATTGTCTCTCGAGATAAGGAGGCCCAAAAGAAAAGAATAATTCAATCACCTCTTGCACGGTGACAGCACCTTGCAATGCAGGATACAATGACAGTTTAATAGTCCTTTGTAATTCAATCACCTCTTGCACGGTGACAGCACCTTGCAATGCAGGATACACTGACAGTTTAATAGTCCTTTGTAATTCAATCACCTCTTGCACGGTGACAGCACCTTGCAATGCAGGATACACTGACAGTTTAATAGTCCTTTGTAATTCAATCACCTCTTGCACGGTGACAGCACCTTGCAATGCAGGATACAATGACAGTTTAATAGTCCTTTGTAATTCAATCACCTCTTGCACGGTGACAGCACCTTGCAATGCAGGATACACTGACAGTTTAAGGACTGGAGAGGCCTTTGACAGTGCAATCACCCTTGCAGTTTAACATCCACATGGAGTTGTCACACAAACCACAGCTGTGATAATACAACAATCGTGAAAATAACTCCAAAGAGCTCCAGAAACCATCTTTGTCTTTAAGGAAAAAAAATCAGCCTTTAATTTACAAAATGAACAATGTATCCAAAATGGCATTGAAAGAAAACAAATCTTGGTCTTTGTGTGTTGAAACTGTCTGACAAGGACAAAGGACAAATGGTCAAAGCTAACAGGTGTCAAATGAACACATCCTATACCATGCTAAAACATTCCTGAATTGAATATCTCCTACTGAAAGAAAGAAGATGTGAAGTCACCATATTCTGGGTCACAGTGCAGTCACCATGGGTCAGAGAGCAGAGTGTCTGCTTCCAGGAGGTACAAGATAACAGAGCTTTGCATTAAAGTGTCTTTCAGCAAAACATTAACATATTGTTTGTCTTTGCTCCATGACCTTCTGGTCTGTTAGTCTGTGACCTTGTCCTATCAACACCTTCTCTTTTGTTATCTCTTACCCCACCCCCGCTTTACTTGCTTAAAATCTTTTACATTTCTTATATCTGTTAGTTCTGGTGAAGGGTCACAGACCTGAAACGTTAACTGTTTCTCTCTGCACAGATGTTGCCCGACCTGCTGAGTATTTCCAGCACTCTCTGTTTTTATTAACTCTGTTTCTCTCTGCACAGATGTTGCCCGACCTGCTGAGTATTTCCAGCACTCTCTGTTTTTATTAACTCTGTTTCTCTCTCCACAGATGTTGCCCGACCTGCTGAATATTTCCAGCACTCTCTGTTTTTATTAACTCTGTTTCTCTCTGCACAGATGTTGCCCGACCTGCTGAGTATTTCCAGCACTCTCTGTTTTTATTAACTCTGTTTCTCTCTCCACAGATGTTGCCCGACCTGCTGAATATTTCCAGCACTCGCTGTTTTTATTAACTCCGTTTCTCTCTCCACAGATGTTGCCCGACCTGCTGAGTATTTCTAGCACTCTGTTTTTATTAACTCCGTTTCTCTCTCCACAGATGTTGCCCGACCTGCTGAGTATTTCCAGCACTCGCTGTTTTTATTAACTCCGTTTCTCTCTCCACAGATGTTGCCCGACCTGCTGAGTATTTCCAGCACTCTCTGTTTTTATTAACTCTGTTTCTCTCTACACAGATGTTGCCCGACCTGCTGAATATTTCGAACACTGTCTGTTTTTATGAACTCTGTCTGGAGACGCTGTCAATCAGCCTCTCAATGTAACAGAGTATTGTTTTTGTAACAAGTATTGGTGCCACAGTCTCACAGCTCCAGTGTCCCGGGTTCGGTTCTGTTTACTGCCACAGTCTCACAGCTCCAGTGACCCGGGTTCAGTTCTGTTTACTGCCACAGTCTCACAGCTCCAGTGACCTGGGTTCGGTTCTGTTTACTGCCACAGTCTCACAGCTCCAGTGACCTGGGTTCGGTTCTGTTTACTGCCACAGTCTCACAGCTCCAGTGTCCTGGGTTCGGTTCTGTTTACTGCCACAGTCTCACAGCTCCAGTGTCCCGGGTTCGGTTCTGTTTACTGCCACAGTCTCACAGCTCCAGTGACCCGGGTTCGGTTCTGTTTACTGCCACAGTCTCACAGCTCCAGTGACCCGGGTTCGGTTCTGTTTACTGCCACAGTCTCACTGCTCCAGTGACCCGGGTTCGGTTCTGTTTACTGCCTCAGTCTCACAGCTCCAGTGACCCAGGTTCGGTTCTGTTTACTGCCACAGCCTCACAGCTCCAGTGACCCGGGTTCTGTTCTGTTTACTGCCACAGTCTCACAGCTCCAGTGACCCGGGTTCAGTTCTGCATACTGCCACAGTCTCACAGCTCCGGTGACCCGGGTTCGGTTCTGTTTACTGCCACAGCCTCACAGCTCCAGTGTCCTGGGTTCAGTTCTGTTTACTGCCACAGTCTCACAGCTCCAGTGACCTGGGTTCGGTTCTGTTTACTGCCACAGTCTCACAGCTCCAGTGACCTGGGTTCGGTTCTGTTTACTGCCACAGTCTCACAGCTCCAGTGACCTGGGTTCGGTTCTGTTTACTGCCACAGTCTCACAGCTCCAGTGTCCCGGGTTCGGTTCTGTTTACTGTCACAGTCTCACAGCTCCAGTGTCCCTGGTTCGGTTCTGTTTACTGCCACAGTCTCACAGCTCCAGTGACCCGGGTTCGGTTCTGTTTACTGCCACAGTCTCACAGCTCCAGTGACCTGGGTTCGGTTCTGTTTACTGCCACAGTCTCACAGCTCCAGTGACCTGGGTTCGGTTCTGTTTACTGCCACAGTCTCACAGCTCCAGTGTCCTGGGTTCGGTTCTGTTTACTGCCACAGTCTCACAGCTCCAGTGTCCCGGGTTCGGTTCTGTTTACTGCCACAGTCTCACAGCTCCAGTGTCCTGGGTTCGGTTCTGTTTACTGCCACAGTCTCACAGCTCCAGTGTCCCGGGTTCGGTTCTGTTTACTGCCACAGTCTCACAGCTCCAGTGTCCTGGGTTCTGTTCTGTTTACTGCCACAGTCTCACAGCTCCAGTGACCTGGGTTCAGTTCTGTTTACTGCCACAGTCTCACAGCTCCAGTGTCCTGGGTTCGGTTCTGTTTACTGCCACAGTCTCACAGCTCCAGTGACCTGGGTTCGGTTCTGTTTACTGCCACAGTCTCACAGCTCCAGTGACCTGGGTTCAGTTCTGTTTACTGCCACAGTCTCACAGCTCCAGTGTCCCGGGTTCGGTTCTGTTTACTGCCACAGTCTCACAGCTCCAGTGACCTGGGTTCGGTTCTGTTTACTGCCACAGTCTCACAGCTCCAGTGACCTGGGTTCAGTTCTGTTTACTGTCACAGTCTCACAGCTCCAGTGACCTGGGTTCGGTTCTGTTTACTGCCACAGTCTCACAGCTCCAGTGACCTGGGTTCGGTTCTGTTTACTGCCACAGTCTCACAGCTCCAGTGACCTGGGTTCAGTTCTGTTTACTGCCACAGTCTCACAGCTCCAGTGACCCGGGTTCGGTTCTGTTTACTGCCACAGTCTCACAGCTCCAGTGACCCGGGTTCGGTTCTGTTTACTGCCACAGTCTCACAGCTCCAGTGACCTGGGTTCAGTTCTGTTCACTGCCACAGTCTCACAGCTCCAGTGACCTGGGTTCGGTTCTGTTTACTGTCACAGTCTCACAGCTCCAGTGACCTGGGTTCAGTTCTGTTTACTGTCACAGTCTCACAGCTCCAGTGACCTGGGTTCGGTTCTGTTTACTGCCACAGTCTCACAGCTCCAGTGACCCGGGTTCGGTTCTGTTTACTGCCACAGTCTCACAGCTCCAGTGACCTGGGTTCGGTTCTGTTTACTGCCACAGTCTCACAGCTCCAGTGACCTGGGTTCGGTTCTGTTTACTGCCACAGCCTCACAGCTCCAGTGTCCCGGGTTCGGTTCTGTTTACTGCCACAGTCTCACAGCTCCAGTGACCCGGGTTCGGTTCTGTTTACTGCCACAGCCTCACAGCTCCAGTGTCCCGGGTTCGGTTCTGTTTACTGCCACAGTCTCACAGCTCCAGTGACCCGGGTTCGGTTCTGTTTACTGCCACAGCCTCACAGCTCCAGTGACCCGGGCTCGGTTCTGTTTACTGTCACAGTCTCACAGCTCCAGTGACCTGGGTTCAGTTCTGTTTACTGCCACAGTCTCACAGCTCCAGTGACCTGGGTTCGGTTCTGTTTACTGCCACAGTCTCACAGCTCCAGTGACCTGGGTTCGGTTCTGTTTACTGCCACAGCCTCACAGCTCCAGTGTCCCGGGTCCGGTTCTGTTTACTGCCACAGTCTCACAGCTCCAGTGACCCGGGTTCGGTTCTGTTTACTGCCACAGTCTCACAGCTCCAGTGTCCCGGGTCCGGTTCTGTTTACTGCCACAGTCTCACAGCTCCAGTGACCCGGGTTCGGTTCTGTTTACTGCCACAGTCTCACAGCTCCAGTGACCTGGGTTCGGTTCTGTTTACTGCCACAGTCTCACAGCTCCAGTGACCCGGGTTCGGTTCTGTTTACTGCCACAGTCTCACAGCTCCAGTGACCTGGGTTCGGTTCTGTTTACTGCCACAGTCTCACAGCTCCAGTGTCCCGGGTTCGGTTCTGTTCACTGCCACAGTCTCACAGCTCCAGTGACCCGGGTTCGGTTCTGTTCACTGCCACAGTCTCACAGCTCCAGTGTCCTGGGTTCGGTTCTGTTTACTGCCACAGTCTCACAGCTCCAGTGACCTGGGTTCAGTTCTGTTTACTGCCACAGTCTCACAGCTCCAGTGTCCTGGGTTCGGTTCTGTTTACTGCCACAGTCTCACAGCTCCAGTGACCCGGGTTCGGTTCTGTTTACTGCCACAGTCTCACAGCTCCAGTGTCCTGGGTTCGGTTCTGTTTACTGCCACAGTCTCACAGCTCCAGTGACCTGGGTTCGGTTCTGTTTACTGCCACAGTCTCACAGCTCCAGTGACCCGGGTTCGGTTCTGTTTACTGCCACAGTCTCACAGCTCCAGTGTCCTGGGTTCGGTTCTGTTTACTGCCACAGTCTCACAGCTCCAGTGACCTGGGTTCGGTTCTGTTTTTTGCCACAGTCTCACAGCTCCAGTGACCCGGGTTCGGTTCTGTTTACTGCCACAGTCTCACAGCTCCAGTGACCCGGGTTCGGTTCTGTTTACTGCCACAGTCTCACAGCTCCAGTGTCCTGGGTTCGGTTCTGTTTACTGCCACAGTCTCACAGCTCCAGTGACCTGGGTTCGGTTCTGTTTACTGCCACAGTCTCACAGCTCCAGTGACCCGGGTTCGGTTCTGGGGACTGCCACAGTCTCACAGCTCCAGTGACCCGGGTTCGGTTCTGGGGACTGCCACAGTCTCACAGCTCCAGTGACCCGGGTTCGGTTCTGTTTACTGCCACAGTCTCACAGCTCCAGTGACCTGGGTTCGGTTCTGTTTACTGCCACAGTCTCACAGCTCCAGTGACCTGGGTTCAGTTCTGTTTACTGTCACAGTCTCACAGCTCCAGTGTCCCGGGTTCGGTTCTGTTTACTGCCACAGCCTCACAGCTCCAGTGACCTGGGTTCGGTTCTGTTTACTGCCACAGCCTCACAGCTCCAGTGACCTAGGTTCGGTTCTGTTTACTGCCACAGTCTCACAGCTCCAGTGACCTGGGTTCGGTTCTGTTTACTGCCACAGTCTCACAGCTCCAGTGTCCCGGGTTCAGTTCTGTTTACTGCCACAGCCTCACAGCTCCAGTGACCTAGGTTCGGTTCTGTTTACTGCCACAGTCTCACAGCTCCAGTGTCCCGGGTTCGGTTCTGTTTACTGCCACAGCCTCACAGCTCCAGTGACCTAGGTTCGGTTCTGTTTACTGCCACAGTCTCACAGCTCCAGTGACCCGGGTTCGGTTTTGTTTACTGCCACAGTCTCACAGCTCCAGTGACCTGGGTTCGGTTCTGTTTACTGCCACAGTCTCACAGCTCCAGTGACCTGGGTTCGGTTCTGTTTACTGCCACAGTCTCACAGCTCCAGTGTCCCGGGTTCAGTTCTGTTTACTGCCACAGCCTCACAGCTCCAGTGACCTAGGTTCGGTTCTGTTTACTGCCACAGTCTCACAGCTCCAGTGTCCCGGGTTCAGTTCTGTTTACTGCCACAGTCTCACAGCTCCAGTGTCCCGGGTTCGGTTCTGTTTACTGTCACAGTCTCACAGCTCCAGTGTCCCTGGTTCGGTTCTGTTTACTGCCACAGTCTCACAGCTCCAGTGACCCGGGTTCGGTTCTGTTTACTGCCACAGTCTCACAGCTCCAGTGACCTGGGTTCGGTTCTGTTTACTGCCACAGTCTCACAGCTCCAGTGACCCGGGTTCAGTTCTGTTTACTGCCACAGTCTCACAGCTCCAGTGACCTAGGTTCGGTTCTGTTTACTGCCACAGTCTCACAGCTCCAGTGTCCCGGGTTCTGTTCTGGGTGCTGCCTGTGTGGAGTTTGCAAGTTTTCCCTGTGACCATGTGGGTTTCTGCCGGGTGCTCTGGTTTCCTCCCACAGACAAAGACTTGCAGTTTGATTGATAAATTGGCCATTGTAAATGTCCCTAGTCTCGTTAGGTGTTTGGAGGATGGTGGGGATGTGGTAGGGAATATGGGATTAATGTCAGATATATAAATGGGTGGCTGTTGGTCAGCACAGACTCGATGGGCCAAAGGGTCTGTTTCAGTGCAGTATCTCTCTATGATTCTCTTTGTGTAAAGACTTTTCATCCATTTTACACAGACAGATATTTGTCTTCATTGTTAGGATGTGTCTGTCACTAGACCAGCAGATATTGTCCATCCCCAGTTGTCCATTGAGAAGGTGATGCTGGTCCATTACCTTGAACCTCTGCAGTCTGTGTGGTGAAGGTCATCTCACAATGGTGTTGGAGAAGGAGTTACAGCATTTTCACCCAGTCATGATGAAGGAAAGGTGATATATGTCCAACACAACAACAACTTGTATTTATATAGCACCATTAATGTCAGTACATGTTCCAAGGCACTCCTCTCCACCACTCCTCTCCACCACTCCCCTCCCCAACACCCCTCCCCCACTCCCCTCCCCCACTCCCCTCCCCCACTCCCCTCCCCAACACCCCTACCCCACTCCCCTCCCCCACTCCCCTACCCCACTCCCCTCCCCAACACCCCTACCCCACTCCCCTCCCCCACTCCCCTCCCCAACACCCCTACCCCACTCCCCTCCCCCACTCCCCTCCCCCACTCCACTCCCCCACTCCCCTACCCCACTCCCCTCCCCCACACCCCTCCCCAACACCCCTACCCCACTCCCCTCCCCCACACCCCTACCCCACTCCCCTCCCCCACTCCCCTCCCCCACTCCCCTCCCCAAACTCCCTCCCCCACTCCCCTCCCCAACACCCCTACCCCACTCCCCTCCCCACTCCCCTCCCCCACTCCCCTCCCCAAACTCCCCTACCCCACTCCCCTCCCCCACTCCCCTACCCCACTCCCCTCCCCCACTCTCCTCCCCAACACCCCTCCCCCACTCCCCTCCCCCACTCCCCTCCCCCACTCCCCTCCCCCACTCCCCTCCCCAACACCCGTACCCCACTCCCCTCCCCCACTCCCCTCCCTCACTCCCCTCCCCAACACCCCTACCCCACTCCCCTCCCCCACACCCCTACCCCACTCCACTATATCACTCCCCTCCCCCACTCCCCTCCCCAACACCCCTACCCCACTCCCCTCCCCCATTCCCCTCCCCAAACTCCCTCCCCCACTCCCCTCCCCCACACCCCTCCCCCACTCCCCTCCCCCACTCCACTCCGCCACTCCTCTCCACCACTCCTTTCCCCCACTCCACTCCCCCACTTCACTCCCCAACACCCCTACCCCACTCCCCTACCCCACTCCCCTCCCCCACTCCCCTCCCCAACAACCCTACCACACTCCCCTCCCCCACTCCCCTCCCCCACTCCACTCCCCCACTCCACTCCCCCACTCCCCTCCCCAACACCCCTACCCCACTCCCCTCCCCCACTCCCCTCCCCCACTCCACTCCCCCACTCCTCTCCACCACTCCCCTCCCCCATTCCCCTCCCCAACACCCCTACCCCACTCCCATCCCCAACACCCCTACCCCACTCCCCTCCCCCACTCCCCTCCCCCACTCCACTCCCCCACTCCTCTCCACCACTCCCCTCCCCCATTCCCCTCCCCAACACCCCTACCCCACTCCCATCCCCAACACCCCTACCCCACTCCCCTCCCCCACTCCACTCCCCCACTCTACTCCTCCCACTCCACTTCCCCACAGCGCAATATCACTCCCCTCCCCCACTCCCATCCCCAACACCCCTACCCCACTCCCCTCCCCCACTCCCCTCCCCCACTCCAATCCCCCATTCCCCTGCACCACTCCCCTACCCCACAGCCCTCCCCCGCTCCCCTCCCCCACACCCCTCCCCAAACTCCCTCCCTCACACCCCTCCCCCACTCCCCTACTCCACTCCCCTCACCAGCTCCCCTCCCCCACTCCCCTATGTCAATCCCCTCCCCCACTCCCCAACACAACACCCATCCCCCACTCGCCTCCCAAACTTCCCTACTCCACTCCGCTCCCCAAACCCCCTCCCCTATTCCCCCACCCATATCCCCTCCCCAGCTCCCCTTACCCACTCCCCTCCCCCACTCCCCTGGCCAATCACATCCCTAACTCCCCTCCCCCACTCCCCTCCCCCACTCCACTCCCCAACACCCCTACCCCACTCCCCTCCCCCACTCCCATCCCCAACACCCCTACCCCACTCCCCTCCCCCACTCACCTCCCCCACTCCCCTCCCCCACTCCTCTCCCCCACTACCCTCCCCCACTCCACTCCCCCACTCCACTCCTCCCACTCCACTTCCCCACATCACTATTTAACTCCCCTCCCCCACTCCCCTCCCCCACTCACCTCCCCCACTCCAATCCCTCATTCCCCTCCCCCACTCCCTTCCCCAACACCCCTCCCGCACTCCCCACCCCCACTCCCCTGCACCATTCCCCTCCCCCACTCCCCTACCCCACTCCCCTCTCCAGCTCCCCTCCCCCACTCCCCTATGTCAATCCCCTCCCCCACTCCCCTACACCACTCCCTTCCCCCACTCGCCTCCCAAACTTCCCTACTCCACTCCGCTCCCCAAACCCCCTCCCCTATTCCCCTACCCATATCCCCTCCCCAGCTCCCCTTACCCACTCCCCTCCCCCACTCCTCTGCCCCACTCACATCCCTAACTCCCCTCCCCCACTCCCCTCCCCCTCACCTCCCCAACTCCCCTCACTAAGTCCTCCCACTCACCTCCCCCACTCCCCTCCCTAAATCCCCTCCCTCACTCCCCTACCCCACTCACGTCACCAACTTCCCTCCCCCACTCCCCTCCCCCACTCATCTCCCCAACTCCCCCCAACAACTCCCTCCCACTCACCTCCCCCACTCCCCTCCCTAACTCCCCTCCCCAACTCCCCGACGCAACTCACCTCCCTAACTCTGCACGCCAACTCCCCTCCCCACCTCACCTTCCCAACTCCCTCCCACTCACCTGCATAACTCCCCTCCCCCACACCCCACCCCCTCACCTCCACAACTCCACTCACTAACTCCCTCCCACTCACCTCCCCCACTCCCCTCCCTAACTCCCCTCCCTCACTCCCCTCCCCCACATCTCCCCAACTCCCCCCAACAACTCCCTCCTACTCACCTCCCCCACTCCCCTCCCTAACTCCCCTCCCCAACTCCCCTTACCCACTCACCTGCCCAACTCCCTCCCACTCACCTCCCCCACTCCCCTATCCCACTCCAATCCACCGCTCACCCCCACTCTCCACCCCCACTCCCCTACCCCACTGCACTCCCCAGCTCCCATTTCCCACTCCCCGCCCCAACTCCCCTACCCCACTCCCCTCCCGCACTCCCCTATATCACACCCCTCCCCCACTCCACTACCCCACTCCCCTCACCAGATCCCTTCCCCCACTCCCCTCTGTCATTCTCCTCCCCCCTCCCCTACACCACTCCCATTCCCCACTCGCCTCCCAAACTTCAATACTCCACTCCGCTCCCCAAACCCACGCCCCCATTCCCCTACCCAAATCCCCTCCCCAGCACCCCTTACCCACTCCCCTCCCCCACTCCCCTACCCCAACTCCCATCCCCCATTCACCTTCCCAACTGCCTCCCACTCACCTCCACAACTCCACTCACTAACTCCCTCCCACTCACCTACCCCACTCCCCTCCCTATCTCCCCTCCCTCACTCCCCTACCCCTCTCAGATCACCAACTTCCCTCCCCCATTCCCCTCCCCCACTCATCTCCCCAACTCTCCCCACCAACTCCCTCCCACTCACCTCCCCCACTCCTCTCCCTAACTCCCCTCCCTCACACCCCTCCCCAACTCCCCTCACTCACTCCCCTGCCCAACTCCCTCCCACTCACGGTCCCCACTTCCCTATCCCACTCCCCTCCCCCGCTCACCCCCACTCTCCACCCCCACTCCCCTACCCCACTGCGCTCCCCAGCTCCCCTTGCCCACTCCCCGCCCCAACTCCCCTACCCCACTCCCCTCCCCCACTCGCATATATCACACCCCTCCCCCACTCCCCGACACCACTCCCATCCCCCACTCGCCTCCCAAACTTCCCTACTCCACTCCGCTCCCCAAACACCCTCCCCCATTCCCCTACCCAAATCCCATCCCCAGCTCCCCTTACCCACTCCACTCCCCCACACCCCAACCCCACTCACATCCCTAACTCCGCAAGCCCACTCCCCTCCACCACTCACCTCCCCAACTCCCCTCACCAACTCCCTCCCACTCACCTCCTTAACTCCCCTCCCTAACTCGCCTCCCCCACTCCCCTCCCCCTCACCTCCCCAACTCCCCTCACTAACTCGCTCCCACTCACCTCCCCCACTCCCCTCCCTAACTCCCCTCCCTCACTCCCTCACCCCACTCCCCTCCCTAACTCCCCTCCCTCACTCCCCCACCCCCCTTACCTCCCCAATCCCCCTCACCAACTCCACTTTCACTCCCCTTCCCCAGTCCCCTTCCAACTCCCCTCCCCCAATCTCCTTCCCACTCCCCTCCCCCACTCCCCTTCAGCTCCCCACCCCCACTCCCCTTCCAACTCTCCTTCCAACTCCACTTCAAACTCCCCTAGCCCAATCTCGTTCCCACTACGCTCCCCCACTCCCCTCCCCCACTGCCCTTCCACTCACCTCCCCCAATCCCATTCCCACTCCCCTCCCTCACTCCCCTTCTCACACCCCTTTGCACTCCCCTCCCCCACTCTCCTACCCCACTCCCCCTCCCCCACACCCCTGCCCCACTTCCCTACCCCACTCAGCTCACCAGCTCCCCTCCCCCACTCCCCTATGTCATTCCCCTCCCCCACTCCCCTACACCACTCCCATCATCCACTCGCATCCAAAACTTCCCTACTCCACTCCGCTCCCCAAACCCCCTCCCCATTCCCCTACCCAAATCCCCTCCCCAGCTCCCCTCACCCACTCCCCTCCCCCACTCCCCTACCCCACCCACCTCCCTAACTCCGCACCCCCACTCCCCTCCCCCACTCAACTCCCCAACTCCCCTCACTAACTCCCTCCCACTCACCTCCCTAACTCCCCTCCCTAACTCCCCTCCCCCACTCCCCTCCCCCCTCACCTCCCCAACTCCCCTCACTAACTCCCTCCCACTCAACTCCCCTCCCTAACTCCCCTCCCTCACACCCCAACCCCACTCACTTCCCCAACTTCCCTCCCCCACTCATCTCCCCAAATCCCCCCACCAACTTCCTCCCACTCACCTCCCCCAATCCCACTCCCCTCCCCCGCTCACTCCCACTCTCCACCCCCACTCCTCTACCCCACTGCGCTCCCCAGCTCCCCTTGCCCACTCCCCGCCCCAACTCCCCTACCCCACTCCCCTCTCCCACTCCCCGATATCACTCCCCTCCCCCACTCAGCTCCCCCACTCGCCTCCCAAACTTCCCTACTCCACTCCGCTCCCCCACCCCGTTCTCCAATACCCCTCCCCTTCCCCTATCCCACTCCCCTCCCCCAAACCCCTACTCCACACTCCTCCCCCATTCCCCTCCCCCAATCTCCTCCCCCACTCCCCTCCCCCAATCTCCTCCCCCACTCCACTCCCCTCCCCCAATCCCCTCCCCTACTCCGCTCCCCAACACCCTCCCCCATTCTCCGACCCAAATCCCCTCCCCAAACTCTCCCCTCCACTCCACTCCCCCATGCCCCTCCCCCACTCCCCAACCCCACTCACCTCCCCATCTGCCCTCCCCCAAATCCCTCCCCCACTCCCCTCCCGCACTCACCTCCCCCACTCCCCTCCACACACCCACTCCCTTCCTCCACACTCCACTCCCACACCCCTACCCCACTCCCCTCCACACACCCATTCCCCTGCACCACTCCCCACACCCACTCCCCTACCCCAGTCCCCTCACCTTCTCTCCTCCCACAATCTCCTCCCCCACTTCCCTCCACCACTCCCACTCTCTACCCCTCTCCTCTCCCCCTCATCTCTCCTCCCCACTCCCCTTCCCAATCCCCTCCCCCACTCCCCTCCTCTCCACTCCTCTCCACTCCCCTCCCCCACTTGCCTCCCAAACTTCCCTCCTCCATTCCGCTCCCCAACCCCCCTCCCCATTCCCCTACCCCACTCCCCTCCCCAACTCCCCTCCCCAACCCCCCTCCACCACTACCCTACATCACACCCCTCCCCCACTCCCCAACCCCACTCCCATCCCCAAATCTCCTCCTCCACTCCCCTCCCCTACTCCCCATACCCACACCCCTCCCGCACTCCCCTACCCCACTCCATTTCCACTCCCCTTCCCTCTCCCCTTCCAACTCCCCTCCCCCACTCTCCTTCCCACTCCCCTCCCCCACTCCCCTTCCACTCCCCACCCGCACTCCCCTCCCCCACTCCCCTCCCCACATCCCCTCCCCCACTCCCCTCCTCCCACACCATTTTCACTCCCCTCCCCCACATTCCTTCTACGCCCCTCCCCCACACCCCACCCACTCCCCTCCCCCACTCCCCTACACACACCCACTCCCTTCCTCCACACTCCTCACCAACTCCCCTACCCCACTCCCCCCACACACCCACTCCCCTGCACCACACCCCACCACCACTCCACTTCTCCACACCCCACTCCCACTCCCCTACCCCAGTCCCCTTCCCTTCTCTCCTCCCACACTCTCCTCCCCTACGTCCCTCCACCACTCCCACTCTCTACCCCTCTCCTCTCCCCCTCCTCTCTCCTCCCCACTCCCCTTCCCAATCCCCTCCACGACCCCACTCTCCTCCTCTCCACTCCTCTCCTCTCCACTACTCCACTCCCCGCCCCCACTGCCCTTCCACTCCCCTCCCCCACTCCCATTCCCACTCCCCTCCCTCACTCCCCTTCCCACACCCCTACGCACTCCCCTCCCCCACTCTCCTTCGCATTCCCCTCCCCCACTCTCCTTCGCACTCCCCTCCCCCACTCTCCTTCCCACTTCACTCCCCCACTTCCCCACTCCCCTCCCCCACTCCCCTTCCAACTCCCCTCCCCCACTCCCCTTCCAACTCCCCTCCCCCACTCCCCTATCCCACACCCCTCCCCCACTCTCCTTCCCACTTTGCTCACCCACTCCCCTCCCCACTCGCCTCCCAAACTTCCCTCCTCCATTCCGCTCCCCAAGCCCCCTCCCCATTCCCCTAACACACGACCCTCCCCAACTCCCCTGCCCCAACCACCCTCCACCACTACCCTACATCATTCCCCTCCCACACTCCTCAACCCCACTCCCGTCCCCAAAATCCCACCTCCACTCCCCTCCCCCACTCTCCTTCCCACTTTGCTCGCCCACTCCCCTTCCACTCCCCTCCCCCACTCCCCTCCCCCACTCCCCTTCCACTCCCCTCCCCCCCAATCCCCTTCCACTCCCCTCCCCAAATCCCCTTCCACTCCCCTCCCCACTCCGCTTCCACTCCCCTCCCCCACTACCCTTTCCCACTCCCCTTCCACTCTGCTGTCCCACTCCCCTCACCCACTCTCCTTTCCACTTCGCTCCCCCAGTCCCCTCCCCACGCCCCTCCCACACTCCCCTCCCCCACTCCCCTCCACCACTCCACTCCTCCACACCCCCTCCCCCACTCCCCCTCCTCCACTCCCATTCCCCCCTTCCACTCCCTCCCCACTCCGCTTCCACTCCCCTCCCCCACTACCCTTTCCCACTCCCTTTCCACTCCCCTGTCCCACTCCCCTCACCCACTCACCGTCCCCCACATCCCTCCTCCACTCCGCTCCCCTTCAACCCTCCCACACTCCCATCAAACACTTCCCTCCGCCACTCCCACTCGCTACCCCTCTCCTCTTTCCGCTCCCCTCCACCTTCCCCTCCCCCTCCCCTCCCTTCCCCCACTCCCCTTCCACTCCCCTCCCCACTCCCCTCCCCCACTCCCCTTCCACTCCCCTCCCCACTCCCCTCCCCCACTCCCCTTCCACTACCCTCCCCACTCCGCTTCCACTCCCCTCCCCCACTACCCTTTCCCACTCCCTTTCCACTCCCCTGTCCCACTCCCCTCCCCTTCCACTCCACTCCCTCCCCACTCCGCTTCCACTCCCCTCCCCCACTACCCTTTCCCACTCCCTTTCCACTCCCCTGTCCCACTCCACTCCCCTTCCACTCCACTCCCTCCCCACTCCGCTTCCACTCCCCTCCCCCACTACCCTTTCCCACTCCCTTTCCACTCCCCTGTCCCACTCCCCTCACCCACTCACCGTCCCCCACATCCCTCCTCCACTCCGCTCCCCTTCAACACTCCCACACTCCCTTTACACACTTCTCACCGCCACTCCCACTCGCTACCCCTCTCCTCCTTCCGCTCCCCTCCACCTTCCCCTCCCTCTCCCCTCCCTTCCCCCACTCCCCTTCCACTCCCCTCCCCTTCCAACTCCCCTCAAACTCCCCTCCCACAGTCCTTCCAACTTTGCTCGCCCACTCCACTTCCACTCCCCTCCCCCACTCCCCTCCCCCACTCCCCTTCCACTCACCTCCCCCACTCCCCTTCCACTCCCCTCCCCACTCCGCTTCCACTCCCCTCCCCCACTACCCTTTCCCACTCCCCTTCCACTCACCTCCCCCACTCCGCTTCCACTCCCCTCCCCACTCCGCTTCCACTCCCCTCCCCCACTACCCTTTCCCACTCCCTTTCCACTCCCCTGTCCCACTCCCCTCACCCACTCACCGTCCCCCACATCCCTCCTCCACTCCGCTCCCCTTCAACACTCCCACACTCCCTTTACACACTTCTCTCCGCCACTCCCACTCGCTACCCCTCTCCTCCCTCCGCTCCCCTCCACCTTCCGCTTACCACGCCCCTCTCCCACAGCCTCCCCATTCCCATCCTCTCCCCTCCACACTCCCCTTGCCATTCCCCTCTCTCACAGCCTCCTCACTTATACTGTTCACCTGGTAACATGTCCCGTGTGTATTAAACCATCAGGGGAACACACTCTCCTCACTTATACTGTTCACCTGGTAACATGTCCCGTGTGTATTAAACCATCAGGGGAACACACTCTCTTCACTTATACTGTTCACCTGGTAAAATGTCCCGTGTGCATTAAACAATCAGGGGAACACACTCTCCTCAGTTATACTGTTCACCTGGTAACATGTCCTGTGTGTATTAAACCATCAGGGGAACACACTCTCCTCAGTTATACTGTTCACCTGGTAACATGTCCTGTGTGTATTAAACCATCGGGGAACACACTCTCCTCAATTATACTGTTCACATGGTAACATGTCTCGTGTATATTAAACCATCAGGGGAACACACTCTCCTCACTTATACTGTTCACATGGTAACATGTCTCGTGTATATTAAACCATCAGGGGAACACACTCTCCTCAGTTATACTGTTCACCTGGTAACATGTCCTGTGTGTATTAAACCATCGGGGAACACACTCTCCTCACTTATACTGTTCACATGGTAACATGTCTCGTGTATATTAAACCATCAGGGGAACACACTCTCCTCACTTATACTGTTCACCTGGTAACTTGTCCCGTGTCTATTAAAACATTAGGGGAACACACTCTCCTCACTTATACTGTTCATCTGGTAACATGTCCCGTGTGTATTAAACAAACAGGGGAACACACTCTCCTCACTTATGCTATTCACCTGGTCACATGTCTCGTGTACATTAAACCATCAGGGGAACACACTCTCCTCACTTACACTGTTCACCTGGTAACATGTCCCGTGAGTATTAAACAATCAGGGGAACACACTCTCCTCACTTATACTGTTCATCTGGTAACATGTCCCGTGTGTATTAAACAATCAAGGGAACACACTCTCCTCACTTATACTGTTCACCTGGTAACATGTCCCGTGTGTATTAAACAATCAGGGGAACACACTCTCCTCACTTATACTGTTCATCTGGTAACATGTCCCGTGTGTATTAAACAATCAGGGGAACACACTCTACTCACTTAAACTGTTCACCTGGTAACATGTCCCGTGTGTATTAAACAATCAGGGGAACACACTCTCCTCACTTATACTGTTCATCTGGTAACATGTCCCGTGAGTATTAAACAATCAGGGGAACACAATCTCCTCACTTATACTGTTCATCTGGTAACATGTCCCGTGTGTATTAAACAATCAGGGGAACACACTCTCCTCACTTACACTGTTCACCTGGTAACATGTCCCGTGAGTATTAAACAATCAGGGGAACACACTCTCCTCACTTATACTGTTCATCTGGTAACATGTCCCGTGTGTATTAAACAATCAGGGGAACACACTCTCCTCACTTATACTGTTCATCTGGTAACATGTCCCGTGTGTATTAAACAATCAGGGGAACACACTCTCCTCACTTATACTGTTCATCTGGTAACATGTCCCGTGTGTATTAAACAATCAGGGGAACACACTCTCCTCACTTATACTGTTCATCTGGTAACATGTCCCGTGAGTATTAAACAATCAGGGGAACACACTCTCCTCACTTATACTGTTCATCTGGTAACATGTCCCGTGTGTATTAAACAATCAGGGGAACACACTCTCCTCACTTATACTGTTCATCTGGTAACATGTCCCGTGTGTATTAAACAATCAGGGGAACACACTCTCCTCACTTATACTGTTCATCTGGTAACATGTCCCGTGAGTATTAAACAATCAGGGGAACACACTCTCCTCACTTATACTGTTCATCTGGTAACATGTCCCGTGTATATTAAACAATCAGGGGAACACACTCTCCTCACTTATACTGTTCATCTGGTAACATGTCCCGTGTATATTAAACAATCAGGGGAACACACTCTCCTCACTTATACTGTTCATCTGGTAACATGTCCCGTGAGTATTAAACAATCAGGGGAACACACTCTCCTCACTTATACTGTTCATCTGGTAACATGTCCCGTGTGTATTAAACAATCAGGGGAACACACTCTCCTCACTTATACTGTTCATCTGGTAACATGTCCCGTGTGTATTAAACAATCAGGGGAACACACTCTCCTCACTTATACTGTTCATCTGGTAACATGTCCTGTGTATATTAAACAATCGGGGGAACACACTCTCCTCACTTATACTGTTCATCTGGTAACATGTCCCGTGTGTATTAAACAATCAGGGGAACACCCTCTCCTCACTTATACTGTTCATCTGGTAACATGTCCCGTGTGTATTAAACAATCAGGGGAACACACTCTCCTCACTTATACTGTTCATCTGGTAACATGTCCCGTGTGTATTAAACAATCAGGGGAACACACTCTCCTCACTTACATTGTTCACCTGGTAACATGTCTCGTGTATATTAAACCATCAGGGGAACACACTCTCCTCACTTACACTGTTCACCTGGTAACATGTCCCGTGTGTATTAAACCATCAGGGGAACACACTCTCCTCACTTACACTGTTCACCTGGTAACATGTCTCGTGTATATTAAACCATCAGGGGAACACACTCTCCTCACTTATACTGTTCACCTGGTAACTTGTCCCATGTCTATTAAAACATTAGGGGAACACACTCTCCTCACTTATACTGTTCATCTGGTAACATGTCCCGTGTGTATTAAAACATCAGGGGAACACCCTCTCCTCACTTATACTGTTCACCTGGCAAAATGTCCCGTGTGTATTAAAACATCAGAGGAACACACTCTCCTCACTTATACTGTTCACCTGGTAACATGACCCGTGTGTATTAAAACATCAGGGGAACACACTCTCCTCACTGAAACTGTTCACCTGGTGAAATGTCCCATGTATATTAAACTATCAGGGGAACACACTCTCCTCACCGATACTGTTCACCTGTCAACATGTCCCGTCTATATTAAACCATCAGGGGAACACTCTCTCCTCACTTATGCTGTTCACCAGGTAACATGTCCCGTGTGTATTAAACAATCAGGGGAACACACTCTCCTCACTTATACTGTTCACCTGGTAACAAGTCCTGTGTGTGTATTAAACAATCAGGAGAACACACTCTCCTCACTTATACTGTTCACCTGGTGACATGTCCTGCGTTTATTAAAACATCAGGGGAACACACTCTCTTCACTTATACTGTTCACCAGGCAACATGTCCCGTGTATATTAAACCATCAGGGGAACACACTCTCCTCACTTCTACTGTTCACATGGTAACATGTCCCGTGTGTATTAAACAATCTGGGGAACACACTCTCCTCACTTATACTGTTCACCTGGCAACATGTCCCGTGTGTATTAAAACATCAGGGGAACACACTCTGCTCACTTATACTGTTCACCTGGTAACATGTCCTGTGTGTATTAAACATCTGTGGAACACACTCTCCTCACTTATACTGTTCACCTGGTAACATGTCTCGTGACTATTAAACCATCAGGGGAACTCACTCTGCTCACTTATACTGTTCACCTGGTAACATGTCCCGTGTGTATTAAACAAACAGGGGAACACACTCTCCTCACTTATACGGTTCACCTGCTAACATGTCCCGTGTATATTAAACCATCAGGGGAACACACTCTCCTCACTTATACTGTTCACCTGGTAACATGTCCCGTGCGTCTTAAACAATCAGGGGAACACGCGCTCCTCACTTATACTGTTCACCTGGTAACATGTCACGTGTATATAAAACAATCTGGGGAACACACTCTGCTCACTTAAGCTGCTCACCTGGTAACATGTCCCGTGTGTATTAAACAAACAGGGGAACACACTCTCCTCACTTATACGGTTCACCTGGTAACATGTCCCGTGTATATTAAACAATCTGGGGAACACGCTCACCTCACTTATACTGCTCACCTGGCAACATGTCCCGTGTGTATTAAACAATCAGGGGAACACACTCTGCTCACTTATACTGTTCACCTGGTAACATGTCCCGTGTATATTAAACAATCTGGGGAACACACTCGCCTCACTTATACTGTTCACCTGGTAACATGTCCCGTGTATATTAAACAATCAGGGGAACACACTCTCCTCACTTATACTGTTCACCTGGTAACATGTCTCGTGTATATTAAACCATCAGGGGAACACACTCTCCTCACTTACACTGTTCACCTGGAAACATGTCCCGTGTATATTAAACCATCAGGGGAACACACTCTCCTGACTTATACTGTTCGCCTGGTAACATGTCCCGTGTGTATTAAACCATCAGGGGAACACACTCTCCTCACTTATACTGTTCACCTGTTAACATGTCCCGTGTATATTAAAACATCAGGGGAACACCCTCTCCTCACTTATACTGTTCACCTGGTAACATGTCCCCTGTGTATTAAACAATCTGGGGAACACACTCTCCTCACTTATACTGTTCACCTGGCAAAATGTCCCGTGTGTATTAAAACATCAGGGGAACACCCTCTCCTCACTTATACTGTTCACCTGGTAACATGTCCCCTGCGTATTAAACAATCTGGGGAACCCACTCTCCTCACTTATACTGTTCACCTGGTGAAATGTCCCATGTATAAAAAACAATCAACGGAACAAACTCTCCTCACTTATCCTGTTCACCTGGTAACATGTCCCGTGTGTATTAAAACATAAGGGGAACACACTCTCCTCACTTATACTGTTCACCTGGTGAAATGTCCCATGTATAAAAAACAATCAGGGGAACAAACTCTCCTCACTTATACTGTTCACCTGGCAAAATGTCCCGTGTGTATTAAAACATCAGGGGAACACACTCTCCTCACTTATACTGTTCACCTAGTAACATGTCCCGTGTGTATTAAAACATCAGGGGAACACACTCTCCTCACTTATACTGTTCACCTGGTGAAATGTCCCATGTATAAAAAACAATCAGGGGAACAAACTCTCTTCACTTATACTGTTCACCTGGTAACATGTCCCGTGTGTATTAAAACATAAGGGGAACACACTGTCCTCACTTCTTCTGTTCACCTGGTGACATGTCCCGTGTATATTGAACAATCAGGGGAACACACACTCCTCACTTATACTGTTCACCTGGTAACATGTCCCGTGTATATTAAACAATCTGGGGAACACACTCTCATCACTTATCATGTTCACCTGGTAACATGTCCCGTGTGTATTAAAACATCAGGGGAACACCCTCTCCTCACCTATACTGTTCACCTGGTAACATTTCCCGTGTGTATTAAACAATCAGGGGAACACACTCTCCTCACTTATACTGTTCAGCTGGTAACATGTCCCGTGTACATTAAACTATCAGTGGAACACAGTCTCCTCACCTGTACTGTTCACATGGTAACATGTCCCGTGTGTATTAAAACATCAGCGAAACACACTCTCCTAACTTAAACTGTTCACCTGGTAACATGTCCTGTGTATATTAAACCATCAGGGGAACACACTCTCCTCACTTTTAATGTTCACCTGGCAACATGTCTCGTGTATATTAAACCATCAGGGGAACACACTCTCCTCACTTATACTGTTCACCTGGTAAATTGTCCCGTGTCTATTAAAACATTAGGGGAACACACTCTCCTCACTTATACTGCTCACCTGGTAACATGTCCCGTGTGTATTAAACAATCTGGGGAACACACTCTCATCACTTATCATGTTCACCTGGTAACATGTCCCGTGTGTATTAAAACATCAGGGGAACACCCTCTCCTCACCTATACTGTTCACCTGGTAACATTTCCCGTGTGTATTAAACAATCAGGGGAACACACTCTCCTCACTTATACTGTTCAGCTGGTAACATGTCCCGTGTACATTAAACTATCAGTGGAACACAGTCTCCTCACCTGTACTGTTCACATGGTAACATGTCCCGTGTGTATTAAACGATCTGGGGAACACACTCTCCTCACTTATACTGTTCACCTGGCAACATGTCCCGTGTGTATTAAAACATCAGGGGAACACACTCTGCTCACTTATACTGTTCACCTGGTAACATGTCCCGTGTGTATTAAACAATCTGTGGAAAACATTCTCCTCACTTATACTGTTCACCTGGTAACATGTCTCGTGTATATTAAACCAACAGGGGAACTCACTCTGCTCACTTATACTGTTCACCTGGTAACATGTCCCGTGTGTATTAAACAATCAGGGGATCACACGCACCTCACTTATACTGTTCACCTGGTAACATGTCCCGTGTATATTAAACAATCTGGGGAACACGCTCACCTCACTTATACTGTTCACCTGGTAACATGTCCCGTGCGTCTTAAACAATCAGGGGAACACGCGCTCCTCACTTATACTGTTCACCTGGTAACATGTCACGTGTATATAAAACAATCTGGGGAACACACTCTGCTCACTTATACTGCTCACCTGGTAACATGTCCCGTGTGTATTAAACAAACAGGGGAACACACTCTCCTCACTTATATGGTTCACCTGGTAACATGTCCCGTGTATATTAAACAATCTGGGGAACACGCTCACCTCACTTATACTGCTCACCTGGCAACATGTCCCGTGTATATTAATCAATCTGGGGAACACACTCGCCTCACTTATACTGTTCACCTGGTAACATGTCCCGTGTGTGTTAAAACATCAACGGAACAAACTCTCCTCACTTATCCTGTTCACCTGGTAACATGTCCCGTGTGTATTAAAACATAAGGGGAACACACTCTCCTCACTTATACTGTTCACCTGGTGAAATGTCCCATGTATAAAAAACAATCAGGGGAACAAACTCTCCTCACTTATACTGTTCACCTGGCAAAATGTCCCGTGTGTATTAAAACATCAGGGGAACACACTCTCCTCACTTATACTGTTCACCTGGTAACATGTCCCGTGTGTATTAAAACATCAGGGGAACACACTCTCCTCACTTATACTGTTCACCTGGTGAAATGTCCCATGTATAAAAAACAATCAGGGGAACAAACTCTCTTCACTTATACTGTTCACCTGGTAACATGTCCCGTGTGTATTAAAATATAAGGGGAACACACTGTCCTCACTTCTTCTGTTCACCTGGTGACATGTCCCGTGTATATTGAACAATCAGGGGAACACACACTCCTCACTTATACTGTTCACCTGGTAACATGTCCCGTGTATATTAAACAATCTGGGGAACACACTCGCCTCACTTATACTGTTCACCTGGTAACATGTCCCGTGTGTATTAAAACATCAGCGAAACACACTCTCCTAACTTAAACTGTTCACCTGGTAACATGTCCTGTGTATATTAAACCATCAGGGGAACACACTCTCCTCACTTTTAATGTTCACCTGGCAACATGTCTCGTGTATATTAAACCATCAGGGGAACACACTCTCCTCACTTATACTGTTCACCTGGTAAATTGTCCCGTGTCTATTAAAACATTAGGGGAACACACTCTCCTCACTGAAACTGCTCACCTGGTAACATGTCCCGTGTGTATTAAACAATCTGGGGTACACACTCTCATCACTTATCATGTTCACCTGGTAACATGTCCCGTGTGTATTAAAACATCAGGGGAACACCCTCTCCTCACCTATACTGTTCACCTGGTAACATTTCCCGTGTGTATTAAACAATCAGGGGAACACACTCTCCTCACTTATACTGTTCAGCTGGTAACATGTCTCGTGTATATTAAACCATCAGGGGAAAACACTCTCCTCACTTACACTGTTCACCTGGCAAAATGTCCCGTGTGTCTTAAAACATCAGGGGAATGCGCTCTCCTCACTTATACTGTTCACCTGTCAACATGTCCCGTCTATATTAAACCATCAGGGGAACACTCTCTCCTCGCTTATGCTGTTCACCTGGCAACATGTCCCGTGTGTATTAAACAATCAGGGGAACACATTCTGCTCACTTATACTGTTCACCTGGTAACATGTCCCGTGTATATTAAACAATCTGGGGAACACACTCGCCTCACTTATACTGTTCACCTGGTAACATGTCCCGTGTGTATTAAAACATCAGCGAAACACACTCTCCTCACTTATACTGTTCACCTGGTAACAGGTCTCGTGTATATTAAACCATCAGGGGAACACACTCTCCTCACTTACACTGTTCAACTGGAAACATGTCCCGTGTGTATTAAACAATCAGGGGAACACACTCTCCTCACTTATACTGTTCACCTGGTAACATTTCTCGTGTATATTAAACCATCAGGGGAACACACTCTCCTCACTTACACTGTTCACCTGGTAACATGTCCCGTGTGTTTTAAACCATCAGGGGAACACACTCTCCTCACTTACACTGTTCACCTGGTAACATGTCTCGAGTATATTAAACAATCAGGGGAACACACTCTCCTCACTTATACTGTTCACCTGGTAACTTGTCCCGTGTCTATTAAAACATTAGGGGAACACCCTCTCCTCACTTATACTGTTCACCTGGTAACATGTCCCCTGTGTATTAAACAATCTGGGGAACACACTAACCTCACTTATACTGTTCACCTGGCAAAATGTCCCGTGTGTATTAAAACATAAGGGGAACCCACTCTCCTCACTTAAACTGTTCACCTGGTAACATGTCCCGGATGTATTAAAACATCAGGGGAACACACTCTCCTCACTTAAACTGTTCACCTGGTAACATGTCCCGTGTGTTTTAAACCATCAGGGGAACACACTCTCCTCCCTTACACTGTTCACATGGTGAAATGTCCCGTGTGTATTAAAACATAAGGGGAACACACTCTCCTCACTTCTTCTGTTCACCTGGTGACATGTCCCGTGTATAATAAACAATCAGGGGAACACACTCTCCTCTCTTATACTGTTCACCTAGTGACATGTCCCGTGTGTATTAAACAATCAGGGGAACACACTCTCCTCACTTATACTGTTCACCTGGTAACATGTCCCGTGTGTATTAAACAAACAGGGGAACACACTCTCCTCACTTATACTGTTCACCTGGTAACATGTCCCGTGTGTATTAAACAATCAGGGGAACACACTCTCCTCACTTATACTGTTCACCTGGTAACATGTCCCGTGTGTATTAAACAAACAGGGGAACACACTCTCCTCACTAATACCGTTCACCTGGTAACATGTCCCGTGTGTATTAAACCGTCAGGGGAACACACTCTCCTCACTTATACTGTTCACCTGGTAACATGTCCCGTGTGTATTAAACAAACAGGGGAACACACTCTCCTCACTTATACTGTTCACCTGGTAACATGTCCCGTGTGTATTAAACAATCAGGGGAACACACTCTCCTGACTTATACTGTTCACCTGGTAACATGTCCCGTGTGTATTAAAACAACAACGAAACACACTCTCCTAACTTAAACTGTTCAACTGGTAACATGTCCTGTGTATATTAAACCATCAGGGGAACACACTCCCCTCACTTTTAATGTTCACCTGGCAACATGTCTCGTGTATATTAAACCATCAGGGGAACACACTCTCCTAACTTAAACTGTTCACCTGGTAACATGTCCTGTGTATATTAAACCATCAGGGGAACACACTCTCCTCACTGATACTGTTCACCTGGTAACTTGTCCCGTGTCTATTAAAACATTAGGGGAACACACTCTCCTCACTTATACTGTTCACCTGGTAAGATGTCCTGTGTATATTAAACAATCAGGGGAACACACTCTCCTCACTTATACTGTTCACCTGGTAACGTGTCTCGTGTATATTAAACCATCAGGGGAACACACTCTCCTCACCTATACTGTTCACCTGGTAACATGTCCCGTGTGTATTAAAACATCAGCGAAACACACTCTCCTAACTTAAACTGTTCACCTGGTAACATGTCCTGTGTATATTAAACCATCAGGGGAACACACTCTCCTCACTGATACTGTTCACCTGGTAACATGTCCTGTGTATATTAAACAATCTGGGGAACACACTCGCCTCACTTATACTGTTCACCTGGTAACATGTCCCGTGTGTATTAAAACATCAGGGGAACACCCTCTCCTCACCTATACTGTTCACCTGGTAACATTTCCCGTGTGTATTAAACAATCTGGGGAACACACTCTCCTCACTTATACTGTTCACCTGGCAAAATGTCCCGTGTGTATTAAAACATCAGGGGAACACACTCTCCTCACTTACACTGTTCACCTGGTAACATGTCCCGTGTGTATTAAAACATCAGCAAAACACACTCTCCTCAGATCTTCCGTTCTCCTGGTGACATGTCCTGTGTATAAAAAACAATCAGGGGAACACACTCTCCTCACTTATACTGTTCTCCTGGTGAAATGTCCTGTGTTTATTAAACAATCAGGGGAACAAACTTTCCTCACTTATACTGTTCACCTGGTAACATGTCCCGTGTGTATTAAACCATCAGGGGAACACACTCGCCTCACGTATACTGTTCACCTGGTAACATGTCCCGTGTGTATTAAAACATCAGCGAAACACATTCTCCTCACTTAAACTGTTCACCTGGTGACATGTCCAGAGTATATTAAAACATTAGGGGAACACACTCTCCTCACTTATACTGTTCACCTGGTAACCCGTCCCGTGTCCATTAAAACATTAGGGGAACACACTCTCCTCACTTATACTGTTCACCTGGTGACATGTTCAGTGTATATTAAAACATTAGGGGAACACACTCTCCTCACTTATACTGTTCACCTGGTAACCCGTCCCGTGTCCATTAAAACATTAGGGAAACACACTCTCCTCACTTATACTGTTCACCTGGTAACCCGTCCCGTGTCCATTAAAACATTAGGGGAACACACTCTCCTCACTTATACTGTTCACCTGGTGACATGTCCCGTCTGTATTAAACCATCAGGGGCACACAATCTCCTCACTTATACGGTTCACCTGGTAACATGTCCTGTGTGTATTAAAACATCAGGGGAACACACTCTCCTCACTTATACCGTTCACCTGGTAACATGTCCCGTCTGTATTAAAACATCAGGGGAACACACTCTCTTCACTTATACTGTTCACCTGGTGACATGTCCCGTGTATATTAAACCATCAGGGGTACACACACTCCGCACTTGTACTGTTCACCTGGTAACATGTCCTGTGTGTATTAAACAATCAGGGGAACACACTCTCCTCACTTATACTGTTCACCTGGTGACATGTCCCGTGCGTATTAAACAATCAGGGGAACACACTCTCCTCACTTATACTGTTCACCTGGTAACATGTACAGAGTGTATTAAACAATCAGGGGAACACACTCTGCTCACTTATACTGTTCACCTGGTAACATGTCCCGTGTATATTAAACAATCAGGGGAACACACTCTCCTCACTTATACTGTTCACCTGGTAACATGTCCTGTGTATATTAAACAATCAGGGGAACACACTCTCCTCACTTACACTGTTCACCTGGTAACATGTCCTGTGTATATTAAACAATCTGGGGAACACACTCGCCTCACTTATACTGTTCACGTGGTAACATGTCCCGTGTGTATTAAAACATCAGCGAAACACCCTCTCCTCACTTAAACTGTTCACCTGGTAACATGTGCCGTGAGTATTAAACAATCAGGGGAACACACTCTCCTCACTTATACTGTTCACCTGGTAACATGTCCCGTGTGTATTAAACAATCAGGGGAACACACTCTCCTCACTTATACTGTTCACCTGGTAACATGTCCCGTGTATATTAAACTATCAGTGGAACACAGTCTCCTCACCTATACTGTTCACCTGGTAACATGTCCTGTGTGTATTAAATAATCAGGGGAACACACTCTCCTCACTTATACTCTTCACCTGGTAACATGTCCCGTGTGTATTAAACCATCAGGGGAACACACTCTCCTCACTTATACTGTTCAACTGGTAACATGTCCCTTGTGTATTAAACAATCAGGGGAACACACTCTCCTCACTTATACTGTTCACCTGGTAATATGTCCTGTGTGTATTAAACAATCAAGGGAACACACTCACCTCACTTATACTCTTCACCTGGTAACATGTCCTGTGTGTATTAAACCATCTGGGGAACACAGTCTCCTCACTTATCCTGTTCACCTGGTGAAATGTCCTGTGTGTATTAAACAATCAGGGGAACACACTCTCCTCACTTATACTGTTCACCTGGTAACATGTCCCGTGTGTATTAAACCATCAGGGGAACACACTCTCCTCACTTATACTGTTCACCTGGTAACATGTCCCGTGTGTATTAAACTATCAGGGGAAAACACTCTCCTCACTTATACTGTTCACCTGGTAACATGTCCCATGTATATTAAACAATCAAGGGAACACACTCACCTCACTTATACTCTTCACCTGGTAACATGTCCTGTGTGTATTAAACCATCAGGGGAACACACTCTCCTCACTTATACTGTTCACCTGGTAACATGTCCCGTGTGTATTAAACTATCAGGGGAAAACACTCTCCTCACTTATACTGTTCACCTGGTAACATGTCCCGTGTATATTAAACCTTCAGGGGAACACACTCGCCTCACTTTTTCTGTTCACCTGGTAACATGTCCCGTGTGTATTAAACCATCACGGGAACACACTCTCCTCACTTAAACTGTTCACCTGGTAACATGTGCCGTTTGTATTAAACAATCAGGGGAACACACTCTCCTCACTTATACTGTTCACCTGGTAACATGTCCCGTGTGTATTAAAACATCAGGGGAACACCCTCTCCTCACTTATACTGTTCACCTGGTAACATGTCCCGTGTGTATTAAAACATCAGGGGAACAGACTCTCCTCACTTATACTGTTCACCTGGGAAATTGTCCCGTGTATATTAAACCATCAGGGGAACACACTCTCCTCACTTATACTGTTCTCTTGGTGACATGTCCCTTGTGTATTAAACAATCAGGGGAACACACTCTCCTCACTTATACTGTTCACCTGGTAACATGTCCCTTGTGTATTAAACAATCAGGGGAACACACTCTCCTCACATATACTGTTCACCTGGTAACATGTCCCTTGTGTATTAAACAATCAGGGGAAAACACTCTCCTCACTTATACTGTTCACCTGGTAACATGTCCTGTGTGTATTAAACAATGAGGGGAACACACTCTCCTCACTTATACTCTTCACCTGGTAACATGTCCCGTGTGTATTAAACCATCAGGGGAACACACTCTCCTCACATATACTGTTCACCTGGTAACATGTCCCGTGTGTATTAAACTATCAGGGGAAAACACTCTCCTCACTTATACTGTTCACCTGGTAACATGTCCCGTTTATATTAAACCATCAGGGGAACACACTCTCCTCACTTATACTGTTCACCTGGTAACATGTCCCGTGTGCATTAAACTATCAGGGGAACACACTCTCCTCACTTATACTGTTCACCTGGTAACATGTCCCTTGTGTATTAAACAATCAGGGGAACACACTCTGCTCACTTATACTGTTCACCTGGGAAGATGTCCCGTGTATATTAAACCATCAGTGGAACACTGTCTCCTCACTTATACTCATCACCTGGTAACATGTCCCGTGAGTATTAAACAATCAGGGGAACTCACTCTCCTCACTTATACTATTCACCTGGTAACATGTCCCGTGAATATTAAACAATCAGGGGAACTCACTCTCCTCACTTATACTATTCACCTGGTAACATGTCCTGTGTATATTAAACAATCAAGGGAACACACTCACCTCACTTATACTCTTCACCTGGTAACATGTCCTGTGTGTATTAAACCATCAGGGGAACACACTCTCCTCACTTATACTGTTCACCTGGTAACACGTCTCGTGTATATTAAACCATCAGGGGAACAGACTCTCCTCACTTATACTGTTCACCTGGTAACATGTCCCTTGTGTATTAAACAATCAGGGGAAAACACTCTCCTCACTTATACTGTTCACCTTGTAACATGTCCCTTGTGTATTAAACAATCAGGGGAACACACTCTGCTCACTTATACTGTTCACCTGGTAACATGTCCCTTGTGTATTAAACAATCAGGGGAAAACACTCTCCTCACTTATACTGTTCACCTGGTAACATGTCCCTTGTGTATTAAACAATCAGGGGAAAACACTCTCCTCACTTATACTGTTCACCTGGTAACATGTCCTGTGTGTATTAAACAATGAGGGGAACACACTCTCCTCACTTATACTCTTCACCTGGTAACACGTCTCGTGTATATTAAACCATCAGAGGAACAGACTCTCCTCACTTATACTGTTCACCTGGTAACACGTCTCGTGTATATTAAACCATCAGGGGAACAGACTCTCCTCACTTATACTGTTCAACTGGTAACTTGTCCCGTGTCTATTAAAACATTAGGGGAACACAGTCTCCTCACTTATACTGTTCACCTGGTAACATGTCCCTTGTGTATTAAACAATCAGGGGAACACACTCTCCTCACTTATACTGTTCACCTGGTAACATGTCCCTTGTGTATTAAAGAATCAGGGGAAAACACTCTCCTCACTTATACTGTTCACCTGGTAACATGTCCCTTGTGTATTAAAGAATCAGGGGAAAACACTCTCCTCACTTATACTGTTCACCTGGTAACATGTCCCTTGTGTATTAAACAATCAGGGGAACACACTCTCCTCACTTATACTGTTCACCTGGTAACATGTCCCTTGTGTATTAAAGAATCAGGGGAAAACACTCTCCTCACTTATACTGTTCACCTGGTAACTTGTCCCTTGTGTATTAAACAATCAGGGGTACACACTCTCCTCACTTATACTGTTCACCTGGTAACATGTCCCTTGCGTATTAAACAATCAGGGGAACACACTCTCCTCACTTATACTGTTCACCTGGTAACATGTCCCTTGCGTATTAAACAATCAGGGGAACACACTCTCCTCACATATACTGTTCTCCTGGTAACATGTCCCTTGTGTATTAAACAATCAGGGGAACACACTCTCCTCACTTATACTGTTCACCTGGTAACATGTCCCTTGCGTATTAAACAATCAGGGGAACACACTCTCCTCACATATACTGTTCTCCTGGTAACATGTCCCTTGTGTATTAAACAATCAGGGGAACACACTCTGCTCACTTATACTGTTCACCTGGTAACGTGTCCGTTGTGTATTAAACAATCAGGGGAAAACACTCTCCTCACTTATACTGTTCACCTGGTAACATGTCCCTTGTGTATTAAACAATCAGGGGAACACACTCTGCTCACTTATACTGTTCACCTGGTAACATGTCCCTTGTGTATTAAACAATCAGGGGAAAACACTCTCCTCACTTATACTGTTCACCTGGTAACATGTCCCGTTTATATTAAACCATCAGGGGAACACACTCGCCTCACTTATACTGTTCACCTGGTAACATGTCCTGTGTGTATTAAATAATCAGGGGAACACACTCTCCTCACTTATACTCTTCACCTGGTAACATGTCCCGTGTGTATTAAACCATCAGGGGAACATACTCTCCTCACTTATACTTTTCACCTGGTAACATGTCCCTTGTGTATTAAACAATCAGGGGAACACACTCTGCTCACTTATACTGTTCACCTGGTAACATGTCCCGTGTGTATTAAACCATCAGGGGAACACACTCTCCTCACTTATACTGTTCACCTGGTAACATGTCCCGTGTATATTAAACCATCAGGGGAAAGCCCTCTCCTCACTTATACTGTTCACCTGGTGAAATGTCCTGTGTGTATTAAACTATCAGGGGGAAACATTCTCCTCACTTATACTGTTCACCTCGTAACATGTCCCGTGTATATTAAACCATCGAGGGAACACACTCGCCTCACTTATACTGTTCACCTGGTAACATGTCCCGTGTGTATTAAACCATCACGGGAACACACTCTCCTCACTTAAACTGTTCACCTGGTAACATGTCGCGTGAGTATTAAACAATCAGGGGAACAAACTCTCCTCACTTACACTGTTCACCTGGTAACATGTCCCGTGTATATTAAACAATCAGGGGAACCGACTCTCCTCACTTATACTGTTCACCTGGTAACTTGTCCCGTGTCTATTAAAACATTAGGGGAACACACTCTCCTCACTTATACTGTTCATCTGGTAACATGTCCCGTGTGTATTAAACCATCAGGGGAACACCCTCTCCTCACTTATACTGTTCACCTGGTAACATGTCTCGTGTACATTAAACCATCAGGGGAACACACTCGCCTCACTTATACTGTTCACCTGGTAACATGTCCCGTGTGTATTAAAACATGAGCGAAAAACACTCTCCTCACATATACTTTTCTCCTGGTGACATGTCCCTTGTTTATTAAAGAATCAGGGGAACACACTCTCCTCATATATACTGTTCTCCTGGTGACATGTCCCTTGTGTATTAAACAATCAGGGGAAAACACTCTCCTCACTTATACTGTTGACCTGGTAACATGTCCCTTGTGTATTAAACAATCAGGGGAAAACACTCTGCTCACTTATACTGTTCACCTGGTAACATGTCCCGTGTGTATTAAACAATCAGGGGAAAACACTCTCCTCACTTATACTGTTCACCTGGTAACATGTCCCTTGTGTATTAAACAATCAGGGGAAAACACTCTCCTCACTTATACTGTTCACCTGGTAACATGTCCCTTGTGTATTAAACAATCAGGGGAACACACTCTGCTCACTTATACTGTTCACCTGGTAACATGTCCCGTGTGTATTAAACAATCAGGGGAAAACACTCTCCTCACTTATACTGTTCACCTGGTAACATGTCCCTTGTGTATTAAACAATCAGGGGAAAACACTCTCCTCACTTATACTGTTCACCTGGTAACATGTCCCTTGTGTATTAAACAATCAGGGGAACACACTCTGCTCACTTATACTGTTCACCTGGTAACATGTCCCGTGTGTATTAAACTATCAGGGGAAAACACTCTCCTCACTTATACTGTTCACCTGGTAACATGTCCCGTTTATATTAAATCATCAGGGGAACACACTCGCCTCACTTATACTGTTCACCTGGTAACATGTCCTGTGTGTATTAAATAATCAGGGGAACACACTCTCCTCACTTATACTCTTCACCTGGTAACTTGTCCCGTGTGTATTAAACCATCAGGGGAACACACTCTCCTCACTTATACTGTTCACCTGGTAACATGTCCCTTGTGTATTAAACAATCAGGGGAACACACTCTGCTCACTTATACTGTTCACCTGGTAACATGTCCCGTGTGTATTAAACCATCAGGGGAACACACTCTCCTCACTTATACTGTTCACCTGGTAACATGTCCCTTGTGTATTAAACAATCAGGGGAACACACTCTGCTCACTTATACTGTTCACCTGGTAACATGTCCCGTGTATATTAAACCATCAGGGGAAAGCCCTCTCCTCACTTATACTGTTCACCTGGTGAAATGTCCTGTGTATATTAAACCATCAGGGGAGCACACTCTCCTCACTTATACTGTTCACCTGGTAACATGTCCCGTGTGTATTAAACTATCAGGGGAAAACACTCTCCTCACTTATACTGTTCACCTGGTAACATGTCCCATGTATATTAAACAATCAAGGGAACACACTCACCTCACTTATACTCTTCACCTGGTAACATGTCCTGTGTGTATTAAACCATCAGGGGAACACACTCTCCTCACTTATACTGTTCACCTGGTAACATGTCCCGTGTGTATTAAACTATCAGGGGAAAACACTCTCCTCACTTATACTGTTCACCTGGTAACATGTCCCGTGTATATTAAACCTTCAGGGGAACACACTCGCCTCACTTTTTCTGTTCACCTGGTAACATGTCCCGTGTGTATTAAACCATCACGGGAACACACTCTCCTCACTTAAACTGTTCACCTGGTAACATGTGCCGTTTGTATTAAACAATCAGGGGAACACACTCTCCTCACTTATACTGTTCACCTGGTAACATGTCCCGTGTGTATTAAAACATCAGGGGAACACCCTCTCCTCACTTATACTGTTCACCTGGTAACATGTCCCGTGTGTATTAAAACATCAGGGGAACAGACTCTCCTCACTTATACTGTTCACCTGGGAAATTGTCCCGTGTATATTAAACCATCAGGGGAACACACTCTCCTCACTTATACTGTTCTCTTGGTGACATGTCCCTTGTGTATTAAACAATCAGGGGAACACACTCTCCTCACTTATACTGTTCACCTGGTAACATGTCCCTTGTGTATTAAACAATCAGGGGAACACACTCTCCTCACATATACTGTTCACCTGGTAACATGTCCCTTGTGTATTAAACAATCAGGGGAAAACACTCTCCTCACTTATACTGTTCACCTGGTAACATGTCCTGTGTGTATTAAACAATGAGGGGAACACACTCTCCTCACTTATACTCTTCACCTGGTAACATGTCCCGTGTGTATTAAACCATCAGGGGAACACACTCTCCTCACATATACTGTTCACCTGGTAACATGTCCCGTGTGTATTAAACTATCAGGGGAAAACACTCTCCTCACTTATACTGTTCACCTGGTAACATGTCCCGTTTATATTAAACCATCAGGGGAACACACTCTCCTCACTTATACTGTTCACCTGGTAACATGTCCCGTGTGCATTAAACTATCAGGGGAACACACTCTCCTCACTTATACTGTTCACCTGGTAACATGTCCCTTGTGTATTAAACAATCAGGGGAACACACTCTGCTCACTTATACTGTTCACCTGGGAAGATGTCCCGTGTATATTAAACCATCAGTGGAACACTGTCTCCTCACTTATACTCATCACCTGGTAACATGTCCCGTGAGTATTAAACAATCAGGGGAACTCACTCTCCTCACTTATACTATTCACCTGGTAACATGTCCCGTGAATATTAAACAATCAGGGGAACTCACTCTCCTCACTTATACTATTCACCTGGTAACATGTCCTGTGTATATTAAACAATCAAGGGAACACACTCACCTCACTTATACTCTTCACCTGGTAACATGTCCTGTGTGTATTAAACCATCAGGGGAACACACTCTCCTCACTTATACTGTTCACCTGGTAACACGTCTCGTGTATATTAAACCATCAGGGGAACAGACTCTCCTCACTTATACTGTTCACCTGGTAACATGTCCCTTGTGTATTAAACAATCAGGGGAAAACACTCTCCTCACTTATACTGTTCACCTTGTAACATGTCCCTTGTGTATTAAACAATCAGGGGAACACACTCTGCTCACTTATACTGTTCACCTGGTAACATGTCCCTTGTGTATTAAACAATCAGGGGAAAACACTCTCCTCACTTATACTGTTCACCTGGTAACATGTCCCTTGTGTATTAAACAATCAGGGGAAAACACTCTCCTCACTTATACTGTTCACCTGGTAACATGTCCTGTGTGTATTAAACAATGAGGGGAACACACTCTCCTCACTTATACTCTTCACCTGGTAACACGTCTCGTGTATATTAAACCATCAGAGGAACAGACTCTCCTCACTTATACTGTTCACCTGGTAACACGTCTCGTGTATATTAAACCATCAGGGGAACAGACTCTCCTCACTTATACTGTTCAACTGGTAACTTGTCCCGTGTCTATTAAAACATTAGGGGAACACAGTCTCCTCACTTATACTGTTCACCTGGTAACATGTCCCTTGTGTATTAAACAATCAGGGGAACACACTCTCCTCACTTATACTGTTCACCTGGTAACATGTCCCTTGTGTATTAAAGAATCAGGGGAAAACACTCTCCTCACTTATACTGTTCACCTGGTAACATGTCCCTTGTGTATTAAAGAATCAGGGGAAAACACTCTCCTCACTTATACTGTTCACCTGGTAACATGTCCCTTGTGTATTAAACAATCAGGGGAACACACTCTCCTCACTTATACTGTTCACCTGGTAACATGTCCCTTGTGTATTAAAGAATCAGGGGAAAACACTCTCCTCACTTATACTGTTCACCTGGTAACTTGTCCCTTGTGTATTAAACAATCAGGGGTACACACTCTCCTCACTTATACTGTTCACCTGGTAACATGTCCCTTGCGTATTAAACAATCAGGGGAACACACTCTCCTCACTTATACTGTTCACCTGGTAACATGTCCCTTGCGTATTAAACAATCAGGGGAACACACTCTCCTCACATATACTGTTCTCCTGGTAACATGTCCCTTGTGTATTAAACAATCAGGGGAACACACTCTCCTCACTTATACTGTTCACCTGGTAACATGTCCCTTGCGTATTAAACAATCAGGGGAACACACTCTCCTCACATATACTGTTCTCCTGGTAACATGTCCCTTGTGTATTAAACAATCAGGGGAACACACTCTGCTCACTTATACTGTTCACCTGGTAACGTGTCCGTTGTGTATTAAACAATCAGGGGAAAACACTCTCCTCACTTATACTGTTCACCTGGTAACATGTCCCTTGTGTATTAAACAATCAGGGGAACACACTCTGCTCACTTATACTGTTCACCTGGTAACATGTCCCTTGTGTATTAAACAATCAGGGGAAAACACTCTCCTCACTTATACTGTTCACCTGGTAACATGTCCCGTTTATATTAAACCATCAGGGGAACACACTCGCCTCACTTATACTGTTCACCTGGTAACATGTCCTGTGTGTATTAAATAATCAGGGGAACACACTCTCCTCACTTATACTCTTCACCTGGTAACATGTCCCGTGTGTATTAAACCATCAGGGGAACATACTCTCCTCACTTATACTTTTCACCTGGTAACATGTCCCTTGTGTATTAAACAATCAGGGGAACACACTCTGCTCACTTATACTGTTCACCTGGTAACATGTCCCGTGTGTATTAAACCATCAGGGGAACACACTCTCCTCACTTATACTGTTCACCTGGTAACATGTCCCGTGTATATTAAACCATCAGGGGAAAGCCCTCTCCTCACTTATACTGTTCACCTGGTGAAATGTCCTGTGTGTATTAAACTATCAGGGGGAAACATTCTCCTCACTTATACTGTTCACCTCGTAACATGTCCCGTGTATATTAAACCATCGAGGGAACACACTCGCCTCACTTATACTGTTCACCTGGTAACATGTCCCGTGTGTATTAAACCATCACGGGAACACACTCTCCTCACTTAAACTGTTCACCTGGTAACATGTCGCGTGAGTATTAAACAATCAGGGGAACAAACTCTCCTCACTTACACTGTTCACCTGGTAACATGTCCCGTGTATATTAAACAATCAGGGGAACCGACTCTCCTCACTTATACTGTTCACCTGGTAACTTGTCCCGTGTCTATTAAAACATTAGGGGAACACACTCTCCTCACTTATACTGTTCATCTGGTAACATGTCCCGTGTGTATTAAACCATCAGGGGAACACCCTCTCCTCACTTATACTGTTCACCTGGTAACATGTCTCGTGTACATTAAACCATCAGGGGAACACACTCGCCTCACTTATACTGTTCACCTGGTAACATGTCCCGTGTGTATTAAAACATGAGCGAAAAACACTCTCCTCACATATACTTTTCTCCTGGTGACATGTCCCTTGTTTATTAAAGAATCAGGGGAACACACTCTCCTCATATATACTGTTCTCCTGGTGACATGTCCCTTGTGTATTAAACAATCAGGGGAAAACACTCTCCTCACTTATACTGTTGACCTGGTAACATGTCCCTTGTGTATTAAACAATCAGGGGAAAACACTCTGCTCACTTATACTGTTCACCTGGTAACATGTCCCGTGTGTATTAAACAATCAGGGGAAAACACTCTCCTCACTTATACTGTTCACCTGGTAACATGTCCCTTGTGTATTAAACAATCAGGGGAAAACACTCTCCTCACTTATACTGTTCACCTGGTAACATGTCCCTTGTGTATTAAACAATCAGGGGAACACACTCTGCTCACTTATACTGTTCACCTGGTAACATGTCCCGTGTGTATTAAACAATCAGGGGAAAACACTCTCCTCACTTATACTGTTCACCTGGTAACATGTCCCTTGTGTATTAAACAATCAGGGGAAAACACTCTCCTCACTTATACTGTTCACCTGGTAACATGTCCCTTGTGTATTAAACAATCAGGGGAACACACTCTGCTCACTTATACTGTTCACCTGGTAACATGTCCCGTGTGTATTAAACTATCAGGGGAAAACACTCTCCTCACTTATACTGTTCACCTGGTAACATGTCCCGTTTATATTAAATCATCAGGGGAACACACTCGCCTCACTTATACTGTTCACCTGGTAACATGTCCTGTGTGTATTAAATAATCAGGGGAACACACTCTCCTCACTTATACTCTTCACCTGGTAACTTGTCCCGTGTGTATTAAACCATCAGGGGAACACACTCTCCTCACTTATACTGTTCACCTGGTAACATGTCCCTTGTGTATTAAACAATCAGGGGAACACACTCTGCTCACTTATACTGTTCACCTGGTAACATGCCCCGTGTGTATTAAACCATCAGGGGAACACACTCTCCTCACTTATACTGTTCACCTGGTAACATGTCCCTTGTGTATTAAACAATCAGGGGAACACACTCTGCTCACTTATACTGTTCACCTGGTAACATGTCCCGTGTATATTAAACCATCAGGGGAAAGCCCTCTCCTCACTTATACTGTTCACCTGGTGAAATGTCCTGTGTATATTAAACCATCAGGGGAACACACTCGCCTCACTTATACTGTTCACCTGGTAACATGTCCCGTGTGTATTAAACCATCACGGGAACACACTCTCCTCACTTAAACTGTTCACCTGGTAACATGTCGCGTGAGTATTAAACAATCAGGGAACACACTCTCCTTACTGATACTGTTCACCTGGTAACATGTCCCGTGTGTATTAAACAATCAGGGGAACAAACTCTCCTCACTTACACTGTTCACCTGGTAACATGTCCCGTGTATATTAAACTATCAGGGGAAAACACTCTCCTCACTTATACTGTTCACCTGGTAACATGTCCCGTGTATATTAAACCATCAGGGGAACACACTCGCCTCACTTTTACTGTTCACCTGGTAACATGTCCCGTGTGTATTAAACCATCACGGGAACACACTCTCCTCACTTAAACTGTTCACCTGGTAACATGTCGCGTGAGTATTAAACAATCAGGGGAACACACTCTCCTTACTGATACTGTTCACCTGGTAACATGTCCCGTGTGTATTAAACAATCAGGGGAACAAACTCTCCTCACTTACACTGTTCACCTGGTAACATGTCCCGTGTATATTAAACAATCAGGGGAACAGACTCTCCTCACTTATACTGTTCACCTGGTAACTTGTCCCGTGTATATTAAACCATCAGGGGAACACAGTCTCCTCACTTATACTGTTCACCTGGTAACATGTCCCATGTATATTAAACCATCAGGGGAACACACTCTCCTCACTTATACTGTTCACCTGGTAACATGTCCCTTGTGTATTAAACAATCAGGGGAACACACTCTGCTCACTTATACTGTTCACCTGGTAACATGTCCCGTGTGTATTAAACCATCAGGGGAACACACTCTCCTCACTTATACTGTTCACCTGGTAACATGTCCCTTGTGTATTAAACAATCAGGGGAACACACTCTGCTCACTTATACTGTTCACCTGGTAACATGTCCCGTGTATATTAAACCATCAGGGGAAAGCCCTCTCCTCACTTATACTGTTCACCTGGTGAAATGTCCTGTGTATATTAAACCATCAGGGGAACACACTCGCCTCACTTATACTGTTCACCTGGTAACATGTCCCGTGTGTATTAAACCATCACGGGAACACACTCTCCTCACTTAAACTGTTCACCTGGTAACATGTTGCGTGAGTATTAAACAATCAGGGAACACACTCTCCTTACTGATACTGTTCACCTGGTAACATGTCCCGTGTGTATTAAACAATCAGGGGAACAAACTCTCCTCAATTACACTGTTCACCTGGTAACATGTCCCGTGTATATTAAACTATCAGGGGAAAACAATTTCCTCACTTATACTGTTCACCTGGTAACATGTCCCGTGTATATTAAACCATCAGGGGAACACACTCGCCTCACTTATACTGTTCACCTGGTAACATGTCCCGTGTGTATTAAACCATCACGGGAACACACTCTCCTCACTTAAACTGTTCACCTGGTAACATGTCGCGTGAGTATTAAACAATCAGGGAACACACTCTCCTTACTGATACTGTTCACCTGGTAACATGTCCCGTGTGTATTAAACAATCAGGGGAACAAACTCTCCTCAATTACACTGTTCACCTGGTAACATGTCCCGTGTATATTAAACTATCAGGGGAAAACACTCTCCTCACTTATACTGTTCACCTGGTAACATGTCCCGTGTATATTAAACCATCAGGGGAACACACTCTCCTCACTTAAACTGTTCACCTGGTAACATGTCGCGTGAGTATTAAACAATCAGGGGAACACACTCTCCTTACTGATACTGTTCACCTGGTAACATGTCCCGTGTGTATTAAACAATCAGGGGAACAAACTCTCCTCACTTACACTGTTCACCTGGTAACATGTCCCGTGTATATTAAACAATCAGGGGAACAGACTCTCCTCACTTATACTGTTCACCTGGTAACTTGTCCCGTGTGTATTAAACCATCAGGGGAACACCCTCTCCTCACTTATACTGTTCACCTGGTAACATGTCTCGTGTACATTAAACCATCAGGGGAACACACTCGCCTCACGTATACTGTTCACCTGGTAACATGTCCCGTGTGTATTAAAACATCAGCGAAAAACACTCTCCTCACATATACTTTTCTCCTGGTGACATGTCCCTTGTGTATTAAACAATCAGGGGAACACACTCTCCTCACTTATACTGTTCACCTGGTAACATGTCCCTTGTGTATTAAACAATCAGGGGAACACACTCTCCTCACTTATACTGTTCACCTGGTAACTTGTCCCGTGTCTATTAAAACATTAGGGGAACACACTCTCCTCACTTATACTGTTCATCTGGTAACATGTCCCGTGTGTATTAAACCATCAGGGGAACACCCTCTCCTCACTTATACTGTTCACCTGGTAACATGTCTCGTGTACATTAAACCATCAGGGGAACACACTCGCCTCACGTATACTGTTCACCTGGTAACATGTCCCTTGTGTATTAAGCAATCAGGGGAACACACTCTCCTCACTTATACTGTTCACCTGGTAACTTGTCCCGTGTCTATTAAAACATTAGGGGAAAACACTCTCCTCACTTATACTGTTCACCTGGTAACATGTCCCTTGCGTATTAAACCATCAGGGGAACACACTCTCCTCACATATACTGTTCTCCTGGTGACATGTCCCTTGTGTATTAAGCAATCAGGGGAACACACTCTCCTCACTTATACTGTTCACCTGGTAACATGTCCCTTGTGTATTAAACATTCAGGGGAACACACTCTGCTCACTTATACTGTTCACCTGGTAACATATCCCGCGTATATTAAACCATCAGGGGAACACACTCTCCTCACTTATACAGTTCACCTGGTAACATGTCCTGTGTGTATTAAACAATGAGGGGAACACACTCTCCTCACTTATACTCTTCACCTGGTATCATGTCCCGTGTGTATTAAACTATCAGGGGAAAACACTCTCCTCACTTATACTGTTCACCTGGTAACATGTCCCGTTTATATTAAACCATCAGGGGAACAGACTCGCCTCACTTATACTGTTCACCTGGTAACATGTCCCGTGTGTATTAAACCATCACGGGAACACACTCTCCTCCATTATACTGCTCACCTGGTAACATGTCCCGTGTACATTAAACAATCTGGGGAACACACTCGCCTCACTTAAACTGTTCACCTGGTAACATGTCCCGTGTGTATTAAACAATCAGGGGAATACACTCTGCTCACTGATACTGTTCACCTGGTAACATGTCCCGTGTACATTAAACAATCTGGGGAACACACTCGCCTCACTTAAACTGTTCACCTGGTAACATGTCCCGTGTGTATTAAACAATCAGGGGAATACACTCTGCTCACTTATACTGTTCACCTGGTAACATGTCCCGTGTATATTAAACAATCAGGGGAACACACTCTGCTCACTTATACTGTTCACCAGGTAACATGTACCGTGTGTATTAAAACATCAGCGAAACACACTCTCCTGACTTATACTGTTCACCTGGTAACATGTCCCTTGTGTATTAAACAATCAGGGGAACACACTCTGCTCACTTATACTGTTCACCTGGGAAGATGTCCCGCGTATATTAAACCATCAGCGGAACACAGTCTCCTCACTTATACTGTTCACCTGGTGAAATGTCCTGAGTGTATTATACAAACAGGGGAACACACTCTCCTCACTTATACAGTTCACCTGGTAACATGTCCCGTGTGCATTAAACAATCAAGGGAACATACTCTCCTCACTTATACTGTTCACCTGGTAACATGTCCTGTGTGTATTAAACAATGAGGGGAACACACTCTCCTCACTTATACTCTTCACCTGGTAACATGTCCCGTGTGTATTAAACCATCAGGGGAACACACTCTCCTCACTTATACTGTTCACCTGGTAACATGTCCCGTGTGTATTAAACTATCAGGGGAAAACACTCTCCTCACTTATACTGTTCACCTGGTAACATGTCCCGTTTATGTTAAACCATCAGGGGAACACACTCGCCTCACTTATACTGTTCACCTGGTAACATGTCCAGTGTGTATTAAACAATCAGGGGAACACACTCTCCTCACTTATACTGTTCACCTCGTAACATGTCCTGTGTATATTAAACAATCAGGGGAACACACTCTCCTCACTTATACTGTTCACCTGGTAACATGTCCCGTGTATATTAAACCATCAGGGGAACACACTCTCCTCACTAATACTGTTCATCTGGCAACACGCCTCGTGTATATTAAACCATCAGGGGAACACACTCTCCTCACTTATACTGTTCACCTGGTAAGATGTCCCGTGTGCATGAAACAAACAGGGGAAAACATTCTCCTCACTTATACTCTTCACCTGGTAACATGCCCCATGCGTATTAAACAATCAGGGGAACATACTCTCCTCACTATTACAGTTCACCTGGTGACATGTCCTGTGTATATTAAACCATCAGGGGAACACACTCTCCTCACTTATACTGTTCACCTGGTAAGATGTCCCGTGTGCATGAAACAAACAGGGGAAAATAGTCTCCTCACTTATACTGTTCACCTGGTAACATGTCCCGTGCGTATGAAACCATCAGGGGAACACAATCTCCTCACTTATTCTGCTCACCTGGTGACATGTCCCGTGTATATTAAACAATCAAAGGAACGCATTCTCCTCACTTATACAGTTCACCTGGTAACATGTCCCGTGTGTATTAAACAATCAGGGGAACACACTCTCCTCAGTTATACTGTTCACCTGGTAACATGTCCCGTGTGTATTAAACAATCAGGGGAACAAACTCTCCTCAGTTATTCTTTTCACCTGGTAACTGGTCCCGTGTATATTAAACCATCAGGGGAACACACTCTCCTCACTTATACTGTTCATCTTGTAACATATCCCGTCAGTATTAAACCATCAGGGGAACACACTCTCCTCACTTATACTGTTCACCTGGTGACATGCCCCGTGCGTATTAAACAATCAGGGGAACATACTCTCCTCGCTTATACTGTTCACCTGGTAACATGTCCCGTGTATATTAAAACATCAGGGGAACACACTCTCCTCACTTACACTGTTCACCTGGTAACATGTCCCGTGTGCATGAAACAAACAGGGGAAAACATTCTCCTCACTTATACTGTTCACCTGGTAACATGTCCCGTGCGTATTAAACCATCAGGGGAACACACTCGCCTCACTTATACTGCTCACCTGGTGACATGTCCCGTGTATATTAAACAATCAGGGGAACACAATCTCCTCACTTATACTGTTCATCTGGTAACATGTCCCGTGTATATTCAACCATCAGGGGAACACACTCTCCTCACTTATACTGTTCATCTGGTAACATGTCCCGTGTGTATTAAACCATCAGGGGAACACACTCTCCTCACTTATACTGTTCACCTGGTGACATGTCCCATGTATATTAAACCATCAGGGGAACACACTCTTCTCTCTTATACTGTTCACCTGGTGACATGTCCCATGTATATTAAACCATCAGGGGAACACACTCTTCTCTCTTAAACTGTTCACCTGGTAACATGTCCCATGTATATTAAACCATCAGGGGAACACACTCTCCTCACTTAAACTTTTCACCTGTTGACATGTCCCGTGTGTATTAAACAATCAGGGGAACACACTCTCCTCACTTATACTGTTCACCTGGTGACATGTCCCATGTATATTAAACCATCAGGGGAACACACTCTTCTCTCTTATACTGTTCACCTGGTGACATGTCCCATGTATATTAAACCATCAGGGGAACACACTCTTCTCTCTTAAACTGTTCACCTGGTAACATGTCCCATGTATATTAAACCATCAGGGGAACACACTCTCCTCACTTACACTTTTCACCTGGTAACATGTCCCATGTATATTAAACCATCAGGGGAACACACTCTCCTCACTTACACTGTTCACCTGGTAACATGTCCCATGTATATTAAACCATCAGGGGAACACACTCTCCTCACTTATACTGTTCACCTGGTAACATGTCCTGTGCGCATTAAACCATCAGGCGAACACACTCTCCTCACTTCTACTGTTCACCTGGTAACATGTCCCGTGTGTATTAAACAATCAGGGGAACACACTCTCCTCACTTATACTGTTCATCTGGTAACATGTCCCGTGTGTATTAAAGAATTAGGGGAACACACTCTCCTCACTTATACTGTTCACCTGGTAACATGTCCTGTGCGCATTAAACCATCAGGCGAACACACTCTCCTCACTTCTACTGTTCACCTGGTAACATGTCCCGTGTGTATTAAACAATCAGGGGAACACACTCTCCTCACTTTTTCAGTTCACCTGGTAACATTTCCCGTGTACATTAAAACATCAGGGGAAGACACTCTCCTCACTTATACTGTTCACCTGGTAACATGTCCCGTGTGTATTAAACAATCAGGGGAACACACTCTCCTCACTTATACTGTTCACCTGGTAACATGTCCCGTGTGTATTAAAGAATTAGGGGAACACACTCTCCTCACTTATACTGTTCATCTGGTAACATGTCCTATGTGTATTAAACAATCAGGGGAACACACTCTCCTCACGTATACTGTTCATCAGGTAACATGTCCCGTGTGTATTAAACAATCTGGGGAACACACTCCCCTCACTTATACAGTTCACCTGGTGACATTTCCCGTGCGTATTAAACCATCAGGGGAACACACTCTCCTCACTTATACTGTTCATTTGGTAACATATCACGTCAGTATTAAACCATCAGGGGAACACACTCTCCTCACTTATACTGTTCACCTGGTGACATGCCCCGTGCGTATTAAACAATCAGGGGAACATACTCTCCTCGCTTATACTGTTCACCTGGTAACATGTCCCGTGTATATTAAAACATCAGGGGAACACACTCTCCTCACTTACACTGTTCACCTGGTAACATGTCCCGTGTGCATGAAACAAACAGGGGAAAACATTCTCCTCACTTATACTCTTCACCCGGTATCATGCCCCATGCTTATTAAACAATCAGGGGAACATACTCTCCTCACTATTACAGTTCACCTGGTGACATGTCCTGTGTATATTAAACCATCAAGGGAACACACTCTCCTCACTTATACTGTTCACCTGGTAAGATGTCCCGTGTGCATGAAACAAACAGGGGAAAATATTCTCCTCACTTATACTGTTCACCTGGTAACATGTCCCGTGCGTATGAAACCATCAGGGGAACACAATCTCCTCACTTATTCTGCTCACCTGGTGACATGTCCCGTGTATATTAAACAATCAAAGGAACACATACTCCTCACTTATACTCTTCACCTGGTAACATGTCACGTGTGCATGAAACTAACAGGCGAAAACATTGTCCTCACTTATACTGTTCACATGGTAACATGTCCCGTGTGTATTAAACAATCAGGGGAACACACTCTCCTCACTTATACTGTTCACCTGGTAACATGTCCCGTGTATATTAAAACATCAGGGGAGCACACTCTCCTCACTTATACTGTTCACCTGGTAACATGTCCCGTGTATATTAAAACATCAGGGGAACACACTCACCTCACTTATACTCTTCACCTGGCAACATGTCCCGCGTATACTAAACGATCAGGGGAACACACTCTCCTCACTTATACTGTTCACCTGGTAACATGTCCCATGTATATTAAACAATCAGGGGAACACACTCTCCTCACTTATACTGTTCACCTGGTAACATGTCCCGTGTATATTAAAACATCAGGGGAGCACACTCTCCTCACTTATACTGTTCACCTGGTAACATGTCCCGTCAGTATTAAACAATCAGGGCAAAAAAATCACCTCATTTATACTGTTCACCTGGTTACATGTCCCGTCAGTATTAAACAATCAGGGGAACACACTCTCCTCACTTATACTGTTCACCTGGTGACATGTCCCATGTATATTAAACCATCAGGGGAACACACTCTTCTCTCTTATACTGTTCACCTGGTGACATGTCCCATGTATATTAAACCATCAGGGGAACACACTCTTCTCTCTTAAACTGTTCACCTGGTAACATGTCCCATGTATATTAAACCATCAGGGGAACACACTCTCCTCACTTAAACTTTTCACCTGTTGACATGTCCCGTGTGTATTAAACAATCAGGGGAACACCCTCTCCTCACTTACACTTTTCACCTGGTAACATGTCCCATGTATATTAAACCATCAGGGGAACACACTCTCCTCACTTACACTGTTCACCTGGTAACATGTCCCATGTATATTAAACCATCAGGGGAACACACTCTCCTCACTTATACTGTTCACCTGGTAACATGTCCTGTGTGTATTAAACAATCAGGGGAACACACTCTCCTCACTTATACTGTTCATCTGGTAACATGTCCCGTGTGTAGTAAACCATCAGGGGAACACACTCTCCTCACTTATACTGTTCACCTGGTGACATGTCCCATGTATATTAAACCATCAGGGGAACACTCTCTTCTCTCTTAAACTGTTCACCTGGTAACATGTCCCATGTATATTAAACCATCAGGGGAACACACTCTCCTCACTTATACTGTTCACCTGGTAACATGTCCCGTGTTTATTAAACAATCAGGGGAACACCCTCTCCTCACTTACACTTTTCACCTGGTAACATGTCCCATGTATATTAAACCATCAGGGGAACACACTCTCCTCACTTACACTGTTCACCTGGTAACATGTCCCATGTAGATTAAACCATCAGGGAAACACACTCTCCTCACTTATACTGTTCACCTGGCATCATGTCCCGTGTATATTAAACAATCTGGGGAACACATTCTCCTCACTTATACAGTTCACTTGGTAACATGTCCCATGTATATTAAACCATCAGGGAAACACACTCTCCTCACTTATACTGTTCACCTGGTAACATGTCCTGTTTGTATTAAACCATCAGGGGAACACACTCTCCTCACTTATACTGTTCACCTCGTAACATGTCCTGTGTATATTAAACAATCAGGGGAACACACTCTCCTCACTTATACTGTTCACCTGGTAACATGTCCCGTGTATATTAAACCATCAGGGGAACACACTCTCCTCACTAATACTGTTCATCTGGCAACACGCCTCGTGTATATTAAACCATCAGGGGAACACACTCTCCTCACTTATACTGTTCACCTGGTAAGATGTCCCGTGTGCATGAAACAAACAGGGGAAAACATTCTCCTCACTTATACTCTTCACCTGGTAACATGCCCCATGCGTATTAAACAATCAGGGGAACATACTCTCCTCACTATTACAGTTCACCTGGTGACATGTCCTGTGTATATTAAACCATCAGGGGAACACACTCTCCTCACTTATACTGTTCACCTGGTAAGATGTCCCGTGTGCATGAAACAAACAGGGGAAAATAGTCTCCTCACTTATACTGTTCACCTGGTAACATGTCCCGTGCGTATGAAACCATCAGGGGAACACAATCTCCTCACTTATTCTGCTCACCTGGTGACATGTCCCGTGTATATTAAACAATCAAAGGAACGCATTCTCCTCACTTATACAGTTCACCTGGTAACATGTCCCGTGTGTATTAAACAATCAGGGGAACACACTCTCCTCAGTTATACTGTTCACCTGGTAACATGTCCCGTGTGTATTAAACAATCAGGGGAACAAACTCTCCTCAGTTATTCTTTTCACCTGGTAACTGGTCCCGTGTATATTAAACCATCAGGGGAACACACTCTCCTCACTTATACTGTTCATCTTGTAACATATCCCGTCAGTATTAAACCATCAGGGGAACACACTCTCCTCACTTATACTGTTCACCTGGTGACATGCCCCGTGCGTATTAAACAATCAGGGGAACATACTCTCCTCGCTTATACTGTTCACCTGGTAACATGTCCCGTGTATATTAAAACATCAGGGGAACACACTCTCCTCACTTACACTGTTCACCTGGTAACATGTCCCGTGTGCATGAAACAAACAGGGGAAAACATTCTCCTCACTTATACTGTTCACCTGGTAACATGTCCCGTGCGTATTAAACCATCAGGGGAACACACTCGCCTCACTTATACTGCTCACCTGGTGACATGTCCCGTGTATATTAAACAATCAGGGGAACACAATCTCCTCACTTATACTGTTCATCTGGTAACATGTCCCGTGTATATTCAACCATCAGGGGAACACACTCTCCTCACTTATACTGTTCATCTGGTAACATGTCCCGTGTGTATTAAACCATCAGGGGAACACACTCTCCTCACTTATACTGTTCACCTGGTGACATGTCCCATGTATATTAAACCATCAGGGGAACACACTCTTCTCTCTTATACTGTTCACCTGGTGACATGTCCCATGTATATTAAACCATCAGGGGAACACACTCTTCTCTCTTAAACTGTTCACCTGGTAACATGTCCCATGTATATTAAACCATCAGGGGAACACACTCTCCTCACTTAAACTTTTCACCTGTTGACATGTCCCGTGTGTATTAAACAATCAGGGGAACACACTCTCCTCACTTATACTGTTCACCTGGTGACATGTCCCATGTATATTAAACCATCAGGGGAACACACTCTTCTCTCTTATACTGTTCACCTGGTGACATGTCCCATGTATATTAAACCATCAGGGGAACACACTCTTCTCTCTTAAACTGTTCACCTGGTAACATGTCCCATGTATATTAAACCATCAGGGGAACACACTCTCCTCACTTACACTTTTCACCTGGTAACATGTCCCATGTATATTAAACCATCAGGGGAACACACTCTCCTCACTTACACTGTTCACCTGGTAACATGTCCCATGTATATTAAACCATCAGGGGAACACACTCTCCTCACTTATACTGTTCACCTGGTAACATGTCCTGTGCGCATTAAACCATCAGGCGAACACACTCTCCTCACTTCTACTGTTCACCTGGTAACATGTCCCGTGTGTATTAAACAATCAGGGGAACACACTCTCCTCACTTATACTGTTCATCTGGTAACATGTCCCGTGTGTATTAAAGAATTAGGGGAACACACTCTCCTCACTTATACTGTTCACCTGGTAACATGTCCTGTGCGCATTAAACCATCAGGCGAACACACTCTCCTCACTTCTACTGTTCACCTGGTAACATGTCCCGTGTGTATTAAACAATCAGGGGAACACACTCTCCTCACTTTTTCAGTTCACCTGGTAACATTTCCCGTGTACATTAAAACATCAGGGGAAGACACTCTCCTCACTTATACTGTTCACCTGGTAACATGTCCCGTGTGTATTAAACAATCAGGGGAACACACTCTCCTCACTTATACTGTTCACCTGGTAACATGTCCCGTGTGTATTAAAGAATTAGGGGAACACACTCTCCTCACTTATACTGTTCATCTGGTAACATGTCCTATGTGTATTAAACAATCTGGGGAACACACTCCCCTCACTTATACAGTTCACCTGGTGACATGTCCCGTGCGTATTAAACCATCAGGGGAACACACTCTCCTCACTTATACTGTTCATTTGGTAACATATCACGTCAGTATTAAACCATCAGGGGAATACACTCTCCTCACTTATACTGTTCACCTGGTGACATGCCCCGTGCGTATTAAACAATCAGGGGAACATACTCTCCTCGCTTATACTGTTCACCTGGTAACATGTCCCGTGTATATTAAAACATCAGGGGAACACACTCTCCTCACTTACACTGTTCACCTGGTAACATGTCCCGTGTGCATGAAACAAACAGGGGAAAACATTCTCCTCACTTATACTCTTCACCCGGTATCATGCCCCATGCTTATTAAACAATCAGGGGAACATACTCTCCTCACTATTACAGTTCACCTGGTGACATGTCCTGTGTATATTAAACCATCAAGGGAACACACTCTCCTCACTTATACTGTTCACCTGGTAAGATGTCCCGTGTGCATGAAACAAACAGGGGAAAATATTCTCCTCACTTATACTGTTCACCTGGTAACATGTCCCGTGCGTATGAAACCATCAGGGGAACACAATCTCCTCACTTATTCTGCTCACCTGGTGACATGTCCCGTGTATATTAAACAATCAAAGGAACACATACTCCTCACTTATACTCTTCACCTGGTAACATGTCACGTGTGCATGAAACTAACAGGGGAAAACATTGTCCTCACTTATACTGTTCACATGGTAACATGTCCCGTGTGTATTAAACAATCAGGGGAACACACTCTCCTCACTTATACTGTTCACCTGGTAACATGTCCCGTGTATATTAAAACATCAGGGGAGCACACTCTCCTCACTTATACTGTTCACCTGGTAACATGTCCCGTGTATATTAAAACATCAGGGGAACACACTCACCTCACTTATACTCTTCACCTGGCAACATGTCCCGCGTATACTAAACGATCAGGGGAACACACTCTCCTCACTTATACTGTTCACCTGGTAACATGTCCCATGTATATTAAACAATCAGGGGAACACACTCTCCTCACTTATACTGTTCACCTGGTAACATGTCCCGTGTATATTAAAACATCAGGGGAGCACACTCTCCTCACTTATACTGTTCACCTGGTAACATGTCCCGTCAGTATTAAACAATCAGGGCAAAAAAATCTCCTCATTTATACTGTTCACCTGGTTACATGTCCCGTCAGTATTAAACAATCAGGGGAACACACTCTCCTCACTTATACTGTTCACCTGGTGACATGTCCCATGTATATTAAACCATCAGGGGAACACACTCTTCTCTCTTATACTGTTCACCTGGTGACATGTCCCATGTATATTAAACCATCAGGGGAACACACTCTTCTCTCTTAAACTGTTCACCTGGTAACATGTCCCATGTATATTAAACCATCAGGGGAACACACTCTCCTCACTTAAACTTTTCACCTGTTGACATGTCCCGTGTGTATTAAACAATCAGGGGAACACCCTCTCCTCACTTACACTTTTCACCTGGTAACATGTCCCATGTATATTAAACCATCAGGGGAACACACTCTCCTCACTTACACTGTTCACCTGGTAACATGTCCCATGTATATTAAACCATCAGGGGAACACACTCTCCTCACTTATACTGTTCACCTGGTAACATGTCCTGTGTGTATTAAACAATCAGGGGAACACACTCTCCTCACTTATACTGTTCATCTGGTAACATGTCCCGTGTGTAGTAAACCATCAGGGGAACACACTCTCCTCACTTATACTGTTCACCTGGTGACATGTCCCATGTATATTAAACCATCAGGGGAACACTCTCTTCTCTCTTAAACTGTTCACCTGGTAACATGTCCCATGTATATTAAACCATCAGGGGAACACACTCTCCTCACTTATACTGTTCACCTGGTAACATGTCCCGTGTTTATTAAACAATCAGGGGAACACCCTCTCCTCACTTACACTTTTCACCTGGTAACATGTCCCATGTATATTAAACCATCAGGGGAACACACTCTCCTCACTTACACTGTTCACCTGGTAACATGTCCCATGTAGATTAAACCATCAGGGAAACACACTCTCCTCACTTATACTGTTCACCTGGCATCATGTCCCGTGTATATTAAACAATCTGGGGAACACATTCTCCTCACTTATACAGTTCACTTGGTAACATGTCCCATGTATATTAAACCATCAGGGAAACACACTCTCCTCACTTATACTGTTCACCTGGTAACATGTCCTGTTTGTATTAAACCATCAGGGGAACACACTCTCCTCACTTATACTGTTCAACTGTTAACATGTCCCGTGCGTATTAAACAATCAGGGGAACATACTCTCCTCACTGATAAAGTTCACCTGGTAACATGTCCTGTGTATATTAAACCATCAGGGGAACACACTCTCCTCACTTATACTGTTCGCCTGGAAACATGTCCCGTGTATATTAAACACTCAGGGGAACACACTCTCCTCACTTATACTGTTCGCCTGGAAACATGTCCCGTGTATATTAAACACTCAGGGGCGCACACTCTCCTCACTTATACCGTTCGCCTGGAAACATTTCCCGTGTATATTAAACACTCAGTGGAACACACTCTCCTCACTTATACTGTTCACCTGCAAACATGTCCCGTGTATATTAAACCATGAGGGGAACAAACTCTCCTCACTTATACTGTTCATCTGGTAACATGTCCCGTGTGTATTAAACCATCAGGGGAACACACTCACCTCACTTATACTGTTCACCTGTGACATGTCCGTGTATATAAAACCATCAGGGGGACACACTCTCCTCACTTATACTGTTCACCTGGTAACATGTCCCGTGTATATTAAAACATCAGGGGAACACACTCTCCTCACTTATAGTGTTCATCTGGTAACATTTCCCGTGTATATTAAACAATCAGGGGAACACACTCTCCTCACTTATACTGTTCACCTGGTAACATGTCCTGTGTATATTAAACAATCAGGGGAACACACTCTCCTCACTTATACTGTTCACCTAGTAACATGTCCTGTGTATATTCAACCATCAGGGGAACACACTCTCCTCACTTATACTGTTCGCCTGGAAACATTTCCCGTGTATATTAAACAGTCAGGGGAACACACTCTCCTCACTTATACTGTTCATCTGGTAACATGTCCCGTGTGTATTAAACCATCAGGGGAACACACTCTCCTCACTTATACTGTTCACCTGGTGACATGTCCGTGTATATAAAACCATCAGGGGGACACACTCTCCTCACTTATACTGTTCACCTGGTAACATGTCCCGTGTATATTAAATCATCAGTGGAACACACTCTCCTCACTTATACTGTTCACCTGGTGACATGTCCAGTGTGTATTAAACAATCCGGGGAACACACTCTCCTCACTTATACTGTTCACCTGGTAACATGTCCCGTGTGCATTAAACAATCAGTGGAACACACTCTCCTCACTTATACTGTTCATCTGGTGACATGTCCAGTGTGTATTAAACCATCAGGGGAACACACTCTCCTCACTTATACTGTTCACCTGGTGACATGTCCAGTGTGTATTAAACAATCCGGGGAACACATTCTCCTCACTTATACTGTTCACCTGGTGACATGTCCAGTGTGTATTAAACAATCGGGGGAACACACTCTCCTCACTTATACTGTTCACCTGGTGACCTGTCCAGTGTGTATTAAACAATCGGGGGAACACACTCTCCTCACTTATACTGTTCACCTGGTGACATGTCCCATGTATATTAAACCATCAGGGGAACACACTCTCCTCACTTATACTGTTCACCTGGTAACATGTCCCGTGTATATTAAACAATCAGGGGAACACACTCTCCTAACTTAAACTGTTCGACCGGAATCATGTCCCGTGTATCTTAAACCATCAGGGGAACACACTCTCCTCACTTATACTGTTCACCTGGTGACATGTCCCATGTATATTAAACCATCAGGGGAACACACTCTCCTCACTTATACTGTTCACCTGGTAACATGTCCCGTGTATATTAAACAATCAGGGGAACACACTCTCCTCACTTATACTGTTCATCTGGTCACATGTCCCGTGTATATTAAACAATCAGGGGAACACACTCTCCTAACTTAAACTGTTCGACCGGAATCATGTCCCGTGTATCTTAAACCATCAGGGGAACACACTCTCCTCACTTATACTGTTCACCTGGTGACATGTCCCATGTATATTAAACCATCAGGGGAACACACTCTCCTCACTTATACTGTTCACCTGGTAACATGTCCCGTGTATATTAAACAATCAGGGGAACACACTCTCCTCACTTATACTGTTCACCTGGTAACATGTCCCGTGTATATTAAACAATCAGGGGAACACACTCTCCTCACTTATACTGTTCACCTGGTAACATGTCCCGTCAGTATTAAACAATCAGGGGAACACACTCTCCTCACTTATACTGTTCATCTGGTAACATTTCCCATGTATAGTAAACAATCAGGGGAACACACTCTCCTCACTTATACTGTTCACCTAGTAACATGTCCCGTGTATATTCAACCATCAGGGGAACACACTCTCCTCACTTATACTGTTCACCAGGTAACATTTCCCGTGTATATTAAACCATCAGGGGAACACACTCTCCTCACTTATACTGTTCATCTGGTAACATGTCCGGTGTGTATTAAACCATCAGGGGAACACACTCTCCTCACTTATACTGATCATCTGGTAACATGTCCCGTGTATATTAAACCATCAGGGGAACACACTCTCCTCACTTATACTGTTCATCTGGTAACATGTCTCGTGTGTATTAAACAATCAGGGGAACACACTCTCCTCACTAACACTGTTCACCTGGTAACATGTCCCATGTATATTAAACCATCAGGGGAACACCCTCTCCTCACTTATACTGTTCATCTGGTAACATGTCCCGTCAGTATTAAACCATCAGGGGAACACACTCTCCTCACTTACACTGTTTACCTGGTAACAAGTCCCATGTATATTAAACCATCAGGGGAACACACTCTCCTCACTTATACTGTTCACCTGGTTACATATCCCGTGTATATTAAACAATCAGGGGAACACACTCTCCTCACTTATACTGTTCATCTGGTAACATGTCCCGTGTATATTAAACCATCAGGGGAACACACTCTCCTCACTTATACTGTTCATCTGGTAACATGTCCCGTGTATATTAAACAATCTGGGGAACACATTCTCCTCACTTATACAGTTCACTTGGTGACAAGTCCCGTGCGTATTAAACAATCAGGTGAACACATTCTCCTCACTTATACTTATCACCTGGTCACATGTCCCGTGTATATTAAACCATCAGGGGAATACACTCTCCTCACTTATACTGTTCACCAGGTAACATGTCCCGTGTATATTAAACCATCAGGGGAACACACTCTCCTCACTTATACTGTTCACCTGGTAACATGTCCCGTGTATATTAAATCATCAGGGGAACACACTCTCCTCACTGAGAGTGTTCATCTGGTAACATGTCCCATGTGTATTAAATCATCAAGGGAACACACTCTCCTCACTTATACTGTTCATTTGGTGACTTGTCCCGTGTGTATTAAACAATCAGGGGAACACACTCTCCTCACTCATACAGTTCATTTGGTGACTTGTCCCGTGTGTATTAAACAATCAGGGGAACACACTCTCCTCACTTACACTGTTCATCTGGTGACATGTCCCGTGTATTTTAAACCATCAGGGGAACACACTCTGCTCACTTATACTGTACATCTGGTAACATGTCCCGTGTGTATTAAACCATCAGGGGAACACACCCTCCTCACTTACACTGTTCACCTGGTAACATGTCCCGTGTATATTAAACCATCAGGGGAACACACTCTCCTCACTTATACTGTTCACCTGGTAACATGTCCCCTCAGTATTAAACCATCAGGGGAACACACTCTCCTCACTTATACTGTTCACCTGGTAACATGTCCCGTCAGTATTAAACCATCAGGGGAACACACTCTCCTCACTTATACTGTTCATCTGGTAACATGTCCCGTCAGTATTAAACCATCAGGGGAACACACTCTCCTCACTTATACTGTTCACCTGGTGACATGTCCCATGTATATTAAACCATCAGGGGAACACACTCTCCTCACTTATACTGTTCACCTGGTAACATGTCCCGTGTATATTAAACAATCAGGGGAACACACTCTCCTCACTTATACTGTTCATCTGGTCACATGTCCCGTGTATATTAAACAATCAGGGGAACACACTCTCCTAACTTAAACTGTTCGACCGGAATCATGTCCCGTGTATCTTAAACCATCAGGGGAACACACTCTCCTCACTTATACTGTTCACCTGGTGACATGTCCCATGTATATTAAACCATCAGGGGAACACACTCTCCTCACTTATACTGTTCACCTGGTAACATGTCCCGTGTATATTAAACAATCAGGGGAACACACTCTCCTCACTTATACTGTTCACCTGGTAACATGTCCCGTGTATATTAAACAATCAGGGGAACACACTCTCCTCACTTATACTGTTCACCTGGTAACATGTCCCGTCAGTATTAAACAATCAGGGGAACACACTCTCCTCACTTATACTGTTCATCTGGTAACATTTCCCATGTATAGTAAACAATCAGGGGAACACACTCTCCTCACTTATACTGTTCACCTAGTAACATGTCCCGTGTATATTCAACCATCAGGGGAACACACTCTCCTCACTTATACTGTTCACCAGGTAACATTTCCCGTGTATATTAAACCATCAGGGGAACACACTCTCCTCACTTATACTGTTCATCTGGTAACATGTCCGGTGTGTATTAAACCATCAGGGGAACACACTCTCCTCACTTATACTGATCATCTGGTAACATGTCCCGTGTATATTAAACCATCAGGGGAACACACTCTCCTCACTTATACTGTTCATCTGGTAACATGTCTCGTGTGTATTAAACAATCAGGGGAACACACTCTCCTCACTAACACTGTTCACCTGGTAACATGTCCCATGTATATTAAACCATCAGGGGAACACCCTCTCCTCACTTATACTGTTCATCTGGTAACATGTCCCGTCAGTATTAAACCATCAGGGGAACACACTCTCCTCACTTACACTGTTTACCTGGTAACAAGTCCCATGTATATTAAACCATCAGGGGAACACACTCTCCTCACTTATACTGTTCACCTGGTTACATATCCCGTGTATATTAAACAATCAGGGGAACACACTCTCCTCACTTATACTGTTCATCTGGTAACATGTCCCGTGTATATTAAACCATCAGGGGAACACACTCTCCTCACTTATACTGTTCATCTGGTAACATGTCCCGTGTATATTAAACAATCTGGGGAACACATTCTCCTCACTTATACAGTTCACTTGGTGACAAGTCCCGTGCGTATTAAACAATCAGGTGAACACATTCTCCTCACTTATACTTATCACCTGGTCACATGTCCCGTGTATATTAAACCATCAGGGGAATACACTCTCCTCACTTATACTGTTCACCAGGTAACATGTCCCGTGTATATTAAACCATCAGGGGAACACACTCTCCTCACTTATACTGTTCACCTGGTAACATGTCCCGTGTATATTAAATCATCAGGGGAACACACTCTCCTCACTGAGAGTGTTCATCTGGTAACATGTCCCATGTGTATTAAATCATCAAGGGAACACACTCTCCTCACTTATACTGTTCATTTGGTGACTTGTCCCGTGTGTATTAAACAATCAGGGGAACACACTCTCCTCACTCATACAGTTCATTTGGTGACTTGTCCCGTGTGTATTAAACAATCAGGGGAACACACTCTCCTCACTTACACTGTTCATCTGGTGACATGTCCCGTGTATTTTAAACCATCAGGGGAACACACTCTGCTCACTTATACTGTACATCTGGTAACATGTCCCGTGTGTATTAAACCATCAGGGGAACACACCCTCCTCACTTACACTGTTCACCTGGTAACATGTCCCGTGTATATTAAACCATCAGGGGAACACACTCTCCTCACTTATACTGTTCACCTGGTAACATGTCCCCTCAGTATTAAACCATCAGGGGAACACACTCTCCTCACTTATACTGTTCACCTGGTAACATGTCCCGTCAGTATTAAACCATCAGGGGAACACACTCTCCTCACTTATACTGTTCATCTGGTAACATGTCCCGTCAGTATTAAACCATCAGGGGAACACACTCTCCTCACTTATACTGTTCACCTGGGAACATGTCCTGTGTGTATTAAACCATCAGGGGAACACACTCTCCTCACTTATACTGTTCTCCTGGTAACATTTCCCGTGTATATTAAAAAATCAGGGGAACACACTCTCCTCACTTATACTGTTCACCTGGTAACATGTCCTGTGTATATTAAACCATCAGGGGAACATACTCTCCTCACTTAGACTGTTCATCTGGTAACATGTCTTGTGTATATTAAACCATCAGGGGAACACACTCTCCTTACTGAGAGTGTTCATCTGGTAACATGTCCCGTGAGTATTAAACCATCAGGGGAATACACTCTCCTCACTTATACAGTTCATTTGGTGACATGTCCCGTGTGTATTAAACAATCAGGGGAACAATCTCTCCTCACTTATACTGTTCACCTGGTGACATGTCCCGGGTATATTAAACCATCAGGGGATCACACTCTCCTCACTTAAACTTTTCACCTGGTAACATGTCCCATGTATATTAAACCATCAGGGGAACACACTCTCCTCACTTATACTGTTCACCTGGTAACATGTCCCGAGTATAATAAACAATCTTGGGAACACATTCTCCTCACTTACACTGTTCACCTTGTAACATGTCCCGTGTATATTAAACAATCTGGGGAACACATTCTCCTCACTTATACAGTTCACTTGGTGACAAGTCCCGTGCGTATTTAACAATCAGGGGAACACATTCTCCTCACTTATACTGTTCACCTGGTCACATGTACCGTGTATATTAAACCATCAGGGGAACACACTCTCCTCACTGAGAGTGTTCATCTGGTAACATGTCCCGTGTGTATTAAACCATCAGGGGAACATACTCTCCTCACTTATACAGTTCATTTGGTGACATGTCCCGTGTGTAGTAAACAATCAGGGGAACACACTCTCCTCACTTATACTGTTCACCTGGTGACATGTCCCGTGTATATTAAAGCATCAGGGGAACACACTCTCCTCACTTAAACTTTTCACCTGGTGACATGTCCCGTCAGTATTAAATCATCAGGGGAACACAAGCTCCTCACTTATACTGTTCACCTGGTAACATGTCCTGTGTGCATTAAACCATCAGGGGAACACACTCTCCTCACTTATACAGTTCAGTTGATGACATGTCCCTTGTGTATTAAACAATCAGGGGAACACACTCTCCTCACTTATACTGTTCATCTGGTAACATGTCCCGAGCATATTAAACCATCAGGGGAACACACTCTCCTCACTTATACTGTTCATCTGGTAACATGTCCCGTCAGTATTTAACCATCAGGGGAACACAAGCTCCTCACTTATACTGTTCATCTGGTAACATGTCCCGTCAGTATTAAACCATCAGGGGAACACACTCTCCTCACTTATACTGTTCACCTGGTAACATGTCCCGTGTATATTAAACCATCAGGGGAACACATTCTCCTCACTAATACTGTTCATCTGGTAACATGTCCCGTCAGTATTAAACCATCAGGGGAACACACTCTCCTCACTTATACTGTTCATCTGGTAACATGTCCCGTGTATATTAAACCAGCAGGGGAAAACACTCTCCTCACTTATACTGTTCACCTGGTAACATGTCCCGTGTATATTAAACCATCAGGGGAACACACTCTCCTCACTGATACTGTTCACCTGGTAACATGTCCCGTGTATATTAAACCATCAAGGGAAAGCACTCTCCTCACTTATACTGTTCAACTGGTAACATGTCCCGTGTATATTAAACCATCAGGGGAACACACTCTCCTCACTTATACTGTTCACCTGGTAACATGTCCCGTGTATATTAAACCATCAGGGGAACACACTCTCCTCACTGATACTGTTCACCTGGTAACATGTCCCGTGTATATTAAACCATCAAGGGAAAGCACTCTCCTCACTTATACTGTTCAACTGGTGACATGTCCCGTGTATATTAAACCAGCAGGGGAACACACTCTCCTCACTTATAGTGTTCACCTGGTAACATGTCCCGTGTATATTAAACCATCAGGGGAACACACTCTCCTCACTTATAGTGTTCACCTGGTAACATGTCCCGTGTATATTAAACCATCAGGGGAACACACTCTCCTCACTTATACTGTTCAACTGGTAACATGTCCCGTGTATATTAAACCATCAGGGGAACACACTCTCCTCACTTATACTGTTCACCTGGTAACATGTCCCGTGTATATTAAACCATCAGGGGAACACACTCTCCTCACTTATACTGTTCACCTGGTAACATGTCCCGTGTATATTAAATCATCAGGGGAACACACTCTCCTCACTGAGAGTGTTCATCTGGTAACATGTCCCATGTGTATTAAATCATCAGGGGAACACACTCTCCTCACTTATACTGTTCATTTGGTGACTTGTCCCGTGTGTATTAAACAATCAGGGGAACACACTCTCCTCACTCATACAGTTCATTTGGTGACTTGTCCCGTGTGTATTAAACAATCAGGGGAACACACTCTCCTCACTTACACTGTTCATCTGGTGACATGTCCCGTGTATTTTAAACCATCAGGGGAACACACTCTGCTCACTTATACTGTACATCTGGTAACATGTCCCGTGTGTATTAAACCATCAGGGGAACACACCCTCCTCACTTACACTGTTCACCTGGTAACATGTCCCGTGTATATTAAACCATCAGGGGAACACACTCTCCTCACTTATACTGTTCACCTGGTAACATGTCCCCTCAGTATTAAACCATCAGGGGAACACACTCTCCTCACTTATACTGTTCACCTGGTAACATGTCCCGTCAGTATTAAACCATCAGGGGAACACACTCTCCTCACTTATACTGTTCACCTGGTAACATGTCGCGTCAGTATTAAACCATCAGGGGAACACACTCTCCTCACTTATACTGTTCACCTTGGAACATGTCCTGTGTGTATTAAACCATCAGGGGAACACACTCTCCTCACTTATACTGTTCTCCTGGTAACATTTCCCGTGTATATTAAAAAATCAGGGGAACACACTCTCCTCACTTATACTGTTCACCTGGTAACATGTCCTGTGTATATTAAACCATCAGGGGAACATACTCTCCTCACTTAGATTGTTCATCTGGTAACATGTCTTGTGTATATTAAACCATCAGGGGAACACACTCTCCTTACTGAGAGTGTTCATCTGGTAACATGTCCCGTGAGTATTAAACCATCAGGGGAATACACTCTCCTCACTTATACAGTTCATTTGGTGACATGTCCCGTGTGTATTAAACAATCAGGGGAACAATCTCTCCTCACTTATACTGTTCACCTGGTGACATGTCCCGGGTATATTAAACCATCAGGGGATCACACTCTCCTCACTTAAACTTTTCACCTGGTAACATGTCCCATGTATATTAAACCATCAGGGGAACACACTCTCCTCACTTATACTGTTCACCTGGTAACATGTCCCGAGTATAATAAACAATCTGGGGAACACATTCTCCTCACTTACACTGTTCACCTTGTAACATGTCCCGTGTATATTAAACAATCTGGGGAACACATTCTCCTCACTTATACAGTTCACGTGGTGACAAGTCCCGTGCGTATTTAACAATCAGGGGAACACATTCTCCTCACTTATACTGTTCACCTGGTCACATGTACCGTGTATATTAAACCATCAGGGGAACACACTCTCCTCACTGAGAGTGTTCATCTGGTAACATGTCCCGTGTGTATTAAACCATCAGGGGAACATACTCTCCTCACTTATACAGTTCATTTGGTGACATGTCCCGTGTGTAGTAAACAATCAGGGGGACACACTCTCCTCACTTATACTGTTCACCTGGTGACATGTCCCGTGTATATTAAAGCATCAGGGGAACACACTCTCCTCACTTAAACTTTTCACCTGGTGACATGTCCCGTCAGTATTAAATCATCAGGGGAACACAAGCTCCTCACTTATACTGTTCACCTGGTAACATGTCCTGTGTGCATTAAACCATCAGGGGAACACACTCTCCTCACTTATACAGTTCAGTTGATGACATGTCCCGTGTGTATTAAACAATCAGGGGAACACACTCTCCTCACTTATACTGTTCATCTGGTAACATGTCCCGAGCATATTAAACCATCAGGGGAACACACTCTCCTCACTTATACTGTTCATCTGGTAACATGTCCCGTGTTTATTAAACAATCAGGGGAACACACTCTCCTCACTTATACTGTTCACCTGGTAACATGTCCCGTCAGTATTTAACCATCAGGGGAACACAAGCTCCTCACTTATACTGTTCAGCTGGTAACATGTCCCGTCAGTATTAAACCATCAGGGGAACACACTCTCCTCACTTATACTGTTCACCTGGTAACATGTCCCGTGTATATTAAACCATCAGGGGAACACATTCTCCTCACTAATACTGTTCATCTGGTAACATGTCCCGTCAGTATTAAACCATCAGGGGAACACACTCTCCTCACTTATACTGTTCATCTGGTAACATGTCCCGTGTATATTAAACCAGCAGGGGAAAACACTCTCCTCACTTATACTGTTCACCTGGTAACATGTCCCGTGTCTATTAAACCATCAGGGGAACACACTCTCCTCACTGATACTGTTCACCTGGTAACATGTCCCGTGTATATTAAACCATCAAGGGAAAGCACTCTCCTCACTTATACTGTTCAACTGGTAACATGTCCTGTGTGTATTAAACAATCAGGGGAACTCACTCTCCTCACTTATACTGTTCACCTGGTAACATGTCCCGTGTATATTAAACCATCAGGGGAACACACTCTCCTCACTGATACTGTTCACCTGGTAACATGTCCCGTGTATATTAAACCATCAAGGGAAAGCACTCTCCTCACTTATACTGTTCAACTGGTAACATGTCCCGTGTATATTAAACCATCAGGGGAACACACTCTCCTCACTTATAGTGTTCACCTGGTAACATGTCCCGTGTATATTAAACCAGCAGGGGAACACACTCTCCTCACTTATACTGTTCACCTGGTAACATGTCCCGTGTATATTAAACCATCAGGGGAACACACTCTCCTCACTGATACTCTTCACCTGGTAACATGTCCCGTGTATATTAAACCATCAAGGGAAAGCACTCTCCTCACTTATACTGTTCAACTGGTAACATGTCCCGTGTATATTAAACCATCAGGGGAACACACTCTCCTCACTTATACTGTTCAACTGGTAACATGTCCCATGTATATTAAACAATCAGGGGAACACAATCTCCTCACTTATACTGTTCACCTGGTAACATGTCCTGTGTATATTAAACCATCAGGGGAAAGCACTCTCCTCACTTATACTGTTCAACTGGTAACATGTCCCGTGTATATTAAACCATCAGGGGAACACGCTCTCCTCACTTATACTGTTCATCTGGTAACATGTCCCCTCAGTATTAAACCATCAGTGGAACACACTCTCTTCAGTTATACTGTTCACCTGGTAACATGTCCTGTGTGCATTAAACCAACAGGGGAACACACTCCCCTCACTTATACAGTTCACTTGGTGAAATGTCCCATGCGTATTAAACCATCAGGGGAACACACTCTCCTCACATATACTGTTCATCTGGTAACATGTCCCGTCAGTATTAAACCATCAGGGGAACACAAGCTCCTCACTTATACTGTTCATCTGGTAACATGTCCCGTCAGTATTAAACCATCAGGGGAACACACTCTCCTCACTTATACAGTTCACCTGGTAACATGTCCCGTCAGTATTAAACCATCAGGGGAACACACTCTCCTCACTTAAACTTTTCACCAGGTGACATGTCCCGTATATATTAAACCATCAGGGGAACACACTCTCCTCACTTACACTGTTCACCTGGTAACATGTCCCATGTATATTAAACCATCAGGGGAACACACTATCCTCACTTATACTGTTCACCTGGTAACATGTCCCATGTATATTAAACCATCAGGGGAACACACTCTCCTCACTTATACTGTTCACCTGGTAACATGTCCCCTCAGTATTAAACCATCAGGAGAACACACTCTCCTCACTTATACTGTTCATCTGGTAACATGTCCCGTCTGTATTAAACCATCAGGGGAACACAAGCTCCTCACTTATACTGTTCATCTGGTAACATGTCCCGTCAGTATTAAACCATCAGGGGAACACAAGCTCCTCACTTATACTGTTCATCTGGTAACATGTCCCGTCAGTATTAAACCATCAGGGGAACACACTCTCCTCACTTAAACTTTTCACCTGGTGACATGTCCCGTGTATATTAAACCATCAGGGGAACACACTCTCCTCACTTATACAGTTCAGTTGATGACATGTCCCGTGTGTATTAAACAATCAGGGGAACACACTCTCCTCACTTATACTGTTCATCTGGTAACATGTCCCGAGCATATTAAACCATCAGGGGAACACACTCTCCTCACTTATACTGTTCATCTGGTAACATGTCCCGTGTGTATTAAACAATCAGGGGAACACACTCTCCTCACTTATACTGTTCACCTGTTGACATGTCCCGGGTATATTAAACAATCAGGGGAACACACTCTCCTCACTTATACTGTTCACCTGGTAACATGTCCCGTCAGTATTTAACCATCAGGGGAACACAAGCTCCTCACTTATACTGTTCATCTGGTAACATGTCCCGTCAGTATTAAACCATCAGGGGAACACACTCTCCTCACTTATACTGTTCACCTGGTAACATGTCCCGTGTATATTAAACCATCAGGGGAACACATTTTCCTCACTAATACTGTTCATCTGGTAACATGTCCCGTCAGTATTAAACCATCAGGGGAACACACACTCCTCACTTATACTGTTCATCTGGTAACATGTCCCGTGTATATTAAACCAGCAGGGGAAAACACTCTCCTCACTTATAGTGTTCACCTGGTAACATGTCCCGTGTATATTAAACCATCAGGGGAAAGCACTCTCCTCACTTATACTGTTCACCTGGTAACATGTCCTGTGTATATTAAACCATCAAGGGAAAGCACTCTCCTCACTTATACTGTTCAACTGGTGACATGTCCCGTGTATATTAAACCATCAAGGGAAAGCACTCTCCTCACTTATACTGTTCAACTGGTAACATGTCCCGTGTATATTAAACCATCAGGGCAACACAGTCTCCTCACTTATACTGTTCAACTGGTAACATGTCCCGTTTATATTAAACCAGCAGGGGAACACACTCTCCTCACTTATACTGTTCACCTGGTAACATGTCCCGTGTATATTAAACCATCAGGGGAACACACTCTCCTCACTTATAGTGTTCACCTGGTAACATGTCCCGTGTATATTAAACCATCAGGGGAACACACTCTCCTCACTTATACTGTTCAACTGGTAACATGTCCCATGTATATTAAACAATCAGGGGAACACAATCTCCTCACTTATACTGTTCACCTGGTAACATGTCCTGTGTATATTAAACCATCAGGGGAAAGCACTCTCCTCACTTATACTGTTCAACTGGTAACATGTCCCGTGTATATTAAACCATCAGGGGAACACGCTCTCCTCACTTATACTGTTCATCTGGTAACATGTCCCCTCAGTATTAAACCATCAGTGGAACACACTCTCTTATGTTATACTGTTCACCTGGTAACATGTCCTGTGTGCATTAAACCATCAGGGGAACACACTCTCCTCACATATACTGTTCAGCTGGTAACATGTCCCGTCAGTATTAAACCATCAGGGGAACACACTCTCCTCACTTATACTGTTCATCTGGTAACATGTCCCGTCAGTATTAAACCATCAGGGGAACACACTCTCCTCACTTATACATTTCACCTGGTAACATGTCCCGTCAGTATTAAACCATCAGGGGAACACAAGCTCCTCACTTATACTGTTCATCTGGTAACATGTCCCGTCAGTATTAAACCATCAGGGGAACACACTCTCCTCACTTATACAGTTCACCTGGTAACATGTCCCGTCAGTATTAAACCATCAGGGGAACACACTCTCCTCACTTAAACTTTTCACCAGGTGACATGTCCCGTGTGTATTAAACCATCAGGGGAACACACTCTCCTCACTTACACTGTTCACCTGGTAACATGTCCCGGGTATATTAAACAATCAGGGGAACACACTCTCCTCACTTATACTGTTCACCTGGTAACATGTCCCGTCAGTATTTAACCATCAGGGGAACACAAGCTCCTCACTTATACTGTTCATCTGGTAACATGTCCCGTCAGTATTAAACCATCAGGGGAACACACTCTCCTCACTTATACTGTTCACCTGGTAACATGTCCCGTGTATATTAAACCATCAGGGGAACACATTTTCCTCACTAATACTGTTCATCTGGTAACATGTCCCGTCAGTATTAAACCATCAGGGGAACACACTCTCCTCACTTATACTGTTCAACTGGTAACATGTCCCGTGTATATTAAACCATCAGGGCAACACACTCTCCTCACTTATACTGTTCAACTGGTAACATGTCCCGTGTATATTAAACCAGCAGGGGAACACACTCTCCTCACTTATACTGTTCACCTGGTAACATGTCCCGTGTATATTAAACCATCAGGGGAACACACTCTCCTCACTTATAGTGTTCACCTGGTAACATGTCCCGTGTATATTAAACCATCAGGGGAACACACTCTCCTCACTTATACTGTTCAACTGGTAACATGTCCCGTCAGTATTAAACCATCAGGGGAACACACTCTCCTCACTTATACATTTCACCTGGTAACATGTCCCGTCAGTATTAAACCATCAGGGGAACACAAGCTCCTCACTTATACTGTTCATCTGGTAACATGTCCCGTCAGTATTAAACCATCAGGGGAACACACTCTCCTCACTTATACAGTTCACCTGGTAACATGTCCCGTCAGTATTAAACCATCAGGGGAACACTCTCTCCTCACTTAAACTTTTCACCAGGTGACATGTCCCGTGTATATTAAACCATCAGGGGAACACACTCTCCTCACTTACACTGTTCACCTGGTAACATGTCCCATGTATATTAAACCATCAGGGGAACACACTCGCCTCACTTACACTGTTCATCTGGTAACATGTCCCGTGTATATTAAACCATCAGGGGAACACACTCTCCTCACTTTTACTGTTCACCTGGTAACATGATCCGTGCATATTAAACCATCAGGGGAACACACTCTCCTCACTTATACTTTTCACCTGGTAACATGTCCCGTGTGTATTAAACCATCAGGGGAACACACTCTCCTCACTTATACAGTTCATCTGGTAACATGTCCCCTCAGTATTAAACCATCAGGGGAACACACTCTCCTCACTTATACTGTTCATCTGGTAACATGTCCCGTCTGTATTAAACCATCAGGGGAACACAAGCTCCTCACTTATACTGTTCATCTGGTAACATGTCCCGTCAGTATTAAACCATCAGGGGAACACAAGCTCCTCACTTATACTGTTCATCTGGTAACTAGTCCCGTCAGTATTAAACCATCAGGGGAACACACTCTCCTCACTTAAACTTTTCACCTGGTGACATGTCCCGTGTATATTAAACCATCAGGGGAACACACTCTCCTCACTTATACAGTTCAGTTGATGACATGTCCCGTGTGTATTAAACAATCAGGGGAACACACTCTCCTCACTTATACTGTTCATCTGGTAACATGTCCCGTGTGTATTAAACCATCAGGGGAACACACTCTCCTCACTTATACTGTTCACCTGTTGACATGTCCCGGGTATATTAAACAATCAGGGGAACACACTCTCCTCACTTATACTGTTCACCTGGTAACATGTCCCGTCAGTATTTAACCATCAGGGGAACACAAGCTCCTCACTTATACTGTTCATCTGGTAACATGTCCCGTCAGTATTAAACCATCAGGGGAACACACTCTCCTCACTTATACTGTTCACCTGGTAACATGTCCCGTGTATATTAAACCATCAGGGGAACACATTTTCCTCACTAATACTGTTCATCTGGTAACATGTCACGTCAGTATTAAACCATCAGGGGAACACACTCTCCTCACTTATACTGTTCATCTGGTAACATGTCCCGTGTATATTAAACCAGCAGGGGAAAACACTCTCCTCACTTATAGTGTTCACCTGGTAACATGTCCCGTGTATATTAAACCAGCAGGGGAACACACTCTCCTCACTTATACTGTTCACCTGGTAACATGTCCCGTGTATATTAAACCATCAGGGGAACACACTCTCCTCACTGATACTGTTCACCTGGTAACATGTCCCGTGTATATTAAACCATCAAGGGAAAGCACTCTCCTCACTTATACTGTTCAACTGGTAACATGTCCCGTGTATATTAAACCATCAGGGGAACACACTCTCCTCACTTATACTGTTCAACTGGTAACATGTCCCGTGTATATTAAAACATCAGGGGAACACACTCTCCTCACTTATACTGTTCAACTGGTAACATGTCCTGTGTATATTAAACCATCAGGGGAACACACTCTCCTCACTGATACTGTTCACCTGGTAACATGTCCCGTGTATATTAAACCATCAGGGGAACACACTCTCCTCCCTTATACTGTTCACCTGGTAACATGTCCTGTGTATATTAAACCATCAGGGGAACACACTCTCCTCACTGATACTGTTCACCTGGTAACATGACCCGTGTATATTAAACCATCAAGGGAAAGCACTCCCCTCACTTATACTGTTCAACTGGTAACATGTCCCGTGTATATTAAACCATCAGGGGAACACACTCTCCTCACTTATACTGTTCAACTGGTAACATGTCCCATGTATATTAAACAATCAGGGGAACACAATCTCCTCACTTATACTGTTCACCTGGTAACATGTCCTGTGTATATTAAACCATCAGGGGAACACACTCTCCTCACTTATACTGTTCACCTGGTAACATGTCCCGTGTATATTAAACCATCAGGGGAACACACTCTCCTCACTTATAGTGTTCACCTGGTAACATGTCCCGTGTATATTAAACCATCAGGGGAACACACTCTCCTCACTTATACTGTTCAACTGGTAACATGTCCCGTCAGTATTAAACCATCAGGGGAACACACTCTCCTCACTTATACATTTCACCTGGTAACATGTCCCGTCAGTATTAAACCATCAGGGGAACACAAGCTCCTCACTTATACTGTTCATCTGGTAACATGTCCCGTCAGTATTAAACCATCAGGGGAACACACTCTCCTCACTTATACAGTTCACCTGGTAACATGTCCCGTCAGTATTAAACCATCAGGGGAACACTCTCTCCTCACTTAAACTTTTCACCAGGTGACATGTCCCGTGTATATTAAACCATCAGGGGAACACACTCTCCTCACTTACACTGTTCACCTGGTAACATGTCCCATGTATATTAAACCATCAGGGGAACACACTCGCCTCACTTACACTGTTCATCTGGTAACATGTCCCGTGTATATTAAACCATCAGGGGAACACACTCTCCTCACTTTTACTGTTCACCTGGTAACATGATCCGTGCATATTAAACCATCAGGGGAACACACTCTCCTCACTTATACTTTTCACCTGGTAACATGTCCCGTGTGTATTAAACAATCAGGGGAACACACTCTCCTCACTTATACATTTCACCTGGTAACATGTCCCGTCTGTATTAAACCATCAGGGGAACACAAGCTCCTCACTTATACTGTTCATCTGGTAACATGTCCCGTCAGTATTAAACCATCAGGGGAACACACTCTCCTCACTTATACAGTTCACCTGGTAACATGTCCCGTCAGTATTAAACCATCAGGGGAACACTCTCTCCTCACTTAAACTTTTCACCAGGTGACATGTCCCGTGTATATTAAACCATCAGGGGAACACACTCTCCTCACTTACACTGTTCACCTGGTAACATGTCCCATGTATATTAAACCATCAGGGGAACACACTCGCCTCACTTACACTGTTCATCTGGTAACATGTCCCGTGTATATTAAACCATCAGGGGAACACACTCTCCTCACTTTTACTGTTCACCTGGTAACATGATCCGTGCATATTAAACCATCAGGGGAACACACTCTCCTCACTTATACTGTTCACCTGGTAACATGTCCCGTGTATATTAAACAAACAGGGGAACACACTCTCCTCACTTATACTGTTCACCTGGTAACATGTCCCCTCAGTATTAAACCATCAGGGGAACACACTCTCCTCACTTATACTGTTCACCTGGTAACATGTCCCCTCAGTATTAAACCATCAGGAGAACACACTCTCCTCACTTATACTGTTCATCTGGTAACATGTCCCGTCTGTATTAAACCATCATGGGAACACAAGCTCCTCACTTATACTGTTCATCTGGTAACATGTCCCGTCAGTATTAAACCATCAGGGGAACACAAGCTCCTCACTTATACTGTTCATCTGGTAACATGTCCCGTGTATATTAAACCATCAGGGGAACACACTCTCCTCACTTATACAGTTCAGTTGATGACATGTCCCGTGTGTATTAAACAATCAGGGGAACACACTCTCCTCACTTATACTGTTCATCTGGTAACATGTCCCGAGCATATTAAACCATCAGGGGAACACACTCTCCTCACTTATACTGTTCATCTGGTAACATGTCCCGTGTGTATTAAACAATCAGGGGAACACACTCTCCTCACTTATACTGTTCACCTGTTGACATGTCCCGGGTATATTAAACAATCAGGGGAACACACTCTCCTCACTTATACTGTTCACCTGGTAACATGTCCCGTCAGTATTTAACCATCAGGGGAACACAAGCTCCTCACTTATACTGTTCATCTGGTAACATGTCCCGTCAGTATTAAACCATCAGGGGAACACACTCTCCTCACTTATACTGTTCACCTGGTAACATGTCCCGTGTATATTAAACCATCAGGGGAACACATTTTCCTCACTAATACTGTTCATCTGGTAACATGTCCCGTCAGTATTAAACCATCAGGGGAACACACTCTCCTCACTTATACTGTTCATCTGGTAACATGTCCCGTGTATATTAAACCAGCAGGGGAAAACACTCTCCTCACTTATAGTGTTCACCTGGTAACATGTCCCGTGTATATTAAACCATCAGGGGAAAGCACTCTCCTCACTTATACTGTTCACCTGGTAACATGTCCTGTGTATATTAAACCATCAAGGGAAAGCACTCTCCTCACTTATACTGTTCAACTGGTAACATGTCCCGTGTATATTAAACCATCAAGGGAAAGCACTCTCCTCACTTATACTGTTCAACTGGTAACATGTCCCGTGTATATTAAACCATCAGGGCAACACACTCTCCTCACTTATACTGTTCAACTGGTAACATGTCCCGTGTATATTAAACCAGCAGGGGAACACACTCTCCTCACCTATACTGTTCACCTGGTAACATGTCCCGTGTATATTAAACCATCAGGGGAACACACTCTCCTCACTTATAGTGTTCAACTGGTAACATGTCCCATGTATATTAAACAATCAGGGGAACACAATCTCCTCACTTATACTGTTCACCTGGTAACATGTCCTGTGTATATTAAACCATCAGGGGAAAGCACTCTCCTCACTTATACTGTTCAACTGGTAACATGTCCCGTGTATATTAAACCATCAGGGGAACACGCTCTCCTCACTTATACTGTTCATCTGGTAACATGTCCCCTCAGTATTAAACCATCAGTGGAACACACTCTCTTCAGTTATACTGTTCACCTGGTAACATGTCCTGTGTGCATTAAACCATCAGGGGAACACACTCTCCTCACTTATACTTTTCACCTGGTAACATGTCCCGTGTGTATTAAACCATCAGGGGAACACACTCTCCTCACTTATACTTTTCACCTGGTAACATGTCCCGTGTGTATTAAACCATCAGGGGAACACACTCTCCTCACTTATACTGTTCATCTGGTAACATGTCCCGTCAGTATTAAACCATCAGGGGAACACACTCTCCTCACTTAAACTTTTCACCTGGTGACATGTCCCGTGTATATTAAACCATCAGGGGAACACACTCTCCTCACTTATACAGTTCAGTTGATGACATGTCCCGTGTGTATTAAACAATCAGGGGAACACACTCTCCTCACTTATACTCTTCATCTGGTAACATGTCCCGAGCATATTAAACCATCAGGGGAACACACTCTCCTCACTTATACTGTTCATCTGGTAACATGTCCCGTGTGTATTAAACAATCAGGGGAACACACTCTCCTCACTTATACTGTTCACCTGTTAACATGTCCCGTGTATATTAAACAATCAGGGGAACACAATCTCCTCACATATACTGTTCACCTGGTAACATGTCCCGTCAGTATTTAACCATCAGGGGAACACAAGCTCCTCACTTATACTGTTCATCTGGTAACATGTCCCGTCAGTATTAAACCATCAGGGGAACACACTCTCCTCACTTATACTGTTCACCTGGTAACATGTCCCGTGTATATTAAACCATCAGGGGAACACATTTTCCTCACTAATACTGTTCATCTGGTAACATGTCCCGTCAGTATTAAACCATCAGGGGAACACACTCTCCTCACTTATACTGTTCATCTGGTAACATGTCCCGTGTATATTAAACCAGCAGGGGAAAGCACTCTCCTCACTTATAGTGTTCACCTGGTAACATGTCCCGTGTATATTAAACCATCAGGGGAACACACTCTCCTCACTGATACTGTTCACCTGGTAACATGTCCCGTGTATATTAAACCATCAAGGGAAAGCACTCTCCTCACTTATACTGTTCAACTGGTAACATGTCCCGTGTATATTAAACCATCAGGGGAACACACTCTCCTCACTTATACTGTTCACCTGGTAACATGTCCCGTGTATATTAAACCATCAGGGGAACACACTCTCCTCACTTATAGTGTTCACCTGGTAACATGTCCCGTGTATATTAAACCATATGGGGAACACACTCTCCTCACTTATACTGTTCACCTGGTAACATGTCCCATGTATATTAAACAATCAGGGGAACACAATCTCCTCACTTATACTGTTCACCTGGTAACATGTCCTGTGTATATTAAACCATCAGGGGAACACACTCTCCTCACTTATACTGTTCAACTGGTAACATGTCCCATGTATATTAAACAATCAGGGGAACACAATCTCCTCACTTATACTGTTCACCTGGTAACATGTCCTGTGTATATTAAACCATCAGGGGAAAGCACTCTCCTCACTTATACTGTTCAACTGGTAACATGTCCTGTGTATATTAAACCATCAGGGGAAAGCACTCTCCTCACTTATACTGTTCACCTGGTAACATGTCCCGTGTGTATTAAACCATCAGGGGAACACACTCTCCTCACTTATACTGTTCACCTGGTAACATGTCCCGTGTGTATTAAACCATCAGTGGAACACATTCTCCTCACTTATACTGTTCACCTGGTAACATGTCCCCTCAGTATTAAACCATCAGGGGAACACACTCTCCTCACTTATACTGTTCATCTGGTAACATGTCCCGTCTGTATTAAACCATCAGGGGAACACAAGCTCCTCACTTATACTGTTCATCTGGTAACATGTCCCGTCAGTATTAAACCATCAGGGGAACACAAGCTCCTCAATTATACTGTTCATCTGGTAACATGTCCCGTCAGTATTAAACCATCAGGGGAACACACTCTCCTCACTTAAACTTTTCACCTGGTGACATGTCCCGTGTATATTAAACCATCAGGGGAACACACTCTCCTCACTTATACAGTTCAGTTGATGACATGTCCCGTGTGTATTAAACAATCAGGGGAACACACTCTCCTCACTTATACTCTTCATCTGGTAACATGTCCCGAGCATATTAAACCATCAGGGGAACACACTCTCCTCACTTATACTGTTCATCTGGTAACATGTCCCGTGTGTATTAAACAATCAGGGGAACACACTCTCCTCACTTATACTGTTCACCTGTTGACATGTCCCGGGTATATTAAACAATCAGGGGAACACACTCTCCTCACTTATACTGTTCACCTGTTAACATGTCCCGTCAGTATTTAACCATCAGGGGAACACAAGCTCCTCACTTATACTGTTCATCTGGTAACATGTCCCGTCAGTATTAAACCATCAGGGGAACACACTCTCCTCACTTATACTGTTCACCTGGTAACATGTCCCGTGTATATTAAACCATCAGGGGAACACATTTTCCTCACTAATACTGTTCATCTGGTAACATGTCCCGTCAGTATTAAACCATCAGGGGAACACACTCTCCTCACTTATACTGTTCATCTGGTAACATGTCCCGTGTATATTAAACCAGCAGGGGAAAACACTCTCCTCACTTATAGTGTTCACCTGGTAACATGTCCCGTGTATATTAAACCATCAGGGGAACACACTCTCCTCACTGATACTGTTCACCTGGTAACATGTCCCGTGTATATTAAACCATCAAGGGAAAGCACTCTCCTCACTTATACTGTTCAACTGGTAACATGTCCCGTGTATATTAAACCATCAGGGCAACACACTCTCCTCACTTATACTGTTCAACTGGTAACATGTCCCGTGTATATTAAACCAGCAGGGGAACACACTCTCCTCACTTATACTGTTCACCTGGTAACATGTCCCGTGTATATTAAACCATCAGGGGAACACACTCTCCTCACTTATAGTGTTCACCTGGTAACATGTCCCGTGTATATTAAACCATATGGGGAACACACTCTCCTCACTTATACTGTTCACATGGTAACATGTCCCATGTATATTAAACAATCAGGGGAACACAATCTCCTCACTTATACTGTTCACCTGGTAACATGTCCTGTGTATATTAAACCATCAGGGGAAAGCACTCTCCTCACTTATACTGTTCAACTGGTAACATGTCCTGTGTATATTAAACCATCAGGGGAAAGCACTCTCCTCACTTATACTGTTCAACTGGTAACATGTCCCCTCAGTATTAAACCATCAGTGGAACACACTCTCTTCAGTTATACTGTTCACCTGGTAACATGTCCTGTGTGCATTAAACCATCAGGGGAACACACTCCCCTCACTTATACAGTTCACTTGGTGAAATGTCCCATGCGTATTAAACCATCAGGGGAACACACTCTCCTCACATATACTGTTCAGCTGGTAACATGTCCCGTCAGTATTAAACCATCAGGGGAACACACTCTCCTCACTTATACTGTTCATCTGGTAACATGTCCCGTCAGTATTAAACCATCAGGGGAACACACTCTCCTCACTTATACAGTTCACCTGGTAACATGTCCCGTCAGTATTAAACCATCAGGGGAACACACTCTCCTCACTTAAACTTTTCACCAGGTGACATGTCCCGTGTATATTAAACCATCAGGGGAACACACTCTCCTCACTTACACTGTTCACCTGGTAACATGTCCCATGTATATTAAACCATCAGGGGAACACACTCGCCTCACTTACACTGTTCATCTGGTAACATGTCCCGTGTATATTAAACCATCAGGGGAACACACTCTCCTCACTTATACTGTTCACCTGGTAACATGATCCGTGCATATTAAACCATCAGGGGAACACACTCTCCTCACTTATACTTTTCACCTGGTAACATGTCCCGTGTGTATTAAACCATCAGGGGAACACACTCTCCTCACTTATACTGTTCACCTGGTAACATGTCCTGTGTGTATTAAACCATCAGGGGAACTCACTCTCCTCACTTATACTGTTCACCTGGTAACATGTCCTGTGTATATTAAAGCATCAGTGGAACACATTCTCCTCACTTATACTGTTCACCTGGTAACATGTCCCCTCAGTATTAAACCATCAGGGGAACACACTCTCCTCACTTATACTGTTCATCTGGTAACATGTCCCGTCTGTATTAAACCATCAGGGGAACACAAGCTCCTCACTTATACTGTTCATCTGGTAACATGTCCCGTCAGTATTAAACCATCAGGGGAACACAAGCTCCTCACTTATACTGTTCATCTGGTAACATGTCCCGTCAGTATTAAACCATCAGGGGAACACACTCTCCTCACTTATACTGTTCATCTGGTAACATGTCCCCTCAGTGTTAAACCATCAGTGGAACACACTCTCTTCAGTTATACTGTTCACCTGGTAACATGTCCCCTGTATATTAAACCATCAGGGGAACACACTCTCCTCACTTATACTGTTCATCTGGTAACATGTCCCGTGCATATTAAACCATCAGGCAAACACATTCTCCTCACTTATACTGTTCCCCTGGTGACATGTCCCGTGTGTATTAAACAATCAGGGGAACTCACTCTCCTCACTTATACTGTTCATCTGGTAAAATGTCCCGTGCATATTAAACCATCAGGGGAACACATTCTCCTCACTTATACTGTTCCCCTGGTGACATGTCCCATGTATATTAAACAATCAGGGGAACACACTCTCTTCACATATACTGTTCACCTGGTAACATGTCCCGTGTATATTAAACCATCAGGGGAACACACTCTCCTCACTTATACTGTTCACATGGTAAAATGTCCTGTGCGTATTAAACAATCAGGGGAACACACTCTCCTCACAGATACTGTTCACTTGGTTACATATCCCGTGTATATTAAACAATCAGGGGAACACACTCTCTTCACATATACTGTTCACCTGGTAACATGTCCCGTGTATATTAGACCATCAGGGGAACACACTCTCCTCACTTCTACTCTTCACCTGGTGACACGTCCCGTGCGTGTTAAACCATCAGGGGAACACACTCTGCTCTCTTATACTGCTCACCTGGTATCATGTCCCGTGAGAATTAAACAATCAGGGGAACACACTCTCCTCACTTATACTTTTCACCTAGTAACATGTCCCGTGTATATTAAACCATCAGGGGAACACACTCTCATCACAGATACTGTTCACTTGGTTACATGTCCCGTGTATATTAAACCATCAGGGGAACACACTCTCCTCACTTATACTGTTCATCTGGTAACATGTCCCCTCTGTGTTAAAGCATCAGTGGAACACACTCTCTTCACTTATACTGTTCACCTGGTAACATGTCCCATGTATATTAAACCATCAGGGGAACACACTCTCCTCACTTATACTGTTCATCTGGTAACATGTCCCGTGCATATTAAACCATCAGGGGAACACACTCTCCTCACTTATACAGTTCATCTGGTAACATGTCCCGTGTATATTAAACCATCAGGGAAACACACTCTCCTCACTTATACTCTTCACCTGGTAACATGTCCCCTGTATATTAAACAATCAGGGGAACTCACTCTCCTCACTTATACTGTTCACCTGGTATCATGTCCCGTGTGTATTAAACAATCAGGGGAACACACTCTCCTCACTTATACTGTTCATCTGGTTACATGTCCCGTCTGTATTAAACCATCAGGGGAACACAAGCTCCTCACTTATACTGTTCATCTGGTAACATGTCCCGTCAGTATTAAACCATCAGGGGAACACACTCTCCTCACTTCAACTTTTCACCTGGTGACATGTCCCGTTTATATTAAACCATCAGGGGAACACACTCTCCTCACTTACACTGTTCACCTGGTAACATGTCCCATGTATATTAAACCATCAGGGGAACACACTCTCCTCACTTATACTGTTCACCTGGTAACATGTCCCGTGTATATTAATCCATCAGGGGAACACACTGTCCTCACTTATACTGTTCACCTGGTAACATGTCCCGTGTATATTAAACCATCAGGGGAACACACTCTCCTCACTTATACTGTTCACCTGGTAACATGTCCCGTGTATATTAATCCATCAGGGGAACACACTGTCCTCACTTATACTGTTCATCTGGTAACATGTCCCGTGCATATTAAACCATCAGGGGAACACATTCTGCTCACTTATACTGTTCACCTGATGACATGTCCAGGGTATATTAAACAATCAGGGGAACTCACTCTCCTCACTTATACTGTTCACCTGGTATCATGTTTTGTGCGTATTAAACAATCAGGGGAACTCACTCTCCTCACTTATACTGTTCACTTGGTTACATGTCCCGTGTATATTAAACAATCAGGGGAACACACTCTCTTCACATATACTGTTCACCTGGTAAAATGTCCTGTGTGTATTAAACCATCAGGGGAACACACTCTCCTCACTTATACTGTTCACATGGTAAAATGTCCTGTGTATATTAAACCATCAGGGGAACACATTCTGCTCACTTATACTGTTCACCTGATGACATGTCCTGTGCGTATTAAACAATCAGGGGAACACACTCTCCTCACATATACTGTTCACCTGGTAACATGTCCCGTGTATATTAGACCATCAGGGGAAAACACACTCTTCACATATACTGTTCACCTGGTAACATGTCCCGTGTATATTAAACCATCAGGGGAACACGTTTTCCTCACTTATACTGTTCACCTGGTATCATGTTTCTTGTATATTAAACCATCAGGGGAACACACTCTCCTCACTTATACTGTTCACCTGGTAACATGTCCAGTGCGTATTAAACAATCAGGGGAACACACTCTCCTCACTTATACTGTTCACTTGGTTAAATGTCCTGTGTGTATTAAACAATCAGGGGAACACACTCTCCTCACTTATACTGTTCACCTGGTAACATGTCCCGTGAGAATTAAACCATCAGGGGAACACGTTCTCCTCACTTATACTGTTCACCTGGTAACATGTCCCGTGCGTATTAAACCATCAGGGGAACACACTCTCCTCACTTATACAGTTCACCTGGTAACATGTCCAGTGTATATTAAACCATCAGGGGAACTCACTCTCCTCACTTATACTGTTCACCTGGTAACATGTCCCGTGCGTATTAAACCATCAGGGGAACTCACTCTCCTCACTTATACTGTTCACCTGGTAACATGTCCCGTGCGTATTAAACCATCAGGGGAACACACTCTCCTCACTTATACTGTTCACCTGGTGACATGTCCCGTGCGTATTAAACCATCAGGGGAACACACTCTCCTCACTTATACTGTTCACCTGGTAACATGTCCAGTGCGTATTAAACAATCAGGGGAACACACTCTCCTCACTTATACTGTTCACCTGGTAACATGTCCCGTGAGAATTAAAGAATCAGGGGAACAGACACTCCTCACTTATACTTTTCACCTGGTAACATGTCCCGTGCGTGTTAAACCATGAGGGGAACACTCTCTCCTCACTTATACTGTTCACCTGGTAACATGTCCCGTGCGTGTTAAACCATCAGGGGAACACACTCTCCTCACTTCTACTGTTCACCTGGTAACATGTCCCGGGTTTATTAAACAATCAGGGGAACAGACACTCCTCACTTATACTTTTCACCTGGTAACATGTCCCGTGAATATTAAACCATCAGGGGAACACGTTCTCCTCACTTATACTGTTCACCTGGTATCATGTCCCGTGCGTGTTAAACCATGAGGGGAACACTCTCTCCTCACTTATACTGTTCACCTGGTATCATGTCCTGTGTATATTAAACCATCAGGGGAACACACTCCCCTCACTTATACTGTTCACCTGGTAACATGTCCCGTGTGTGTTAAACCATGAGCGGAACACTCTCACCTCACTTATACTGTTCACCTGGTATCATGTCCTGTGTATATTAAAGCATCAGGGGAACACACTCTCCTCACTTATACTGTTCACCTGGTAACATGTCCCGTGCGTGTTAAACCATCAGGGGAACACACTCTCCTCACTTATACTGTTCACCTGGTAACATGTCCCGTGCGTGTTAAACCATGAGGGGAACACTCTCTCCTCAGTTATACTGTTCACCTGGTAACATGTCCCGTGCGTGTTAAACCATCAGGGGAACACACTCTCCTCACTTCTACTGTTCACCTGGTAACATGTCCCGGGTATATTAAACAATCAGGGGAACACACTCTCCTCACTTATACTGTTCACCTGGTAACATGTCCCGTGCCTGTTAAACCATGAGGGGAACAGTCACTCCTCACTTATACTGTTCACCTGGTGACATGTCCTGTTTGTATTAAACCATCAGGGGAACTCACTCTCCTCATTACACTGTTCACCTGGTAACATGTCCCGTGCGTATTAAACCATCAGGGGAACACACTCTCCTCACTTACACTGTTCACCTGATGACATGTCCCGGGTATATTAAACAATCAGGGGAACTCACTCTCCTCACTTATACTGTTCACCTGGTAACATGTCCCGTGCGTATTAAACCATCAGGGGAACACACTCTCCTCACTTACACTGTTCACCTGATGACATGTCCCGTGTGTATTAAACAATCAGGGGAACTCACTCTCCTCGCTTATACTGTTCACCTGGTAACATGTCCCGTGCGTATTAAACCATCAGGGGAACTCACTCTCCTCACTTATACTGTTCACCTGGTAACATGTCCCGTGCGTATTAAACCATCAGGGGAACACACTCTCCTCACTTATACTGTTCACCTGGTAACATGTCCCGTGCGTATTAAACCATCAGGGGAACACACTCTCCTCACTTATACTGTTCACCTGGTAACATGTCCAGTGCGTATTAAACAATCAGGGGAACACACTCTCCTCACTTATACTGTTCACCTGGTAACATGTCCCGTGAGAATTAAAGAATCAGGGGAACAGACACTCCTCACTTCTACTTTTCGCCTGGTAACATGTCCCGTGCATATTAAACCATCAGGGGAACACGTTCTCCTCACTTATACTGTTCACCTGGTATCATGTCCCGTGCGTGTTAAACCATGAGGGGAACACTCTCTCCTCACTTATACTGTTCACCTGGTATCATGTCCTGTGTATATTAAAGCATCAGGGGAACACACTCTCCTCACTTATACTGTTCACCTGGTAACATGTCCCGTGCGTGTTAAACCATCAGGGGAACACACTCCCCTCACTTATACTGTTCACCTGGTAACATGTCCCGTGCGTGTTAAACCATGAGCGGAACACTCTCTCCTCACTTATACTGTTCACCTGGTATCATGTCCTGTGTATATTAAAGCATCAGGGGAACACACTCTCCTCACTTATACTGTTCACCTGGTAACATGTCCCGTGCGTGTTAAACCATCAGGGGAACACACTCTCCACACTTATACTGTTCACCTGGTAACATGTCCCGTGCGTGTTAAACCATGAGGGGAACACTCTCTCCTCACTTATACTGTTCACCTGGTAACATGTCCCGTGCGTGTTAAACCATCAGGGGAACACACTCTCCTCACTTCTACTGTTCACCTGGTAACATGTCCCGGGTATATTAAACAATCAGGGGAACACACTCTCCTCACTTATACTGTTCACCTGGTAACATGTCCCGTGAGAATTAAAGAATCAGGGGAACAGACACTCCTCACTTATACTTTTCACCTGGTAACATGTCCCGTGCATATTAAACCATCAGGGGAACACGTTCTCCTCACTTATACTGTTCACCTGGTATCATGTCCCGTGCGTGTTAAACCATGAGGGGAACACTCTCTCCTCACTTATACTGTTCATCTGGTATCATGTCCTGTGTATATTAAAGCATCAGGGGAACACACTCTCCTCACTTATACTGTTCACCTGGTAACATGGCCCGTGCGTGTTAAACCATCAGGGGAACACACTCCCCTCACTTATACTGTTCACCTGGTAACATGTCCCGTGCGTGTTAAACCATGAGCGGAACACTCTCTCCTCACTTATACTGTTCACCTGGTATCATGTCCTGTGTATATTGAAGCATCAGGGGAACACACTCTCCTCACTTATACTGCTCACCTGGTAACATGTCCCGTGCGTGTTAAACCATCAGGGGAACACACTCTCCTCACTTATACTGTTCACCTGGTAACATGTCCCGTGCGTGTTAAACCATGAGGGGAACACTCTCTCCTCAGTTATACTGTTCACCTGGTAACATGTCCCGTGCGTGTTAAACCATCAGGGGAACACACTCTCCTCACTTCTACTGTTCACCTGGTAACATGTCCCGGGTATATTAAACAATCAGGGGAACACACTCTCCTCACTTATACTGTTCACCTGGTAACATGTCCCGTGCCTGTTAAACCATGAGGGGAACAGTCACTCCTCACTTATACTGTTCACCTGGTGACATGTCCTGTTTGTATTAAACCATCAGGGGAACTCACTCTCCTCATTACACTGTTCACCTGGTAACATGTCCCGTGCGTATTAAACCATCAGGGGAACACACTCTCCTCACTTACACTGTTCACCTGATGACATGTCCCGGGTATATTAAACAATCAGGGGAACTCACTCTCCTCACTTATACTGTTCACCTGGTAACATGTCCCGTGCGTATTAAACCATCAGGGGAACACACTCTCCTCACTTACACTGTTCACCTGATGACATGTCCCGTGTGTATTAAACAATCAGGGGAACTCACTCTCCTCACTTATACAGTTCACCTGGTGACATGTCCCGTGCGTATTAAACCATCAGGGGAACACACTCTCCTCACTTATACTGTTCACCTGGTAACATGTCCCGTGCGTATTAAACCATCAGGGGAACACACTCTCCTCACTTATACTGTTAACCTGGTGACACGTCCCGTGTGTGTTAAACCATCAGGGGAACACACTCTCCTCACTTATACTGTTCACCTGGTAACATGTCCCGTGTATTTTATACCTTCAGGGGAACACATTCTCCTCACTTATACTGTTCACCTAGTAACATGCCCCGTGTATATTAAACCATCAGGGAAACACGTTCTCCTCACTTATGCTGTTCTCCTGGTAACATGTCCTGTGTATATTAAACCATCAGGGGAACACACTCTCCTCACTTATAATGTTCACCTGGGGAAATGTCTCGTCAGTATTAAACCATCAGGGGAACAGACTCTCCTCACTTATACTGTTCTCCTGGTAACATGTCCCGTCATTATTAAACTATCAGGGGAACACACTCTCCTCACTTATACTGTTCACCTGTGGAAATGTCCCGACAGTATCAAACCATCAGGGGAACACACTCTCCTCACTTATACTGTTTGCCTGGTAACATGTCCCGTGTATATTAAACCATCAGGGGAACACACTCTCCTCACTTATACTGTTCACTTGGTTAAATGTCCTGTGTGTATTAAACAATCAGGGGAACACACTCTCCTCACTTATACTGTTCACCTGGTAACATGTCCCGTGAGAATTAAACCATCAGGGGAACACGTTCTCCTCACTTATACAGTTCACCTGGTAACATGTCCAGTGTATATTAAACCATCAGGGGAACACACTCTCCTCACTTATACTGTTCACCTGGTAACATGTCCCGTGCCTGTTAAACCATGAGGGGAACACTCACTCCTCACTTATACTGTTCACCTGGTGACATGTCCTGTTTGTATTAAACCATCAGGGGAACTCACTCTCCTCATTACACTGTTCACCTGGTAACATGTCCCGTGCGTATTAAACCATCAGGGGAACACACTCTCCTCACTTACACTGTTCACCTGATGACATGTCCCGGGTATATTAAACAATCAGGGGAACTCACTCTCCTCACTTATACTGTTCACCTGGTAACATGTCCCGTGCGTATTAAACCATCAGGGGAACACACTCTCCTCACTTACACTGTTCACCTGATGACATGTCCCGTGTGTATTAAACAATCAGGGGAACTCACTCTCCTCGCTTATACTGTTCACCTGGTAACATGTCCCGTGCGTATTAAACCATCAGGGGAACTCACTCTCCTCACTTATACTGTTCACCTGGTAACATGTCCCGTGCGTATTAAACCATCAGGGGAACACACTCTCCTCACTTATACTGTTCACCTGGTAACATGTCCCGTGCGTATTAAACCATCAGGGGAACACACTCTCCTCACTTATACTGTTCACCTGGTAACATGTCCAGTGCGTATTAAACAATCAGGGGAACACACTCTCCTCACTTATACTGTTCACCTGGTAACATGTCCCGTGAGAATTAAAGAATCAGGGGAACAGACACTCCTCACTTCTACTTTTCGCCTGGTAACATGTCCCGTGCATATTAAACCATCAGGGGAACACGTTCTCCTCACTTATACTGTTCACCTGGTATCATGTCCCGTGCGTGTTAAACCATGAGGGGAACACTCTCTCCTCACTTATACTGTTCACCTGGTATCATGTCCTGTGTATATTAAAGCATCAGGGGAACACACTCTCCTCACTTATACTGTTCACCTGGTAACATGTCCCGTGCGTGTTAAACCATCAGGGGAACACACTCCCCTCACTTATACTGTTCACCTGGTAACATGTCCCGTGCGTGTTAAACCATGAGCGGAACACTCTCTCCTCACTTATACTGTTCACCTGGTATCATGTCCTGTGTATATTAAAGCATCAGGGGAACACACTCTCCTCACTTATACTGTTCACCTGGTAACATGTCCCGTGCGTGTTAAACCATCAGGGGAACACACTCTCCACACTTATACTGTTCACCTGGTAACATGTCCCGTGCGTGTTAAACCATGAGGGGAACACTCTCTCCTCACTTATACTGTTCACCTGGTAACATGTCCCGTGCGTGTTAAACCATCAGGGGAACACACTCTCCTCACTTCTACTGTTCACCTGGTAACATGTCCCGGGTATATTAAACAATCAGGGGAACACACTCTCCTCACTTATACTGTTCACCTGGTAACATGTCCCGTGAGAATTAAAGAATCAGGGGAACAGACACTCCTCACCTATACTTTTCACCTGGTAACATGTCCCGTGCATATTAAACCATCAGGGGAACACGTTCTCCTCACTTATACTGTTCACCTGGTATCATGTCCCGTGCGTGTTAAACCATGAGGGGAACACTCTCTCCTCACTTATACTGTTCATCTGGTATCATGTCCTGTGTATATTAAAGCATCAGGGGAACACACTCTCCTCACTTATACTGTTCACCTGGTAACATGGCCCGTGCGTGTTAAACCATCAGGGGAACACACTCCCCTCACTTATACTGTTCACCTGGTAACATGTCCCGTGCGTGTTAAACCATGAGCGGAACACTCTCTCCTCACTTATACTGTTCACCTGGTATCATGTCCTGTGTATATTAAAGCATCAGGGGAACACACTCTCCTCACTTATACTGCTCACCTGGTAACATGTCCCGTGCGTGTTAAACCATCAGGGGAACACACTCTCCTCACTTATACTGTTCACCTGGTAACATGTCCCGTGCGTGTTAAACCATGAGGGGAACACTCTCTCCTCAGTTATACTGTTCACCTGGTAACATGTCCCGTGCGTGTTAAACCATCAGGGGAACACACTCTCCTCACTTCTACTGTTCACCTGGTAACATGTCCCGGGTATATTAAACAATCAGGGGAACACACTCTCCTCACTTATACTGTTCACCTGGTAACATGTCCCGTGCCTGTTAAACCATGAGGGGAACAGTCACTCCTCACTTATACTGTTCACCTGGTGACATGTCCTGTTTGTATTAAACCATCAGGGGAACTCACTCTCCTCATTACACTGTTCACCTGGTAACATGTCCCGTGCGTATTAAACCATCAGGGGAACACACTCTCCTCACTTACACTGTTCACCTGATGACATGTCCCGGGTATATTAAACAATCAGGGGAACTCACTCTCCTCACTTATACTGTTCACCTGGTAACATGTCCCGTGCGTATTAAACCATCAGGGGAACACACTCTCCTCACTTACACTGTTCACCTGATGACATGTCCCGTGTGTATTAAACAATCAGGGGAACTCACTCTCCTCACTTATACAGTTCACCTGGTGACATGTCCCGTGCGTATTAAACCATCAGGGGAACACACTCTCCTCACTTATACTGTTCACCTGGTAACATGTCCCGTGCGTATTAAACCATCAGGGGAACACACTCTCCTCACTTATACTGTTAACCTGGTGACACGTCCCGTGTGTGTTAAACCATCAGGGGAACACACTCTCCTCACTTATACTGCTCACTTGGTAACATGTCCCGTGAGTATTAAACAATCAGGGGAACACACTCTCCTCACTTATACATTTCACCTGGTAACATGTCCCGTGTATTTTATACCATCAGGGGAACACATTCTCCTCACTTATACTGTTCACCTAGTAACATGCCCCGTGTATATTAAACCATCAGGGAAACACGTTCTCCTCACTTATGCTGTTCTCCTGGTAACATGTCCTGTGTATATTAAACCATCAGGGGAACACACTCTCCTCACTTATAATGTTCACCTGGGGAAATGTCTCGTCAGTATTAAACCATCAGGGGAACAGACTCTCCTCACTTATACTGTTCTCCTGGTAACATGTCCCGTCATTATTAAACTATCAGGGGAACACACTCTCCTCACTTATACTGTTCACCTGTGGAAATGTCCCGACAGTATCAAACCATCAGGGGAACACACTCTCCTCACTTATACTGTTTGCCTGGTAACATGTCCCGTGTATATTAAACCATCAGGGGAACACACTCTCCTCACTTATACTGTTCACTTGGTTAAATGTCCTGTGTGTATTAAACAATCAGGGGAACACACTCTCCTCACTTATACTGTTCACCTGGTAACATGTCCCGTGAGAATTAAACCATCAGGGGAACACGTTCTCCTCACTTATACAGTTCACCTGGTAACATGTCCAGTGTATATTAAACCATCAGGGGAACTCAATCTCCTCACTTATACTGTTCACTTGGTTAAATGTCCTGTGTATATTAAACCATCAGGGGAACTCACTCTCCTCACTTATACTGTTCACCTGGTAACATGTCCCGTGCGTATTAAACCATCAGGGGAACTCACTCTCCTCACTTATACTGTTCACCTGGTATCATGTCCCGTGTGTATTAAACAATCAGGGGAACACACTCTCCTCACTTATACTGTTCATCTGGTAACATGTCCCGTCTGTATTAAACCATCATGGGAACACAAGCTCCTCACTTATACTGTTCATCTGGTTACATGTCCCGTCAGTATTAAACCATCAGGGGAACACAAGCTCCTCACTTATACTGTTCATCTGGTAACATGTCCCGTCAGTATTAAACCATCAGGGGAACACACTCTCCTCACTTCAACTTTTCACCTGGTGACATGTCCCGTGTATATTAAACCATCAGCGGAACACACTCTCCTCACTTACACTGTTCACCTGGTAACATGTCCCATGTATATTAAACCAGCAGGGGAACACTCTCTCCTCACTTATACTGTTCACCTGGTAACATGTCCCGTGTATATTAATCCATCAGGGGAACACACTGTCCTCACTTATACTGTTCACCTGGTAACATGTCCCGTGTATATTAAACCATCAGGGGAACACACTCTCCTCACTTATACTGTTCAACTGGTAACATGTCCCGTGTATATTAATCCATCAGGGGAACACACTGTCCTCACTTATACTGTTCATCTGGTAACATGTCCCGTGCATATTAAACCATCAGGGGAACACATTCTGCTCACTTATACTGTTCACCTGATGACATGTCCCGGGTATATTAAACAATCAGGGGAACTCACTCTCCTCACTTATACAGTTCACCTGGTATCATGTCCTGTGCGTATTAAACAATCAGGGGAACACACTCTCCTCACAGATACTGTTCACTTGGTTACATGTCCCGTGTATATTAAACAATCAGGGGAACACACTCTCTTCACATATACTGTTCACCTGGTAAAATGTCCTGTGTGTATTAAACCATCAGGGGAACACACTCTCCTCACTTATACTGTTCACATGGTAAAATGTCCTGTGCGTATTAAACAATCAGGGGAACACACTCTCCTCACATATACTGTTCACCTGGTAACATGTCCCGTGTATATTAGACCATCAGGGGAAAACACACTCTTCACATATACTGTTCACCTGGTAACATGTCCCGTGTATATTAAACCATCAGGGGAACACGTTTTCCTCACTTATACAGTTCACCTGGTGTCAAGTTTCTTGTATATTAAACCATCAGGGGAACACACTCTCCTCACTTATACTGTTCACCTGGTAACATGTCCAGTGTGTATTAAACAATCAGGGGAACACACTCTCCTCACTTATACTGTTCACCTGGTAACATGTCCCGTGAGAATTAAACCATCAGGGGAACACGTTCTCCTGACTTATACTGTTCACCTGGTAACATGTCCCGTGCGTATTAAACCATCGGGGGAACACACTCTCCTCACTTATACAGTTCACCTGGTAACATGTCCAGTGTATATTAAACCATCAGGGGAACTCACTCTCCTCACTTATACTGTTCACCTGGTAACATGTCCCGTGCGTATTAAACCATCAGGGGAACACACTCTCCTCACTTATACTGTTTGCCTGGTAACATGTCCCGTGTATATTAAACCATCAGGGGAACACACTCTCCTCACTTATACTGTTCACTTGGTTAAATGTCCTGTGTGTATTAAACAATCAGGGGAACACACTCTCCTCACTTATACTGTTCACCTGGTAACATGTCCCGTGAGAATTAAACCATCAGGGGAACACGTTCTCCTCACTTATACAGTTCACCTGGTAACATGTCCAGTGTATATTAAACCATCAGGGGAACTCAATCTCCTCACTTATACTGTTCACTTGGTTAAATGTCCTGTGTATATTAAACCATCAGGGGAACTCACTCCCCTCACTTATACTGTTCACCTGGTAACATGTCCCGTGCGTATTAAACCATCAGGGGAACTCACTCTCCTCACTTATACTGTTCACCTGGTAACATGTCCCGTGCGTATTAAACCATCAGGGGAACACACTCTCCTCACTTATACTGTTCACCTGGTAACATGTCCCGTGCGTATTAAACCATCAGGGGAACACACTCTCCTCACTTATACTGATCACCTGGTAACATGTCCAGTGCGTATTAAACAATCAGGGGAACACACTCTCCTCACTTATACTGTTCACCTGGTAACATGTCCCGTGTGAATTAAAGAATCAGGGGAACAGACACTCCTCACTTATACTTTTCACCTGGTAACATGTCCCGTGCATATTAAACCATCAGGGGAACACGTTCTCCTCACTTATACTGTTCACCTGGTATCATGTCCCGTGCGTGTTAAACCATGAGGGGAACACTCTCTCCTCACTTATACTGTTCACCTGGTATCATGTCCTGTGTATATTAAAGCATCAGGGGAACACACTCTCCTCACTTATACTGTTCACCTGGTAACATGTCCCGTGCGTGTTAAACCATCAGGGGAACACACTCTCCTCACTTATACTGTTCACCTGGTAACATGTCCCGTGCGTGTTAAACCATGAGGGGAACACTCTCTCCTCACTTATACTGTTCACCTGGTAACATGTCCCTTGCGTGTTAAACCATCAGGGGAACACACTCTCCTCACTTCTACTGTTCACCTGGTAACATGTCCCGGGTATATTAAACAATCAGGGGAACACACTCTCCTCACTTACACTGTTCACCTGGTAACATGTCCCGTGCGTGTTAAACCATGAGGGGAACACTCACTCCTCACTTATACTGTTCACCTGGTGACATGTCCTGTTTGTATTAAACCATCAGGGGAACTCACTCTCCTCATTACACTGTTCACCTGGTAACATGTCCCGTGCGTATTAAACCATCAGGGGAACACACTCTCCTCACTTACACTGTTCACCTGATGACATGTCCCGGGTATATTAAACAATCAGTGGAACACACTCTCCTCACTTATAATGTTCACCTGGTAACATGTCCTGTGTATATTAAACCATCAGGGGAATGCACTCTCCTCACTTACACTGTTCACCTGATGACATGTCCCATGTATATTAAACAATCAGGGGAACACACTCTCCTCACTTATACTGTTCACCTTGTAACATGTCCCGTGTATATTAAACTATCAGGGGAACACACTCTCCTCACTTATACTGTTCACCTGGTAACATGTCCCGTGTATATTAAACTATCAGGGGAACACACTCTCCTCACTTATACTGTTCACCTGGTAACATGTCCCGTGCGTGTTAAACAATCAGGGGAACACTCTCTCCTCACTTATACTGTTCACCTGGTAACATGTCCCGTGCGTGTTAAACAATCAGGGGAACACTCTCTCCTCACTTATACTGTTCACCTGGTAACATGTCCCGTGTATATTAAACTATCAGGGGAACACACTCTCCTCACTTATACTGTTCACCTGGTAACATGTCCCGTGCGTGTTAAACAATCAGGGGAACACTCTCTCCTCACTTATACTGTTCACCTGGTAACATGTCCCGTGCGTGTTAAACAATCAGGGGAACACTCTCTCCTCACTTATACTGTTCACCTGGTAACATGTCCCGTGTATATTAAACTATCAGGGGAACACACTCTCCTCACTTATACTGTTCACCTGGTAACATGTCCCGTGCGTGTTAAACAATCAGGGGAACACTCTCTCCTCACTTATACTGTTCACCTGGTAACATGTCCCGTGCGTGTTAAACAATCAGGGGAACACTCTCTCCTCACTTATACTGTTCACATGGTAACATGTCCCGTGCGTGTTAAACAATCAGGGGAACACTCTCTCCTCACTTATACTGTTCACCTGGTAACATGTCCCGTGCGTGTTACACAATCAGGGGAACACACTCTCCTCACTTATACATTTCACCTGGTAACATGTCCCGTGTATTTTAAACCATCAGGGGAACACATTCTCCTCACTTATACTGTTCACCAAGTAACATGTCCCGTGTATATTAAACCATCAGGGAAACACATTCTCCTCACTTATGCTGTTCTCCTGGTATCATGTCCTGTGTATATTAAACCATCAGGGGAACACACTCTCCTCACTTATACTGTTCACCTGGTGACATGTCCCGTGCGTATTAAACCATCAGGGGAACACACTCTCCTCACTTATACGGTTCACCTGATGACATGTCCCGTGCGTATTAAACCATCAGGGGAACACACTCTCCTCACTTATACTGTTCACCTGGTAACATGTCCCGTGTATATTAAACCATCAGGGGAACACACACTCCTCACTAATGCTGATCACCTGGTAACATGTCCCGTGTATATTAAACCATCAGTAGAACACACTCTCCTCACTTATGCTGTTCACCTGGTAACATGTCCCGTGTATATTGAACAATCAGGGGAACACACTCTCCTCACTTATACTGTTCACCTGGCATCATGTCCCATGTATATTAAACCATCAGGGGAACACACTCTCCTCACTTATACTGTTCACCTGGTATCATGTCCCATGTATATTAAACAATCAGGGGAACACACTCTCCTCACTTATACTGTTCACCTGGTAACATGTCCCGTGTAAATTAAACAATCAGGGGAACACACTCTCCTCACTTATACTGTTCACCTGGTAACATGTCCCGTGTATATTAAACCATCAGGGGAACACACTCTCCTCACTTATACTGTTCACCTGGTATCATGTCCCATGTATATTAAACCATCAGGGGAACACACTCTCCTCACTTATACTGTTCACCTGGTATCATGTCCCATGTATATTAAACCATCAGGGGAACACACTCTCCTCACTTATACTGTTCACCTGGTATCATGTCCCATGTATATTAAACCATCAGGGGAACACACTCTCCTCACTTATGCTGTTCACCTGGTAACATGTCCCGTGCGTGTTAAACAATCAGGGGAACACACTCTCCTCACTAATGCTGATCACCTGGTAACATGTCCCGTGTATATTAAACCATCAGTGGAACACACTCTCCTCACTTATGCTGTTCACCTGGTAACATGTCCCGTGTATATTAAACAATCAGGGGAACACACTCTCCTCACTTATACTGTTCACCTGGTAACATGTCCCGTGTAAATTAAACAATCAGGGGAACACACTCTCCTCACTTATACTGTTCACCTGGTGACATGTCCCGTGCATATTAAACCATCAGTGGTACACACTCTCCTCACTTATGCTGTTCACCTGGTGACATGTCCCGTGTATATTAAACCATCAGGGGAACACACTCTCCTCACTTATGCTGTTCACCTGGTGACATGTCCCGTGTATATTAAACCATCAGGGGAACACACTCTCCTCACTTATACTGTTCATCTGGTAACATGTCCCCTGTATATTAAACCATCAGGGGAACACACTCTCCTCACTTATACTGTTCACCTGGTAACATGTCCCATGTATATTAAACCATCAGGGGAACACACTCTCCTCACTTATACTGTTCATCTGGTAACATGTCCCGTGTATATTAAACAATCAGGGGAACACACTCTCTTCACATATTCTGTTCACCTGGTAACATCTCCCGTGCGTATTAAACCATCAGGGGAACACGTTCTCCTCACTTATACTGTTCATCTGGCAACATGTCCCGTGTGTATTAAACAATCAGGGGAACACACTCTCCTCACTTATACTGTTCACTTGGTTAAATGTCCCGTGAGAATTAAACAATCAGGGGAACACACTCTCCTCACTTATACTGTTCACCTGGTAACATGTCCCGTGCATATTAAACCATCAGGGGAACACGTTCTCCTCACTTATACTGTTCACCTGGTATCATGTCCCGTGTATATTAAACCATCAGGGGAACACACTCTCCTCACTTATACTGTTCACCTGGTAACATGTCCAGTGCGTATTAAACCATCAGGGGAACACACTCTCCTCACTTATACTGTTCACCTGGTAACATGTCCCGTGTATATTAAACCATCAGGGGAATACACTCTCCTCACTTATACTGTTCACCTGGTAACATGTCCAGTGAATATTAAACCATCAGTGGAACACACTCTCCTCACTTATACAGTTCACTTGGTTACATGTCCCTTGCGTATTAAACAATCAGGGGAACACACTCTCCTCACTTATACTGTTCACTTGGTTACATGTCCCTTGCTTATTAAACAATCAGGGGAACACACTCTCCTCACTTATACTGTTCACTTGGTTACATGTCCCTTGCGTATTAAACCATCAGGGGAACACACTCTACTCACTTATACTGTTCACCTGGTAACATGTCCCGTCATTATTAAACTATCAGGGGAACTCACTCTCCTCACTTATACTGTTCACCTGGGGAAATGTCCCGACAGTATTAATCCATCAGGGGAACACACTCTCCTCACTTATACTGTTCATCTGTTGACATGTCCTGACTGTATTAAAGCATCAGGGGAACTCACTCTCCTCACTTCTACTGTTCACCTGGTAACATGTCCTGTGTGTATTAAACAATCAGGGGAACTCACTCTACTCCCTTATACTGTTCACCTGGTATCATGTCCCATGTATATTAAACCATCAGGGGAACACACTCTCCTCACTAATGCTGATCACCTGGTAACATGTCCCGTGTATATTAAACCATCAGTGGAACACACTCTCCTCACTTATACTGTTCACCTGGTAACATGTCCCGTGTATATTAAACAATCAGGGGAACACACTCTCCTCAATTATACTGTTCACCTGGTAACATGTCCCGTGTATATTAAACAATCAGGGGAACACACTCTCCTCACTTATACTGTTCACCTGGTAACATGTCCCGTGTATATTAAACCATCAGGGGAACACACTCTCCTCACTTATACTGTTCACCTGGTATCATGTCCCATGTATATTAAACCATCAGGGGAACACACTCTCCTCACTTATACTGTTCACCTGGTATCATGTCCCATGTATATTAAACCATCAGGGGAACACACTCTCCTCACTTATGCTGTTCACCTGGTAACATGTCCCGTGCGTGTTAAACAATCAGGGGAACACACTCTCCTCACTAATGCTGATCACCTGGTAACATGTCCCGTGTATATTAAACCATCAGTGGAACACACTCTCCTCACTTATGCTGTTCACCTGGTAACATGTCCCGTGTATATTAAACAATCAGGGGAACACACTCTCCTCACTTATACTGTTCACCTGGTAACATGTCCCGTGTAAATTAAACAATCAGGGGAACACACTCTCCTCACTTATACTGTTCACCTGGTGACATGTCCCGTGCATATTAAACCATCAGTGGTACACACTCTCCTCACTTATGCTGTTCACCTGGTGACATGTCCCGTGTATATTAAACCATCAGGGGAACACACTCTCCTCACTCATACTGTTCATCTGGTAACATGTCCCCTGTATATTAAACCATCAGGGGAACACACTCTCCTCACTTATACTGTTCACCTGGTAACATGTCCCATGTATATTAAACCATCAGGGGAACACACTCTCCTCACTTATACTGTTCATCTGGTAACATGTCCCGTGTATATTAAACAATCAGGGGAACACACTCTCCTCACAGATACTGTTCACTTGGTTACATGTCCCGTGTATATTAAACAATCAGGGGAACACACTCTCTTCACATATACTGTTCACCTGGTAACATGTCCCGTGTATATTAAACCATCAGGGGAACACACTCTTTTCACTTATACTGTTCACCTGGTAACATGTCCCGTGCGTATTAAACCATCAGGGGAACACGTTCTCCTCACTTATACTGTTCATCTGGCAACATGTCCCGTGTGTATTAAACAATCAGGGGAACACACTCTCCTCACTTATACTGTTCACTTGGTTAAATGTCCCGTGAGAATTAAACAATCAGGGGAACACACTCTCCTCACTTATACTGTTCACTTGGTTAAATGTCCCGTGAGAATTAAACCATCATGGGAACACATTCTCCTCACTTATACTTTTCACCTGGTAACATGTCCCGTGCATATTAAACCATCAGGGGAACACGTTCTCCTCACTTATACTGTTCACCTGGTATCATGTCCCGTGTAAATTAAACCATCAGGGGAACACACTCTCCTCACTTATATTGTTCACCTGGTAACATGTCCAGTGCGTATTAAACCATCAGGGGAACACACTCTCCTCACTTATACTGTTCACCTGGTAACATGTCCCGTGTATATTAAACCATCAGCGGAATACACTCTCCTCACTTATACTGTTCACCTGGTAACATGTCCAGTGAATATTAAACCATCAGGGGAACACACTCTCCTCACTTATACTGTTCACTTGGTTAAATGTCCTGTGTATATTAAACCATCAGGGGAACTCACTCTCCTCACTCATACTGTTCACCTGGTAACATGTCCCGTGCGTATTAAACCATCAGGGGAACACACTCTCCTCACTTATACTGTTCACCTGGTAACATGTCCCGTGCGTATTAAACCATCAGGGGAACACATTCTCCTCACTTATACTGTTCACCTGGTAACATGTCCAGTGCGTATTAAACAATCAGGGGAACACACTCTCCTCACTTATACTGTTCACCTGGTAACATGTCCCGTGTATATTATACCATCAGGGGAACACACTCTCCTCACTTATACTGTTCACCTGGTAACATGTCCCGTGAGAATTAAACAATCAGGGGAACACACACTCCTCACTTATACTATTCACCTGGCAACATGTCCCGTGTATATTATACCATCAGGGGAACACACTCTCCTCACTTATACTGTTCACCTGGTAACATGTCCCGTGTATATTATACCATCAGGGGAACACACTCTCCTCACTTATACTGTTCACCTGATAACATGTCCCGTGTATATTATACCATCAGGGGAACACACTCTCCTCACTTATACTGTTCACCTGGTAACATGTCCCGTGAGAATTAAACAATCAGGGGAACACACACTCCTCACTTATACTTTTCACCTGGTAACATGTCCCGTGCATATTAAACCATCAGGGGAACACACTCTCCTCACTTATACTGTTCACCTGGTAACATGTCCCGTGCGTATTAAACCATCAGGGGAACACACTCTCCTCACTTATACTGTTCACATGGTGACATGTCCAGTGCGTATTAAACAATCAGGGGAACACACTCTCCTCACTTATACTGTTCACCTGGTAACATGTCCCGTGTATATTATACCATCAGGGGAACACACACTCCTCGCTTATACTTTTCAAATGGTAACATGTCCGGTGAGAATTAAACAATCAGGGGAACACACACTCCTCACTTATACTTTTCACCTGGTAACATGTCCCGTGCATATTAAACCATCAGGGGAACACGTTCTCCTCACTTATACTGTTCACCTGGTATCATGTCCCGTGCGTGTTAAACTATGAGGGGAACACTCTCTCCTCACTTATACTGTTCACCTGGTATCATGTCCTGTGTATATTAAAGCATCAGGGGAACACACTCTCCTCACTTATACCGTTCACCTGGTAACATGTCCCGTGCGTGTTAAACCATCAGGGGAACACACTCTCCTCACTTATACTGTTCACCTGGTAACATGTCCCGTGCGTGTTAAACCATGAGGGGAACACTCTCTCCTCACTTATACTGTTCACATGGTATCATGTCCTGTGTATATTAAAGCATCAGGGGAACACACTCTCCTCACTTATACTGTTCACCTGGTAACATGTCCCCTGCGTGTTAAACCATCAGGGGAACACACTCTCCTCACTTATACTGTTCACCTGGTAACATGTCCCGTGCGTGTTAAACCATCAGGGGAACACACTCTCCTCACTTCTACTGTTCACCTGGTAACATGTCCCGGGTATATTAAACAATCAGGGGAACACACTCTCCTCACTTATACTGTTCACCTGGTAACATGTCCAGTGCGTATTAAACCATCAGGGGAACACACTCTCCTCACTTATACTGTTCACCTGGTAACATGTCCCGTGTATATTAAACCATCAGGGGAATACACTCTCCTCACTTATACTGTTCACCTGGTAACATGTCCAGTGAATATTAAACCATCAGGGGAACTCACTCTCCTCACTTATACTGTTCACCTGGTAACATGTCCCGTGCGTATTAAACCATCAGGGGAACACACTCTCCTCACTTATACTGTTCACCTGGTAACATGTCCCGTGCGTATTAAACCATCAGGGTAACACACTCTCCTCACTTATACTGTTCACCTGGCAACATGTCCCGTGTACATTATACCATCAGGGGAACACACTCTCCTCACTTATACTGTTCACCTGGTAACATGTCCCGTGTATATTATACCATCACGGGAACACACTCTCCTCACTTATACTGTTCACCTGGTAACATGTCCCGTGAGAATTAAAATATCAGGGGAACACACACTCCTCACTTATACTGTTCACCTGGCAACATGTCCCGTGTATATTATACCATCAGGGGAACACACTCTCCTCACTTATACTGTTCACCTGGTAACATGTCCCGTGAGAATTAAACCATCAGGGGAACACACTCTCCTCACTTATACTGTTCACCTGGGGAAATGTCCCGTCAGTATTAAACCATCAGGGGAACACACTCTCCTCTCTTATACTGCTCACCTGGTAACATGTCGCGTGAGAATTATACAATCAGGGGAACACGCTCTCCTCACTTATACTTTTCACCTGGTAACATGTCCTGTGTGCATTAAACCATCAGGGGAACACACTCTCCGCACTTATACTGTTCACTTGGTTACATGTCCCGTGTGTATAAAACAATCAGGAGAACTCACTCTCTTCACTTATACTGTTCACCTGCAGACATGTCCTGTGTGCATTAAACCATGAGGGGAACACACTCTCCTCACTTATACTGTTCACCTGGGGAAATGTTCTGTCAGTATTGAACCATCAGGGGAACACACTCTCCTCACTTATACTGTTCACCTGGTAACATGTCCTGTGTGTATTAACCCATCAGGGGAACACACTCTCCTCACTTATAATGTTCACCTGGGGAAATGTCCAGTCAGTATTAAACGATCAGGGGAACACACTCTCCTCACTTATACTGTTCACCTGGTAACATGTCCTGTGTGTATTAACCCATCAGGGGAACACACTCTCCTCACTTATAATGTTCACCTGGGGAAATGTCCAGTCAGTATTAAACGATCAGGGGAACACACTCTCCTCACTTATACTGTTCACCTGGTAACATGTCCCGTGCGTATTAAACCATCAGGGGAACACACTCTCCTCACTTATACTGTTCACCTGGTAACATGTCCTGTGTGTATTAAACCATCAGGGGAACACACTCTCCTCACTTATACTGTTCACCTGGTAACATGTCCCGTGCGTGTTAAACCATCAGGGGAACACACTCTCCTCACTTCTACTGTTCACCTGGTAACATGTCCCGGGTATATTAAACAATCAGGGGAACACACTCTCCTCACTTATACTGTTCACCTGGTAACATGTCCAGTGCGTATTAAACCATCAGGGGAACACACTCTCCTCACTTATACTGTTCACCTGGTAACATGTCCCGTGTATATTAAACCATCAGGGGAATACACTCTCCTCACTTATACTGTTCACCTGGTAACATGTCCAGTGAATATTAAACCATCAGGGGAACTCACTCTCCTCACTTATACTGTTCACCTGGTAACATGTCCCGTGCGTATTAAACCATCAGGGGAACACACTCTCCTCACTTATACTGTTCACCTGGTAACATGTCCCGTGCGTATTAAACCATCAGGGTAACACACTCTCCTCACTTATACTGTTCACCTGGCAACATGTCCCGTGTACATTATACCATCAGGGGAACACACTCTCCTCACTTATACTGTTCACCTGGTAACATGTCCCGTGTATATTATACCATCACGGGAACACACTCTCCTCACTTATACTGTTCACCTGGTAACATGTCCCGTGAGAATTAAAATATCAGGGGAACACACACTCCTCACTTATACTGTTCACCTGGCAACATGTCCCGTGTATATTATACCATCAGGGGAACACACTCTCCTCACTTATACTGTTCACCTGGTAACATGTCCCGTGAGAATTAAACCATCAGGGGAACACACTCTCCTCACTTATACTGTTCACCTGGGGAAATGTCCCGTCAGTATTAAACCATCAGGGGAACACACTCTCCTCTCTTATACTGCTCACCTGGTAACATGTCGCGTGAGAATTATACAATCAGGGGAACACGCTCTCCTCACTTATACTTTTCACCTGGTAACATGTCCTGTGTGCATTAAACCATCAGGGGAACACACTCTCCGCACTTATACTGTTCACTTGGTTACATGTCCCGTGTGTATAAAACAATCAGGAGAACTCACTCTCTTCACTTATACTGTTCACCTGCAGACATGTCCTGTGTGCATTAAACCATGAGGGGAACACACTCTCCTCACTTATACTGTTCACCTGGGGAAATGTTCTGTCAGTATTGAACCATCAGGGGAACACACTCTCCTCACTTATACTGTTCACCTGGTAACATGTCCTGTGTGTATTAACCCATCAGGGGAACACACTCTCCTCACTTATAATGTTCACCTGGGGAAATGTCCAGTCAGTATTAAACGATCAGGGGAACACACTCTCCTCACTTATACTGTTCACCTGGTAACATGTCCTGTGTGTATTAACCCATCAGGGGAACACACTCTCCTCACTTATAATGTTCACCTGGGGAAATGTCCAGTCAGTATTAAACGATCAGGGGAACACACTCTCCTCACTTATACTGTTCACCTGGTAACATGTCCCGTGCGTATTAAACCATCAGGGGAACACACTCTCCTCACTTATACTGTTCACCTGGTAACATGTCCTGTGTGTATTAAACAATCAGGGGAACACACTCTCCTCACTTATACTGTTCACTTGGTTACATGTCCCGTCAGTATTAAACCATCAGGGGAACACACTCTCCTCACTTTGACTGTTCACCTGGTAACATGTCCTGTGTGTATTAAACAATCAGGGGAACTCACTCTCTTCACTTATACTGTTCACCTGCAGACATGTCCTGTGTGCATTAAACCATGAGGGGAACACACTCTCCTCACTTATACTGTTCACCTGGGGAAATGTTCTGTCAGTATTAAACCGTCAGGGGAACACACTCTCCTCACTTATACTGTTCACCTGTTAACATGTCCTGTGTGTATTAAACAATCAGGGGAACACACTCTCCTCACTTATACTGTTCACCTGGTGACATGTCCCGTGCATATTAAACCATCAGGGGAACACACTCTCCTCACATATACTGTTCAGTTGGGTATATGTCCCGTGCGTATTAAACAATCAGGGAAACACACTCTCCTCACTTATACTGTTCACTTGGTTACATGTCCCGTGCGTATTAAACAATCAGGGGAACACACTCTCCTCACTTATACTGTTCACTTGGTTACATGTCCCTTGCGTATTAAACAATCAGGGGAACACACTCTCCTCACTTATACTGTTCACTTGGTTACATGTCCCGTGCTTATTAAACAATCAGGGGAACACACTCTCCTCACTTATACTGTTCACTTGGTTACATGTCCCTTGCGTATTAAACCATCAGGGGAACACACTCTCCTCACTTATACTGTTCACCTGGTAACATGTCCCGTCATTATTAAACTATCAGGGGAACTCACTCTCCTCACTTATACTGTTCACCTGGGGAAATGTCCCGACACTATTAAACCATCAGGGGAACACACTCTCCTCACTTCTACTGTTCACCTGGTAACATGTCCCATGTATATTAAACAATCAGGGGAAAACACTCTCCTCACTTATACTGTTCACCTGGTAACATGTCCTGTGTGTATTAAACAATCAGGGGAACTCACTCTCCTCACTTATACTGTTCACCTGGTAACATGTCCCGTGTATATTAAACAATCAGGGGAACACAATCTCCTCACTTATACTGTTCACCTGGTAACATGTCCCGTGTGTATTAAACAATCAGGGGAACTCACTCTCCTCACTTATACTGTTCACCTGGTAACATGTCCCATGTATATTAAACAATCAGGGGAACACACTCCCCTCACTTATACTGTTCACCTGGTAACATGTCCAGTGAATATTAAACCATCAGGGGAACTCACTCTCCTCACTTATACTGTTCACCTGGTAACATGTCCCGTGCGTATTAAACCATCAGGGGAACACACTCTCCTCACTTATACTGTTCACCTGGTAACATGTCCCGTGCGTATTAAACCATCAGGGGAACACACTCTCCTCACTTATACTGTTCACCTGGCAACATGTCCCTTGTATATTATACCATCAGGGGAACACACTCTCCTCACTTATACTGTTCACCTGGGGAAATGTCCTGTCAGTATTAAACGATCAGTGGAACACACTCTCCTCACTTACATTGCTCACCTGGTGACATGTCCCGTGAGAATTAAACCATCAGGGGAACACACTCTCCTCACTTATACTGTTCACCTGGGGAAATGTCCCGTCAGTATTAAACCATCAGGGGAACACACTCTCCTCTCTTATACTGCTCACCTGGTAACATGTCGCGTGAGAATTATACAATCAGGGGAACACACTCTCCTCACTTATACTTTTCACCTGGTAACATGTCCTGTGTACATTAAACCATCAGGGGAACACACTCTCCGCACTTATACTGTTCACTTGGTTACATGTCCCGTGTGTATAAAATAATCAGGGGAACTCACTCTCTTCACTTATACTGTTCACCTGCAGACATGTCCTGTGTGCATTAAACCATGAGGGGAACACACTCTCCTCACTTATACTGTTCACCTGGGGAAATGTTCTGTCAGTATTGAACCATCAGGGGAACACACTCTCCTCACTTATACTGTTCACCTGGTAACATGTCCTGTGTGTATTAACCCATCAGGGGAACACACTCTCCTCACTTATAATGTTCACCTGGGGAAATGTCCAGTCAGTATTAAACGATCAGGGGAACACACTCTCCTCACTTATACTGTTCACCTGGTAACATGTCCCGTGCGTATTAAACCATCAGGGGAACACACTCTCCTCCCTTAAGCTGGTCACATGGTGACATGTCCCGTCAGTATTAAACCATCAGGGGAACACACTCTCCTCACTTTGACTGTTCACCTGGTAACATGTCCTGTGTGTATTAAACAATCAGGGGAACTCACTCTCTTCACTTATACTGTTCACCTGCAGACATGTCCTGTGTGCATTAAACCATGAGGGGAACACACTCTCCTCACTTATACTGTTCACCTGGGGAAATGTTCTGTCAGTATTAAACCGTCAGGGGAACACACTCTCCTCACTTATACTGTTCACCTGTTAACATGTCCTGTGTGTATTAAACAATCAGGGGAACACACTCTCCTCACTTATACTGTTCACCTGGTGACATGTCCCGTGCATATTAAACCTTCAGGGGAACACACTCTCCTCACTTATACTGTTCAGTTGGGTACATGTCCCCTGCGTATTAAACAATCAGGGGAACACACTCTCCTCACTTATACTGTTCACTTGGTTACATGTCCCGTGCGTATTAAACAATCAGGGGAACACACTCTCCTCACTTATACTGTTCACTTGGTTACATGTCCCGTGCGTATTAAACAATCAGGGGAACACACTCTCCTCACTTATACTGTTCACTTGGTTACATGTCCCTTGCGTATTAAACAATCAGGGGAACACACTCTCCTCACTTATACTGTTCACTTGGTTACATGTCCCTTGCGTATTAAACCATCAGGGGAACACACTCTACACACTTATACTGTTCACCTGGTAACATGTCCCGTCATTATTAAACTATCAGGGGAACTCACTCTCCTCACTTATACTGTTCACCTGGGGAAATGTCCCGACAGTATTAATCCATCAGGGGAACACACTCTCCTCACTTATACTGTTCATCTGTTGACATGTCCTGACTGTATTAAAGCATCAGGGGAACTCACTCTCCTCACTTCTACTGTTCACCTGGTAACATGTCCTGTGTGTATTAAACAATCAGGGGAACTCACTCTACTCCCTTATACTGTTCACCTGGTATCATGTCCTGTGTATATTAAACCATCAGGGGAACACACTCTCCTCACTTTTACTGTTCACCTGGTAACATGTCCCGTGCGTGTTAAACCATGAGGGGAACACTCTCTCCTCACTTATACGGTTCACCTGGTGAAATGTCCTGTTTGTATTAAAGCAGCAGGGGAACTCACTCTCCTCACTTACACTGTTCACCTGGTAACATGTCCCGTGCGTATTAAACCATCAGGGGAACACACTCTCCTCAATTAAACTGTTCACCTGGTAACATGTCCCGTGCGTGTTAAACCATGAGGGGAACACTCTCTCCTCACTTATACGGTTCACCTGGTGAAATGTCCTGTTTGTATTAAAGCAGCAGGGGAACTCACTCTCCTCACTTACACTGTTCACCTGGTAACATGTCCCGTGTATATTAAACCATCAGGGGAACACATTCTCCTCACTTATACTGTTCACCTGGTAACATGGCCTGTGTATATTAAACCATCAGGGGAACACACTCTCCTCACTTATACTGTTCACCTGGTGACACGTCCCGTGCGTGTTAAACCATCAGGGGAACACGTTCTCCTCACTTATACTGTTCACCTGGGGAAATGTTCTGTCAGTATTAAACGATCAGGGGAACACTCTCTCCTCACTTATACTGTTCACTTGGTAACATGTCCCGTGCGTATTAAACCATCAGGGGAACACACTCTCCTCCCTTAAACTGGTCACATGGTGACATGTCCCGTCAGTATTAAACAATCAGGGGAACACTCTCTCCTCACTTATACTGTTCACTTGGTAACATGTCCCGTGCGTATTAAACCATCAGGGGAACACACTCTCCTCCCTTAAACTGGTCACATGGTAACATGTCCCGTGCGTATTAAACCATCAGGGGAACACACTCTCCTCCCTTAAACTGGTCACATGGTGACATGTCCCGTCAGTATTAAACAATCAGGGGAACACACTCTCCTCACTTATACTGTTCACCTGGTAACATGTCCCATGTATATTAAACAATCAGGGGAACACACTCTCCTCACTTATACTGTTCACCTGGTAACATGTCCTGTGTGTATTAAACAATCAGGGGAACTCACTCTCCTCACTTCTACTGTTCACCTGGTAACATGTCCTGTGTGTATCAAACAATCAGGGGAACTCACTCTCCTCACTTATACTGTTCACCTGGTGACATGTCCCATGTATATTAAACAATCAGGGGAACACACTCTCCTCACTTGTACTGTTCACCTGGTAACATGTCCTGTGTATATTAAACAATCAGGGGAACACACTCTCCTCACTTATACTGTTCACCTGGTGACATGTCCCATGTATATTAAACAATCAGGGGAACACACTCTCCTCACTTGTACTGTTCACCTGGTAACATGTCCTGTGTATATCAAACAATCAGGGGAACTCACTCTACTCACTTATACTGTTCACCTGGTATCATGTCCCGTGCGTGTTAAACCATGAGGGAGGGGTACACTCTCTCCTCACTTATACTGTTCACCTGGGGAAATGTTCTGTCAGTATTAAACCATCAGGGGAACACACTCTCCTCACTTATTCTGTTCACCTGGTAACATGTCCCATGTATATTAAACAATCAGGGGAACACACTCTCCTCACTTATACTGTTCACCTGGTAACATGTCCTGTGTGTATTAAACAATCAGGGGAACTCACTCTCCTCACTTATACTGTTCACCTGGTAACATGTCCCATGTATATTAAACAATCAGGGGAACACACTCTCCTCACTTATACTGTTCACCTGGTAACATGTCCTGTGTGTATTAAACAATCAGGGGAACTCACTCTCCTCACTTATACTGTTCACCTGGTAACATGTCCCATGTATATTAAACAATCAGGGGAACACTCTCTCCTCACTTATACTGTTCACCTGGGGAAATGTTCTGTCAGTATTAAACCATCAGGGGAACACACTCTCCTCACTTATTCTGTTCACCTGGTAACATGTCCCATGTATATTAAACAATCAGGGGAACACACTCTCCTCACTTATACTTTTCACCTGGTAACATGTCCCGTGTGTATTAAACAATCAGGGGAACTCACTCTCCTCACTTTTACTGTTCACCTGGTAACATGTCCTGTGTGTATTAAACAATCAGGGGAACTCACTCTCCTCACTTATACTGTTCACCTGGTAACATGTCCCGTGTGTATTAAACAATCAGGGAAACACAATCTCCTCACTTATACTGTTCACCTGGTAACATGTCGTGTGTGTATTAAACAATCAGGGGAACTCACTCTCCTCACTTATACTGTTCACCTGGTAACATGTCCTGTGTGTATTAAACAATCAGGGGAACTCACTCTCCTCACTTATACTGTTCACCTGGTAACATGTCCCGTGTGTATTAAACAATCAGGGGAACTCACTCTCCTCACTTATACAGTTCACCTGGTAACATGTCCTGTGTGTATTAAACAATCAGGGGAACTCACTCTCCTCACTTATACTGTTCACCTGGTAACATGTCCCGTGTGTATTAAACAATCAGGGGAACACACTCTCCTCACTTATACTGTTCACCTGGTAACATGTCCTGTGTGTATTAAACAATCAGGGGAACACAATCTCGTCACTTATACTGTTCACCTGGTAACATGTCCCATGTATATTAAACAATCAGGGGAACACAATCTCCTCACATATACTGTTCACCTGGTAACATGTCCTGTGTGTATTAAACAATCAGGGGAACTCACTCTCCTCACTTATACCGTTCACCTGGTAACATGTCCCGTGTGTATTAAACAATCAGGAGAACTCACTCTCCTCACTTATACTGTTCACCTGGTAACATGTCCCGTGTATATTAAACAATCAGTGGAACACACTCTCCTCACTTATACTGTTCACCTGGTAACATGTCCTGTGTGTATTAAACAATCAGGGGAACACACTCTCCTCACTTATAATGTTCACCTGGTAACATGTCCCGTGTGTATTAAACAATCAGGGAAACACAATCTCCTCACTTGTACTGTTCACCTGGTAACATGTCCCATATATATTAAACAATCAGGGGAACTCACTCTCCTCACTTATACTGTTCACCTGGTATCATGTCCTGTGTGTATTAAACAATCAGGGGAACTCACTCTCCTCACTTATACTGTTCACCTGGTAACATGTCCTGTGTATATTAAACCATCAGGGGAACACACTCTCCTCACTTATACCGTTCACCTGGTAACATGTCCCGTGTGTATTAAACAATCAGGGGAACACACTCTCCTCACTTATACTGTTCACCTGGTAACATGTCCCGTGTGTATTAAACAATCAGGGGAACACAATCTCCTCACTTATACTGTTCACCTGGTAACATGTCCCATGTATATTAAACAATCAGGGGAACACAATCTCCTCACTTATACTGTTCACCTGGTAACATGTCCCGTGTACATTAAACCATCAGGGGAACACAATCTCCTCACTTATACTGTTCACCTGGTAACATGTCCCGTGTGTATTAAACAATCAGGGGAACACACTCTCCTCACTTATACTGTTCACCTGGTAACATGTCCCGTGTGTATTAAACAATCAGGGGAACACAATCTCCTCACTTATACTGTTCACCTGGTAACATGTCCCGTGTATATTAAACCATCAGGGGAACAAACTCTCCTCACTTATACTGTTCACCTGATGACATGTCCCGGGTATATTAAACAGTCAGGGGAACTCACTCTACTCACTTATACTTTTCACCTGGTATCATGTCCTGTGTTTATTAAACCATCAGGGGAACACACTCTCCTCACTTCTACTGTTCACCTGGTAACATGTCCCGTGCGTGTTAAACAATCAGGGGAACACACTTTCCTCACTTATACTGTTCACTTGGTTACATGTCCCGTGCGTATTAAACAATCAGGGGAACACACTCTCCTCACTTATACTGTTCACTTGGTTACATGTCCCGTGCGCATTAAACAATCAGGGGAACACACTCTCCTCACTTATACTGTTCACTTGGTTACATGTCCCTTGCGTATTAAACAATCAGGGGAACACACTCTCCTCACTTATACTGTTCACTTGGTTACATGTCCCGTGCTTATTAAACAATCAGGGGAACACACTCTCCTCACTTATACTGTTCACTTGGTTACATGTCCCTTGCGTATTAAACCATCAGGGGAACACACTCTACACACTTATACTGTTCACCTGGTAACATGTCCCGTCATTATTAAACTATCAGGGGAACTCACTCTCCTCACTTATACTGTTCACCTGGGGAAATGTCCCGACAGTATTAATCCATCAGGGGAACACACTCTCCTCACTTATACTGTTCATCTGTTGACATGTCCTGACTGTATTAAAGCATCAGGGGAACTCACTCTCCTCACTTCTACTGTTCACCTGGTAACATGTCCTGTGTGTATTAAACAATCAGGGGAACTCACTCTACTCCCTTATACTGTTCACCTGGTATCATGTCCTGTGTATATTAAACCATCAGGGGAACACACTCTCCTCACTTTTACTGTTCACCTGGTAACATGTCCCGTGCGTGTTAAACCATGAGGGGAACACTCTCTCCTCACTTATACGGTTCACCTGGTGAAATGTCCTGTTTGTATTAAAGCAGCAGGGGAACTCACTCTCCTCACTTACACTGTTCACCTGGTAACATGTCCCGTGCGTATTAAACCATCAGGGGAACACACTCTCCTCAATTAAACTGTTCACCTGGTAACATGTCCCGTGCGTGTTAAACCATGAGGGGAACACTCTCTCCTCACTTATACGGTTCACCTGGTGAAATGTCCTGTTTGTATTAAAGCAGCAGGGGAACTCACTCTCCTCACTTACACTGTTCACCTGGTAACATGTCCCGTGTATATTAAACCATCAGGGGAACACATTCTCCTCACTTATACTGTTCACCTGGTAACATGTCCTGTGTATATTAAACCATCAGGGGAACACACTCTCCTCACTTATGCTGTTCACCTGGTAACATGTCCTGTGTATATTAAACCATCAGGGAACACACTGTCCTCACTTGTAATGTTCACCTGGTAACATGTCCCGTGCGTGTTAAACCATCAGTGGAACACACTCTCCTCACTTATACTGTTCACCTGGTTAGAAGTCCCGTGTGTATTAAACAATCAGGGGAACACACTCTCTTCACATATACTTTTCAACTGGTAACATGTCCCGTGTATATTAGACCATCAGGGGAACACACTCTCCTCACTTATACTGTTCACCTGGTGACACGTCCCGTGCGTGTTAAACCATCAGGGGAACACGTTCTCCTCACTTATACTGTTCACCTGGGGAAATGTTCTGTCAGTATTAAACAATCAGGGGAACACACTCTCCTCACTTATACTGTTCACCTGGTAACAAGTCCTGTGTGTATTAAACCATGAGGGGAACTCACTCTCTTCACTTATACTGTTCACCTGGGGAAATGTCCTGTCAGTATTAAACGATCAGGGGAACACTCTCTCCTCACTTATACTGTTCACTTGGTAACATGTCCCGTGCGTATTAAACCATCAGGGGAACACACTCTCCTCCCTTAAACTGGTCACATGGTGACATGTCCCGTCAGTATTAAACAATCAGGGGAACACTCTCTCCTCACTTATACTGTTCACTTGGTAACATGTCCCGTGCGTATTAAACCATCAGGGGAACACACTCTCCTCCCTTAAACTGGTCACATGGTAACATGTCCCGTGCGTATTAAACCATCAGGGGAACACACTCTCCTCCCTTAAACTGGTCACATGGTGACATGTCCCGTCAGTATTAAACAATCAGGGGAACACACTCTCCTCACTTATACTGTTCACCTGGTAACATGTCCCATGTATATTAAACAATCAGGGGAACACACTCTCCTCACTTATACTGTTCACCTGGTAACATGTCCTGTGTGTATTAAACAATCAGGGGAACTCACTCTCCTCACTTCTACTGTTCACCTGGTAACATGTCCTGTGTGTATCAAACAATCAGGGGAACTCACTCTCCTCACTTATACTGTTCACCTGGTGACATGTCCCATGTATATTAAACAATCAGGGGAACACACTCTCCTCACTTGTACTGTTCACCTGGTAACGTGTCCTGTGTATATTAAACAATCAGGGGAACACACTCTCCTCACTTATACTGTTCACCTGGTGACATGTCCCATGTATATTAAACAATCAGGGGAACACACTCTCCTCACTTGTACTGTTCACCTGGTAACATGTCCTGTGTATATCAAACAATCAGGGGAACTCACTCTACTCACTTATACTGTTCACCTGGTATCATGTCCCGTGCGTGTTAAACCATGAGGGAGGGGTACACTCTCTCCTCACTTATACTGTTCACCTGGGGAAATGTTCTGTCAGTATTAAACCATCAGGGGAACACACTCTCCTCACTTATTCTGTTCACCTGGTAACATGTCCCATGTATATTAAACAATCAGGGGAACACACTCTCCTCACTTATACTGTTCACCTGGTAACATGTCCTGTGTGTATTAAACAATCAGGGGAACTCACTCTCCTCACTTATACTGTTCACCTGGTAACATGTCCCATGTATATTAAACAATCAGGGGAACACACTCTCCTCACTTATACTGTTCACCTGGTAACATGTCCTGTGTGTATTAAACAATCAGGGGAACTCACTCTCCTCACTTATACTGTTCACCTGGTAACATGTCCCATGTATATTAAACAATCAGGGGAACACTCTCTCCTCACTTATACTGTTCACCTGGGGAAATGTTCTGTCAGTATTAAACCATCAGGGGAACACACTCTCCTCACTTATTCTGTTCACCTGGTAACATGTCCCATGTATATTAAACAATCAGGGGAACACACTCTCCTCACTTATACTTTTCACCTGGTAACATGTCCCGTGTGTATTAAACAATCAGGGGAACTCACTCTCCTCACTTTTACTGTTCACCTGGTAACATGTCCTGTGTGTATTAAACAATCAGGGGAACTCACTCTCCTCACTTATACTGTTCACCTGGTAACATGTCCCGTGTGTATTAAACAATCAGGGAAACACAATCTCCTCACTTATACTGTTCACCTGGTAACATGTCGTGTGTGTATTAAACAATCAGGGGAACTCACTCTCCTCACTTATACTGTTCACCTGGTAACATGTCCTGTGTGTATTAAACAATCAGGGGAACTCACTCTCCTCACTTATACTGTTCACCTGGTAACATGTCCCGTGTGTATTAAACAATCAGGGGAACTCACTCTCCTCACTTATACAGTTCACCTGGTAACATGTCCTGTGTGTATTAAACAATCAGGGGAACTCACTCTCCTCACTTATACTGTTCACCTGGTAACATGTCCTGTGTGTATTAAACAATCAGGGGAACTCACCTTCCTCACTTATACTGTTCACCTGGTAACATGTCCCGTGTGTATTAAACAATCAGGGGAACACACTCTCCTCACTTATACTGTTCACCTGGTAACATGTCCTGTGTGTATTAAACAATCAGGGGAACACAATCTCGTCACTTATACTGTTCACCTGGTAACATGTCCCATGTATATTAAACAATCAGGGGAACACAATCTCCTCACATATACTGTTCACCTGGTAACATGTCCTGTGTGTATTAAACAATCAGGGGAACTCACTCTCCTCACTTATACCGTTCACCTGGTAACATGTCCCGTGTGTATTAAACAATCAGGAGAACTCACTCTCCTCACTTATACTGTTCACCTGGTAACATGTCCCGTGTATATTAAACAATCAGTGGAACACACTCTCCTCACTTATACTGTTCACCTGGTAACATGTCCTGTGTGTATTAAACAATCAGGGGAACACACTCTCCTCACTTATAATGTTCACCTGGTAACATGTCCCGTGTGTATTAAACAATCAGGGAAACACAATCTCCTCACTTGTACTGTTCACCTGGTAACATGTCCCATATATATTAAACAATCAGGGGAACTCACTCTCCTCACTTATACTGTTCACCTGGTAACATGTCCTGTGTGTATTAAACAATCAGGGGAACTCACTCTCCTCACTTATACTGTTCACCTGGTAACATGTCCTGTGTATATTAAACCATCAGGGGAACACACTCTCCTCACTTATACCGTTCACCTGGTAACATGTCCCGTGTGTATTAAACAATCAGGGGAACACACTCTCCTCACTTATACTGTTCACCTGGTAACATGTCCCGTGTGTATTAAACAATCAGGGGAACACAATCTCCTCACTTATACTGTTCACCTGGTAACATGTCCCATGTATATTAAACAATCAGGGGAACACAATCTCCTCACTTATACTGTTCACCTGGTAACATGTCCCGTGTATATTAAACCATCAGGGGAACACAATCTCCTCACTTATACTGTTCACCTGGTAACATGTCCCGTGTGTATTAAACAATCAGGGGAACACACTCTCCTCACTTATACTGTTCACCTGGTAACATGTCCCGTGTGTATTAAACAATCAGGGGAACACAATCTCCTCACTTATACTGTTCACCTGGTAACATGTCCCGTGTATATTAAACCATCAGGGGAACAAACTCTCCTCACTTATACTGTTCACCTGATGACATGTCCCGGGTATATTAAACAGTCAGGGGAACTCACTCTACTCACTTATACTTTTCACCTGGTATCATGTCCTGTGTTTATTAAACCATCAGGGGAACACACTCTCCTCACTTCTACTGTTCACCTGGTAACATGTCCCGTGCGTGTTAAACAATCAGGGGAACACACTTTCCTCACTTATACTGTTCAGCTGGTGACATGTCCAGTGCGTATTAAACAATCAGGGGAACACACTCTCCTCACTTATGCTGTTCACCTGGGGAAATGTTCTGTCAGTATTAAACAATCAGGGGAACACACTCTCCTCACTTATACTGTTCACCTGGTAACAAGTCCTGTGTGTATTAAACCATGAGGGGAACTCACTCTCTTCACTTATACTGTTCACCTGGGGAAATGTCCTGTCAGTATTAAACGATCAGGGGAACACTCTCTCCTCACTTATACTGTTCACTTGGTAACATGTCCTGTGTGTATTAAACAATCAGGGGAACACACTCTCCTCACTTATAATGTTCACCTGGTAACATGTCCCGTGTGTATTAAACAATCAGGGGAACACACTCTCCTCACTTATGCTGTTCACCTGGGGAAATGTTCTGTCAGTATTAAACAATCAGGGGAACACACTCTCCTCACTTATACTGTTCACCTGGTAACAAGTCCTGTGTGTATTAAACCATGAGGGGAACTCACTCTCTTCACTTATACTGTTCACCTGGGGAAATGTCCTGTCAGTATTAAACGATCAGGGGAACACTCTCTCCTCACTTATACTGTTCACTTGGTAACATGTCCTGTGTGTATTAAACAATCAGGGGAACACACTCTCCTCACTTATAATGTTCACCTGGTAACATGTCCCGTGTGTATTAAACAATCAGGGAAACACAATCTCCTCACTTGTACTTTTCACCTGGTAACATGTCCTGTGTGTATTAAACAATCAGGGGAATTCAATCTCCTCACTTATACTGTTCACCTGGTAACATGTCCCATATATATTAAACACTCAGGGGAACACACTCTCCTCACTTATACTGTTCACCTGGTAACATGTCCTGTGTGTATTAAACAATCAGGGGAACTCACTCTCCTCACTTATACTGTTCACCTGGTAACATGTCCTGTGTATATTAAACCATCAGGGGAACACACTCTCCTCACTTATACCGTTCACCTGGTAACATGTCCCGTGTGTATTAAACAATCAGGGGAACACACTCTCCTCACTTATACTGTTCACCTGGTAACATGTCCCGTGTGTATTAAACAATCAGGGGAACACAATCTCCTCACTTATACTGTTCACCTGGTAACATGTCCCATGTATATTAAACAATCAGGGGAACACAATCTCCTCACATATACTGTTCACCTGGTAACATGTCCTGTGTATATTAAACAATCAGTGGAACACAATCTCCTCACTTATACTGTTCACCTGGTAACATGTCGTGTGTTTATTAAACAATCAGGGGAACTCACTCTCCTCACTTATACTGTTCACCTGGTAACATGTCCCGTGTGTATTAAACAATCAGGGAAAGACAATCTCCTCACTTATACTGTTCACCTGGTAACATGTCCCGTGTATATTAAACAATCAGGGGAACACACTCTCCTCACTTATACTGTTCACCTGGTAACATGTCCTGTGTGTATTAAACAATCAGGGGAACACACTCTCCTCACTTATACTGTTCACCTGGTAACATGTCCCGTGTGTATTAAACAATCAGGGGAACACACTCTCTTCACATATACTTTTCAACTGGTAACATGTCCCGTGTATATTAGACCATCAGGGGAACACACTCTCCTCACTTATACTGTTCACCTGGTGACACGTCCCGTGCGTGTTAAACCATCAGGGGAACACGTTCTCCTCACTTATACTGTTCACCTGGGGAAATGTTCTGTCAGTATTAAACAATCAGGGGAACACACTCTCCTCACTTATACTGTTCACCTGGTAACAAGTCCTGTGTGTATTAAACCATGAGGGGAACTCACTCTCTTCACTTATACTGTTCACCTGGGGAATTGTCCTGTCAGTATTAAACGATCAGGGGAACACTCTCTCCTCACTTATACTGTTCACTTGGTAACATGTCCCGTGCGTATTAAACCATCAGGGGAACACACTCTCCTCCCTTAAACTGGTCACATGGTGACATGTCCCGTCAGTATTAAACAATCAGGGGAACACTCTCTCCTCACTTATACTGTTCACTTGGTAACATGTCCCGTGCGTATTAAACCATCAGGGGAACACACTCTCCTCCCTTAAACTGGTCACATGGTAACATGTCCCGTGCGTATTAAACCATCAGGGGAACACACTCTCCTCCCTTAAACTGGTCACATGGTGACATGTCCCGTCAGTATTAAACAATCAGGGGAACACACTCTCCTCACTTATACTGTTCACCTGGTAACATGTCCCATGTATATTAAACAATCAGGGGAACACACTCTCCTCACTTATACTGTTCACCTGGTAACATGTCCTGTGTGTATTAAACAATCAGGGGAACTCACTCTCCTCACTTCTACTGTTCACCTGGTAACATGTCCTGTGTGTATCAAACAATCAGGGGAACTCACTCTCCTCACTTATACTGTTCACCTGGTGACATGTCCCATGTATATTAAACAATCAGGGGAACACACTCTCCTCACTTGTACTGTTCACCTGGTAACATGTCCTGTGTATATTAAACAATCAGGGGAACACACTCTCCTCACTTATACTGTTCACCTGGTGACATGTCCCATGTATATTAAACAATCAGGGGAACACACTCTCCTCACTTGTACTGTTCACCTGGTAACATGTCCTGTGTATATCAAACAATCAGGGGAACTCACTCTACTCACTTATACTGTTCACCTGGTATCATGTCCCGTGCGTGTTAAACCATGAGGGAGGGGTACACTCTCTCCTCACTTATACTGTTCACCTGGGGAAATGTTCTGTCAGTATTAAACCATCAGGGGAACACACTCTCCTCACTTATTCTGTTCACCTGGTAACATGTCCCATGTATATTAAACAATCAGGGGAACACACTCTCCTCACTTATACTGTTCACCTGGTAACATGTCCTGTGTGTATTAAACAATCAGGGGAACTCACTCTCCTCACTTATACTGTTCACCTGGTAACATGTCCCATGTATATTAAACAATCAGGGGAACACACTCTCCTCACTTATACTGTTCACCTAGTAACATGTCCTGTGTGTATTAAACAATCAGGGGAACTCACTCTCCTCACTTATACTGTTCACCTGGTAACATGTCCCATGTATATTAAACAATCAGGGGAACACTCTCTCCTCACTTATACTGTTCACCTGGGGAAATGTTCTGTCAGTATTAAACCATCAGGGGAACACACTCTCCTCACTTATTCTGTTCACCTGGTAACATGTCCCATGTATATTAAACAATCAGGGGAACACACTCTCCTCACTTATACTTTTCACCTGGTAACATGTCCCGTGTGTATTAAACAATCAGGGGAACTCACTCTCCTCACTTTTACTGTTCACCTGGTAACATGTCCTGTGTGTATTAAACAATCAGGGGAACTCACTCTCCTCACTTATACTGTTCACCTGGTAACATGTCCCGTGTGTATTAAACAATCAGGGAAACACAATCTCCTCACTTATACTGTTCACCTGGTAACATGTCGTGTGTGTATTAAACAATCAGGGGAACTCACTCTCCTCACTTATACTGTTCACCTGGTAACATGTCCTGTGTGTATTAAACAATCAGGGGAACTCACTCTCCTCACTTATACTGTTCACCTGGTAACATGTCCCGTGTGTATTAAACAATCAGGGGAACTCACTCTCCTCACTTATACTGTTCACCTGGTAACATGTCCCATGTATATTAAACAATCAGGGGAACACACTCTCCTCACTTATACTGTTCACCTGGTAACATGTCCTGTGTGTATTAAACAATCAGGGGAACTCACTCTCCTCACTTATACTGTTCACCTGGTAACATGTCCTGTGTGTATTAAACAATCAGGGGAACTCACCTTCCTCACTTATACTGTTCACCTGGTAACATGTCCCGTGTGTATTAAACAATCAGGGGAACACACTCTCCTCACTTATACTGTTCACCTGGTAACATGTCCTGTGTGTATTAAACAATCAGGGGAACACAATCTCGTCACTTATACTGTTCACCTGGTAACATGTCCCATGTATATTAAACAATCAGGGGAACACAATCTCCTCACATATACTGTTCACCTGGTAACATGTCCTGTGTGTATTAAACAATCAGGGGAACTCACTCTCCTCACTTATACCGTTCACCTGGTAACATGTCCCGTGTGTATTAAACAATCAGGAGAACTCACTCTCCTCACTTATACTGTTCACGTGGTAACATGTCCCGTGTATATTAAACAATCAGTGGAACACACTCTCCTCACTTATACTGTTCACCTGGTAACATGTCCTGTGTGTATTAAACAATCAGGGGAACACACTCTCCTCACTTATAATGTTCACCTGGTAACATGTCCCGTGTGTATTAAACAATCAGGGAAACACAATCTCCTCACTTGTACTGTTCACCTGGTAACATGTCCCATATATATTAAACAATCAGGGGAACTCACTCTCCTCACTTATACTGTTCACCTGGTAACATGTCCTGTGTGTATTAAACAATCAGGGGAACTCACTCTCCTCACTTATACTGTTCACCTGGTAACATGTCCTGTGTATATTAAACCATCAGGGGAACACACTCTCCTCACTTATACCGTTCACCTGGTAACATGTCCCGTGTGTATTAAACAATCAGGGGAACACACTCTCCTCACTTATACTGTTCACCTGGTAACATGTCCCGTGTGTATTAAACAATCAGGGGAACACAATCTCCTCACTTATACTGTTCACCTGGTAACATGTCCCATGTATATTAAACAATCAGGGGAACACAATCTCCTCACTTATACTGTTCACCTGGTAACATGTCCCGTGTATATTAAACCATCAGGGGAACACAATCTCCTCACTTATACTGTTCACCTGGTAACATGTCCCGTGTGTATTAAACAATCAGGGGAACACACTCTCCTCACTTATACTGTTCACCTGGTAACATGTCCCGTGTGTATTAAACAATCAGGGGAACACAATCTCCTCACTTATACTGTTCACCTGGTAACATGTCCCGTGTATATTAAACCATCAGGGGAACAAACTCTCCTCACTTATACTGTTCACCTGATGACATGTCCCGGGTATATTAAACAGTCAGGGGAACTCACTCTACTCACTTATACTTTTCACCTGGTATCATGTCCTGTGTTTATTAAACCATCAGGGGAACACACTCTCCTCACTTCTACTGTTCACCTGGTAACATGTCCCGTGCGTGTTAAACAATCAGGGGAACACACTTTCCTCACTTATACTGTTCAGCTGGTGACATGTCCAGTGCGTATTAAACAATCAGGGGAACACACTCTCCTCACTTATGCTGTTCACCTGGGGAAATGTTCTGTCAGTATTAAACAATCAGGGGAACACACTCTCCTCACTTATACTGTTCACCTGGTAACAAGTCCTGTGTGTATTAAACCATGAGGGGAACTCACTCTCTTCACTTATACTGTTCACCTGGGGAAATGTCCTGTCAGTATTAAACGATCAGGGGAACACTCTCTCCTCACTTATACTGTTCACTTGGTAACATGTCCTGTGTGTATTAAACAATCAGGGGAACACACTCTCCTCACTTATAATGTTCACCTGGTAACATGTCCCGTGTGTATTAAACAATCAGGGAAACACAATCTCCTCACTTGTACTTTTCACCTGGTAACATGTCCTGTGTGTATTAAACAATCAGGGGAATTCAATCTCCTCACTTATACTGTTCACCTGGTAACATGTCCCATATATATTAAACACTCAGGGGAACACACTCTCCTCACTTATACTGTTCACCTGGTAACATGTCCTGTGTGTATTAAACAATCAGGGGAACTCACTCTCCTCACTTATACTGTTCACCTGGTAACATGTCCTGTGTATATTAAACCATCAGGGGAACACACTCTCCTCACTTATACCGTTCACCTGGTAACATGTCCCGTGTGTATTAAACAATCAGGGGAACACACTCTCCTCACTTATACTGTTCACCTGGTAACATGTCCCGTGTGTATTAAACAATCAGGGGAACACAATCTCCTCACTTATACTGTTCACCTGGTAACATGTCCCATGTATATTAAACAATCAGGGGAACACAATCTCCTCACTTATACTGTTCACCTGGTAACATGTCGTGTGTTTATTAAACAATCAGGGGAACTCACTCTCCTCACTTATACTGTTCACCTGGTAACATGTCCCGTGTGTATTAAACAATCAGGGAAAGACAATCTCCTCACTTATACTGTTCACCTGGTAACATGTCCCGTGTATATTAAACAATCAGGGGAACACACTCTCCTCAATTAAACTGTTCACCTGGTAACATGTCCTGTGTGTATTAAACAATCAGGGGAACACACTCTCCTCACTTATACTGTTCACCTGGTAACATGTCCCGTGTGTATTAAACAATCAGGGGAACACAATCTCCTCACTTATACTGTTCACCTGGTAACATGTCCCGTGTGTATTAAACAATCAGGGGAACACACTCTCCTCACTTCTTCTGTTCACCTGGTAACATGTCCCGGTATATTAAACAATCAGGGGAACTCACTCTACTCACTTATACTGTTCACCTGGTATCATGTCCTGTGTTTATTAAACCATCGGGGGAACACACTCTACTCACTTATACTGTTCACCTGGTATCATGTCCCGTGCGTGTTAAACCATGAGGGAGGGGTACACTCTCTCCTCACTTATACTGTTCACCTGGGGAAATGTCCCGACAGTATTAAACCATCAGGGGAGCACACTCTCCTCACTTATACTGTTCATCTGTTGACATGTCCCGTGTATATTAAACCATCAGGGGAACACTCTCTCCTCACTTATACTGTTCACCTGGTAACATGTCCCGTGTATATTAAACCATCAGGGGAACAAACTCTCCTCACTTATACTGTTCACCTGATGACATGTCCCGGGTATATTAAACAGTCAGGGGAACTCACTCTACTCACTTATACTTTTCACCTGGTATCATGTCCTGTGTTTATTAAACCATCAGGGGAACACACTCTCCTCACTTCTACTGTTCACCTGGTAACATGTCCCGTGTATATTAAACCATCAGGGGAACACACTATCCTCAGTTATACTGTTCACCTGGTAACATGTCCCGTGTATATTAAACCATCAGGGGAACACACTCTCCTCACTTATACTGTTCACCTGGTAACATGTCCCGTGCGTGTTAAACAATCAGGGGAACACACTTTCCTCACTTATACTGTTCACCTGGTAACATGTCCCATGTATATTAAACAATCAGGGGAACACACTCTCCTCACTTATACTGTTCACTTCGTAACATGTCCCGTGCGTATTAAACCATCAGGGGAACACACTCTCCTCCCTTAAACTGGTCACGTGGTGACATGTCCCGGGTATATTAAACAGTCAGGGGAACACACTCTCCTCACTTATACTGTTCACCTGGTAACATGTCCCATGTATATTAAACAATCAGGGGAACACACTCTCCTCACTTATACTGTTCACCTGTTGACATGTCCCGGGTATATTAAACAATCAGGGGAACTCACTCTCCTCACTTATAATGTTCACCTGGTATCATGTCCCGTGCATGTTAAACCATGAGGGAGGGGAACACTCTCTCCTCACTTATACTGTTCACCTGTGGAAATGTCCCGACAGTATTAAACCATCAGGGGAACAAACTCTCCTCACTTATACTGTTCATCTGTTGACATGTCCCGTGTATATTAAACCATCAGGGGAACACACTCTCCTCACTTATACTGTTCACCTGGTAACATGTCCCGTGTATATTAAACCATCAGGGGAACAAACTCTCCTCACTTATACTGTTCACCTGATGACATGTCCCGGGTATATTATACAGTCAGGGGAACTCACTCTGCTCACTTATACTGTTCACCTGGTAACATGTCCTGTGTGTATTAAACAATCAGGGGAACACACTCTCCTCACTTATACTGTTCACCTGGTAACATGTCCTGTGTGTATTAAACAATCAGGGGAACACACTCTCCTCACTTATACTGTTCACCTGGTAACATGTCCCGTGCGTGTTAAACAATCAGGGGAACACACTCTCCTCACTTATACTGTTCTCCTGGTGACATGTCCAGTGCGTATTAAACAATCAGGGGAACACACTCTCCTCACTTATACTGTTCACTTGGTTACATGTCCCGTGTGTATTAAACAATCAGGGGAACTCACTCTCTTCACTTATACTGTTCGCCTTTCGACATGTCCTGTGTGTTTTAAACCATGAGGGGAACACACTCTCCTCACTTATTCTGTTCAACTGGTAACATGTCCCATGTATATTAAACAATCAGGGGAACACACTCTCCTCACTTATACTGTTCACCTGGTAACATGTCCTGTGTGTATTAAACAATCAGGGGAGCACACTCTCCTCACTTATACTGTTCGCCTGGTATCTTGTCACGTGTATATTAAACCATCAGGGGAACACGTTCTCCTCACTTATACTGTTCGCCTGGTATCATGTCCCGTGCGTGTTAAACAATCAGGGGAACACACTTTCCTCACTTATAATGTTCACCTGGTGTCATGTCCAGTGCGTATCAAACAATCAGGGGAACACACTCTCCTCACTTATACTGTTCACCTGGGGAAATGTTCTGTCAGTATTAAACAATCAGGGGAACACACTCTCCTCACTTATACTGTTCACCTGGTAACAAGTCCTGTGTGTATTAAACCATGAGGGGAACTCACTCTCTTCACTTATACTGTTCACCTGGGGAAATGTCCTGTCAGTATTAAACAATCAGGGGAACACTCTCTCCTCACTTATACTGTTCACTTGGTAACATGTCCCGTGCGTATTAAACCATCAGGGGAACACACTCTCCTCCCTTAAACTGGTCACATGGTGACATGTCCCGTCAGTATTAAACAATCAGGGGAACACACTCTCCTCACTTATACTGTTCACCTGGTAACATGTCCCATGTATATTAAACAATCAGGGGAACACACTCTCCTCACTTATACTGTTCACCTGGTAACATGTCCTGTGTGTATCAAACAATCAGGGGAACTCACTCTCCTCACTTATACTGTTCACCTGGTGACATGTCCCATGTATATTAAACAATCAGGGGAACACACTCTCCTCACTTATTCTGTTCACCTGGTAACATGTCCCATGTATATTAAACAATCAGGGGAACACACTCTCCTCACTTATACTTTTCACCTGGTGACATGTCCCATGTATATTAAACAATCAGGGGAACACACTCTCCTCACTTATACTGTTCACCTGGTAACATGCCCTGTGTGTATTAAACAATCAGGGGAACACACTCTCCTCACTTATACTGTTCACCTGGTAACATGTCCTGTGTGTATTAAACAATCAGGGGAACACACTCTCCTCACTTATTCTGTTCACCTGGTAACATGTCCCATGTATATTAAACAATCAGGGGAACACACTCTCCTCACTTATACTGTTCACCTGGTAACATGTCCTGTGTGTATTAAACAATCAGGGGAACTCACTCTCCTCACTTATACTGTTCACCTGGTAACATGTCCCATGTATATTAAACAATCAGGGGAACACACTCTCCTCACTTATTCTGTTCACCTGGTAACATGTCCCATGTATATTAAACAATCAGGGGAACACACTCTCCTCACTTATACTTTTCACCTGGTAACATGTCCTGTGTATATTAAACAATCAGGGGAACACACTCTCCTCACTTATACTGTTCACCTGGTAACATGTCCTGTGTGTATTAAACAATCAGGGGAACTCACTCTCCTCACTTATACTGTTCACCTGGTAACATGTCCTGTGTATATTAAACCATCAGGGGAACACACTCTCCTCACTTATACTGTTCACCTGGTAACATGTCCCGTGTGTATTAAACAATCAGGGGAACACACTCTCCTCACTTATACTGTTCACCTGGTAACATGTCCTGTGTATATTAAACCATCAGGGGAACACACTCTCCTCACTTATACTGTTCACCTGGTAACATGTCCCGTGTGTATTAAACAATCAGGGGAACACACTCTCCTCACTTATACTGTTCACCTGGTAACATGTCCTGTGTGTATTAAACAATCAGGGGAACACAATCTCCTCACTTATACTGTTCACCTGGTAACATGTCCTGTGTATATTAAACCATCAGGGGAACACACTCTCCTCACTTATACTGTTCACCTGGTAACATGTCCCGTGTGTATTAAACAATCAGGGGAACACACTCTCCTCACTTATACTGTTCACCTGGTGACATGTCCTGTGTGTATTAAACAATCAGGGGAACTCACTCTCCTCACTTATACCGTTCACCTGGTAACATGTCCCGTGTGTATTAAACAATCAGGAGAACTCACTCTCCTCACTTATACTGTTCACCTGGTGACATGTCCCGTGTATATTAAACAATCAGTGGAACACACTCTCCTCACTTATACTGTTCACCTGGTAACATGTCCTGTGTGTATTAAACAATCAGGGGAACACACTCTCCTCACTTATAATGTTCACCTGGTAACATGTCCCGTGTGTATTAAACAATCAGGGAAACACAATCTCCTCACTTGTACTGTTCACCTGGTAACATGTCCTGTGTGTATTAAACAATCAGGGGAATTCAATCTCCTCACTTATACTGTTCACCTGGTAACATGTCCCATATATATTAAACAATCAGGGGAACACACTCTCCTCACTTATACTGTTCACCTGGTAACATGTCCTGTGTGTATTAAACAATCAGGGGAACTCACTCTCCTCACTTATACTGTTCACCTGGTAACATGTCCTGTCTATATTAAACCATCAGGGGAACACACTCTCCTCACTTATACCGTTCACCTGGTAACATGTCCCGTGTGCATTAAACAATCAGGGGAACACACTCTCCTCACTTATACTGTTCACCTGGTAACATGTCCCGTGTGTATTAAACAATCAGGGGAACACAATCTCCTCACTTATACTGTTCACCTGGTAACATGTCGTGTGTGTATTAAACAATCAGGGGAACTCACTCTCCTCACTTATACTGTTCACCTGGTAACATGTCCCGTGTGTATTAAACAATCAGGGGAACTCACTCTCCTCACTTATACTGTTCACCTGGTAACATGTCCCATGTATATTAAACAATCAGGGGAACACAATCTCCTCACATATACTGTTCACCTGGTAACATGTCCTGTGTATATTAAACAATCAGTGGAACACAATCTCCTCACTTATACTGTTCACCTGGTAACATGTCCCGTGTGTATTAAACAATCAGGGGAACACAATCTCCTCACTTATACTGTTCACCTGGTAACATGTCGTGTGTGTATTAAACAATCAGGGAAACTCACTCTCCTCACTTATACTGTTCACCTGGTAACATGTCCCGTGTGTATTAAACAATCAGGGGAACACAATCTCCTCACTTATACTGTTCACCTGGTAACATGTCCCGTGTATATTAAACAATCAGGGGAACACAATCTCCTCACTTATACTGTTCACCTGGTAACATGTCCCGTGTATATTAAACCATCAGGGGAACAAACTCTCCTCACTTATACTGTTCACCTGATGACATGTCCCGGGTATATTAAACAGTCAGGGGAACTCACTCTACTCACTTATACTTTTCACCTGGTATCATGTCCTGTGTTTATTAAACCATCAGGGGAACACACTCTCCTCACTTCTACTGTTCACCTGGTAACATGTCCCGTGCATGTTAAACAATCAGGGGAACACACTTTCCTCACTTATACTGTTCAGCTGGTGACATGTCCAGTGCGTATTAAACAATCAGGGGAACACACTCTCCTCACTTATGCTGTTCACCTGGGGAAATGTTCTGTCAGTATTAAACAATCAGGGGAACACACTCTCCTCACTTATACTGTTCACCTGGTAACAAGTCCTGTGTGTATTAAACCATGAGGGGAACTCACTCTCTTCACTTATACTGTTCACCTGGGGAAATGTCCTGTCAGTATTAAACGATCAGGGGAACACTCTCTCCTCACTTATACTGTTCACTTGGTAACATGTCCTGTGTGTATTAAACAATCAGGGGAACACACTCTCCTCACTTATAATGTTCACCTGGTAACATGTCCCGTGTGTATTAAACAATCAGGGAAACACAATCTCCTCACTTGTACTGTTCACCTGGTAACATGTCCTGTGTGTATTAAACAATCAGGGGAATTCAATCTCCTCACTTATACTGTTCACCTGGTAACATGTCCCATATATATTAAACAATCAGGGGAACACACTCTCCTCACTTATACTGTTCACCTGGTAACATGTCCTGTGTGTATTAAACAATCAGGGGAACTCACTCTCCTCACTTATACTGTTCACCTGGTAACATGTCCTGTGTATATTAAACCATCAGGGGAACACACTCTCCTCACTTATACCGTTCACCTGGTAACATGTCCCGTGTGTATTAAACAATCAGGGGAACACACTCTCCTCACTTATACTGTTCACCTGGTAACATGTCCCGTGTGTATTAAACAATCAGGGGAACACAATCTCCTCACTTATACTGTTCACCTGGTAACATGTCCCATGTATATTAAACAATCAGGGGAACACAATCTCCTCACATATACTGTTCACCTGGTAACATGTCCTGTGTATATTAAACAATCAGTGGAACACAATCTCCTCACTTATACTGTTCACCTGGTAACATGTCGTGTGTTTATTAAACAATCAGGGGAACTCACTCTCCTCACTTATACTGTTCACCTGGTAACATGTCCAGTGTGTATTAAACAATCAGGGGAACACAATCTCCTCACTTATACTGTTCACCTGGTAACATGTCCCGTGTGTATTAAACAATCAGGGGAACACAATCTCCTCACTTATACTGTTCACCTGGTAACATGTCGTGTGTGTATTAAACAATCAGGGGAACTCACTCTCCTCACTTATACTGTTCACCTGGTAACATGTCCCATGTGTATTAAACAATCAGGGGAACACAAACTCCTCACTTATACTGTTCACCTGGTAACATGTCCCGTGTGTATTAAACAATCAGGGGAACACAATCTCCTCACTTATACTGTTCACCTGGTAACATGTCCCGTGTATATTAAACAATCAGGGGAACACACTCTCCTCAATTAAACTGTTCACCTGGTAACATGTCCTGTGTGTATTAAACAATCAGGGGAACACACTCTCCTCACTTATACTGTTCACCTGGTAACATGTCCCGTGTGTATTAAACAATCAGGGGAACACAATCTCCTCACTTATACTGTTCACCTGGTAACATGTCCCGTGTGTATTAAACAATCAGGGGAACACACTCTCCTCACTTCTACTGTTCACCTGGTAACATGTCCCGGTATATTAAACAATCAGGGGAACTCACTCTACTCACTTATACTGTTCACCTGGTATCATGTCCTGTGTTTATTAAACCATCGGGGGAACACACTCTACTCACTTATACTGTTCACCTGGTATCATGTCCTGTGTTTATTAAACCATCGGGGGAACACTCTCTCCTCACTTATACTGTTCACCTGGGGAAATGTCCCGACAGTATTAAACCATCAGGGGAGCACACTCTCCTCACTTATACTGTTCATCTGTTGACATGTCCCGTGTATATTAAACCATCAGGGGAACACTCTCTCCTCACTTATACTGTTCACCTGGTAACATGTCCCGTGTATATTAAACCATCAGGGGAACAAACTCTCCTCACTTATACTGTTCACCTGATGACATGTCCCGGGTATATTAAACAGTCAGGGGAACTCACTCTACTCACTTATACTTTTCACCTGGTATCATGTCCTGTGTTTATTAAACCATCAGGGGAACACACTCTCCTCACTTCTACTGTTCACCTGGTAACATGTCCCGTGTATATTAAACCATCAGGGGAACACACTATCCTCAGTTATACTGTTCACCTGGTAACATGTCCCGTGTATATTAAACCATCAGGGGAACACACTCTCCTCACTTATACTGTTCACCTGGTAACATGTCCCGTGCGTGTTAAACAATCAGGGGAACACACTTTCCTCAATTATACTGTTCAGCTGGTGACATGTCCAGTGCGTATTAAACAATCAGGGGAACACAATCTCCTCACTTATGCTGTTCACCTGGGGAAATGTTCTGTCAGTATTAAACGATCAGGGGAACACTCTCTCCTCACTTATACTGTTCACCTGGTAACAAGTCCTGTGTGTATTAAACCATGAGGGGAACTCACTCTCTTCACTTATACTGTTCACCTGGGGAAATGTCCTGTCAGTATTAAACGATCAGGGGAACACTCTCTCCTCACTTATACTGTTCACTTCGTAACATGTCCCGTGCGGATTAAACCATCAGGGGAATACACTCTCCTCCCTTAAACTGGTCACGTGGTGACATGTCCCGGGTATATTAAACAGTCAGGGGAACTCACTCTACTCACTTATACTTTTCACCTGGTATCATGTCATGTGTTTATTAAACCATCAGGGGAACACACTCTCCTCACTTCTACTGTTCACCTGGTAACATGTCCCGTGTATATTAAACCATCAGGGGAACACACTCTCCTCACTTATACTGTTCACCTGGTAACAAGTCCTGTGTGTATTAAACCATGAGGGGAACTCACTCTCTTCACTTATACTGTTCACCTGGGGAAATGTCCTGTCAGTATTAAACGATCAGGGGAACACTCTATCCTCACTTTTACTGTTCACTTGGTAACATGTCCCGTGCGTATTAAACCATCAGGGGAACACACTCTCCTCCCTTAAACTGGTCACATGGTGACATGTCCCGTCAGTATTAAACAATCAGGGGAACACACTCTCCTCACTTATACTGTTCACCTGGTAACATGTCCCATGTATATTAAACAATCAGGGGAACACACTCTCCTCACTTATACTGTTCACCTGGTAACATGTCCTGTGTGTATTAAACAATCAGGGGAACTCACTCTCCTCACTTATACTGTTCACCTGGTAACATGTCCTGTCTATATTAAACCATCAGGGGAACACACTCTCCTCACTTATACCGTTCACCTGGTAACATGTCCCGTGTGTATTAAACAATCAGGGGAACACACTCTCCTCACTTATACTGTTCACCTGGTAACATGTCCCGTGTGTATTAAACAATCAGGGGAACACAATCTCCTCACTTATACTGTTCACCTGGTAACATGTCGTGTGTGTATTAAACAATCAGGGGAACTCACTCTCCTCACTTATACTGTTCACCTGGTAACATGTCCCGTGTGTATTAAACAATCAGGGGAACTCACTCTCCTCACTTATACTGTTCACCTGGTAACATGTCCCATGTATATTAAACAATCAGGGGAACACAATCTCCTCACATATACTGTTCACCTGGTAACATGTCCTGTGTATATTAAACAATCAGTGGAACACAATCTCCTCACTTATACTGTTCACCTGGTAACATGTCCCGTGTGTATTAAACAATCAGGGGAACACAATCTCCTCACTTATACTGTTCACCTGGTAACATGTCGTGTGTGTATTAAACAATCAGGGAAACTCACTCTCCTCACTTATACTGTTCACCTGGTAACATGTCCCGTGTGTATTAAACAATCAGGGGAACACAATCTCCTCACTTATACTGTTCACCTGGTAACATGTCCCGTGTGTATTAAACAATCAGGGGAACACAATCTCCTCACTTATACTGTTCACCTGGTAACATGTCCCGTGTATATTAAACCATCAGGGGAACAAACTCTCCTCACTTATACTGTTCACCTGATGACATGTCCCGGGTATATTAAACAGTCAGGGGAACTCACTCTACTCACTTATACTTTTCACCTGGTATCATGTCCTGTGTTTATTAAACCATCAGGGGAACACACTCTCCTCACTTCTACTGTTCACCTGGTAACATGTCCCGTGCGTGTTAAACAATCAGGGGAACACACTTTCCTCACTTATACTGTTCAGCTGGTGACATGTCCAGTGCGTATTAAACAATCAGGGGAACACACTCTCCTCACTTATGCTGTTCACCTGGGGAAATGTTCTGTCAGTATTAAACAATCAGGGGAACACACTCTCCTCACTTATACTGTTCACCTGGTAACAAGTCCTGTGTGTATTAAACCATGAGGGGAACTCACTCTCTTCACTTATACTGTTCACCTGGGGAAATGTCCTGTCAGTATTAAACGATCAGGGGAACACTCTCTCCTCACTTATACTGTTCACTTGGTAACATGTCCTGTGTGTATTAAACAATCAGGGGAACACACTCTCCTCACTTATAATGTTCACCTGGTAACATGTCCCGTGTGTATTAAACAATCAGGGAAACACAATCTCCTCACTTGTACTGTTCACCTGGTAACATGTCCTGTGTGTATTAAACAATCAGGGGAATTCAATCTCCTCACTTATACTGTTCACCTGGTAACATGTCCCATATATATTAAACAATCAGGGGAACACACTCTCCTCACTTATACTGTTCACCTGGTAACATGTCCTGTGTGTATTAAACAATCAGGGGAACTCACTCTCCTCACTTATACTGTTCACCTGGTAACATGTCCTGTGTATATTAAACCATCAGGGGAACACACTCTCCTCACTTATACCGTTCACCTGGTAACATGTCCCGTGTGTATTAAACAATCAGGGGAACACACTCTCCTCACTTATACTGTTCACCTGGTAACATGTCCCGTGTGTATTAAACAATCAGGGGAACACAATCTCCTCACTTATACTGTTCACCTGGTAACATGTCCCATGTATATTAAACAATCAGGGGAACACAATCTCCTCACATATACTGTTCACCTGGTAACATGTCCTGTGTATATTAAACAATCAGTGGAACACAATCTCCTCACTTATACTGTTCACCTGGTAACATGTCGTGTGTTTATTAAACAATCAGGGGAACTCACTCTCCTCACTTATACTGTTCACCTGGTAACATGTCCAGTGTGTATTAAACAATCAGGGGAACACAATCTCCTCACTTATACTGTTCACCTGGTAACATGTCCCGTGTGTATTAAACAATCAGGGGAACACAATCTCCTCACTTATACTGTTCACCTGGTAACATGTCGTGTGTGTATTAAACAATCAGGGGAACTCACTCTCCTCACTTATACTGTTCACCTGGTAACATGTCCCATGTGTATTAAACAATCAGGGGAACACACTCTCCTCACTTATACTGTTCACCTGGTAACATGTCCCGTGTATATTAAACAATCAGGGGAACACACTCTCCTCAATTAAACTGTTCACCTGGTAACATGTCCTGTGTGTATTAAACAATCAGGGGAACACACTCTCCTCACTTATACTGTTCACCTGGTAACATGTCCCGTGTGTATTAAACAATCAGGGGAACACAATCTCCTCACTTATACTGTTCACCTGGTAACATGTCCCGTGTATATTAAACAATCAGGGGAACACACTCTCCTCAATTAAACTGTTCACCTGGTAACATGTCCTGTGTGTATTAAACAATCAGGGGAACACACTCTCCTCACTTATACTGTTCACCTGGTAACATGTCCCGTGTGTATTAAACAATCAGGGGAACACAATCTCCTCACTTATACTGTTCACCTGGTAACATGTCCCGTGTGTATTAAACAATCAGGGGAACACACTCTCCTCACTTCTACTGTTCACCTGGTAACATGTCCCGGTATATTAAACAATCAGGGGAACTCACTCTACTCACTTATACTGTTCACCTGGTATCATGTCCTGTGTTTATTAAACCATCGGGGGAACACACTCTACTCACTTATACTGTTCACCTGGTATCATGTCCTGTGTTTATTAAACCATCGGGGGAACACTCTCTCCTCACTTATACTGTTCACCTGGGGAAATGTCCCGACAGTATTAAACCATCAGGGGAGCACACTCTCCTCACTTATACTGTTCATCTGTTGACATGTCCCGTGTATATTAAACCATCAGGGGAACACTCTCTCCTCACTTATACTGTTCACCTGGTAACATGTCCCGTGTATATTAAACCATCAGGGGAACAAACTCTCCTCACTTATACTGTTCACCTGATGACATGTCCCGGGTATATTAAACAGTCAGGGGAACTCACTCTACTCACTTATACTTTTCACCTGGTATCATGTCCTGTGTTTATTAAACCATCAGGGGAACACACTCTCCTCACTTCTACTGTTCACCTGGTAACATGTCCCGTGTATATTAAACCATCAGGGGAACACACTATCCTCAGTTATACTGTTCACCTGGTAACATGTCCCGTGTATATTAAACCATCAGGGGAACACACTCTCCTCACTTATACTGTTCACCTGGTAACATGTCCCGTGCGTGTTAAACAATCAGGGGAACACACTTTCCTCAATTATACTGTTCAGCTGGTGACATGTCCAGTGCGTATTAAACAATCAGGGGAACACAATCTCCTCACTTATGCTGTTCACCTGGGGAAATGTTCTGTCAGTATTAAACGATCAGGGGAACACTCTCTCCTCACTTATACTGTTCACCTGGTAACAAGTCCTGTGTGTATTAAACCATGAGGGGAACTCACTCTCTTCACTTATACTGTTCACCTGGGGAAATGTCCTGTCAGTATTAAACGATCAGGGGAACACTCTCTCCTCACTTATACTGTTCACTTCGTAACATGTCCCGTGCGGATTAAACCATCAGGGGAATACACTCTCCTCCCTTAAACTGGTCACGTGGTGACATGTCCCGGGTATATTAAACAGTCAGGGGAACTCACTCTACTCACTTATACTTTTCACCTGGTATCATGTCATGTGTTTATTAAACCATCAGGGGAACACACTCTCCTCACTTCTACTGTTCACCTGGTAACATGTCCCGTGTATATTAAACCATCAGGGGAACACACTCTCCTCACTTATACTGTTCACCTGGTAACAAGTCCTGTGTGTATTAAACCATGAGGGGAACTCACTCTCTTCACTTATACTGTTCACCTGGGGAAATGTCCTGTCAGTATTAAACGATCAGGGGAACACTCTATCCTCACTTTTACTGTTCACTTGGTAACATGTCCCGTGCGTATTAAACCATCAGGGGAACACACTCTCCTCCCTTAAACTGGTCACATGGTGACATGTCCCGTCAGTATTAAACAATCAGGGGAACACACTCTCCTCACTTATACTGTTCACCTGGTAACATGTCCCATGTATATTAAACAATCAGGGGAACACACTCTCCTCACTTATACTGTTCACCTGTTGACATGTCCCGGGTATATTAAACAATCAGGGGAACTCACTCTCCTCACTTATACTGTTCACCTGGTATCATGTCCCGTGCGTGTTAAACCATGAGGGAGGGGAACACTCTCTCCTCACTTATACTGTTCACCTGTGGAAATGTCCCGACAGTATTAAACCATCAGGGGAACAAACTCTCCTCACTTATACTGTTCATCTGTTGACATGTCCCGTGTATATTAAACCATCAGGGGAACACACTCTCCTCACTTATACTGTTCACCTGGTAACATGTCCCGTGTATATTAAACCATCAGGGGAACAAACTCTCCTCACTTATACTGTTCACCTGATGACATGTCCCGGGTATATTATACAGTCAGGGGAACTCACTCTACTCACTTATACTGTTCACCTGGTAACATGTCCTGTGTGTATTAAACAATCAGGGGAACACACTCTCCTCACTTATACTGTTCACCTGGTAACATGTCCTGTGTGTATTAAACAATCAGGGGAACACACTCTCCTCACTTATACTGTTCACCTGGTAACATGTCCCGTGCGTGTTAAACAATCAGGGGAACACACTCTCCTCACTTATACTGTTCTCCTGGTGACATGTCCAGTGCGTATTAAACAATCAGGGGAACACACTCTCCTCACTTATACTGTTCACTTGGTTACATGTCCCGTGTGTATTAAACAATCAGGGGAACTCACTCTCTTCACTTATACTGTTCGCCTTTCGACATGTCCTGTGTGTTTTAAACCATGAGGGGAACACACTCTCCTCACTTATTCTGTTCAACTGGTAACATGTCCCATGTATATTAAACAATCAGGGGAACACACTCTCCTCACTTATACTGTTCACCTGGTAACATGTCCTGTGTGTATTAAACAATCAGGGGAACACACTCTCCTCACTTATTCTGTTCACCTGGTAACATGTCCCATGTATATTAAACAATCAGGGGAACACACTCTCCTCACTTATACTGTTCACCTGTTAACATGTCCTGTGTGTATTAAACAATCAGGGGAACTCACTCTCCTCACTTATACTGTTCACCTGGTAACATGTCCTGTGTGTATTAAACAATCAGGGGAACTCACTCTCCTCACTTATACTGTTCACCTGGTAACATGTCCCGTGTGTATTATACAATCAGGGGAACACAATCTCCTCACTTATACTGTTCACCTGGTAACATGTCCCATGTATATTAAACAATCAGGGGAACACAATCTCCTCACTTATACTGTTCACCTGGTAACATGTCCTGTGTGTACTAAACAATCAGGGGAACTCACTCTCCTCACTTATACTGTTCACCTGGTAACATGTCCTGTGTGTATTAAACAATCAGGGGAACTCACTCTCCTCACTTATACTGTTCACCTGGTAACATGTCCTGTGTGTATTAAACAATCAGGGGAACTCACTCTCCTCACTTATACTGTTCACCTGTTAACATGTCCTGTGTATATTAAACCATCAGGGGAACTCACTCTCCTCACTTATACTGTTCACCTGGTAACATGTCCCATGTATATTAAACAAAAAGGGGAACACAATCTCCTCACATATACTGTTCACCTGGTAACATGTCCTGTGTATATTAAACAATCAGGGGAACACAATCTCCTCACTTATACCGTTCACCTGGTAACATGTCCTGTGTGTATTAAACAATCAAGGGAACTCACTCTCCTCACTTATACTGTTCACCTGGTAACATGTCCTGTGTGTATTTAACAATCAGGGGAACTCAATCTCCTCACTTATACTGTTCACCTGGTAACATGTCCTGTGTATATTAAACCATCAGGGGAACACACTCTCCTCACTTATACTGTTCACCTGGTAACATGTCCCATGTATATTAAACAATCAGGGGAACACAATCTCCTCACTTATACTGTTCACCTGGTAACATGTCCCATGTATATTAAACAATCAGGGGAACACAATCTCCTCACATATACTGTTCAATGGTAACATGTCCTGTGTATATTAAACAATCAGGGGAACACACTCTCCTCACTTATACTGTTCACCTGGTAACATGTCCCATGTATATTAAACAATCAGGGGAACACACTCTCCTCACTTATACTGTTCACCTGGTAACATGTCCTGTGTGTATTAAACAATCAGGGGAACACAATCTCCTCACTTATACTGTTCACCTGGTAACATGTCCCGTGTGTATTAAACAATCAGGGGAACACACTCTCCTCACTTATACTGTTCACCTGGTAACATGTCCCGTGTGTATTAAACAATCAGGGGAACACACTCTCCTCACTTATACTGTTCACCTGGTAACATGTCCTGTGTGTATTAAACAATCAGGGGAACACACTCTCCTCACTTATACTGTTCACCTGGTAACATGTCCCGTTTGTATTAAACAATCAGGGGAACACACTCTCCTCAATTAAACTGTTCACCTGGTAACATGTCCTGTGTGTATTAAACAAGCAGGGGAACTCACTCTCCTCACTTATACTGTTCACCTGGTAACATGTCCCGTGTGTATTAAACAATCAGGGGAACACAATCTCCTCACTTATACTGTTCACCTGGTAACATGTCCCGTGCGTGTTAAACCATGAGGGGAACACTCTCTCCTCACTTATACTGTTCACCTGGGGAAATATCCCGACAGTATTAAACCATCAGTGGAACACTCTCTCCTCCCTTATACTGTTCACCTGGTGACATGTCCCGTGTATATTAAACCATCAGGGGAACACACTCTCCTCACTTATACTGTTCACCTGGTAACATGTCCCGTGTACATTAAACCATCAGGGGAACACACTCTCCTCACTTCAACTGTTCACCTGGTAACATGTCCCGTGTATATTAAACCATCAGGGGAACACACTCTCCTCACTTATACTGTTCCCCTGGTAACATGTCCCGTGTATATTAAACCATCAGGGGAACACACTCTCCTCACTTATACTGTTCACCTGATGACATGTCCCGGGTATATTAAACAGTCAGGGGAACTCACTCTACTCCCTTATCCTGTTCACCTGGTATCATGTCCTGTGTTTATTAAACCATCAGGGGAACACACTCTCCTCACTTATACTGTTCACCTGGTAACATGTCCCGTGCGTGTTAAACCATGAGGGGAACACTCTCTCCTCACTTATACTGTTCACCTGGTAACATGTCCCGTGTGTATTAAACTATCAGGGGAACACACTCTACTCACTTACACTGTTCACCTGGTAACATGTCCTGTGCGTATTAAAGCATCAGGGGAACTCACTCTCCACACTTATACTGTTCACCTGGTAACATGTCCTGTGTGTATTAAACAATCAGGGGAACACACTCTCCTCACTTATACTGTTCACCTGGTAACATGTCCTGTGTGTATTAAACAATCAGGGGAACACACTCTCCTCACTTATACTGTTCACCTGGTAACATGTCCCGTCATTATTAAACTATTAGGGGAACTCACTCTCCTCACTTATACTGTTCACCTGGTAACATGTCCCGTGTACATTAAACCATCAGGGGATCACACTCTCCTCACTTATACTGTTCACCTGATGACATGTCCCGTGTGTATTAAACAATCAGGGGAACACACTCTCCTCACTTATACTGTTCACCTGGTATCATGTCCTGTGTATATTAAACCATCAGGGGATCACACTCTCCTCACTTATACTGTTCACCTGGTAACATGTCCCGAGCGTATTAAACAATCAGGGGAACACACTCTCCTCACTTCTACTGTTCACCTGTTGACATGTCCTGTTTGTATTAAAGCATCAGGGGAACTCACTCTCCACACTTATACTGTTCACCTGGTAACATGTCCCGTCAGTATTAAACAATCAGGGGAACACACTCTCCTCCCTTAAACTGGTCACATGGTGACATGTCCCGTCAGTATTAAACAATCAGGGGAACACACTCTCCTGACTTATACTGTTCAACTGGTAACATGTCCTGTGTGTATTAAACAATCAGGGGAACACACTCTCCTCACTTATACTGTTCACCTGGGGAAATGTCCCGACAGTATCAAACCATCAGGGGAACACACTCTCCTCACTTATACTGTTCATCTTTTGACATGTCCTGACTGTGTTAAAGCATCAGGGGAACTCACTCTCCTCACTTATACTGTTCACCTGGTAACATGTCCTGTGTGTATTAAACAATCAGGGGAACTCACTCTCCTCACTTATACTGTTCACCTGGTAACATGTCCCGTGTGTATTAAACAATCAGGGGAACACAATCTCCTCACTTATCCTGTTCACCTGGTAACATGTCCCGTGTGTATTAAACAATCAGGGGAACACAATCTCCTCACTTATACTGTTCACCTGGTAACATGTCCCGGTATATTAAACAATCAGGGGAACTCACTCTACTCACTTATACTGTTCACCTGGTATCATGTCCTGTGTTTATTAAACCATCGGGGGAACACACTCTCCTCACTTATACTGTTCACCTGGTAACATGTCCCGTGCATGTTAAACCATGAGGGGAACACTCTCTCCTTACTTATACTGTTCACCTGGGGAAATGTCCCGAAAGTATTAAACCATCAGTGGAACACTCTCTCCTCCCTTATACTGTTCACCTGGTGACATGTCCCGTGTATATTAAACCATCAGGGGAACACACTCTCCTCACTTATACTGTTCACCTGGTAACATGTCCCGTGTACATTAAACCATCAGGGGAACACACTCTCCTCACTTCTACTGTTCACCTGGTAACATGTCCCGTGTATATTAAACCATCAGGGGAACACACTCTCCTCACTTATACTGTTCCCCTGGTAACATGTCCCGTGTATATTAAACGATCAGGGGAACACACTCTCCTCACTTATACTGTTCACCTGATGACATGTCCCGGGTATATTAAACAGTCAGGGGAACTCACTCTACTCACTTATCCTGTTCACCTGGTGTCATGTCCTGTGTTTATTAAACCATCAGGGGAACACACTCTCCTCACTTATACTGTTCCCCTGGTAACATGTCCCGTGTATATTAAACGATCAGCGGAACACAATCTCCTCACTTATACTGTTCACCTGATGACATGTCCCGGGTATATTAAACAGTCAGCGGAACTCACTCTACTCACTTATCCTGTTCACCTGGTATCATGTCCTGTGTTTATTAAACCATCAGGGGAACACACTCTCCTCACTTATACTGTTCAGCTGGTAACATGTCCCGTGTGTATTAAACTGTCAGGGGAACACACTCTACTCACTTACACTGTTTACCTGGTAACATGTCCTGTGTGCATTAAACAATCAGGGGAACACACTCTCCTCACTTATACAGTTCACCTGTTAACATGTCCCGTGTCTATTAAACAATCAGGGGAACACACTCTCCACACTTATACTGTTCACCTGGTAACATGTCCTGTGTGTATTAAACAATCAGGGGAACACACTCTCCACACTTATACTGTTCACCTGGTAACATGTCCTGTGTGTATTCAACAATCAGGGGAACACACTCTCCTCACTTATACTGTTCACATGGCAACATGTCCCATGTATATTAAACCATCAGGGGAACACACTCTCCTCACTTATACGGTTCACCTGGTAACATGTCCCGTGCGTGTTAAACAATCAGGGGAACACAATCTCCTCACTTATACTGTTCACCTGGTGACATGTCCTGTTTGTATTAAACCATCAGGGGAACTCACTCTCCTCACTTACACTGTTCACCTGGTATCATGTCCCGTGCGTATTAAACCTTCAGGGGAACACATTCTCCTCACTTATACTGTTCACCTGGTAACATGTCCCGTGTATATTAAACGATCAGGGGAACACACTCTCCTCACTTCAACTGTTCACATGGTGACATGACCCTTCAGTATTAAACAATCAGGGGAACACAATCTCCTCACTTATACTGTTTACATGGTAACATGTCCCATGTATATTAAACAATCAGGGGAACACACTCTCTTCACATATACTGTTCACCTGGTAACATGTCCCGTGTATATTAAACGATCAGGGGAACACACTCTCCTCACTTATACTGTTCACCTGATGACATGTCCCGTGTATATTAAACCATCAGGGGAACACATTCTCCTCACTTATACTGTTCACCTGGGATCATGTCCCGTGTATATTAAACCATCAGGGGAACACATTCTCCTCACTTATACTGTTCACCTGGTAACATGTCCCGTGTATATTAAACCATCAGGGGAACACATTCTCCTCACTTATACTGTTCACCTGAGATCATGTCCCGTGTATATTAAACCATCAGGGGAACACATTCTCCTCACTTATCCTGTTCACCTGGTTACATGTTCTGTGTATATTAAAACATCAGGGGAACACATTCTCCTCACTTATACTGTTCACCTGGTATCATGTCCCGTGTATATTAAACAATCAGGGGAACACACTCTCCTCACTTATACTGTTCACCTGGTAACTTGTCCCGTGCGTGTTAAACAATCAGGGGAACACACTCGCCTCACATATACTGTTCACCTGGTAACTTGTCCCGTGTATATTAAACGATCAGGGGAACACACTCTCCTCACTTATACTGTTCACCTGATGACATGTCCCGGGTATATTAAACAGTCAGGGGAACTCACTCTACTCACTTATCCTGTTCACCTGGTATCATGTCCTGTGTTTATTAAACCATCAGGGGAACACACTCTCCTCACTTATACTGTTCACCTGGTAACATGTCCCGTGTATATTAAACGATCAGGGGAACACACTCTCCTCACTTATACTGTTCACCTGATGACATGTCCCGGGTATATTAAACAGTCAGGGGAACTCACTCTACTCACTTATCCTCTTCACCTGGTGTCATGTCCTGTGTTTATTAAACCATCAGGGGAACACACTCTCCTCACTTATACTGTTCCCCTGGTAACATGTCCCGTGTATATTAAACGATCAGGGGAACACACTCTCCTCACTTATACTGTTCACCTGGTATCATGTCCTGTGTTTATTAAACCATCAGGGGAACACACTCTCCTCACTTATACTGTTCACCTGGTAACATGTCCTGTGTGTATTAAACAATCAGGGGAACACACTCTACTCACTTATACTGTTCACCTGGTATCATGTCCTGTGTTTATTAAACAATCAGGGGAACACACTCGCCTCACATATACTGTTCACCTGGTAACATGTCCTGTGTATATTAAACGATCAGGGGAACACACTCTCCTCACTTATACTGTTCACCTGATGACATGTCCCGCTTATATTAAACAGTCAGGGGAACTCACTCTACTCACTTATCCTCTTCACCTGGTGTCATGTCCTGTGTTTATTAAACCATCAGGGGAACACACTCTCCTCACTTATACTGTTCCCCTGGTAACATGTCCCGTGTATATTAAACGATCAGGGGAACACACTCTCCTCACTTATACTGTTCACCTGGTATCATGTCCTGTGTTTATTAAACCATCAGGGGAACACACTCTCCTCACTTATACTGTTCACCTGGTAACATGTCCTGTGTGTATTAAACAATCAGGGGAACACACTCTACTCACTTATACTGTTCACCTGGTATCATGTCCTGTGTTTATTAAACAATCAGGGGAACACACTCGCCTCACATATACTGTTCACCTGGTAACATGTCCTGTGTATATTAAAACATCAGGGGAACACACTCACCTCACTTATACTGTTCACTTGGTGACATGTCCAGTGAATATTAAACCATCAGGGGACCACACTCGCCTCACTTATACTGTTCACCTGGTAACATCACCCGTGAATATTAAACCACCAGGGAAACACAACCTCCTCACTTATACTGTTCATCTGGTGACATGTCCTGTTTGCATTAAACCATCACGGGAACACACTCTCCTCACTTATACTGTTCACCTGGTAACATGTCCCGTGCATGTTAAACCATGAGGGGAACACTCTCTCCTCACTTATACTGTTCACCTGGGGAAATGTCCCGAAAGTATTAAACCATCAGTGGAACACTCTCTCCTCCCTTATACTGTTCACCAGGTGACATGTCCCGTGTATATTAAACCATCAGGGGAACACACTCTCCTCACTTATACTGTTCACCTGGTAACATGTCCCGTGTACATTAAACCATCAGGGGAACACACTCTCCTCACTTCTACTGTTCACCTGGTAACATGTCCCGTGTATATTAAACCATCAGGGGAACACACTCTCCTCACTTATACTGTTCCCCTGGTAACATGTCCCGTGTATATTAAACGATCAGGGGAACACACTCTCCTCACTTATACTGTTCACCTGATGACATGTCCCTGGTATATTAAACAGTCAGGGGAACTCACTCTACTCACTTATCCTCTTCACCTGGTGTCATGTCCTGTGTTTATTAAACCATCAGGGGAACACACTCTCCTCACTTATACTGTTCCCCTGGTAACATGTCCCGTGTATATTAAACGATCAGGGGAACACACTCTCCTCACTTATACTGTTCACCTGGTATCATGTCCTGTGTTTATTAAACCATCAGGGGAACACACTCTCCTCACTTATACTGTTCACCTGGTAACATGTCCTGTGTGTATTAAACAATCAGGGGAACACACTCTACTCACTTATACTGTTCACCTGGTATCATGTCCTGTGTTTATTAAACAATCAGGGGAACACACTCGCCTCACATATACTGTTCACCTGGTAACATGTCCTGTGTATATTAAAACATCAGGGGAACACACTCACCTCACTTATACTGTTCACTTGGTGACATGTCCAGTGAATATTAAACCATCAGGGGACCACACTCGCCTCACTTATACTGTTCACCTGGTAACATCACCCGTGAATATTAAACCACCAGGGAAACACAACCTCCTCACTTATACTGTTCATCTGGTGACATGTCCTGTTTGCATTAAACCATCACGGGAACACACTCTCCTCACTTATACTGTTCACCTGGTAACATGTCCCGTGCATGTTAAACCATGAGGGGAACACTCTCTCCTCACTTATACTGTTCACCTGGGGAAATGTCCCGAAAGTATTAAACCATCAGTGGAACACTCTCTCCTCCCTTATACTGTTCACCAGGTGACATGTCCCGTGTATATTAAACCATCAGGGGAACACACTCTCCTCACTTATACTGTTCACCTGGTAACATGTCCCGTGTACATTAAACCATCAGGGGAACACACTCTCCTCACTTCTACTGTTCACCTGGTAACATGTCCCGTGTATATTAAACCATCAGGGGAACACACTCTCCTCACTTATACTGTTCCCCTGGTAACATGTCCCGTGTATATTAAACGATCAGGGGAACACACTCTCCTCACTTATACTGTTCACCTGATGACATGTCCCTGGTATATTAAACAGTCAGGGGAACTCACTCTACTCACTTATCCTCTTCACCTGGTGTCATGTCCTGTGTTTATTAAACCATCAGGGGAACACACTCTCCTCACTTATACTGTTCCCCTGGTAACATGTCCCGTGTATATTAAACGATCAGGGGAACACACTCTCCTCACTTATACTGTTCACCTGATGACATGTCCCGGGTATATTAAACAGTCAGGGGAACTCACTCTACTCACTTATCCTCTTCAGCTGGAGTCATGTCCTGTGTTTATTAAACCATCAGGGGAACACACTCTCCTCACTTATACTGTTCCCCTGGTAACATGTCCCGTGTATATTAAACGATCAGGGGAACACACTCTCCTCACTTATACTGTTCACCTGGTAACATGTCCTGTGTTTATTAAACCATCAGGGGAACACACTCTCCTCACTTATACTGTTCACCTGGTAACATGTCCTGTGTGTATTAAACAATCAGGGGAACACACTCTACTCACTTATACTGTTCACCTGGTATCATGTCCTGTGTTTATTAAACAATCAGGGGAACACACTCTCCTCACTTATACTGTTCCCCTGGTAACATGTCCCGTGTATATTAAACGATCAGGGGAACACACTCTCCTCACTTATACTGTTCACCTGATGACATGTCCCGGGTATATTAAACAGTCAGGGGAACTCACTCTACTCACTTATACTGTTCACCTGGTATCATGTCCTGTGTTTATTAAACCATCAGGGGAACACACTCTCCTCACTTATACTGTTCACCTGGTAACATGTCCTGTGTGTATTAAACAATCAGGGGAACACACTCTCCTCACTTATACTGTTCACCTGGTAACATGTCCTGTGTGTATTAAACAATCAGGGGAACACACTCTCCTCACTTATACTGTTCACCTGGTAACATGTCCCGTCATTATTAAACTATTAGGGGAACTCACTCTCCTCACTTATACTGTTCACCTGGTATCATGTCCTGTGTATATTAAACCATCAGGGGAACACAATCTCCTCACTTATACTGTTCACCTGGTAACTTGTCCTGAGCGTATTAAACAATCAGGGGAACACACTCTCCTCACTTATACTGTTCACCTGGTAACATGTCCCTTGGGTATTAAACCATCAGGGGAACACACTCTCCTCACTTAAACTGGTCACATGGTGACATGTCCCGTCAGTATTAAACAATCAGGGGAACACACTCTCCTGACTTATACTGTTCACCTGGTAACATGTCCTGTGTGTATTAAACAATCAGGGGAACACACTCTCCTCACTTATACTGTTCATCTGGGGAAATGTCCCGACAGTATCAAACCATCAGGGGAACACACTCTCCTCACTTATACTGTTCACCTGGTAACATGTCCCGTGTATATTAAACCATCAGGGGAACACACTCTCCTCACTTATACTGTTCACCTGGTGACATGTCCTGTGTATGTTAACCCATCAGGGGAAAACACTCTCCTCACTTATACTGTTCACCTGGCAACATGTCCCGTGCGTGTTAAACAATGAGGGGAACACTCTCTCCTCACTTATACTGTTCACCTGGTAACATGTCCCGTGTATATTAAACCATCAGGGGAACACACTCTCCTCACTTATACTGTTCACCTGGGTAAATTTCCCGACAGTATTAAAACATCAGGGGAACACACTCTCCTCACTTATACTGTTTACCTGTTGAGATGTCCTGTGTGTATTAAACCATCATGGGAACACACGCTCCTCACTTAAACTGTTCACATGGTGACATGTCCCGTCAGTATTAAACAATCAGGGGAACACACTCTCCTCACTTATACTGTTCACCTGGTAACATGTCCCGTGTATATTAAACCATCAGGGGAACACACTCTCCTCACTTATACTGTTCACCTGGTAACATGTCCCGTGTATATTAAACCATCAGGGGAACACACTCTCTTCACTTATACTGTTCACCTGGTAACGTGTCCCATGTATATTAAATGATCAGGGGAACACACTCTCTTCACTTATACTGTTCACCTGGTAACATGTCCTGTGTGTATTAAACAATCAGGGCAACACACTCTCCTCACTTATACTGTTTACCTGTTGAGATGTCCTGTGTGTATTAAACCATCATGGGAACACACGCTCCTCACTTAAACTGTTCACATGGTGACATGTCCCGTCAGTATTAAACAATCAGGGGAACACACTCTCCTCACTTATACTGTTCACCTGGTAACATGTCCCGTGTATATTAAACCATCAGGGGAACACACTCTCCTCACTTATACTGTTCACCTGGTAACATGTCCCGTGTATATTAAACCATCAGGGGAACACACTCTCTTCACTTATACTGTTCACCTGGTAACGTGTCCCATGTATATTAAACGATCAGGGGAACACACTCTCTTCACTTATACTGTTCACCTGTTATCATGCCCCGTGTATATTAAACCATCAGGGGAAAGTTCTCTCCTCACTTATACTTTTCACCTGGTAACATGTCCCGTGTATATTAAACCATCAGGGGAAAGCACTCTCGTCACTTATACTGATCACCTGGGAACATGTCCCGTGTATATTAAACCATCAGGGGAACACACTCACTTCACTTATGCTGTTCATCTGGTAACATGTCCCGTCAGTATTAAAACATCTGTGGAACACACTCTCCTCACTTACACTGTTCACCTGGTAACAAGTCCTGTGTATATTAAACCATCAGGGGAACACACTCTCCTCACTTACACTGTTCACCTGGTAACAAGTCCTGTGTATATTAAACCATCAGGGGAACACACTCTCCTCACTTATACTGTTCATCTGGTAACATTTCCCGTGAGTATTAAACAATCAGGGGAACACACTCTCCTCACTTATACATTTCACCTGGTAACATGTCCCGTGTACATTAAATCATCAGGGGAACACATTCTCCTCACTTATACTGTTCACCTGGTATCATGTCCCGTGTATATTAAACCATCAGGGGAACACACTCTCCTCACTTATACTGTTCACCTGGTGACATGTCCTGTGTGTATTAAACCATGAGGGGAACAAACTCTCCTCACTTATACTGTTCACCTGGTAACATGTCGTGTGTTTTAAACCATCAGGGGAACACACGCTCCTCACTTATACTGTTCACCTGTTGACATGTCGTGTGTTTTAAACCATCAGGGGAACACACTCTCCTCACTTATAATGTTCACCTGGGGAAATGTCCCGTCAGTATTAAACCATCAGGGGAACACACTCTCCTCACATATACAGTTCAGTTGGGTACATGTCCCGTGCGTATTAAACAATCAGGGGAACTCACTCTCCTCACTTATACTGTTCACCTGTTCACATGTCCCGTGCGTATGAAACCATCAGGGGAACACAGTCTCCTCCCTTAAACTGGTCACATGGTGACATGTCCCGTCAGTATTAAACCATCAGGGGAACACACTCTCCTCACTTTTACTGTTCACCTGTTAACATGTCCTGTGTGTATTAAACAATCAGGGGAACACACTCTCCTCACTTATACTGTTCACCTGGTAACATGTTCCGTCATTATTAAACTATCAGGGGAACTCACTCTCCCCACTTGTACTGTTCACCTGGGGAAATGTCCCGACAGTATTAAAACATCAGGGGAACACACTCTCCTCACTTATACTGTTCATCTGTTGACATGTCCTGACTGTCTTAAAGCTTCAGGGGAACACACTCTCCTCACTTCTACTGTTCACCAGGTAACATGTCCCGTGTATATTAAAACATCAGGGGAAAACACTCTCCTCACTTATACTGTTCACCTGGTGACATGTCCCGTGTGTATTAAACAATCAGGGGAACACACTCTCCTCACTTATACTGTTCACCTGGTAACATGTCCCGGGTATATTAAACAATCAGGGGAACTCACTCTACTCACTTATACTGTTCACCTGGTATCATGTCCTGTGTATATTAAACCATCAGGGGAACACACTCTCCTCACTTTTACTGTTCACCTGGTAACATGTCCCGTGCGTGTTAAACCGTGAGGGGAACACTCTCTACTCACTTATACTGTTCACCTGGTGACATGTCCCGTGCGTATTAAACCATCAGGGGAACACACTCTCCTCACTTATACTGTTCACCTGGTAACATGGTCCATGTATATTAAACCATCAGGGGAACACACTCTCTTCACATATACTGTTCACCTGGTAACATGTCCCGTGTATATTAAAACATCAGGGGAACACATTCTCCTCACTTATACTGTTCACCTGGTAACTTGTCCCGTGCGTGTTAAACAATCAGGGGAACACTCTCTCCTCACTTAGACTGTTCACCTGGAGACATGTCCCGTGTGTATTAATCAATCAGGGGAACTCACTCTCTTCACTTATACTGTTCACCTGGTAACATGTCCTGTGTGTATTAAACGATCAGGGGAACACACTCTCCTCACTTACACTGTTCACCCGGGGAACATGTCCCGTCACTATTAAACAATCAGGGGAACTCACTCTCCTCACTTCTAATGTTCACCTGGGGAAATGTCTCGAAAGTATTAAACCATAAGGGGAACACACTCTCCTCACTTATACTGTTCACCTGGTGACATGTCCCGTCAGTATTAAACCATCAGGGGAAGACACTCTCCTCCCTTTTCTGTTCATCTGGTAACATGTCCCATGTGTATTAAACCATCAGGGGGACTCACTCTCCTCACTTATACTGTTCACCTGGTAACATGTCCCGTGCGTATTAAACCATCAGGGGAACACACTCTCCTCATTTATACTGTTCACCTGGTAACATGTCCCGTGTGTATTAAACAATCAGGGGAACACACTCTCCTCCCTTTTCTGTTCATCTGGTAACATGTCCCATGTGTATTAAACCATCAGGGGGAACTCACTCTCCTCACTTATACTGTTCACCTGGTAACATGTCCCGTGCGTATTAAACCATCAGGGGAACACACTCTCCTCACTTATACTGTTCACCTGGTAACATGTCCCGTGCGTATTAAACCATCAGGGGAACACACTCTCCTCACTTATACTGTTCACCTGGTAACATGTCCCATGTGTATTAAACCATCAGGGGGAACTCACTCTCCTCACTTATACTGTTCACCTGGTAACATGTCCCATGCGTATTAAACCATCAGGGGAACACACTCTCCTCCCTTAAACTGTTCACCTGGTAACATGTCCCGTCAGTATTAAACAATCAGGGGAACTCACTCTCCTCACTTATACTGTTTACCTGTTGACAAGTCCTGTGTTTATTAAACCATCATGGGAACACACTCTCCTCACTTAAACTGTTCACGTCGTGACATGTCTCGTCAGTATTAAACAATCTGGGGAACACACTCTTCTCACTTATACTGTTTACCTGGCAACATGTCCCTTGTGTATTAAACCATCAGGCGAACACACTCTCTTCACTTATACTGTTCACCTGGTAACATGTCCCAATTATATTAAACCATCAGGGGAACACACTCTCCTCACTTATAATGTTCACCTAGTAACATGTCCCGTGTATATGAGACCATCAGGGGAACACTCTCTCCTCACTTCTAGTCTTCACCTGGTGACAAATCCCGTCAGTATTAAACAATCATGGGAACACACTCTCCTCACTTATACTCTTCACCTGGTAACATGTCCCGTGTATATTAAACCATCAGGGGAACACACTCTCCTCACTTATACTCTTCACCTGGTAACATGTCCTGTGTATATTGAACCATCAGGGGAACACACTCTCCTCACTTATACTGTTCATCTGGTAACATGTCCCGTGTATATTAAACCATCAGGGGAAAGCCCTCTCCTCACTTATACTGTTCACCTGGTAACATGACCCGTGTATATTATATCATCAGGGGAACACACTCTCCTCACTTATACTGTTCACCTGATGACATGTCCCGGGTATATTAAACAATCAGGGGAACTCACTCTACTCACTTATACTGTTCACCTGGTATCTTGTCCTGTGTATATTAAACCATCAGGGGAACACACTCTACTCACTTATACTGTTCACCTGGTATCTTGTCCTGTGTATATTAAACCATCAGGGGAACACACTCTCCTCACTTATACTTTTCACCTGGTATCTTGTCCCGTGTATATTAAAACATGAGGGGAACACTCTCTCCTCAATTATACTGTTCACCTGGTAACATGTCCTGTTTGTATTAAACCATCAGGGGAACTCACTCTCCTCACTTACACTGTTCACATGGTGACATGTCCCATGTATATTAAACAATCAGGGGAACTCACTATCCTCACTTATACTGTTCACCTGGGAACATGTCCTGTGAGTATTAAACAATCAGGGGAACACACTCTCCTCACTTATAATGTTCACCTGGGGAAATATCCCGTCAGTATTAAACGATCAGGGGAACACATTCTCCTGACTTATACTGTACACCTGGTAACATGTCCCGTGCGTATTAAACCATCAGGGGAACACACTCTCCTCCCTTAAACTGGTCACATGGTGGCATGTCCCGTCAGTATTAAACAATCAGGGGAACACACTATCCTCACTTATACTGTTTACATGGTAACATGTCCCGTGAAGATTGAACAATCAAGGGAACACACTCTCCTCACTTATACTGTTCATCTGGTGACATGTCCTGTTTGCATTAAACCATCAGGGGAACACACTCTCCTCACTTATACTGTTCACCTGGTAACATGTCCCGTCAGTATTAAACAATCAGGGGAACACACTCTCCTCACTTATACTGTTCATCTGTTAACATGTCCCGTGAATATTAAACCATCAGGGGAACACACTCTCCTCAATTATACAGTTCATCTGGAAACATGTCCTGTTTGCATGAAACCATCAGGCTGAACACACTCTCCTCACTTATAGAGTTCACTTGGTAACATGTCCTGTGTGTATTAAATCATCAGGGGAACACATTCTCCTCACTTATACTGTTCACCTGGTGACATGTCCCGTCAGTATTAAACAATCAGGGGAACACACTCTCCTCACTTACAGAGTTCACTTGGTAACATGTCCCATGAACATTATACAATCGGGGGAACACACTCTCCTCACTTATACTGTTCATCTGGTGACATGTCCTGTTTGCATTAAACCATCAGGCTGTACACACTCTCCTCCCTTATAGAGTTCACTTGGTAACATGTCCTGTGTGTATTAAATCATCAGGGGAACACACTCTCCTCACTTATACTGTTCACCTGGTGACATGTCCCGTCAGTATTAAACAATCAGGGGAACACACTCTCCTCACTTACAGAGTTCACTTGGTAACATGTCCCATGAACATTAAACAATCGGGGGAACACACTCTCCTCACTTATACTGTTCATCTGGTGACATGTCCTGTTTGCATTAAACCATCAGGCTGAACACACTCTCCTCCCTTATAGAGTTCACTTGGTAACATGTCCTGTGTGTATTAAATCATCAGGGGAAGACACTCTCCTCACTTATACAGTTCACTTGGTAACATGTCCCGTGCGTATTAAAGCATCAGGGAAACACACTCTCCTCACTTATACTGTTCACCTGGTAACATGTCCCGTGTATATTAAACCATCAGGGGAACACATTCTCCTCACTTATGCTGTTCACCTGGTGACATGTCCCGTCAGTATTAAACCATCAGGGAACACACTCTCCTCACTTTTACTGTTCACCTGGTAACATGTCCCGTGTATATTAAACCATCAGGGGAACACACTCTCCTCACTTATACTGTTCATCTGGTGACATGTCCAGTGTGTATTAAACCATCAGGGGAACTAACTCTCCTCACTTATACTGTTCACCTGGTGACACGTCCCGTCAGTATTAAACAATCAGGGGAACACACTCTCCTCACTTACACTGTTCACATGGAGACATGTCCCGTCAGTATTAAACAATCAGGGGAACAAACTCTCCTCACTTATACTGTTCACCTGGTGACACGTCCCGTCAGTATTAAACAATCACGGGAACACACTCTCCTCGCTTACACTGTTCACCTGGTAACATGTCCCGTGTATATTAAACAATCACGGGAACACACTCTCCTCGCTTACACTGTTCACCTGGTAACATGTCCCGTGTATATTAAACAATCACGGGAATACACTCTCCTCACTTAAACTGTTCACCTGGTGACATGTCCAGTGTATATTAAACCATCAGGGGAAAGCCCTCTCCTCACTTGCACTGTTCACCTGGTAACATGTCCCGTGTATATTATACCATCAGGGGAACACACTCTCCTCACTTATACTGTTCACCTGGTAATATGTCACGTGTATATTAAAACATCAGGGGAAAGCACTCTCCTCACTTATACTGTTCACCTGGTAACATGTCCCGTGTATATTAAACCATCAGGGGAACACACTCTTCTCACTTATACTGTTCACCTGGTAACATGTCCCGTGTATATTTAACCATCAGGGGAACACACGCTGCTAACTTATACTGTTCACCTGGTAACATGTCCCGTGTGCATTAAACAATCAGGGGAACACACTCTCCTCACTTAAACTGTTCTCCTGGTAACATGTCCTGTGTATATTGTACCATCAGGTGAACACACTCTCCTCACTTATACAGTTCACCTGGTAACATGTCCCGTGTATATTAAACCATCAGGGGAACACACTCTCCTCACTTATACTGTTCATCTGGTAACATGTCCTGTGTATATTAAACCATCAGGGGAAAACTCTCTCCTCACTTATACTGTTCACATGGTAACATGTCCCGTGAAGATTAAACAATCAAGGGAACACATTCTCCTCACTTACACTGTTCATCTGGTGACATGTCCTGTTTGCATTAAACCATCAGGGGAACACACTCTCCTCACTTATACAGTTCATCTGGTAACATGTCCCGTGTACATTAAACCATCAGGGAAACACACTCTCCTCACTTATACTCTTCACCTGGTAACATGTCCCCTGTATATTAAACCATCAGGGAAACACACTCTCCGCACTTATAGAGTTCACTTGGTAACATGTCCCATGAACATTAAACAAACGGGGGAACACATTCTCCTCACTTATACTGTTCACCTGGTAACATGTCCCGTGTATATTAAACCATCAGGGAAACACACTCTCCTCACTTATACTGTTCACCTGGTAACATGTCCCGTGTATATTAAACCATCAGGGAAACACACTCTCCTCACTTATACTGTTCACCTGGTAACACGTCCCGTGTATATTAAACCATCAGGGAAACACACTCTCCTCACTTATACTGTTCATCTGGTGACATGTCCCGTGCGTATTAAACCATGAGGGGAAAACACTCTCCTCGCTTATACTGTTCACCTGGTAACATGTCCCGTGTGCATTAAACCACCAGGGGAACACACTCTCCTCACTTATACTGTTCACCTGGTGACATGTCCTGTGTATATTAAACCAACAGGGGAACACACTCTCCTCACTTATGCAGTTCATCTGGTAACATGTCCTGTGTATATTAAACCATCAGGGGAACACACTCTCCTCATTTATACTGTTCACCTGGTAACATGTCCCGTTCGTATTAAACCATCAGGGGAACACACTCTCCTCACTTATGCTGTTCACCTGGTAACATGTCCCGTTCATATTAAACCATCAGGCGAACAGACTACCCTCACTTATACTCTTCAACTGGTGACATGTCCCGCGTACATTAAACCATCAGGGGAACACACACTCCTCACTTATCCTGTTCACCTGGTAACATGTCCCGTGTATATTAAACCATCATCGGAACACACTCTCCTCACTTATACTCTTCACCTGGTGACATGTCCCGTGTACATTAAACCATCAGGGGAACACACTCTCCTCACTTATACTGTTCACCTGGGAAAATGTCCTGTGTATATTAAACCATCAGGGGAACACACTCTCCTCACTTATACTGTTCATCTGTTAACATGTCCCGTGAATATTAAACCATCAGGGGAACACACTCTCCTCAATTATACAGTTCACCTGGTAACATGTCCCGTGAATATTAAACCATCAGGGAAACACACTCTCCTCACTTCTCCTGTTCATCTGGCAACATGTCCCGTGAATATTAAACCATCAGGGAAACACAAGCTCCTCACTTATACTGTTCACCTGGTAACATGTCCCGTGAATATTAAACCATCAGGGAAACACATTCTCCTCAATTATACAGTTCACCTGGTAACATGTCCCGTGAATATTAAACCATCAGGGAATCACACTCTCCTCACTTCTACTGTTCATCTGGAAACATGTCCCGTGAAGCTTAAACAATCAGGGGAACACAATCTCCTCACTTATACTGTTCACCTGGTGACATGTCCCGTCAGTATTAAACCATCAGGGGAACACACTCTCTTCACTTATACTGTTCACCTGGTAACATGTCCCGTGTATATTAAACCATCAGGGGAACACACTCTCCTCATTTATACTGTTCACCTGGTAACATGTCCCGTTCGTATTAAACCATCAGGGGAACACACTCTCCTCACTTATGCTGTTCACCTGGTAACATGTCCCGTTCATATTAAACCATCAGGCGAACAGACTCCCCTCACTTATACTGTTCACCTGGTGACATGTCCCGTGTATATTAAACCATCAGCGGAACACACTCTCCTCACTTATACTCTTCAACTGGTGACATGTCCCGTGTACATTAAACCATCAGGGGAACACACTCTCCTCACTTATCCTGTTCACCTGGTAACATGTCCCGTGTATATTAAACCATCAGCGGAACACACTCTCCTCACTTATACTCTTCACCTGGTGACATGTCCCGTGTACATTAAACCATCAGGGGAACACACTCTCCTCACTTATACTGTTCACCTGGGAACATGTCCTGTGTATATTAAACCATCAGGGGAAAATACTCTCCTCACTTATACTGCTCACCTGGGAACATGTCCCGTGTGTATTAAACAATCAGGGAAACACACTCTACTCACTTATACTGTCATCTGTTAACATGTCCCGTGAATATTAAAACATCACGGGAACACACTCTCCTCAATTATACAGTTCACCTGGTAACATGTCCCGTGAATATTAAACCATCAGGGGAACACACTCTCCTCACTTATACTGTTCATCTGGAAACATGTCCCGTGAAGGTTAAACAATCAGGGGAACACAAGCTCCTCACTTATACTGTTCATCTGTTAACATGTCCCGTGAATATTAAACCATCAGGGGAACACACTCTCCTCAATTATACTGTTCACCTGGCAACATGTCCCCTGAATATTACACCATCAGGGAAACACAGTCTCCTCACTTATACTGTTCATCTGTTAACATGTCCCGTGAATATTAAACCATCAGGGGAACACACTCTCCTCAATTATACAGTTCACCTGGTAACATGTCCTGTGTATATTAAACCATCAGGGGAAAACTCTCTCCTCACTTATACTGTTCACATGGTAACATGTCCCGTGAAGATTAAACAATCAAGGGAACACATTCTCCTCACTTACACTGTTCATCTGGTGACATGTCCTGTTTGCGTTAAACCATCAGGGGAACACACTCTCCTCACTTATACAGTTCATCTGGTAACATGTCCCGTGTACATTAAACCATCAGGGAAACACACTCTCCTCACTTATACTCTTCACCTGGTAACATGTCCCCTGTATATTAAACCATCAGGGAAACACACTCTCCGCACTTATAGAGTTCACTTGGTAACATGTCCCATGAACATTAAACCAACGGGGGAACACATTCTCCTCACTTATACTGTTCACCTGGTAACATGTCCCGTGTATATTAAACCATCAGGGAAACACACTCTCCTCACTTATACTGTTCACCTGGTAACATGTCCCGTGTATATTAAACCATCAGGGAAACACACTCTCCTCACTTATACTGTTCACCTGGTAACACGTCCCGTGTATATTAAACCATCAGGGAAACACACTCTCCTCACTTATACTGTTCATCTGGTGACATGTCCCGTGCGTATTAAACCATGAGGGGAAAACACTCTCCTCGCTTATACTGTTCACCTGGTAACATGTCCCGTGTGCATTAAACCACCAGGGGAACACACTCTCCTCACTTATACTGTTCACCTGGTGACATGTCCTGTGTATATTAAACCAACAGGGGAACACACTCTCCTCACTTATGCAGTTCATCTGGTAACATGTCCTGTGTATATTAAACCATCAGGGGAACACACTCTCCTCATTTATACTGTTCACCTGGTAACATGTCCCGTTCGTATTAAACCATCAGGGGAACACACTCTCCTCACTTATGCTGTTCACCTGGTAACATGTCCCGTTCATATTAAACCATCAGGCGAACAGACTACCCTCACTTATACTCTTCAACTGGTGACATGTCCCGCGTACATTAAACCATCAGGGGAACACACACTCCTCACTTATCCTGTTCACCTGGTAACATGTCCCGTGTATATTAAACCATCATCGGAACACACTCTCCTCACTTATACTCTTCACCTGGTGACATGTCCCGTGTACATTAAACCATCAGGGGAACACACTCTCCTCACTTATACTGTTCACCTGGGAAAATGTCCTGTGTATATTAAACCATCAGGGGAACACACTCTCCTCACTTATACTGTTCATCTGTTAACATGTCCCGTGAATATTAAACCATCAGGGGAACACACTCTCCTCAATTATACAGTTCACCTGGTAACATGTCCCGTGAATATTAAACCATCAGGGAAACACACTCTCCTCACTTCTCCTGTTCATCTGGAAACATGTCCCGTGAAGGTTAAACAATCAGGGGAACACAAGCTCCTCACTTATACTGTTCACCTGGCAACATGTCCCGTGAATATTAAACCATCAGGGAAACACATTCTCCTCAATTATACAGTTCACCTGGTAACATGTCCCGTGAATATTAAACCATCAGGGAATCACACTCTCCTCACTTCTACTGTTCATCTGGAAACATGTCCCGTGAAGGTTAAACAATCAGGGGAACACAATCTCCTCACTTATACTGTTCACCTGGTGACATGTCCCGTCAGTATTAAACCATCAGGGGAACACACTCTCTTCACTTATACTGTTCAGCTGGTAACATGTCCCGTGTATATTAAACCATCAGGGGAACACACTCTCCTCATTTATACTGTTCACCTGGTAACATGTCCCGTGTATATTAAACCATCAGGGGAACACACTCTCTTCACTTATACTGTTCACCTGGTAACATGTCCCGTGTATATTAAACCATCAGGGGAACACACTCTCCTCATTTATACTGTTCACCTGGTAACATGTCCCGTTCGTATTAAACCATCAGGGGAACACACTCTCCTCACTTATGCTGTTCACCTGGTAACATGTCCCGTTCATATTAAACCATCAGGCGAACAGACTCCCCTCACTTATACTGTTCACCTGGTGACATGTCCCGTGTATATTAAACCATCAGCGGAACACACTCTCCTCACTTATACTCTTCAACTGGTGACATGTCCCGTGTACATTAAACCATCAGGGGAACACACTCTCCTCACTTATCCTGTTCACCTGGTAACATGTCCCGTGTATATTAAACCATCAGCGGAACACACTCTCCTCACTTATACTCTTCACCTGGTGACATGTCCCGTGTACATTAAACCATCAGGGGAACACACTCTCCTCACTTATACTGTTCACCTGGGAACATGTCCTGTGTATATTAAACCATCAGGGGAAAATACTCTCCTCACTTATACTGCTCACCTGGGAACATGTCCCGTGTGTATTAAACAATCAGGGAAACACACTCTACTCACTTATACTGTCATCTGTTAACATGTCCCGTGAATATTAAAACATCACGGGAACACACTCTCCTCAATTATACAGTTCACCTGGTAACATGTCCCGTGAATATTAAACCATCAGGGGAACACACTCTCCTCACTTATACTGTTCATCTGGAAACATGTCCCGTGAAGGTTAAACAATCAGGGGAACACAAGCTCCTCACTTATACTGTTCACCTGGCAACATGTCCCCTGAATATTACACCATCAGGGAAACACAGTCTCCTCACTTATACTGTTCATCTGTTAACATGTCCCGTGAATATTAAACCATCAGGGGAACACACTCTCCTCAATTATACAGTTCACCTGGTAACATGTCCCGTGAATATTAAACCATCAGGGAAACACACTCTCCTCACTTCTACTGTTCATCTGGAAACATGTCCCGTGAAGGTTAAACAATCAGGGGAACACAATCTCCTCACTTATACTGTTCACCTGGTGACATGTCCCGTCAGTATAAAACCATCAGGGGAACACACTCTCTTCACTTATACTGTTCACCTGGTAACATGTCCCGTGTATATTAAACCATCAGGGGAACACACTCTCTTCACTTATACTGTTCACCTGGTAACATGTCCCGTGTATAATAAACCATCAGGGGAACACAACCTCCTCACTTATACTGTTCACATGGTAACATGTCCCGTGAAGATTAAACAATCAAGGGAACACACTCTCCTCACTTACACTGTTCATCTGGTGACATGTCCTGTTTGCATTAAACCATCAGTGGAACACACTCTCCGCACATATAGAGTTCACTTGGTAACATGTCCCATGGACATTAAACAATCGGGGGAACACACTCTCCTCACTTATACTGTTCACCTGGTAACATGTCCCGTGTATATTAAACCATCAGGGAAACACACTCTCCTCACTTATACTGTTCACCTGGTAACATGTCCCGTGTATATTAAACCATCAGGGGAACACACTCTCCTCACTTATACTGTTCACCTGGTGACATGTCCCGTGCGTATTAAACAGTCAGGGGAACACACTCCCCTCACTGATACTGTTCACCTGGTAACATGTCCCGTGTTTATTAAACCATCAGGGGAACACACTCTCCTCACTTATACTGTTCACCTGGTAACACGTCCCGTGTTTATTAAACCATCAGGGGAACACACTCTCCTCACTTATACTGTTCACCTGGTAACATAACCCGTGTGTATTAAATAATCAGGGGAACACACTCTCCTCACATATACTATTCACCTGGTGACATGTCCTGTGTATATTAAACCAACAGGGGAACACATTCTCCTCACTTATACTGTTCACCTGGTAACATGTCCCGTGTGTATTAAACCACCAGGGGAAAATACTCTCCTCACTTATACTGTTCACCTGGCAACATGTCCCGTGAATATTAAACCATCAGGGAAACACAATCTCCTCACTTATACTATTCATCTGTTAACATGTCCCGTGAATATTAAACCATCAGGGGAACACACTCTCCTCAATTATACAGTTCACCTGGCAACATGTCCCGTGAATATTAAACCATCAGGGAAACACACTCTCCTCACTTCTACTGTTCATCTGGAAACATGTCCCGTGAAGGATAAACAATCAGGGGAACACAATCTCCTCACTTATACTGTTCACCTGGTGACATGTCCCGTCAGTATTAAACCATCAGGGGAACACACTCTCTTCCCTTATACTGTTCACCTGGTAACATGTCCCATGTATATTAAACCATCAGGGGAACACAGTCTCCTCACTTATACTGTTCACCTGGTGACATGTCCCGTCAGTATTAAACCATCAGGGGAACACACTCTCTTCCCTTATACTGTTCACCTGGTAACATGTCCCATGTATATTAAACCATCTGGGGAACACACTCTCTTCACTCCTGTTCACCTGGTAACATCACCCGTGAATATTAAACCACCAGGGAAACACCATCTCCGCACTTATACTGTTCACATGGTAACATGTCCCGTGAAGATTAAACAATCAAAGGAACACTCTCTCCTCACTTATACAGTTCATCTGGTAACATGTCCTGTTTGCATTCAACCATCAGGGGAACACACTCTCCTCGTTTATACAGTTCACTTGGTAACATGTCCCGTGCGTATTAAACCATCAGGGGAACACACTCTCCTCACTTATACTGTTCATCTGGTGACATGTCCTGTTTGCATTAAACCATCAGGGGTACAAACTCTCCTCACTTATACTGTTCACCTGGTAACATGTCCCGTGCGTATTAAACCATCAGGGGAACAGACTCTCCTCACTTATACAGTTCACTTGGTAACATGTCCCGTGCGTAATAAACCATCAGGGGAACACACTCTCCTCACTTATACTGTTCATCTGGTGACATGTCCTGTTTGCATTAAACCATCAGGGGAACACACTCTCCTCACTTATACTGTTCACCTGGTAACATGTCCAGTGCGTATTAAACCATCAGGGGAACACACTCTCCTCACTTATACTGTTCTCCTGGTGACATGTCCCGTCAGTATTAAACAATCAGGGGAACACACTCTCCTCACTTACACTGTTCACCTGGTAACATGTCCCGTGTATAATAAACAATCAGGGGAACACACTCTCCTCTCTTATACTGTTCTCCTGGTGACATGTCCCGTCAGTATTAAACAATCAGGGGAACACACTCTCCTCACTTACACTGTTCACCTGGCAACATGTCCCGTGTATAATAAACAATCAGGGGAACACACTCTCCTCAATTATACTGTTCTCCTGGTGACATGTCCCGTCAGTATTAAACAATCAGGGGAACACACTCTGCTCACTTAAACTGTTCACCTGGTGACATGTCCTGTGTTTATTAAACAATCAGGGGAACACACTCTGCTCACTTAAACTGTTCACCTGGTGACATGTCCTGTGCTTATAAAACCATCAGGGGAACACACTCTCCTCACTTAAACTGTTCACCTGGTGACATGTCCTGTGTTTATTAAACCATCAGGGGAACACACTCTCCTCACTTATCCTGTTCACCTGGTAACATGTCTGCTGTGCATTAAACAATAAGGGGAACACACTCTCCTCACTTATATTGTTTACCTGGTAACATGTCCCGTGTGCATTAAACCATCAGGGGAACACACTCTCCTCACTTATACTGTTCACCTGGTAACATGTCCCTTGTGCATTAAACAATCAGGGCAACACACTCTCCTCACTTATACTGTTCACCTGGCAACATGTCCCGTGAATATTAAACCATCAGGGGAACACAGTCTCCTCACTTATACTGTTCACCTGGTAACATGTCCCGTGTGTATTAAACAATCAGGGGAACACACTCTCCTCACTTATACTGTTCACCTGGTGACATGTCCCGTGTACATTAAACCATCAGGGGAACACACTCTCCACACTTATACTGTTCACCTGGGAACATGTCCTGTGTGTATTAAACCATCAGGGGAAAATACTCTCCTCACTTATACTGTTCACCTGGTAACTAGTCCCGTGTTTATTAAACCATCAGGGGAACACACTCTCCTCACTTATACTGTTCACCTGGTAACACGTCCCGTGTGCATTAAACCACCAGGGGAACACACTCACCTCACTTACACTGTTCAGTTGGTAACATGTCCCGTGAGTATTAAACCATCAGGGAAACACACTCACCTCACTTACACTGTTCAGTTGGTAACATGTCCAGTGAATATTAAACCACCAGGGAAACACAACCTCCTCACTTATACTGTTCACATGGTAACATGTCCCGTGAAGATTAAACAATCAAGGGAACACACTCTCCTCACTTACACTGTTCATCTGGTGACATGTCCTGTTTGCATTAAACCATCAGTGGAACACACTCTCCGCACATATAGAGTTCACTTGGTAACATGTCCCATGGACATTAAACAATCGGGGGAACACACTCTCCTCACTTATACTGTTCACCTGGTAACATGTCCCGTGTATATTAAACCATCAGGGAAACACACTCTCCTCACTTATACTGTTCACCTGGTAACATGTCCCGTGTATATTAAACCATCAGGGGAACACACTCTCCTCACTTATACTGTTCACCTGGTAACATGTCCTGTGTATATTAAACCAACAGGCGAACACATTCTCCTCACTTATACTGTTCACCTGGTAACATGTCCCGTGTTTATTAAACCATCAGGGGAATACACTCTCCTCACTTATACTGTTCACCTGGTAACATGTCCCGTGTTTATTAAACCATCAGGGGAACACACTCTACTCACTTATACTGTTCACCTGGTAACATGTCCCGTGTTTATTAAACCATCAGGGGAACACACTCTCCTCACATATACTATTCACCTGGTGACATGTCCTGTGTATATTAAACCAACAGGCGAACACATTCTCCTCACTTATAATGTTCACCTGGTAACATGTCCCGTGTGCATTAAACCATCAGGGGAACACACTCTCATCACTTATACTGTTCATATGGTAACATGTCCTGTGTATATTTAACCATCAGGGGAACACACTCTCCTCATTTATACTGTTCACCTGGTAACATGTCCCGTTCGTATTAAACCATCAGGGGAACACACTATCCTCACTTATGCTGTTCACCTGGTAACATGTCCCGTGTTTATTAAACCATCAGGGGAACACAATCTCTTCACTGACACTGTTCACCTGGTAACATGTCCCGTTTGCATTAAACAATCAGGGGAACACACTCTCCTCACTTATACTGTTCACCTGGTGACATGTCCCGTGTGCATTAAACCATCAGGGGAACATACTCTCCTCACTTATACTGTTCACCTGGTAACATGTCCCGTTTGCATTAAACAATCAGGGGAACACACTCTCCTCACTTATACTGTTCACCTGGTGACATGTCCCGTGTACATTAAACCATCAGGGGAACACACTCTCCTCACTTATATTCTTCACCTGGTAACATGTCCTGTGTATATTAAACCATCAGGGGAACACACTCTCCTCACTTATACTGTTCACCTGGTAACATGTCCCGTGTTTATTAAACCATCAGGGGAACACAATCTCTTCACTGACACTGTTCACCTGGTAACATGTCCCGTGTATGTTAAATCATCAGGGGAACACACTCTCCTCAATTATGGTGTTCACCTTGTAACATATCCCGTGTGTATTAAACCATCAGGGGAACACACTCTCCTAACTTATACTGTTCACCTGGTAAGATATCCTGCGTGTATTAAACCATCAGGGGAACACACTCTCCTCACATATACTGTTCACCTGGTAACTTGTCCCGTGTGTATTAAACCATCAGGGGAACACACTCTCCTCACTTATACAGTTCACCGGGGAACATGTCCTGTGTATATTAAACCATCAGGTTGACACACTCTCCTCACTTATACTGTTCAACTGGTAACATGTCCCGTGTGCATGAAACTGTCAGGGGTACACACTCTCCTAACTTATACAGTTCACCTGGTAACATGTCCTGTGTATATTAAACCATCAGGTTCACACACTCTCCTCACTTATACTGTTCACCTGGCAACATGTCCTGTGTATATTTAACCATCAGGGGAACACTCTCTCTTCACTTATACTGTTCACCTGGTAACATGTCCCGTGTTTATTACACAATCAGTGGAACACAGTCTCCTCACTTATACTGTTCATCTGGTAACATGTCCTGTGTATATTTAACCATCAGGGGAACACTCTCTCTTCACTTATACTGTTCACCTGGTAACATGTCCCGTGTTTATTAAACCATCAGGGCAACACACTCTCCTCACTTATACTGTTCACCTGGTAACATGTCCCGTGTATATTAAACCATCAGGGGAACACAATCTCCTCACTTATACTGTTCACCTGGTAACATGTCCTGTGTATATTAATCCATCAGGGGAACACACTCTCCTCACTTACACTGTTCACCTGGTAACATGTCCCGTGTATATTTAACCATCAGGGGAACACTCTCTCTTCACTTATACAGTTCACCTAGTAACATGTCCCGTGTTTATTAAACCATCAGGGCGACACACTCTCCTCACTTATACTGTTCACCTGGTGACATGTCACGTGTATATTAAACCATCAGGGGAACACAATCTCCTCACTTATACTGTTCACCTGGTAACATGTCCCGTGTTTATTAAACCATCAGGGCAACACACTCTCCTCACATATACTATTCACCTGGTGACATGTCCTGTGTATATTAAACCAACAGGCGAACACATTCTCCTCACTTATACTGTTCACCTGGTAACATGTCCCGTGTGTATTAAACCATCAGGGGAACACACTCTCATCACTTATACTGTTCATATGGTAACATGTCCTGTGTATATTAAACCATCAGGGGAACACACTCTCCTCATTTATACTGTTCACCTGGTAACATGTCCCGTTCGTATTAAACCATCAGGGGAACACACTATCCTCACTTATGCTGTTCACCTGGTAAAATGTCCCGTTCATATTAAACCATCAGGGGAACAGACTCCCCTCACTTCTTCTGTTCACCTGGTGACATGTCCCGTGTGTATTAAACCATCAGCGGAACACACTCTCCTCACTTATACTCTTCACCTGGTGTCATGTCCCGTGTACATTAAACCATCAGGGGAACACACTCTCCTCACTTATACTGTTCACCTGGGAACATGTCCTGTGTATATTAAACCATCAGGGGAAAATACTCTCCTCACATATACTGTTCACCTGGCAACATGTCCCGTGAATATTAAACCATCAGGGAAACACAATCTCCTCACTTATACTGTTCATCTGTTAACATGTCCCGTGAATATTAAACCATCAGGGGAACACACTCTCCTCAATTATACAGTTCACCTGGTAACATGTCCCGTGAATATTAAACCATCAGGGAAACACACTCTCCTCACTTATACTGTTCACCTGGTGACATGTCCCGTCAGTATTAAACCATCAGGGGAACACACTCTCTTCACTTATACTGTTCACCTGTTAACATGTCCAATGTATATTAAACCATCAGGGGAACACACTCTCCTCACTGATACTGTTCACCTGGTGACATGTCCCGTCAGTATTAAACCATCTGGTAAACACACTCTCTTCACTTCTCCTGTTCAATCGGTAACATCACCCGTGAATATTAAACCACCAGGGAAACACCATCTCCGCACTTATAGTGTTCACATGGTAACATGTCCCGTGAAGATTAAACAATCAAAGGAACGCACTCTCCTCACTTATACAGTTCATCTGGTAACATGTCCTGTTTGCATTCAACCATCAGGGGAACACACTCTCCTCGCTTATACAGTTCACTTGGTAACATGTCCCGTGCGTATTAAACCATCAGGGGAACACACTCTCCTCACTTATACTGTTCATCTGGTGACATGTCCTGTTTGCATTAAACCATCAGGGGTACACACTCTCCTCACTTATACTGTTCACCTGGTAACATGTCCCGTGCGTATTAAACCATCAGGGGAACAGACTCTCCTCACTTATACAGTTCACTTGGTAACATGTCCCGTGCGTAATAAACCATCAGGGGAACACACTCTCCTCACTTATACTGTTCATCTGGTGACATGTCCTGTTTGCATTAAACCATCAGGGGAACACACTCTCCTCACTTATACTGTTCACCTGGTAACATGTCCAGTGCGTATTAAACCATCAGGGGAACACACTCTCCTCACTTATACTGTTCTCCTGGTGACATGTCCCGTCAGTATTAAACAATCAGGGGAACAAACTCTCCTCACTTATACTGTTCACATGGTGACATGTCCCGTCAGTATTAAACAATCAGGGGAACACACTCTCCTCACTTACACTGTTCACATGGTTACATGTCCCGTCAGTATTAAACAATCAGGGGAACACACTCTCCTCACTTACACTGTTCACCTGGTAACATGTCCCGTGTTTATTAAACTATCAGGGGAACACACTCTCCTCACTTATACTGTTCACCTGGTGACATGTCCTGTGTTTATTAAACTATCAGGGGAACACACTCTCCTCACTTATACTGTTCACCTGGTGACATGTCCTGTGTTTATTAAACTATCAGGGGAACACACTCTCCTCACTTATACTGTTCACCTGGTGACATGTCCTGTGTTTATTAAACTATCAGGGGAACACACTCTCCTCACTTATACTGTTCACCTGGTAACATGTCCCGTGCGTATTAAACCATCAGGGGAACAAACTCTCCTCACTTATACAGTTCACTTGGTAACATGTCCCGTGCGTAATAAACCATCAGGGGAACACACTCTCCTCACTTATACTGTTCATCTGGTGACATGTCCTGTTTGCATTAAACCATCAGGGGAACACACTCTCCTCACTTACACTGTTCACCTGGTAACATGTCCAGTGCGTATTAAACCATCAGGGGAACACACTCTCCTCACTTATACTGTTCTCCTGGTGACATGTCCCGTCAGTATTAAACAATCAGGGGAACAAACTCTCCTCACTTATACTGTTCACATGGTGACATGTCCCGTCAGTATTAAACAATCAGGGGAACACACTCTCCTCACTTACACTGTTCACATGGTGACATGTCCCGTCAGTATTAAACAATCAGGGGAACACACTCTCCTCACTTACACTGTTCACCTGGTAACATGTCCCGTGTTTATTAAACTATCAGGGGAACACACTCTCCTCACTTATACTGTTCACCTGGTGACATGTCCTGTGTTTATTAAACTATCAGGGGAACACACTCTCCTCACTTATACTGTTCACCTGGTGACATGTCCTGTGTTTATTAAACTATCAGGGGAACACACTCTCCTCACTTATACTGTTCACCTGGTGACATGTCCTGTGTTTATTAAACTATCAGCGGAACACACTCTCCTCACTTATACTCTTCACCTGGTGTCATGTCCCGTGTACATTAAACCATCAGGGGAACACACTCTCCTCACTTATACTGTTCACCTGGGAACATGTCCTGTGTATATTAAACCATCAGGGGAAAATACTCTCCTCACATATACTGTTCACCTGGCAACATGTCCCGTGAATATTAAACCATCAGGGAAACACAATCTCCTCACTTATACTGTTCATCTGTTAACATGTCCCGTGAATATTAAACCATCAGGGGAACACACTCTCCTCAATTATACAGTTCACCTGGTAACATGTCCCGTGAATATTAAACCATCAGGGAAACACACTCTCCTCACTTATACTGTTCACCTGGTGACATGTCCCGTCAGTATTAAACCATCAGGGGAACACACTCTCTTCACTTATACTGTTCACCTGTTAACATGTCCAATGTATATTAAACCATCAGGGGAACACACTCTCCTCACTGATACTGTTCACCTGGTGACATGTCCCGTCAGTATTAAACCATCTGGTAAACACACTCTCTTCACTTCTCCTGTTCAATCGGTAACATCACCCGTGAATATTAAACCACCAGGGAAACACCATCTCCGCACTTATAGTGTTCACATGGTAACATGTCCCGTGAAGATTAAACAATCAAAGGAACGCACTCTCCTCACTTATACAGTTCATCTGGTAACATGTCCTGTTTGCATTCAACCATTAGCGGAACACACTCTCCTCGCTTATACAGTTCACTTGGTAACATGTCCCGTGCGTATTAAACCATCAGGGGAACACACTCTCCTCACTTATACTGTTCATCTGGTGACATGTCCTGTTTGCATTAAACCATCAGGGGTACACACTCTCCTCACTTATACTGTTCACCTGGTAACATGTCCCGTGCGTATTAAACCATCAGGGGAACAGACTCTCCTCACTTATACAGTTCACTTGGTAACATGTCCCGTGCGTAATAAACCATCAGGGGAACACACTCTCCTCACTTATACTGTTCATCTGGTGACATGTCCTGTTTGCATTAAACCATCAGGGGAACACACTCTCCTCACTTATACTGTTCACCTGGTAACATGTCCAGTGCGTATTAAACCATCAGGGGAACACACTCTCCTCACTTATACTGTTCTCCTGGTGACATGTCCCGTCAGTATTAAACAATCAGGGGAACAAACTCTCCTCACTTATACTGTTCACATGGTGACATGTCCCGTCAGTATTAAACAATCAGGGGAACACACTCTCCTCACTTACACTGTTCACATGGTTACATGTCCCGTCAGTATTAAACAATCAGGGGAACACACTCTCCTCACTTACACTGTTCACCTGGTAACATGTCCCGTGTTTATTAAACTATCAGGGGAACACACTCTCCTCACTTATACTGTTCACCTGGTGACATGTCCTGTGTTTATTAAACTATCAGGGGAACATACTCTCCTCACTTATACTGTTCACCTGGTGACATGTCCTGTGTTTATTAAACTATCAGGGGAACACACTCTCCTCACTTATACTGTTCACCTGGTGACATGTCCTGTGTTTATTAAACTATCAGGGGAACACACTCTCCTCACTTATACTGTTCACCTGGTAACATGTCCCGTGCGTATTAAACCATCAGGGGAACAGACTCTCCTCACTTATACAGTTCACTTGGTAACATGTCCCGTGCGTAATAAACCATCAGGGGAACACACTCTCCTCACTTATACTGTTCATCTGGTGACATGTCCTGTTTGCATTAAACCATCAGGGGAACACACTCTCCTCACTTACACTGTTCACCTGGTAACATGTCCAGTGCGTATTAAACCATCAGGGGAACACACTCTCCTCACTTATACTGTTCTCCTGGTGACATGTCCCGTCAGTATTAAACAATCAGGGGAACAAACTCTCCTCACTTATACTGTTCACATGGTGACATGTCCCGTCAGTATTAAACAATCAGGGGAACACACTCTCCTCACTTACACTGTTCACATGGTGACATGTCCCGTCAGTATTAAACAATCAGGGGAACACACTCTCCTCACTTACACTGTTCACCTGGTAACATGTCCCGTGTTTATTAAACTATCAGGGGAACACACTCTCCTCACTTATACTGTTCACCTGGTGACATGTCCTGTGTTTATTAAACTATCAGGGGAACACACTCTCCTCACTTATACTGTTCACCTGGTGACATGTCCTGTGTTTATTAAACTATCAGGGGAACACACTCTCCTCACTTATACTGTTCACCTGGTGACATGTCCTGTGTTTATTAAACTATCAGGGGAACACACTCTCCTCACTTATACTGTTCACCTGGTAACATGTCCTGTGTATATTAAAAACTATCAGGGGAACACACTCTCCTCACTTATACTGTTCACCTGGTAACATGTCCCGTGTGCATTAAACAATCAGTAGAACACACTCTCCTCAATTATACTGTTCACCGGGGAACATGTCCTGTGTATATTAAACCATCAGGGGAACACAGTCTCCTCACTTATACTGTTCACCTGGTAACATGTCCCGTGTGTATTAAACAATCAGGGGAACACACTATCCTCACTTATACTGTTCACCTGGTAACATGTCCCGTGTGCTTTAAACAATCAGGGGAACACACTCTCCTCACTTATACTGTTCACCTGGTGACATGTCCCGTGTATATTAAACAATCAGGGGAACACACTCTCCTCACTTATCCTGTTCACCTGGTAACATGTCTGCTGTGCATTAAACAATAAGGGGAACACACTCTCCTCTCTTATATTGTTTACCTGGTAACATGTCCCGTGTGCATTAAACCATCAGGGGAACACACTCTCCTCACTTATACTGTTCACCTGGTAACATGTCCCGTTTGCATTAAACAATCAGGGGAACACACTCTCCTCACTTATACTGTTCACCTGGTGACATGTCCCGTGTACATTAAACCATCAGGGGAACACACTCTCCTCACTTATATTCTTCACCTGGTAACATGTCCTGTGTATATTAAACCATCAGGGGAACACACTCTCCTCACTTATACTGTTCACCTGGTAACATGTCCCGTGTTTATTAAACCATCAGGGGAACACAATCTCTTCACTGACACTGTTCACCTGGTAACATGTCCCGTGTATGTTAAATCATCAGGGGAACACACTCTCCTCAATTATGGTGTTCACCTTGTAACATATCCCGTGTGTATTAAACCATCAGGGGAACACACTCTCCTCACTTATACTGTTCACCTGGTAAGATATCCTGCGTGTATTAAACCATCAGGGGAACACACTCTCCTCACATATACTGTTCACCTGGTAACTTGTCCCGTGTGTATTAAACCATCAGGGGAACACACTCTCCTCACTTATACAGTTCACCGGGGAACATGTCCTGTGTATATTAAACCATCAGGTTGACACACTCTCCTCACTTATACTGTTCAACTGGTAACATGTCCCGTGTGCATGAAACTGTCAGGGGTACACAGTCTCCTAACTTATACAGTTCACCTGGTAACATGTCCTGTGTATATTAAACCATCAGGTTCACACACTCTCCTCACTTATACTGTTCACCTGGCAACATGTCCTGTGTATATTTAACCATCAGGGGAACACTCTCTCTTCACTTATACTGTTCACCTAGTAACATGTCCCGTGTTTATTAAACCATCAGGGCAACACACTCTCCTCACTTATACTGTTCACCTGGTAACATGTCCCGTGTATATTAAACCATCAGGGGAACACAATCTCCTCACTTATACTGTTCACCTGGTAACATGTCCTGTGTATATTAATCCATCAGGGGAACACACTCTCCTCACTTACACTGTTCACCTGGTAACATGTCCCGTGTATATTTAACCATCAGGGGAACACTCTCTCTTCACTTATACTGTTCACCTAGTAACATGTCCCGTGTTTATTAAACCATCAGGGCAACACACTCTCCTCACTTATACTGTTCACCTGGTGACATGTCACGTGTATATTAAACCATCAGGGGAACACAATCTCCTCACTTATACTGTTCACCTGGTAACATGTCCCGTGTATTTTAAACAATCAGGGGAACACACTCTCCTCACTTATACTGTTCACCTGGTAACATGTCTGGTGTGCATTAAACAATAAGGGGAACACACTCTCCTCTCTTATATTGTTTACCTGGTAACATGTCCCGTGTATATTAAACAATCAGGGGAACACAATCTCCTCACATATACTGTTCACCTGGTAACATGTCCCGTGTGCATTAAACAATCAGTAGAACACACTCTCCTCAATTATACTGTTCACCGGGGAACATGTCCTGTGTATATTAAACCATCAGGGGAACACACTCTCCTCACTTATACTGTTCACCTGGTAACATGTCCCGTGTGCATTAAACAATCAGTAGAACACACTCTCCTCAATTATACTGTTCACCGGGGAACATGTCCTGTGTATATTAAACCATCAGGGGAACACAGTCTCCTCACTTATACTGTTCACCTGGTAACATGTCCCGTGTGTATTAAACAATCAGGGGAACACACTCTCCTCACTTATACTGTTCACCTGGTAACATGTCCCGTGTGCTTTAAACAATCAGGGGAACACACTCTCCTCACTTATACTGTTCACCTGGTAACATGTCCCTTGTGCATTAAACAATCAGGGCAACACACTCTCCTCACTTATACTGTTCACCTGGTAACATGTCCCGTGTATATTAAACAATCAGGGGAACACACTCTCCTCTCTTATATTGTTTACCTGGTAACATGTCCTGTGTGCATTAAACAATCAGGGTAAGATACTCTCCTCACTTATACTGTTCACCTGGTAACATGTCAACTGTGCATTAAACCTTCAGGGGAACACACTCTCCTCACTTGTACTGTTCACCTGGTAACATGTCAAATGTGCATTAAACGTTCAGGGGAACACACTCTCCTCACTTATACTGTTCACCTGGTAACATGTCCCGTTTGCATTAAACAATCAGGGTAAGATACTCTCCTCACTTATACTGTTCACCTGGTAACATGTCCCGTGTGCATTAAACTATCAGGGGAACACACTCTCCTCAATTAAACTGTTCACCTGGTGACATGTCCCGTGTATATTAAACCATCAGGGGAACACTATCTCCTCACTTGTACTGTTCACCTCGTAACATGTCCCGTGTATGTTAAACCATCATGGGAACACACTCCCCTCACTGATACTGTTCACCTGGTAACATGTCCCGTGTTTATTAAACAATCAGTGGAACACACACTCCTCACTTATACTGTTCACCTGGTAACATGTCCCGTGTATATTAAACCATCAGGGGAACATACTCACCTCACTTATTGAGTTCAGCTGGTGACATGTCCCGTGTATATTAAACCATCAGGGGAACACATTCTCCTCACTTATACTGTTCACCTTGTAACATATCCCGTGTGTATTAAACCATCAGGGGAACACACTCTCCTCACTTATACTGTTCACCTGGTAACATGTCCTGTGTATATTAAACCATCATGGGAACACTCTCTCTTCACTTATACTTTTCACCTGGTAACATGTCCCGTGTTTATTATACAATCACTGGAACACAGTCTCCTCACTTATACTGTTCATCTGGTAACATGTCCTGTGTATATTTTACCATCAGGGGAACTCTCTCTCTTCACTTATACTGTTCACCTAGTAACATGTCCCGTGTTTATTAAACCATCAGGGCAACACACTCTCCTCACTTATACTGTTCACCTGGTGACATGTCCCGTGTATATTAAACCATCTGGGGAACACTATCTCCTCACTTATACTGTTCACCTGGTGACATGTCACGTGTATATTAAACCATCAGGGGAACACAATCTCCTCACTTATACTGTTCACCTGGTAACATGTCCTGTCTATATTAAACCATCAGGGGAACACACTCTCCTCACTTATACTGTTCACCTGGTAACATGTCCCGTATATGTTAAACCATCAGGGGAACACACTCTCCTCACTTATACTGTTCACCTGGGAACATGTCCCGTGTATATTAAACCATCAGGGGAACACACTCTCCTCACTTATACTGTTCACCTGGTAACATGTCCCGTGCGTGTTAAACAATCAGGGGAACACTCTCTCCTCACTTATACTGTTCACCTGGTAACATGTCCTGTGTGCATTAAACAATCATGGGAACACACTCTCCTCACTTATACTTATCACCAGGTAACATGTCAACTGTGCATTAAACAATAAGGGGAACACGCTCTCCTCACCTATGCTGTTTACCTGGTAACAAGTCCCATGTGCATTAATCCTTCAGGGGAACACACTCTCCTCACTTATACTGTTCACCTGGTAACATGTCCCGTGTGTATTAAACCATCAGGGGAACACACTCTCCTCACTTATACTGTTCACCTGGTAACATGTCCCGTGCGTGTTAAACAATCAGGGGAACACACTTTCCTCACTTATACAGTTCACCTGGTAACATGTCCCGTGTGTATTAAACAATCAGGGGAACTCACTCTCCTCACTTATGCAGTTCATCTGGTAACATGTCCTGTGTATATTAAACCATCAGGGGAACACACTCTCCTCATTTATACTGTTCACCTGGTAACATGTCTCGTTCGTATTAAACCATCAGGGGAACACACTCTCCTCACTTATACTGTTCACCTGGTAACATGTCCTGTTCATATTAAACCATCAGGGGAACATACTCCCCTCACTTATACTGTTCACCTGGTGACATGTCCCGTGTATATTAAACCATCAGCGGAACACACTCTCCTCACTTATACTCTTCACCTGGTGACATGTCCCGTGTACATTAAACCATCAGGGGAACACACTCTCCTCACTTATAGTGTTCACCTGGAAAAATGTCCTGTGTATATTAAACCATCAGGGGAAAATAATCTCCTCACTTATACTGTTCACCTGGCAACATGTCCCGTGAATATTAAACCATCAGGGAAACACACTCTCCTCACTTATACTGTTCACCTGGTAACATGTCCCGTGAATATTAAAACATCAGGGAAACACACTCTCCTCACTTATACTGTTCATCTGTTAACATGTCCCGTGAATATTAAACCATCAGGGGAACACACTCTCAATTATTATACAGTTCACCTGGTAACATGTCCCGTGAATATTAAACCATCAGGGAAAAGCACTCTCCTCACTTATACTGTTCATCTGGAAACATGTCCCGTGAAGGTTAAACAATCAGGGGAACACAGTCTCCTCACTTATACTGTTCACCTGGTAACATGTCCCGTCAGTATTAAACAATCAGGGGAACACACTCTCCTCACTTAGACCTTTCACCTGGTAACATGTCCCATGTATATTAAACCATCAGGGGAACACACTCTCCTCACTTATACTGTTCACCTGGTGACATGTCCAGTCAGTATTAAACCATCAGGGGAACACACTCTCTTCACTTATACTGTTCACCTCGTAACATGTCCCATGTATATTAAACAATCAGGGGAACACACTCTCCTCACTTATACTGTTCACCTGGTGAAATGTCCCGTCAGTATTAAACAATCAGGGGAACACACTCTCCTCACTTATACTGTTCACCTGTTGACATGTCCCGTGTATATTAAACCATCAGGGGAACGCACTCTCCTCACTTATACTGTTCACATGGTAACATGTCCCATGAAGATTAAACAATCAAAGGAACAAACTCTCCTCACTTATACAGTTCATCTGGTGACATGTCCTGTTCGCATTCAACCATCAGGGGAACACACTCTCCTCGCTTATACAGTTCACTTGATAACATGTCCCGTGCGTATTAAACCATCAGGGGAACACACTCTCCTCACTTTTACAGTTCTCTTGGTAACATGTCCCGTGCGTATTAAACCATCAGGGGAACACAGTCTCCTCACTTATACTGTTCATCTGTTGACATGTCCAGTTTGCATTAAACCATCAGGGGAACACACTCTCCTCATTTAAACTGCTCATCAGGTAACATGTCCCTTGCATATTAAACCATCAGGGGAACACACTCTCCTCACTTATACTGTTAACCTGGTGACATGTCCCGTCAGTATTAAACCATCAGGGGAACACATTCTCCTCACTTATACTTTTCACCTGGTGACACGTCCCGTGCATGTTAAACCATCAGGGGAACACACTCTCTTCACTTATACTGTTCACCTGGTGACACGTCCCGTGCATGTTAAACCATCAGGGGAACACACTCTCCTCACTTCTCCTGTTCACCTGGTATCATGTCCCTTGTATATTAAACCATCAGGGGAACACATTCTCCTCACTTACACTGTTCACATGGTAACATGTCCCGTGAAGATTAAACAATCAAGGGAACACAATCTCCTCACTTACACTGTTCATCTGGTGACATGTCCTGTTTGCATTAAACCATCGGGGGAACACATTCTCCTCACTTACACTGTTTACATGGTAACATGTCCCATGAACATTAAACAATCGGGGGAACACACTCTCCTCACTTATGCTGTTCATCTGGTGACATGTCCTGTGTGTATTAAAACATCAGGGAAACACACTCTCCTCACTTATACTGTTCACATGGTAACATGTCCCGTGAAGATTAAACAATCAAGGGAACACACTCTCCTCACTTACACTGTTCATCTGGTGACATGTCCTGTTTGCATTAAACCATCAGGGGAACACATTCTCCTCACTTACACTGTTCACATGGTAACATGTCCCATGAACATTAAACAATCATGGGAAAAAACTCTCCTCACTTATACTGTTCATCTGGTGACATGTCCTGTGTGTATTAAACCATCAGGGGAACACACTCTCCTCACTTATACTGTTCACCTGGTAACATGTCCCGTCACTATTAAACAATCAGGGGAACACACTCTCCTCACTTATACTGTTCACCTGGTCACATGTCCCGTGTATATTAAATCATCAGGGGAACACACTCTCCTCACTTATACTGTTCACCTGGGGAAATGTCCCGACAGTATTAAACCATCAGGGGAACACACTCTCCTCACTTATACTGATCACCTGGTGACGTCTCCCGTCAGTATTAAACCATCAGGGGAAGACACTCTCCTCCCTTTTCTGTACACCTGGTAACATGTCCGGTGTGTATTAAACCATCAGGGGGAACTCACTCTCCTCACTTATTCTGTTCACCTGGTAACATGTCCCCTGCGTATTTAACCATCCGGGGAACACAATCTCCTCCCTTAAACTGTTCACATGGTGACATGTCCCGTCAGTATTAAACAATCAGGGGAACACACTCTCCTCACTTATACTGTTTACCTGTTGACATGTCCTGTGTTTATTAAACCATCATGGGAACACACTGTCCTCACTTAAACTGTTCACGTGGTGACATGTCTCGTTGTATTAAACAATCTGGGGAACACACTCTCCTCACTTATACTGTTTATCTGGTAACATGTCCCGTGTGTATTAAACCATCAGGGGAACACACTCTCTTCAATTATACTGTTCACCTGGTAACATGTCCCAAGTATATTAAACCATCAGGGGAACACACTCTCTTCACTTATACTGTTCACCTGGTAACATGTCTCGTGCATATTAAACCATCAGGGGAAAGCACTCTCCTCACTTATACTGTTCATCTGGTAACATGTCCCGTGTGTATTAAACAATCAGGGCAACTCACTCTCCTCACTTATACTGTTCACCTGGTAACATTTCCTGTGCGTGTTAAACCATCAGGGGAACACTATCTCCTCACTTATACTGTTCACCTGGTGACATGTCCCGTCAGTATTAAACAATCAGGGGAACACAATCTCCTCACTTCTACTCTTCACCTGGTGACACGTCCCGTGCATGTTAAACCATCAGGGGAACACACTCTCCTCACTTATAATGTTCACCTGGTATCATGTCCCTTGTATATTAAACCATCAGGGGAACACATTCTCCTCACTTATGCTGTTCTCCTGGTATCATGTCCTGTGTATATTAAACCATCAGGGGAATACTCTCTCCTCACTTCTACTGTTCACCTGTTGACATGTCCTGTTTGTATTAAACCATCAGGGCAACACACTCTCCTCACTTATGCAGTTCATCTGGTAACATGTCCTGTGTATATTAAACCATCAGGGGAACACACTCTCCTCATTTATACTGTTCACCTGGTAACATGTCTCGTTCGTATTAAACCATCAGGGGAACACACTCTCCTCACTTATACTGTTCACCTGGTAACATGTCCTGTTCATATTAAACCATCAGGGGAACATACTCCCCTCACTTATACTGTTCACCTGGTGACATGTCCCGTGTATATTAAACCATCAGCGGAACACACTCTCCTCACTTATACTCTTCACCTGGTGACATGTCCCGTGTACATTAAACCATCAGGGGAACACACTCTCCTCACTTATACTGTTCACCTGGAAAAATGTCCTGTGTATATTAAACCATCAGGGGAAAATAATCTCCTCACTTATACTGTTCACCTGGCAACATGTCCCGTGAATATTAAACCATCAGGGAAACACACTCTCCTCACTTATACTGTTCACCTGGTAACATGTCCCGTGAATATTAAAACATCAGGGAAACACACTCTCCTCACTTATACTGTTCATCTGTTAACATGTCCCGTGAATATTAAACCATCAGGGGAACACACTCTCCTCAATTATACAGTTCACCTGGTAACATGTCCCGTGAATATTAAACCATCAGGGAAAAGCACTCTCCTCACTTATACTGTTCATCTGGAAACATGTCCCGTGAAGGTTAAACAATCAGGGGAACACAGTCTCCTCACTTATACTGTTCACCTGGTAACATGTCCCGTCAGTATTAAACAATCAGGGGAACACACTCTCCTCACTTAGACCTTTCACCTGGTAACATGTCCCATGTATATTAAACCATCAGGGGAACACACTCTCCTCACTTATACTGTTCACCTGGTGACATGTCCAGTCAGTATTAAACCATCAGGGGAACACACTCTCTTCACTTATACTGTTCACCTGGTAACATGTCCCATGTATATTAAACCATCTGGGGAACACACTCTCCTCACTTATACTGTTCACCTGGTGAAATGTCCCGTCAGTATTAAACAATCAGGGGAACACACTCTCCTCACTTATACTGTTCACCTGTTGACATGTCCCGTGTATATTAAACCATCAGGGGAACGCACTCTCCTCACTTATACTGTTCACATGGAAACATGTCCCATGAAGATTAAACAATCAAAGGAACAAACTCTCCTCACTTATACAGTTCATCTGGTGACATGTCCTGTTTGCATTCAACCATCAGGGGAACACACTCTCCTCGCTTATACAGTTCACTTGGTAACAAGTCCCGTGCGTATTAAACCATCAGGGGAACACACTCTCCTCACTTTTACAGTTCTCTTGGTAACATGTCCCGTGCGTATTAAACCATCAGGGGAACACAGTCTCCTCACTAATACTGTTCATCTGGTGACATGTCCAGTTTGCATTAAACCATCAGGGGAACACACTCTCCTCACTTATACTGTTCACCTGGAAACATGTCCCTTGCATATTAAACCATCAGGGGAACACACTCTCCTCACTTATACTGTTAACCTGGTGACATGTCCCGTCAGTATTAAACCATCAGGGGAACACATTCTCCTCACTTATACTTTTCACCTGGTGACACGTCCCGTCAGTATTAAACCATCAGGGGAACACTCTCTCCTCACTTAAACTGATCACTTGGTAACATGTCCCGTGTGTATTAAACAGTCAGGGGAACACACTCTCCTCACTTATACTGTTCACCTGGTAACATGTCTGCTGTGCATTAAACAATAAGGGGAACACACGCTCCTCTCTTATATTGTTTACCTGGTAGCATGTCCCGTGTACATTAAACTATCAGGCGAACACACTCTCCTCACTTATACTGTTCACCTGGAAACATGTCCCGTGTGCATTAAACAATCAGGGGAGCACACTCTCCTCACTTGTACTGTTCAACTGGTAACATGTCAAATGTGCATTAAACCATCAGGGGAACACACTCTCCGCACTTATACTGTTCACCTGGTAACATGTCCCGTGTGCATTAAACAATCAGGGTAAGATACTCACCTCACTTAAACTGTTCACCTGGTAACATGTCCCGTGTGCATTAAACTATCAGGGGAACACACTCTCCTCAGTTAAACTGTTCTCCTGTTAACATGTCCCTTTTATATTAAACCATCAGGTGAACACACTCTCCTCACTTATACTGTTCACCTTGTGACATGTCCCGTGAACATTAAACCATCTGGTGAACACACTCTCCTCACTTATGTTGTTCACCTGGTAACATGTCCTGTGTGTATTAAACCATCAGGGGAACACACTCTCCTCACTTATACTGTTCACCTTGTGACATGTCCCGTGAACATTAAACCATCTGGTGAACACACTCTCCTCACTTATGTTGTTCACCTGGTAACATGTCCTGTGTGTATTAAACCATCAGGGGAACACACTCTCCTCACTTATACTGTTCACCTGCTGACATGTCCCGGGTGTATTAAACCATCAGGGGAACACTATCTCCTCACTTCTACTGTTCACCTGGTAACATGTCCCGTGTATATTAAACCATCAGGGGAACACAATCTCCTCACTTATACTGTTCACCTGGTGACATGTCCCGTGTATATTAAACCATCAGGGGAACACACTCTCCTCACTTATACTGTTCACCTGGTGACATGTCCCGTGTATATTAAACCATCAGGGGAACACAATCTCCTCACTTACACGGTTCACCTGGTAACATGTCCCGTGTATATTAAACCATCAGGGGAACACACTCTCCTCACTTATACTGTTCACCTGGTGACATGTCCCGTGTATATTAAACCATCAGGGGAACACAATCTCCTCACTTATACTGTTCACCTGGTGACATGTCCCGTGTATATTAAACCATCAGGGGAACACACTCTCCTCACTTATACTGTTCACCTGGTGACATGTCCCGTGTATATTAAACCATCAGGGGAACACAATCTCCTCACTTACACGGTTCACCTGGTAACAAGTCCCGTGAATATTAAACCATCAGGGGAACACACTCTCCCACTTATACTGTTCACCTGGTAACATGTCCTGTGTGTATTAAACAATCAGTGGAACACATTCTCCTCACTTATACTGTTCACCTGGTAACATGTCAACTGTGCATTAAACAATAATGGGAACACACTCTCCTCACTTATACTGTTCACGTGCTAACATGTCCCGTGTATATTAAACCATCAGGGGAACACACTCTTCTCACTTATAATGTTCACCTAGTAACATGTCCCTTGTGCATTAAACAATCAGGGGAACACACTCTCCTCACTTATACTGTTCTCCTGGTAACATATCCTGTGTGTATTAAACCATCAGGGGAACACGCGCTCCTCACTTATACTGTTCACCTGGTAACATGTCAACTGTGCATTAAACAATAATGGGAACACACTCTCCTCACTTATACAGTTCACCTGGTAACATGTCCCGTGTTTATTAAACCATCAGGGGAACACACTCTCCTCACTTATACAGTTCACCGGGGAACATGTCCCGTGTTTATTAAACCATCAGGGGAACACACTCTCCTCACTTATAATGTTCACCTAGTAACATGTCCCTTGTGCATTAAACAATCAGGGGAACACACTCTCCTCACTTATACTGTTCACCTGGTAACATCTCCCGTGTGCATTGAACCATCAGGGGAACACACTCTCCTCACTTATACTGTACACCTGGTAACATGTCCCGTGTGTATTTAACCATCAGGGGAACACGCTCTCCTCACGTACACTGTTCCCCTGGTAACATGTCCCGTGTGCATTAAACCATCAGGGGAACACACACTCCTCATGTATACTGTTCCCCTGTTAACATGTCCCGTGTGCATTAAACCATCAGGGGAACACACTCTCCTCACTTACACTGTTCCCCTGGTAACATGTCCCGTGTGCATTAAACCATCAGGGGAACACACTCTCTTCACGTATACTGTTCCCCTGGTATCATGTCCCGTGTTCATTAAACAATCAGGGGAACATTCTCTCCTCACTTATACTGTCCACCTGGTAACATGTCCCGTGTATATTAAACCATCAGGGGAACACACTCTGCTCACTTATACTGTTCACCTGGTAACATGTCCTGTGTATATTAAACCATCAGGGGAACTCACTCTCTTCACTTATTGAGTTCACCTGGTGACATGTCCCGTGTGCATTAAACAATCAGGGGAACACACTCTGCTCAATTATACTGTTCACCTGGTAACATGTCCCGTGTGCATTAAACCATCAGGGGAACACACTCTCTTCACTTATACTGTTCACCGAGTAACATGTCCTGTTTATATTAAACCATCAGGGGAACACACTCTCCTAACTTATACTGTTCACCTGGTAACATGTCCCGTGCGTAGTAAACCATGAGGGGAACACACTCTCCTCACTTCTACTCCTCACCTGGTAACATGTCCCGTGTATATTAAACCATCAGGGGAACACACTCTCCTCACTTATAGTGTTCACCAGGTAACAAGTCCTGTGTACATTAAACAATCAGGGGAACACACTCTCCTCACTTATAATGTTCACCTGGTAACATGTCCTGTGTGCATTAAACAATCAGGGGAAAACACTCTCCTCACTTATACTGTTCACCTGGTAACATGTCCCGTCAGTATTAAACAATCAGGGGAACACACTCTCCTCACTTATAATGTTCACCTGGTAACATGTCCTGTGTGCATTAAACAATCAGGGGAAAACACTCTCCTCACTTATACTGTTCACCTGGTAACATGTCCTGTTTGCATTAAACAATCAGGGGAACACACTCTCCTCACTTATACTGTTCACCTGGTAACATGTCCCGTCAGTATTAAACAATCAGGGGAACACACTCTCCTCACTTAGACCTTTCACCTGGTAACATGTCCCATGTATATTAAACCATCAGGGGAATGCACTCTCCTCACTTATACTGTTCACCTGGTGACATGTCCAGTCAGTATTAAACCATCAGGGGAACACACTCTCTTCACTTATACTGTTCACCTGGTAACATGTCCCATGTATATTAAACCATCTGGGGAACACCCTCTCCTCACTTATACTGTTCACCTGGTGACATGTCCCGTCAGTATTAAACAATCAGGGGAACACACTCTCCTCACTTATACTGTTCACCTGTTGACATGTCCCGTGTATATTAAACCATCAGGGGAAGGCACTCTCCTCACTTATACTGTTCACATGGTAACATGTCCCATGAAGATTAAACAATCAAAGGAACAAACTCTCCTCACTTATACAGTTCATCTGGTGACATGTCCTGCTGGCATTCAACCATCAGGGGAACAAACTCTCCTCACTTATACTGTTCATCTGGTAACATGTCCAGTTTGCATTAAACCATCAGGGGAACACACTCTCCTCACTTAAACTGCTCATCAGGTAACATGTCCCTTGCATATTAAACCATCAGGGGAACACACTCTCCTCACTTATACTGTTCACCTGGTGACACGTCCCGTCAGTATTAAACCATCAGGGGAACACATTCTCCTCACTTATACTTTTCACCTGGTGACACGTCCCGTCAGTATTAAACCATCAGGGGAACACTCTCTCCTCACTTAAACTGATCAGTTGGTAACATGTCCCGTGTGTATTAAACAATCAGGGGAACACACTCTCCTCACTTATACTGTTCACCTGGTAACGTGTCTGCTGTGCATTAAACAATAAGGGGAACACACGCTCCTCTCTTATATTGTTTACCTGGTAGCATGTCCCGTGTGCATTAAACCATCAGGGGAACACACTCTCCTCACTTATACTGTTCACCTGGAAACATGTCCCGTGTGCATTAAACAATCAGGGGAGCACACGCTCCTCACTTGTACTGTTCAACTGGTAACATGTCAAATGTGCATTAAACCATCAGGGGAACACACTCTCCGCACTTATACTGTTCACCTGGTAACATGTCCCGTGTGCATTAAACTATCAGGGGAACACACTCTCCTCAGTTAAACTGTTCTCCTGGTAACATGTCCTGTGTATATTATACCATCAGGTGAACACACTCTCCTCACTTATACAGTTCACCTGGTAACATGTCCCTTTTAGATTAAACCATCAGGTGAACACACTCTCCTCACTTATACTGTTCACCTTGTGACATGTCCCGTGAACATTAAACCATCTGGTGAACACACTCTCCTCACTTATGATGTTCACCTGGTAACATGTCCTGTGTATATTAAACCATCAGGGGAACACACTCTCCTCACTTAAACTGTTCACCTGGTGACATGTCCCGTGTGTATTAAACCATCAGGGGAACACATTCTCCTCACTTATACTGTTCACCTGGTAACATGTCCCGTGTATATTAAACCATCAGGGGAACATACTCTCCGCACTTTTTGAGTTCAGCTGGTGACATGTCCCGTGTATATTAAACAATCAGGGGAACACAGTCTCCTCACTTATAATGTTCACCTGGCAACATGTCCCGTGTGCATTAAACAATCAGGGGAACATACTCTCCTCACTTATAATGTTCACCTATTAACATGTCCCTTGTGCATTAAACAATCAGGGGAACACACTCTCCTCACTTATACTGTTCTCCTGGTAACATATCCTGTGTGTATTAAACCATCAGGGGAACACGCGCTCCTCACATATACTGTTCACCTGGTAACTTGTCCCGTGTGTATTAAACCATCAGGGGAACACACTCTCCTCACTTATACTGTTCACCTGGTAACATCTCCCGTGTGCATTGAACCATCAGGGGAACACACTCTCCTCACTTATACTGTTCACCTGGTAACATCTCCCGTGTGCATTAAACAATCAGGGGAACACACTCTCCTCACTTATACTGTTCACCTGGTAACATCTCCCGTGTGCATTAAACTATCAGGGGAACACACTCTCTTCACTTACACTGTTCACCTGGTGACATGTCCCATGAATATTGAACCAAAAGGGGAACACACTCACCTCACTTATACTGTTCACCTGATAACATGTCCCGTGTATATTAAACAATCAGGGGAACACACTCTCCTCACTTATACTGTTCACCTGGTAACATGTCCTGTGTATATTAAACCATCAGCGGAACACACTCTCCTCACTTAATATGTTCACCTGGTAACATGTCCCGTGTGCATTAAACCATCAGGGGAACACACTCACCTCACTTATACTGTTCACCTGATAACATGTCCCGTGTATATTAAACAATCAGGGGAACACACTCTCCTCACTTATACTGTTCACCTGGTAACATGTCCTGTGTATATTAAACCATCAGCGGAACACACTCTCCTCACTTATACTGTTCACCTGGAAAAATGTCCCGTGTGCATTAAACAATCAGTAGAACACACTCTCCTCAATTATACTGTTGACCTGGTAACATGTCCCGTGTGAATTAAACCATCAGGGGAACACACTCTCCTCCCTTATACTGTTCAACTGGTAACATGTCCCGTGTGCATTAAACGATCTGGGGAACACACTCTCCTCACTTATACTGTTCACCTGGTAACATGTCCCGTGTGCATTAAACAATCAGGGTAAGATACTCTCCTCACTTATACTGTTCACCTGGTAACATGTCCCGTGTGCATTAAACTATGAGGGGAACACACTCTCCTCACTTATACTGTTCACCTGGTAACATTTCCTGTGTATATTATACCATCAGGTGAACACACTCTCCTCACTTATACAGTTCACCTGGTAACATGTCCCGTTTATTTTAAACCATCAGGTGAACACACTCTCCTCACTTCTTCTGTTCACCTGGTAACATGTCCTGTGTATATTAAACCATCAGGGGAACACACTCTCCTCACTTATACTGTTCACCTGGTGACATGTCCCGGGTGTATTAAACCATCAGGGGAACACTATCTCCTCACTTATACTGTTCACGTTGGTGACATGTCCCGGGTGTATTAAACAATCAGGGGAACACACTCTCCTCACTTATACTGTTCACCTGGTAACATGTCCCGTGTTTATTAAACCATCAGGGCAACACACTCTCCTCACTTATACTGTTCACCTGGTGACATGTCCCGTGTATATTAAACCATCAGGGGAACACAATCTCCTCACTTACACTGTTCACCTGGTAACATGTCCCGTGTATGTTAAACCATCATGGGAACACACTCTCCTCACTTATACTGTTCACGTGCTAACATGTCCCGTGAATATTAAACCATCAGGGGAACACACTCTCCCACTTATACTGTTCACCTGGTAACATGTCCCGTGTGTATTAAACAATCAGGGGAACACACTCTCCTCACTTATACTGTTCACCTGGTGACATGTCCCGTGTGCATTAAACCATCATGGGAACACACTCTCCTCACTTATACTGTTCACCTGGTAACATGTCCCGTGTGTATTAAACAATCAGGGGAACACACTCTCCTCACTTATACTGTTCACCTGGTAACATGTCCCATGTGTATTAAACAATCAGGGGAACACACTCTCCTCACTTATACTGTTCACCTGGTAACATGTCAACTGTGCATGAAACAATCAGGGGAACACACTCTCCTCACTTACACTGTTCACCTGGTGACATGTCCCATGTATATTGAACCAAAAGGGGAACACACTCACCTCCCTTATACTGTTCACCTGATAACATGTCCCGTGTATATTAAACAATCAGGGGAACACACTCTCCCCTCTTATATTGCTAACCTGGTAGCATGTCCCGTGTGCATTAAACCATCAGGGGAACACACTCTCCTCACTTATACTGTTCACCTGGAAAAATGTCCCGTGTGCATTAAACAATAAGGGGAACACACTCTCCCCTCTTATATTGCTAACCTGGTAGCATGTCCCGTGTGCATTAAACCATCAGGGGAACACACTCTCCTCACTTGTACTGTTCACCTGGTAACATGTCTGCTGTGCATTAAACCATCAGGGGAACACACTCTCCTCACTTATACTGTTCACCTGGTAACATGTCCCGTGTGCATTAAACCATCAGGGGAGCACACTCTCCTCACTTGTACTGTTCACCTGGTAACATGTCCCTTGTGCATTAAATAATCAGGGTAAGATACTCTCCTCACTTATACTGTTCACCTGGTAACATGTCCCGTGTGCATTAAACTGTTTGGGAACACACTCTCCTCACTTATACAGTTTACCTGGTAACATGTCCCGTTTATTTTAAACCATCAGGTGAACACACTCTCCTCACTTATACTGTTCACCTGGTGACATGTCCCGTGAACATTAAACCATCAGGGGAACACACTCTCCTCACTTATATTGTTCACCTGGTAACATGTCCTGTGTATGTTAAACCATCATGGGAACACACTCTACTCACTTATACTGTTCACGTGCTAACATGTCCCGTGAATATTAAACCATCAGAGGAACACACTCTCCCACTTAAACTGTTCACCTGGTATCATGTCCCGTGTATATTAATCCATCAGGGGAACATACTCTCCGCACTTTTTGAGTTCAGCTGGTGACATGTCCAGTGTATATTAAACAATCAGGGGAACACAGTCTCCTCACTTATAATGTTCACCTGGTAACATGTCCCTTGTGCATGAAACAATCAGGGGAACACTCTCTCGTCACTTATTCTGTTCACCTGGGAACATGTCCCGTGTATATTAAACAATCAGGGGAAAACACTCTCCTCACTTATAATGTTCACCTGGTAACATCTCCTGTGTGCATTAAACAATCAGGAGAACACACTCTCCTCACTTATACTGTTCACCTGGTAACATGTCCTGTGTGTATTAAACCATCAGCGGAACACACTCTCCTCACTTAATATGTTCACCTGGTAACATGTCCCGTGTGCATTAAACCATCAGGGGAACACACTCACCTCACTTATACTGTTCACCTGATAACATGTCCCGTGTATATTAAACAATCAGGGGAACACACTCTCCTCACTTATACTGTTCACCTGGTAACATGTCCTGTGTATATTAAACCATCAGCGGAACACACTCTCCTCACTTATACTGTTCACCTGGAAAAATGTCCCGTGTGCATTAAACAATCAGTAGAACACACTCTCCTCAATTATACTGTTCACCTGGTAACATGTCCCGTGTGAATTAAACCATCAGGGGAACACACTCTCCTCCCTTATACTGTTCAACTGGTAACATGTCCCGTGTGCATTAAACGATCTGGGGAACACACTCTCCTCACTTATACTGTTCACCTGGTAACATGTCCCGTGTGCATTAAACAATCAGGGTAAGATACTCTCCTCACTTATACTGTTCACCTGGTAACATGTCCCGTGTGTATTAAACCATCAGGGGAACACACTCTCCGCACTTAAACTGTTCACCTGGTAACATGTCCTGTGTATATTATACCATCAGGTGAACACACTCACCTCACTTATACAGTTCACCTGGTAACATGTCCCGTGTATATTAAACCATCAGGGGAACACTCTCTCCTCACTTATACAGTTCACCTGGTAACATGTCTGCTGTGCATTAAACAATAAGGGGAACACACTCTCCCCTCTTATATTGTTTACCTGGTAGCATGTCCCGTGTGCATTAAACCATCAGGGGAACACACTCTCCTCAATTATACTGTTCACCTGGTAACATGTCTGCTGTGCATTAAACCATCAGGGGAACACACTCTCCTCACTTATACTGTTCACCTGGTAACATGTCCCGTGTGCATTAAACCATCAGGGGAGCACACTCTCCTCACTTGTACTGTTCAACTGGTAACATGTCAACTGTGCATTAAACGATCTGGGGAACACACTCTCCTCACTTATACTGTTCACCTGGTAACATGTCCCGTGTGCATTAAACAATCAGGGTAAGATACTCTCCTCACTTATACTGTTCACCTGGTAACATGTTCCGTGTGCATTAAACTATTTGGGAACACACTCTCCGCACTTAAACTGTTCACCTGGTAACATGTCCTGTGTATATTATACCATCAGGTGAACACACTCTCCTCACTTATACAGTTCACCTGGTAACATGTCCCGTGTGCATTAAACAATCAGTAGAACACACTCTCCTCACTTATACAGTTCACCTGGTAACATGACCCGTTTATTTTAAACCATCAGGTGAACACACTCTCCTCACTTCTTCTGTTCACCTGGTGACATGTCCCGTGTGTATTAAACCATCTGGGGAACACACTCTCCTCACTTATATTGTTCACCTGGTAACATGTCCTGTGTATATTAAACCATCAGGGGAACACACTCTCCTCACTTATACTGTTCACCTGGTGACATGTCCCGGGTGTATTAAACCATCAGGGGAACACACTCTCCTCACTTATATTGTTCACCTGGTAACATGTCCTGTGTATATTATAGCATCAGGTGAACACACTCTCCTCACTTATACAGTTCACCTGGTAACATGTCCCGTTTATTTTAAACCATCAGGTGAACACACTCTCCTCACTTCTTCTGTTCACATGGTGACATGTCCCGTGTGTATTAAACCATCAGGGGAACACACTCTCCTCACTTATATTGTTCATCTGGTAACATGTCCTGTGTATATTAAACCATCAGGGGAACACACTCTCCTCACTTATACTGTTCACCTGGTGACATGTCCCGTGTGTATTAAACAATCAGGGGAACACTATCTCCTCACTTATACTGTTCACCTGGTGACATGTCCCGGGTGTATTAAACCATCAGGGGAACACACTCTCCTCACTTATACTGTTCACCTGGTGACATGTCCCGTGTATATTAAACCATCAGGGGAACACAATCTCCTCACTTACACTGTTCACCTGGTAACATGTCCCGTGTATGTTAAACCATCATGGGAACACACTCTCCTCACTTATACTGTTCACGTGCTAACATGTCCCGTGAATATTAAACCATCAGGGGAACACACTCTCCCACTTATACTGTTCACCTGGTAACATGTCCCATGTGTATTAAACAATCAGGGGAACACACTCTCTTCACTTATACTGTTCACCTGGTGACATGTCCCGTGTATATTAAACCATCAGGGGAACACAATCTCCTCACTTACACTGTTCACCTGGTAACATGTCCCGTGTATGTTAAACCATCATGGGAACACACTCTCCTCACTTATACTGTTCACGTGCTAACATGTCCCGTGAATATTAAACCATCAGGGGAACACACTCTCCTCACTTATACAGTTCACCTGGTGACATGTCCCGTGTGCATTAAACCATCATGGGAACACACTCTCCTCACTTATACTGTTCACGTGCTAACATGTCCCGTGAATATTAAACCATCAGGGGAACACACTCTCCCACTTATACTGTTCACCTGGTAACATGTCCCATGTGTATTAAACAATCAGGGGAACACACTCTCCTCACTTATACTGTTCACCTGGTAACATGTCAACTGTGCATGAAACAATCAGGGGAACACACTCTCCTCACTTACACTGTTCACCTGGTGACATGTCCCATGTATATTGAACCAAAAGGGGAACACACTCACCTCACTTATACTGTTCACCTGATAACATGTCCCGTGTATATTAAACAATCAGGGGAACACACTCTCCTCACTTACACTGTTCACCTGGTGACATGTCCCATGTATATTGAACCAAAAGGGGAACACACTCACCTCACTTATACTGTTCACCTGATAACATGTCCCGTGTATATTAAACAATCAGGGGAACACACTCTCCTCACTTATAATGTTCACCTGGTGACATGTCCCATTTATATTAAATCATCAGGGGAACACACTCACCTCACTTATACTGTTCACCTGGTGACATGTCCCATTTATATTAAATCATCAGGGGAACACACTCTCCTCACTTCCAGAAATCACCAGGTAACATGTCCCATGTATATTAAACCCTCAGGGGAACACGCTCTCCTCAGTTATACTGTTCACCTGGTAACATGTCCCGTGAGTATTAAACAATCAGGGGAACTCTAACAGCTCTCTTAAACAGTTCACCTGGTAACATGTCCCGTGTGCATTAAACAATCTGGGGAACACACTCTGCTCACTTTTACTTTTCACCTGGTAACATGTTCCATGTATGTTAAACCATCAGGGGAACACACTCTCCTCACTTACACTGTTCACCTGGTGACATGTCCCGTGTATATTAACCAATCAGGGGAACACACTCTCCTCACTTATACTGTTCACCTGGTAACATGTCCCGTGTGTATTAAACCATCAGGGGAACACACTCTCCTGACTTCCAGAAATCACCAGGTAACATGTACCATGTATATTAAACCCTCAGGGGAACACGCTCTCCTCACTTATACTGTTCACCTGGTATCATGTCCCGTGTGTATTAAACCATCAGGGGAACACAAACTCCTCACTTATACTGTTCACCTGGTAACATGCCCTGTGTATATTAAACCATCAGGGGAACACACTCTCCTCACTTACACGGTTCACCTGGTGACATGTCCCGTGTATATTAACCAATCAGGGGAACACACTCTCCTCACTTATACTGTTCACCTGGTGACATGTCCCATGTATATTAAACCATCAGGGGAACACACTCTCCTCACTTATACTGTTCATCTGGTAACATGTCCCGTGTGTATTTAACAATCAGGGGAACACACTCTGCTCACTTTTACTTTTCACCTGGTAACATGTTCCGTGTATGTTAAACCATCAGGGGAACACACTCTCCTCACTTACACTGTTCACCTGGTGACATGTCCCGTGTATATTAACCAATCAGGGGAACACACTCTCCTCACTTATACTGTTCACCTGGTAACATGTCCCGTGTGTATTAAACCATCAGGGGAACACACTCTCCTCACTTCCAGAAATCACCTGGTAACATGTTCCGTGTATGTTAAACCATCAGGGGAACACACTCTCCTCACTTACACTGTTCACCTGGTGACATGTCCCGTGTATATTAACCAATCAGGGGAACACACTCTCCTCACTTATACTGTTCACCTGGTGACATGTCCCGTGTGTATTTAACAATCAGGGGAACACACTCTCCTCACTTATACTGTTTGTCTGGTAACATGTCCCATGTGTATAAAATCATCAGGGGAACACACTCTCCTCACTTATACTGTTCATCTGGTAACATGTCCCGTGTGTATTTAACAATCAGGGGAACACACTCTCCTCACTTATACTGTTTGTCTGGTAACATGTCCCGTGTGTATAAAATCATCAGGGGAACACACTCTCCTCACTTATACTGTTCACCTGGTAACATGTCCCGTGTGCATTTAACAATCAGGGGAACACACTCTCCTCACTTATACTGTTCATCTGGTAACATGTCCCGTGTGTATTAAACCATCAGGGGAACACACTCTCCTCACCTATACAGTTCACCTGGTAACATGTCCCGTCAGAATTAAACAATCAGGGGAACTTAATCTCCTCACTTATACTGTTCACCTGGTAACATGTCCTATGTGTATTAAACAATCAGGGGAACACACTCTCCTCACTCAAACTGTTCACCTGGTAACATGTCCCATGTATATTAAACCATCAGGGGAACACGCTCTCCACACTTATACTGTTCACCCGGTAACATGTCCCGTGTGTATTAAACAGTCAGGGGAAGACACTCTCCTCACTTACACTGTTCACCTGGTAACATGTCCTGTGTATATTCAACAATCTGGGGAACACACTCTCCTCACTTATACTGTTCAACTGGTAACATGTCCCATGTATATTAAACCATCAGGGGAACACACTCTCCTCACTTATACTGTTCACCTGGTAACATGTCCCGTGTGTATTAAACCATCAGGGGAACAAACTCTCCTCACTTATACTGTTCCCCTGGGGACATGTCCTGTGTATATTCAACAATCTGGGGAACACACTCTCCTCACTTATACTGTTCACCTGCTAAGATGTCCCGTGTATATTAAACCATCAGGGGAACACACTCTCTTAACTTATACTGTTCACCTTCTAACATGTCCTGTTTCTATTAAACAATCAGGGGAACACACTCTCCGCACTTATACTGTTCACCTGGTAACATGTCCCGTGTGTATTAAACATACTGGGGAACACACTCTCCTCACTTATTGAGTTCACCTGGTAACATGTCCCATTTATATTAAACCTTCAGGGGAACACACTCTCCTCACTTATACTGTTCACCTGGTAACATGTCCCGTGAATATTAAACCATCAGGGAAACACACTCTGCTCACTTATACTGTTCACCTGGTAACATGTCCCGTGTGTATTAAACTTACTTGGGAAGACACTCTGCTCACTTATACTGTTCACCTGGTAACATGTCCCATGTATATTAAACCCTGAGGGGAACACACTCTCCTCACTTACACTGTTCACCTGGTGACATGTCCCGTGTGTATTAAACCATCAGGGGAACACACTCTCCTGACTTCCAGAAATCACCAGGTAACATGTCCCATGTATATTAAACCCTCAGGGGAACACGCTCTCCTCACTTACACTGTTCACCTGGTGACATGTCCCGTGTATATTAACCAATCAGGGGAACACACTCTCCTCACTTATACTGTTCACCTGGTGACATGTCCCATGTATATTAAACCATCAGGGGAACACACTCTCCTCACTTATACTGTTCATCTGGTAACATGTCCCGTGTGTATTTAACAATCAGGGGAACACACTCTGCTCACTTTTACTTTTCACCTGGTAACATGTTCCGTGTATGTTAAACCATCAGGGGAACACACTCTCCTCACTTACACTGTTCACCTGGTGACATGTCCCGTGTATATTAACCAATCAGGGGAACACACTCTCCTCACTTATACTGTTCACCTGGTAACATGTCCCGTGTGTATTAAACCATCAGGGGAACACACTCTCCTCACTTCCAGAAATCACCAGGTAACATGTCCCATGTATATTAAACCCTCAGGGGAACACGCTCTCCTCACTTACACTGTTCACCTGGTGACATGTCCCGTGTATATTAACCAATCAGGGGAACACACTCTCCTCACTTATACTGTTCACCTGATGACATGTCCCATGTATATTAAACCATCAGGGGAACACACTCTCCTCACTTATACAGTTCATCTGGTAACATGTCCCGTGTGTATTTAACAATCAGGGGAACACACTCTCCTCACTTATACTGTTTGTCTGGTAACATGTCCCATGTGTATAAAATCATCAGGGGAACACACTCTCCTCACTTATACTGTTCACCTGGTAACATGTCCCGTGTGCATTTAACAATCAGGGGAACACATTCTCCTCACTTATACTGTTCATCTGGTAACATGTCCCGTGTGTATTAAACCATCAGGGGAACACACTCTCCTCACCTATACAGTTCAACTGGTAACATGTCCCGTCAGAATTAAACAATCAGGGGAACTTAATCTCCTCACTTATACTGTTCACCTGGTAACATGTCCTATGTGTATTAAACAATCAGGGGAACACACTCTCCTCACTCAAACTGTTCACCTGGTAACATGTCCCATGTATATTAAACCATCAGGGGAACACGCTCTCCACACTTATACTGTTCACCTGGTAACATGTCCCGTGTGTATTAAACAGTCAGGGGAAGACACTCTCCTCACTTACACTGTTCACCTGGTAACATGTCCTGTGTATATTCAACAATCTGGGGAACACACTCTCCTCACTTATACTGTTCACCTGGTAACATGTCCCATGTATATTAAACCATCAGGGGAACACACTCTCCTCACTTATACTGTTCACCTGGTAACATGTCCCGTGTGTATTAAACCATCAGGGGAACAAACTCTCCTCACTTATACTGTTCCCCTGGGGACATGTCCTGTGTATATTCAACAATCTGGGGAACACACTCTCCTCACTTATACTGTTCACCTGCTAAGATGTCCCGTGTATATTAAACCATCAGGGGAACACACTCTCTTAACTTATACTGTTCACCTTCTAACATGTCCTGTTTCTATTAAACAATCAGGGGAACACACTCTCCGCACTTATACTGTTCACCTGGTAACATGTCCCGTGTGTATTAAACATACTGGGGAACACACTCTCCTCACTTATTGAGTTCACCTGGTAACATGTCCCATTTATATTAAACCTTCAGGGGAACACACTCTCCTCACTTATACTGTTCACCTGGTAACATGTCCTGTGTATATTAAACCATCAGGGGAACACACTCTGCTCACTTATACTGTTCACCTGGTAACATGTCCCATGTATATTAAACCCTGAGGGGAACACACTCTCCTCACTTATACTGTTCACCTGGTGACATGTCCCGTGTATGTTAAACCATCAGGGGAACACACTCTCCTCACTTATACTGTTCACCTGGTAACATGTCCCGTGTGTATTAAACCATCAGTGAACACAATCTCCTCACTTAAACTGATCACCTGGTAACATGACCCGTGTGCATTAAACAATCAGGGGAACACACTCTCCTCATTTATACTGTTCACCTGGTAACATGTCCCGTGTATATTAAACCATCAGGGGAACACAATCTCCTCACTTATACTGTTCACCTGGTAACATGTCCCGTGTGTATTAAAGCATCAGGGGAACACACTCTCCTCACTTCTTCTGTTCACCTGGTAACATGTCCCGTCTGTATAAAACCATCAGGAGAACACACTCTCCACACTTATAATGTTCACCTGGTAACATGTCCCGTGGGTATTAAACGATCAGGGGAACATACTCTCCTCACTTCAAGAGTTCACCTGGTAACATGTCCCGTGTGTATTAAACCATCAGGGGAACACTCTCTCCACACTTATACTGTTCCCCTGGTAACATGCCCCGTCTGTATTAAACCATCAGGGGAACACACTCTCCACACTTATAATGTTCACCTGGTAACATGTCCCGTCTGTATTAAACCATCAGGGGAACACACTCTCCACACTTATAATGTTCACCTGGTGACATGTCCCGTGTATATTAAGCCATCAGTGGAACACACTCTCCTCACTTATAATGTTCATCTGGTAACATGTCCCGTGTGTATTAAACCATCAGGGGAACACACTCTCCTCACTTATACTGTTCACCTGGTGACATGTCCCGTGCGTGTTAAACGATCAGGGGAACACACTCTCCTCACTTATACTTTTCATCTGGTAACATGTCCCGTCAGTATTAAATCATCAGGGGAACACATTCTCCTCACTGACACTGTTCACCTGGTAACATGTCCCTTGTGCATTAAACCATCATGGGAAAACACTCTCCTCACTATTCTGTTCACCTGGTAACATGTCCCGTGTGTATTAAACAATCAGCGGAACACACTCTCCTCACTTATACTGTTCAACTGGTAACATGTCCTGTGTGTATTAAACCATCAGGGGAACACACTCTACTCACTTATACTGTTCATCTGGTAACATGTCCCGTGTATATTAAACCATCAGGGGAACACACTCTCTTCACTTATACTCTTCACCAGGTAACATGTCCTGTGTTTATTAAACCTTCAGGGGAACACACTCTCCTCACTTATACTGTTCACCTCGTAACATGTCCCGTGTATATTAAACCATCAGGGGAACACACTCTCCTCACTTATACTGTTCGCCTGGTAACATGTCCCGTGTATATTAAACCATCAGGGGAACACACTCTCCTCACTTATACTGTTCACCTGGTAACATGTCCTGTGTATATTAAACCATTAGGGGAACACACTCTCTTCACTTATACTGTTCACCTGGTAACATGTCCCGTGTATATGAAACCATCATGGGAACACACTCTCCTCACTTCTACTGTTTACCTGGTAACATGTCCCGTGTATATGAAACCATCATGGGAACACACTCTCCTCACTTCTACTGTTCACCTGGTAACATGTCCCGTGTGCATTAAAAAATCAGGGGAACACACTCTCCTCACTTATACTGTTCATCTGGTAACATGACCCGTGTATATTAAACCATCAGGGGAACACACTCTCCTCACTTCTTCTGTTCATCTGGTCATATGTCCCGTCGATATGAAACCATAAGGGGAACACACTCTCCTCACTTATACTGTTCACGTGGTAACATGTCCCGTGTATATGAAACCATCATGGGAACACACTCTCCTCACTTCTACTGTTCACCTGGTAACATGTCCCGTGTGCATTAAAAAATCAGGGGAACACACTCTCCTCACTTATACTGTTCATCTGGTAACATGTCCCGTGTATATTAAACCATCAGTGGAACACACTCTCCTCACTTCTTCTGTTCATCTGGTCATATGTCCCGTCGATATTAAACCATAAGGGGAACACACTGTCCTCACTTAGACTGTTCACCTGGTGACATGTCCCGTGTATATTAAACCATCAGGGGAACACACTCTCCTCACTTATACTGTTCATCTGGTAACATGTCCCGTGTATATTAAACCATCAGTGGAACACACTCTCCTCACTTCTTCTGTTCATCTGGTCATATGTCCCGTCGATATTAAACCATAAGGGGAACACACTGTCCTCACTTAGACTGTTCACCTGGTGACATGTCCCGTGTATATTAAACCATCAGGGGAACACACTCTCCTCACTTATACTGTTCATCTGGTAACATGACCCGTGTATATTAAACCATCAGGGGAACACACTCTCCTCACTTATAATGTTCACCTTGTCACATGTCCCGTCTGCATTAAACAATCAGGGGAACACACTCTCCTCACTTATACTGTTCACCTGGTAACATGTCCTGTGTATATTAAACCATCAGGGAAACACACTCTCTTCACTTATACTGTTCATCTGGTAACATGACCCGTGTATATTAAACCATCAGGGGAACACACTCTCCTCACTTATAATGTTCACCTTGTCACATGTCCCGTCTGCATTAAACAATCAGGGGAACACACTCTCCTCACTTATACTGTTCACCTGGTAACATGTCCTGTGTATATTAAACCATCAGGGGAACACACTCTCCTCACTTATACTGTTCTCCTGGTAACATGTCCTGTGTATAGTAAACCATCAGGGGAACAAACTCTCCTCACTTATACTGTTCACCTCGTAACATGTCGCGTGTGTATTAAACAATCAGGGGAACACACTCTCCTCACTTATACTGTTCACCTGGTAACATGTCCCGTGTATATGAAACCATCATGGGAACACACTCTCCTCACTTCTACTGTTCACCTGGTAACATGTCCCGTGTGCATTAAAAAATCAGGGGAACACACTCTCCTCACTTATACTGTTCATCTGGTAACGTGTCCCGTGTATATTAAACCATCAGGGGAGCACACTCTCCTCACTTCTTCTGTTCATCTGGTCATATGTACCGTCGATATTAAACCATAAGGGGAACACACTCTCCTCACTTAGACTGTTCCCCTGGTAACATGTCCCGTGTATATTAAACCATCAGGGGAACACACACTCTTCACTTATACTGTTCACCTGGTAACATGTCCCGTGTATATGAAACCATCATGGGAACACACTCTCCTCACTTCTACTGTTCACCTGGTAACACGTCCCGTGTGCATTAAAAAACCAGGGGAACACTCTCTCCTCACTTATACTGTTCACCTGGTAGCATGTCCTGTGTATAGTAAACCATCAGGGGAACAAACTCTCCTCACTTATACTGTTCACCTCGTAACATGTCGCGTGTGTATTAAACAATCAGGGGAACACACTCTCCTCACTTATTCTGTTCACCTGGTAACATGTCCCGTGTATATGAAACCATCATGGGAACACACTCTCCTCACTTCTACTGTTCACCTGGTAACATGTCCCGTGTGCATTAAAAAATCAGGGGAACACACTCTCCTCACTTATACTGTTCATCTGGTAACGTGTCCCGTGTATATTAAACCATCAGGGGAGCACACTCTCCTCACTTCTTCTGTTCATCTGGTCATATGTACCGTCGATATTAAACCATAAGGGGAACACACTCTCCTCACTTAGACTGTTCATCTGGTAACATGTCCCGTGTATATTAAACCATCAGGGGAACACACACTCCTCACTTATACTGTTCACCTGGTAACATGTCCTGTGTATAGTAAACCATCAGGGGAACAAACTCTCCTCACTTATACTGTTCACCTGGTAACATGTCCTGTGTATAGTAAACCATCAGGGGAACAAACTCTCCTCACTTATACTGTTCCCCTGGGGACATGTCCTGTGTATATTCAACAATCTGGGGAACACACTCTCCTCACTTATACTGTTCACCTGCTAAGATGTCCCGTGTATATTAAACCATCAGGGGAACACACTCTCTTAACTTATACTGTTCACCTTCTAACATGTCCTGTTTCTATTAAACAATCAGGGGAACACACTCTCCGCACTTATACTGTTCACCTGGTAACATGTCCCGTGTGTATTAAACATACTGGGGAACACACTCTCCTCACTTATTGAGTTCACCTGGTAACATGTCCCATTTATATTAAACCTTCAGGGGAACACACTCTCCTCACTTATACTGTTCACCTGGTAACATGTCCCGTGAATATTAAACCATCAGGGAAACACACTCTGCTCACTTATACTGTTCACCTGGTAACATGTCCCGTGTGTATTAAACTTACTTGGGAAGACACTCTGCTCACTTATACTGTTCACCTGGTAACATGTCCCATGTATATTAAACCCTGAGGGGAACACACTCTCCTCACTTACACTGTTCACCTGGTGACATGTCCCGTGTGTATTAAACCATCAGGGGAACACACTCTCCTGACTTCCAGAAATCACCAGGTAACATGTCCCATGTATATTAAACCCTCAGGGGAACACGCTCTCCTCACTTACACTGTTCACCTGGTGACATGTCCCGTGTATATTAACCAATCAGGGGAACACACTCTCCTCACTTATACTGTTCACCTGGTGACATGTCCCATGTATATTAAACCATCAGGGGAACACACTCTCCTCACTTATACTGTTCATCTGGTAACATGTCCCGTGTGTATTTAACAATCAGGGGAACACACTCTGCTCACTTTTACTTTTCACCTGGTAACATGTTCCGTGTATGTTAAACCATCAGGGGAACACACTCTCCTCACTTACACTGTTCACCTGGTGACATGTCCCGTGTATATTAACCAATCAGGGGAACACACTCTCCTCACTTATACTGTTCACCTGGTAACATGTCCCGTGTGTATTAAACCATCAGGGGAACACACTCTCCTCACTTCCAGAAATCACCAGGTAACATGTCCCATGTATATTAAACCCTCAGGGGAACACGCTCTCCTCACTTACACTGTTCACCTGGTGACATGTCCCGTGTATATTAACCAATCAGGGGAACACACTCTCCTCACTTATACTGTTCACCTGATGACATGTCCCATGTATATTAAACCATCAGGGGAACACACTCTCCTCACTTATACAGTTCATCTGGTAACATGTCCCGTGTGTATTTAACAATCAGGGGAACACACTCTCCTCACTTATACTGTTTGTCTGGTAACATGTCCCATGTGTATAAAATCATCAGGGGAACACACTCTCCTCACTTATACTGTTCACCTGGTAACATGTCCCGTGTGCATTTAACAATCAGGGGAACACATTCTCCTCACTTATACTGTTCATCTGGTAACATGTCCCGTGTGTATTAAACCATCAGGGGAACACACTCTCCTCACCTATACAGTTCAACTGGTAACATGTCCCGTCAGAATTAAACAATCAGGGGAACTTAATCTCCTCACTTATACTGTTCACCTGGTAACATGTCCTATGTGTATTAAACAATCAGGGGAACACACTCTCCTCACTCAAACTGTTCACCTGGTAACATGTCCCATGTATATTAAACCATCAGGGGAACACGCTCTCCACACTTATACTGTTCACCTGGTAACATGTCCCGTGTGTATTAAACAGTCAGGGGAAGACACTCTCCTCACTTACACTGTTCACCTGGTAACATGTCCTGTGTATATTCAACAATCTGGGGAACACACTCTCCTCACTTATACTGTTCACCTGGTAACATGTCCCATGTATATTAAACCATCAGGGGAACACACTCTCCTCACTTATACTGTTCACCTGGTAACATGTCCCGTGTGTATTAAACCATCAGGGGAACAAACTCTCCTCACTTATACTGTTCCCCTGGGGACATGTCCTGTGTATATTCAACAATCTGGGGAACACACTCTCCTCACTTATACTGTTCACCTGCTAAGATGTCCCGTGTATATTAAACCATCAGGGGAACACACTCTCTTAACTTATACTGTTCACCTTCTAACATGTCCTGTTTCTATTAAACAATCAGGGGAACACACTCTCCGCACTTATACTGTTCACCTGGTAACATGTCCCGTGTGTATTAAACATACTGGGGAACACACTCTCCTCACTTATTGAGTTCACCTGGTAACATGTCCCATTTATATTAAACCTTCAGGGGAACACACTCTCCTCACTTATACTGTTCACCTGGTAACATGTCCTGTGTATATTAAACCATCAGGGGAACACACTCTGCTCACTTATACTGTTCACCTGGTAACATGTCCCATGTATATTAAACCCTGAGGGGAACACACTCTCCTCACTTATACTGTTCACCTGGTGACATGTCCCGTGTATGTTAAACCATCAGGGGAACACACTCTCCTCACTTATACTGTTCACCTGGTAACATGTCCCGTGTGTATTAAACCATCAGTGAACACAATCTCCTCACTTAAACTGATCACCTGGTAACATGACCCGTGTGCATTAAACAATCAGGGGAACACACTCTCCTCATTTATACTGTTCACCTGGTAACATGTCCCGTGTATATTAAACCATCAGGGGAACACAATCTCCTCACTTATACTGTTCACCTGGTAACATGTCCCGTGTGTATTAAAGCATCAGGGGAACACACTCTCCTCACTTCTTCTGTTCACCTGGTAACATGTCCCGTCTGTATAAAACCATCAGGAGAACACACTCTCCACACTTATAATGTTCACCTGGTAACATGTCCCGTGGGTATTAAACGATCAGGGGAACATACTCTCCTCACTTCAAGAGTTCACCTGGTAACATGTCCCGTGTGTATTAAACCATCAGGGGAACACTCTCTCCACACTTATACTGTTCCCCTGGTAACATGCCCCGTCTGTATTAAACCATCAGGGGAACACACTCTCCACACTTATAATGTTCACCTGGTAACATGTCCCGTCTGTATTAAACCATCAGGGGAACACACTCTCCACACTTATAATGTTCACCTGGTGACATGTCCCGTGTATATTAAGCCATCAGTGGAACACACTCTCCTCACTTATAATGTTCATCTGGTAACATGTCCCGTGTGTATTAAACCATCAGGGGAACACACTCTCCTCACTTATACTGTTCACCTGGTGACATGTCCCGTGCGTGTTAAACGATCAGGGGAACACACTCTCCTCACTTATACTTTTCATCTGGTAACATGTCCCGTCAGTATTAAATCATCAGGGGAACACATTCTCCTCACTGACACTGTTCACCTGGTAACATGTCCCTTGTGCATTAAACCATCATGGGAAAACACTCTCCTCACTATTCTGTTCACCTGGTAACATGTCCCGTGTGTATTAAACAATCAGCGGAACACACTCTCCTCACTTATACTGTTCAACTGGTAACATGTCCTGTGTGTATTAAACCATCAGGGGAACACACTCTACTCACTTATACTGTTCATCTGGTAACATGTCCCGTGTATATTAAACCATCAGGGGAACACACTCTCTTCACTTATACTCTTCACCAGGTAACATGTCCTGTGTTTATTAAACCTTCAGGGGAACACACTCTCCTCACTTATACTGTTCACCTCGTAACATGTCCCGTGTATATTAAACCATCAGGGGAACACACTCTCCTCACTTATACTGTTCGCCTGGTAACATGTCCCGTGTATATTAAACCATCAGGGGAACACACTCTCCTCACTTATACTGTTCACCTGGTAACATGTCCTGTGTATATTAAACCATTAGGGGAACACACTCTCTTCACTTATACTGTTCACCTGGTAACATGTCCCGTGTATATGAAACCATCATGGGAACACACTCTCCTCACTTCTACTGTTTACCTGGTAACATGTCCCGTGTATATGAAACCATCATGGGAACACACTCTCCTCACTTCTACTGTTCACCTGGTAACATGTCCCGTGTGCATTAAAAAATCAGGGGAACACACTCTCCTCACTTATACTGTTCATCTGGTAACATGACCCGTGTATATTAAACCATCAGGGGAACACACTCTCCTCACTTCTTCTGTTCATCTGGTCATATGTCCCGTCGATATGAAACCATAAGGGGAACACACTCTCCTCACTTATACTGTTCACGTGGTAACATGTCCCGTGTATATGAAACCATCATGGGAACACACTCTCCTCACTTCTACTGTTCACCTGGTAACATGTCCCGTGTGCATTAAAAAATCAGGGGAACACACTCTCCTCACTTATACTGTTCATCTGGTAACATGTCCCGTGTATATTAAACCATCAGTGGAACACACTCTCCTCACTTCTTCTGTTCATCTGGTCATATGTCCCGTCGATATTAAACCATAAGGGGAACACACTGTCCTCACTTAGACTGTTCACCTGGTGACATGTCCCGTGTATATTAAACCATCAGGGGAACACACTCTCCTCACTTATACTGTTCATCTGGTAACATGTCCCGTGTATATTAAACCATCAGTGGAACACACTCTCCTCACTTCTTCTGTTCATCTGGTCATATGTCCCGTCGATATTAAACCATAAGGGGAACACACTGTCCTCACTTAGACTGTTCACCTGGTGACATGTCCCGTGTATATTAAACCATCAGGGGAACACACTCTCCTCACTTATACTGTTCATCTGGTAACATGACCCGTGTATATTAAACCATCAGGGGAACACACTCTCCTCACTTATAATGTTCACCTTGTCACATGTCCCGTCTGCATTAAACAATCAGGGGAACACACTCTCCTCACTTATACTGTTCACCTGGTAACATGTCCTGTGTATATTAAACCATCAGGGAAACACACTCTCTTCACTTATACTGTTCATCTGGTAACATGACCCGTGTATATTAAACCATCAGGGGAACACACTCTCCTCACTTATAATGTTCACCTTGTCACATGTCCCGTCTGCATTAAACAATCAGGGGAACACACTCTCCTCACTTATACTGTTCACCTGGTAACATGTCCTGTGTATATTAAACCATCAGGGGAACACACTCTCCTCACTTATACTGTTCTCCTGGTAACATGTCCTGTGTATAGTAAACCATCAGGGGAACAAACTCTCCTCACTTATACTGTTCACCTCGTAACATGTCGCGTGTGTATTAAACAATCAGGGGAACACACTCTCCTCACTTATACTGTTCACCTGGTAACATGTCCCGTGTATATGAAACCATCATGGGAACACACTCTCCTCACTTCTACTGTTCACCTGGTAACATGTCCCGTGTGCATTAAAAAATCAGGGGAACACACTCTCCTCACTTATACTGTTCATCTGGTAACGTGTCCCGTGTATATTAAACCATCAGGGGAGCACACTCTCCTCACTTCTTCTGTTCATCTGGTCATATGTACCGTCGATATTAAACCATAAGGGGAACACACTCTCCTCACTTAGACTGTTCCCCTGGTAACATGTCCCGTGTATATTAAACCATCAGGGGAACACACACTCTTCACTTATACTGTTCACCTGGTAACATGTCCCGTGTATATGAAACCATCATGGGAACACACTCTCCTCACTTCTACTGTTCACCTGGTAACACGTCCCGTGTGCATTAAAAAACCAGGGGAACACTCTCTCCTCACTTATACTGTTCACCTGGTAGCATGTCCTGTGTATAGTAAACCATCAGGGGAACAAACTCTCCTCACTTATACTGTTCACCTCGTAACATGTCGCGTGTGTATTAAACAATCAGGGGAACACACTCTCCTCACTTATTCTGTTCACCTGGTAACATGTCCCGTGTATATGAAACCATCATGGGAACACACTCTCCTCACTTCTACTGTTCACCTGGTAACATGTCCCGTGTGCATTAAAAAATCAGGGGAACACACTCTCCTCACTTATACTGTTCATCTGGTAACGTGTCCCGTGTATATTAAACCATCAGGGGAGCACACTCTCCTCACTTCTTCTGTTCATCTGGTCATATGTACCGTCGATATTAAACCATAAGGGGAACACACTCTCCTCACTTAGACTGTTCATCTGGTAACATGTCCCGTGTATATTAAACCATCAGGGGAACACACACTCCTCACTTATACTGTTCACCTGGTAACATGTCCTGTGTATAGTAAACCATCAGGGGAACAAACTCTCCTCACTTATACTGTTCACCTGGTAACATGTCCTGTGTATAGTAAACCATCAGGGGAACAAACTCTCCACACTTATAATGTTCACCTGGTAACATGTCCCGTCTGTATTAAACCATCAGGGGAACACACTCTCCACACTTATAATGTTCACCTGGTGACATGTCCCGTGTATATTAAGCCATCAGTGGAACACACTCTCCTCAGTTATAATGTTCATCTGGTAACATGTCCCGTGAGTATTAAACCATCAGGGGAACACACTCTCCTCACTTATACTTTTCATCTGGTAACATGTCCCGTCAGTATTAAATCATCAGGGGAACACATTCTCCTCACTGACACTGTTCACCTGGTAACATGTCCCTTGTGCATTAAACCATCATGGGAAAACACTCTCCTCACTATTCTGTTCACCTGGTAACATGTCCCGTGTGTATTAAACAATCAGCGGAACACACTCTCCTCACTTATACTGTTCAACTGGTAACATGTCCCGTGTGTATTAAACCATCAGGGGAACACACTCTCCTCACTTCTTCTGTTCATCTGGTCATATGTCCCATCGATATTAAACCATAAGGGGAACACACTCTCCTCACTTAGACTGTTCCCCTGGTGACCTGTCCCGTGTGCATTAAACAATCATGGGAACACACTCTCCTCACTTATCCTTTTCATCTGGTAACATGTCCCGTGCATATTAAACCTTCAGGGGAACACACTCTCCTCACTTATACTGTTCACCTGGTGACATGTCCCGTGTTTATTAAACAATCAGGTGAACACAGTCTCCTCCCTTATACTGGTCAGCTGGTAACATGTCCTGTGTATATTAAACCATCAGAGGAACACACTCTGCTCACTTATACTGTTCACCTGGTAACATGTCCTGTGTATATTAAACCATCAGGGGAACACACTCTCCTCACTTATACTCTTCACCAGGTAACATGTCCTGTATATATTAAACCTTCAGGGGAACACACTCTCCTCAGTTATCCTGTTCACCTGGTGACATGTCCTGTGTATATTAAACCATCAGGGGAACACACTCTCCTCACTTATACTGTTCACCTCGTAACATGTTCCGTGTATATTAAACCATCAGGGGAACACACTCTCCTCACTTATACTGTTCACCTCGTAACATGTCCCGTGTATATTAAACCATCATTGGAACACACTCTCCTCACTTCGACTGTTCACCTGGTAACATGTCCCGTGTGCATTAAAAAATCTGGTGAACACACTCTCCTCACTTATACTGTTCATCTGGTAACGTGTCCCGTGTACATTAAAACATCAGGGGAACACACTCTCCTCACTTACACTGTTCATTTGGTCATATGTCCCGTCGATATTAAACCAAAAGGTGAACACACTCTCCTCACTCTTCTGTTCACATGGTAACATGTCCCATGTGTATTAAACAATCAGGGGAACACACTCTCCTCACATATACTGTTCACCTGGTAACATGTCCTGGGTATATTTAACCATCAGGGGAACACTCTCTCTTCACTTATACTGTTCACCTGGTAACATGTCCTGTGTATATTTAACCATCAGGGGAACACTCTCTCTTCACTTATACTGTTCACCTGGTAACATGTCCCGTGTGTATTAAAAAATCAGGGGAACACACTCTCCTCACTTATACTGTTCACCTGGTAACATGTCCTGGGTATATTTAACCATCAGGGCAACACACTCTCCTCACTTATACTGTTCACCTTGTAACATGTCCTGTGTATATTAAACCATTAGGGGAACACACTCTCTTCACTTATACTGTTCACCTGGTAACATGTCCCGTGTATATTAATCCATCAGGGGAACACACTCTCCTCACTTATACTGTTCATCTGGTAACGTGTCCCGTGTATATTAAACCATCAGGGGAACACACTCTCCTCACTTCTTCTTGTTCATCTGGTGATATGTCCTGTCGATATTAAACCATAAGGGGAACACACTCTCCTCACTTAGACTGTTCCCCTGGTGACCTGTCCCGTGTGCATTAAACAATCAGGGGAACACACTCTCCTCACTTATACTTTTCATCTGGTAACATGTCCCGTGCATATTAAACCTTCAGGGGAACACACTCTCCTCACTTATACTGTTCACCTGGTGACATGTCCCGTGTTTATTAAACAATCAGGTGAACACAGTCTCCTCCCTTATACTGGTCAGCTGGTAACATGTCCTGTGTATATTAAACCATCAGAGGAACACACTCTGCTCACTTATACTGTTCACCTGGTAACATGTCCTGTGTATATTAAACCATCAGGGGAACACACTCTCCTCACTTATACTCTTCACCAGGTAACATGTCCTGTGTATATTAAACCTTCAGGGGAACACACTCTCCTCACTTATCCTGTTCACCTGGTGACATGTCCTGTGTATATTAAACCATCAGGGGAACACACTCTCCTCACTTATACTGTTCACCTCGTAATATGTCCCGTGTATATTAAACCATCATTGGAACACACTCTCCTCACTTCGACTGTTCACCTGGTAACATGTCCCGTGTGCATTAAAAAATCTGGGGAACACACTCTCCTCACTTATACTGTTCATCTGGTATCGTGTCCCGTGTACATTAAAACATCAGGGGAACACACTCTCCTCACTTACACTGTTCATTTGGTCATATGTCCCGTCGATATTAAACCAAAAGGTGAACACACTCTCCTCACTCTTCTGTTCACATGGTAACATGTCCCATGTGTATTAAACAATCAGGGGAACACACTCTCCTCACATATACTGTTCACCTGGTAACATGTCCTGGGTATATTTAACCATCAGGGGAACACTCTCTCTTCACTTATACTGTTCACCTGGTAACATGTCCTGTGTATATTTAACCATCAGGGGAACACTCTCTCTTCACTTATACTGTTCACCTGGTAACATGTCCCGTGTGTATTAAAAAATCAGGGGAACACACTCTCCTCACTTATGCTGTTCACCTCGTAACATGTCGCGTGTGTATTAAACAATCAGGGCAACACACTCTCCTCACTTATACTGTTCACCTGGTAACATGTCCGGTGTATATTAAGCAATCAGGGGAACACACTCTCCTCACTTATACTGTTCACCTGGTAACATGTCCCGTGTGCATTAAACAATCAGGGGAACACACTCTCCTCACTTATACTGTTCACCTGGTAACATGTCCGGTGTATATTAAGCAATCAGGGGAACACACTCTCCTCACTTATACTGTTCACCTGGTAACATGTCCCATGTGTATTAAACAATCAGGGGAACACACTCTCCTCACTTATACTGTTCACCTGGTAACATGTCCTGTGTATATTTAACCATCAGGGGAACACTCTCTCTTCACTTATACTGTTCACCTGGTAACATGTCCCGTGTGTATTAAAAAATCAGGGGAACACACTCTCCTCACTTATGCTGTTCACCTCGTAACATGTCGCGTGTGTATTAAACAATCAGGGGAACACACTCTCCTCACTTCTACTGTTCACCTGGTAACATGTCACGTGTGCATTAAAAAATCAGGGGAACACACTCTCCTCACTTATACTGTTCATCTGGTAACGTGTCCCGTGTATATTAAAACATCAGGGGAACACACGCTCCTCACTTATACTGTTCATTTGGTCATATGTCCCGTCGATATTAAACCAAAAGGTGAACACACTCTCCTCACTTCTACTGTTCATCTGGTAACATGTCCCGTGTATATTAAACCATCAGGGGAACACACTCTCCTCACTTATAGAGTTCATCTGGTGACATGTCCCGTGTTTATTAAACAATCAGGGGAACACTCTCTCCTCACTTATACAGTTCACCTGGTAACATGTCCTGTGTATATTAAACCATCAGGGGAACAAACTCTCCTCACTTATACTGTTCACATGGTGACATGTCCTGTGTGTATTAAAATATCAGGGCAAAACACTCTCCTCACTTCTACTGTTCACCTTGTAACATGTCCTGTGTATATTAAACCATCAGGGGAACACACTCTCTTCACTTATACTGTTCACCTGGTAACATGTCCCGTGTATATTAATCCATCAGGGGAACACACTCTCCTCACTTATACTGTTCATCTGGTAACGTGTCCCGTGTATATTAAACCATCAGGGGAACACACTCTCCTCACTTCTTCTTGTTCATCTGGTCATATGTCCTGTCGATATTAAACCATAAGGGGAACACACTCTCCTCACTTAGACTGTTCCCCTGGTGACCTGTCCCGTGTGCATTAAACAATCAGGGGAACACACTCTCCTCACTTATACTGTTCACCTGGTGACATGTCCCGTGTTTATTAAACAATCAGGTGAACACAGTCTCCTCCCTTATACTGGTCAGCTGGTAACATGTCCTGTGTATATTAAACCATCAGAGGAACACACTCTGCTCACTTATACTGTTCACCTGGTAACATGTCCTGTGTATATTAAACCATCAGGGGAACACACTCTCCTCACTTATACTCTTCACCAGGTAACATGTCCTGTGTATATTAAACCTTCAGGGGAACACACTCTCCTCACTTATCCTGTTCACCTGGTGACATGTCCTGTGTATATTAAACCATCAGGGGAACACACTCTCCTCACTTATACTGTTCACCTCGTAACATGTTCCGTGTATATTAAACCATCAGGGGAACACACTCTCCTCACTTATACTGTTCACCTCGTAACATGTCCCGTGTATATTAAACCATCATTGGAACACACTCTCCTCACTTCGACTGTTCACCTGGTAACATGTCCCATGTGCATTAAAACATCAGGGGAACACACTCTCCTCACTTACACTGTTCATTTGGTCATATGTCCCGTCGATATTAAACCAAAAGGTGAACACACTCTCCTCACTCTTCTGTTCACATGGTAACATGTCCCATGTGTATTAAACAATCAGGGGAACACACTCTCCTCACATATACTGTTCACCTGGTAACATGTCCTGGGTATATTTAACCATCAGGGGAACACTCTCTCTTCACTTATACTGTTCACCTGGTAACATGTCCTGTGTATATTTAACCATCAGGGGAACACTCTCTCTTCACTTATACTGTTCACCTGGTAACATGTCCCGTGTGTATTAAAAAATCAGGGGAACACACTCTCCTCACTTATACTGTTCACCTGGTAACATGTCCCGTGTGCATTAAACAATCAGGGGAACACACTCTCCTCCCATATACTGTTTACCTGGTGACATGTCCCGTGTGTATTAAACAATCAGGGGAACACCCTCTCCTCACTTATACTGTTCACCTGGTAACATGTCCTGTGTATATTAAACCATCAGGGGAACACACTCTCTTCACTTATACTGTTCACCTGGTAACATGTCCTGTGTGTATTAAACCATCAGAGGAACACACTCTCTCCTCCCTTATACTGGTCGCCTGGTAACATGTCCCGTGTATATTAAACAATCATAGGAACACACTCTCCTCACTTATACTCTTCACCTGGTAACATGTCCTGTGTGTATTAAACCATCAGAGGAACACACTCTCCTCACTTATACTGTTCACCTGGTGACAGGTCCCGTGTGTATTAAACCATCAGGGGAACACATTCTCCTCACATATACTCTTCACCAGGTAACATGTCCTGTGTATATTAAACCTTCAGGGGAACACACTCTCCTCACTTATACTGTTCACCTGGTGACATGTCCCCTGTATATTAAACCATCAGGGGAACACACTCTCCTCACTTATACTGTTCACCTGGTAACATGTCCCGTGTGTATTAAACAATCAGGGGAACACACTCTCCTCACTTAGACTGTTCACCTGGTAACATGTCCTGTGAATATTAAACCTTCAGGGGAACACAATCTCCTGACTTATACTGTTCACCTGGTGACATGTCCCGTGTATATTAAACGATCAGGGGAACACACTCTCCTCACTTATACTGTTCACCTGGTGACATGTCCCGTGTGTATTAAACAATCAGGGGAACACACTCTCCTCATTTATACTGTTCACCTGGTAACATGTCCTGTGTGCATTAAACCATCAGGGGAACACACTCTCCTCACTTACACTGTTCACCTGGTAACATGTCGTGTGTATATTAAACCATCAGGGGAACACAATCTCCTCACTTATACTGTTCACCTGGTAACATGTCCCGTGTATGTTAAACCATCAGGGGAACACACTCTCCTCACTTATACTCTTCACCTGCTGACATGTCCCGTGCGTATTAAACAATCAGGGGAACACACTCTCCTCACTTATACTGTTCACATGGTGACATGTCCCCTGTATATTAAACCATCAGGGGAACACACAATGCTCACTTATACTGTTCACCTGGTAACATGTCCCGTGCGTATTAAACAATCAGGGGAACACAATCTCCTCTCTTATACTGTTCACCTGGTGACGTGACCCGTGTGCATTAAATAATCAGGGGAACACACTCTCCTCACTTATACTGTTCACCTGGTGACATGTCCCGTGCGCATTAAACAATCAGGGTAACACACTCTCCTCACCTATACTGTTCACCTGGTGACATGTCCCGTGTATATTAAACCATCAGGGGAACACACTCTCCTCACTTATACTGTTCACCTGGTGACATGTCCCGTGTGTATTAAACAATCAGGGGAAAACACTCTCCTCACTTATACTGTTCACATGGTAACATGTCCGGTGTATATTAAACAATCAGGGGAACACAATCTCCTCTCTTACACTATTCACCTTGTGACGTGACCCGTGTGCATTAAACAATCAGGGGAACACACTCTCCTCACTTATACTGTTCACCTGGTAACATGTCCTGTGTATATTAAACCATCATATGAACACACTCTCCTCACTTATACTCTTCACCTGGTGACATGTCCCGTGCGCATAAAACCATCAGGGGAACACACTCTCCTCACTTATACTGTTCACCTGGTAACATGTCCTGTGTATATTAAACCATCATATGAACACACTCTCCTCACTTATACTCTTCACCTGGTGACATGTCCCGTGCGCATAAAACCATCAGGGGAATACACTCTCCTCGCTTATACTGTTCACCTGGTGACATGTCCCGTGCATATTAAACAATCAGGGGAACACACTCTCCTCACTTATACTGTTCACCTGGTAACATGTCCCGTGTATATTAAATCCTCAGGGGAACTCACTCTCCTCACTTATACTGTTCACCTGGTAACATGTCCTGTGTATATAAAGCCATCTGGGGAACACACTCTTCTCACTTATACTTTTCACCTAGTGACATATCCTGTGTATATTAAACCATCAGGGGAACTCACTCGCCTCACTTATACTCTTCCTCAGGTAACATGTCCCGTGCATATAAAGCCATCTGGGGAACACACTCTTCTCACTTATACTTTTCACCTAGTGACATGTCCTGTGTATATTAAACCTTCAGGGGAACACACTCTCCTCACTTATACTGTTCTCCTGGTAACATGTCCCGTGTGTATTAAACCATCAGGGGAACACACTCTAATCACTTACACTGTTCACCTGGTGACATGTCCAGTGTGTATTAAACCATCAGGGGAACACACTCTCTTCACTTATCCTGTTCACCTGGTAACATGTCCCATGTATATGAAACCATCAGGGGAACACACTCTCCTCACTTCTACTGTTCACCTGGTAACATGTCCCGTGCGTATTAAACAATCAGGGGAACACAATCTCCTCACTTATACTGTTCACATGGTGACATGTCCTGTCAGTATTAAACAATCCGGGGAACTCACTCTGCTCACTTACACTGTTCACCTTGTCACATGTCCCGTGTGCATTAAACAATCAGGGGAACACACTCTCCTCACTATTCTGTTCACTTGGTAACATGTCCCGTGTGTATTAAACAATCAGGGGAACACACTCTCCTCACATATACTGTTCACCTGGTGACATGTCCCGTGCATATTAAACAATCAGGGGAACACACTCTCCTCACTATGCTGTTCACCTGGTAACATGTCCCGTGTGTATTAAACAATCAGGGGAACACACTCTCCTCACTTACACTGTTCACCTGGTAACATGTCCCGTGTATATTAAACCATTAAGGGAACACACACTCCTCTCTTATACTGTTCACCTGGTAACATGTCCCGTGCGTATTAAACCATCAGGGGAACATACTGTCCTCACTTCCACTGTTCATCTGGTAACATGTCCCGTGTCTATTAAAGCATCAGGGGAACACATTCTCCTCACTTATACTGTTTACCCTGTAACATGTCCTGTGTATATTAAAACATCAGGGGAACACACTGTCCGGACTTATACCTTTCACCTTGTAACATGTCCTGTGTATATTAAACCATCAGGGGAACACTCTCGCCTCACTTATACTGTTCACTTGGTAACATGTCCCGTGCGTATTAAACCATCAGGGGAACACACTCTCCTCACTTATACTGTTCACTTGGTAACATGTCCCGTGAGTATTAAACCATCAGGGGAACACACTCTACTCACTTATGCTGTTCATCTGGTAACATGTCCCGTGTATATTAAACCATCAGGGGAAAACACTCTCCTCACTTACACTGTTCTCCTGGTAACATGTCCCGTGTATATTAAACCATCAGGGGAACACATTTCCCTCACTTATACTGTTCACCTGGTGACATGTCCCGTGTATATTTAACAATCAGGGGAACAAACTCTCCTCACTTATGCTGTTCACCTGGTAACATGCCCCGCGCATATTAAACCATCAGGGGAAAACATTCTCCTCACTTATACTGTTCACCTGGTAACATGTCCTGTGTATATTAAAACATCAGGGGAACATACTCTCCGCACTTATACTGTTCACCTGGTAACATGTCCTGTGTATATTAAACCATCAGGGGAACACACTCTCTTCACTTCTACTCTAGAGCTGGTAACATATCCCTTGTATATTAAACCATCAGGTGTACACACTCTCCTCACATATACTGTTTACCTGGCAACATGTCCTGTGTATATTAAACCATAAGGGGAACACACTGTCCGGACTTATACTTTTCACCTGGTAACATGTCCAATGTATATTTAACCATCAGGGGAACACACTCTCCTCACTTATACTGATCACCTGGTAACATGTCCTGTGTATATTAAACCATCAGTGGAACACACTCTCCTCACTTATACTGTTCACCTGGTAACATGTCCCGTGTGCATTAAACCAACAGGGGAACACACTCGCCTCACTTATACTGTTCACCTGGTAACATGTCCCGTGTGCATTAAACAATCAGGGGAACACACTCTCCTCCCATATACTGTTTACCTGGTGACATGTCCCGTGTGTATTAAACAATCAGGGGAACACCCTCTCCTCACTTATACTGTTCACCTGGTAACATGTCCTGTGTATATTAAACCATCAGGGGAACACACTCTCTTCACTTATACTGTTCACCTGGTAACATGTCCTGTGTGTATTAAACCATCAGAGGAACACACTCTCTCCTCCCTTATACTGGTCGCCTGGTAACATGTCCCGTGTATATTAAACAATCATAGGAACACACTCTCCTCACTTATACTCTTCACCTGGTAACATGTCCTGTGTGTATTAAACCATCAGAGGAACACACTCTCCTCACTTATACTGTTCACCTGGTGACAGGTCCCGTGTGTATTAAACCATCAGGGGAACACATTCTCCTCACATATACTCTTCACCAGGTAACATGTCCAGTGTATATTAAACCTTCAGGGGAACACACTCTCCTCACTTATACTGTTCACCTGGTGACATGTCCCGTGTATATTAAACCATCAGGGGAACACACTCTCCTCACTTATACTGTTCACCTGGTGACATGTCCCGTGTATATTAAACAATCAGGGGAACACACTCTCCTCACTTAGACTGTTCACCTGGTAACATGTCCTGTGAATATTAAACCTTCAGGGGAACACAATCTCCTGACTTATACTGTTCACCTGGTGACATGTCCCGTGTATATTAAACGATCAGGGGAACACACTCTCCTCACTTATACTGTTCACCTGGTGACATGTCCCGTGTGTATTAAACAATCAGGGGAACACACTCTCCTCACTTATACTGTTCACCTGGTAACATGTCCTGTGTGCATTAAACCATCAGGGGAACACACTCTCCTCACTTACACTGTTCACCTGGTAACATGTCGCGTGTATATTAAACCATCAGGGGAACACAATCTCCTCACTTATACTGTTCACCTGGTAACATGTCCCGTGTATGTTAAACCATCAGGGGAACACACTCTCCTCACTTATACTCTTCACCTGCTGACATGTCCCGTGCGTATTAAACAATCAGGGGAACACACTCTCCTCACTTATACTGTTCACATGGTGACATGTCCCCTGTATATTAAACCATCAGGGGAACACACAATGCTCACTTATACTGTTCACCTGGTAACATGTCCCGTGCGTATTAAACAATCAGGGGAACACAATCTCCTCTCTTATACTGTTCACCTGGTGACGTGACCCGTGTGCATTAAATAATCAGGGGAACACACTCTCCTCACTTATACTGTTCACCTGGTGACATGTCCCGTGCGCATTAAACAATCAGGGTAACACTCTCTCCTCACCTATACTGTTCACCTGGTGACATGTCCCGTGTATATTAAACCATCAGGGTAACACACTCTCCTCACTTATACTGTTCACCTGGTGACATGTCCCGTGTGTATTAAACAATATGGGGAAAACACTCTCCTCACTTATACTGTTCACATGGTAACATGTCCGGTGTATATTAAACAATCAGGGGAACACAATCTCCTCTCTTACACTGTTCACCTTGTGACGTGACCCGTGTGCATTAAACAATCAGGGGAACACACTCTCCTCACTTATACTGTTCACCTGGTAACATGTCCTGTGTATATTAAACCATCATATGAACACACTCTCCTCACTTATACTCTTCACCTGGTGACATGCCCCGTGCGCATAAAACCATCAGGGGAACACACTCTCCTCACTTATACTGTTCACCTGGTAACATGTCCTGTGTATATTAAACCATCATATGAACACACTCTCCTCACTTATACTCTTCACCTGGTGACATGTCCCGTGCGCATAAAACCATCAGGGGAATACACTCTCCTCGCTTATACTGTTCACCTGGTGACATGTCCCGTGCATATTAAACAATCAGGGGAACACACTCTCCTCACTTATACTGTTCACCTGGTAACATGTCCCGTGTATATTAAATCCTCAGGGGAACTCACTCTCCTCACTTATACTGTTCACCTGGTAACATGTCCTGTGTATATAAAGCCATCTGGGGAACACACTCTTCTCACTTATACTTTTCACCTAGTGACATGTCCTGTGTATATTAAACCTTCAGGGGAACACACTCTCCTCACTTATACTGTTCTCCTGGTAACATGTCCCGTGTGTATTAAACCATCAGGGGAACACACTCTAATCACTTACACTGTTCACCTGGTGACATGTCCAGTGTGTATTAAACCATCAGGGGAACACACTCTCTTCACTTATCCTGTTCACCTGGTAACATGTCCCATGTATATGAAACCATCAGGGGAACACACTCTCCTCACTTCTACTGTTCACCTGGTAACATGTCCCGTGCGTATTAAACAATCAGGGGAACACAATCTCCTCACTTATACTGTTCACATGGTGACATGTCCTGTCAGTATTAAACAATCCGGGGAACTCACTCTGCTCACTTACACTGTTCACCTTGTCACATGTCCCGTGTGCATTAAACAATCAGGGGAACACACTCTCCTCACTATTCTGTTCACTTGGTAACATGTCCCGTGTGTATTAAACAATCAGGGGAACACACTCTCCTCACATATACTGTTCACCTGGTGACATGTCCCGTGCATATTAAACAATCAGGGGAACACACTCTCCTCACTATGCTGTTCACCTGGTAACATGTCCCGTGTGTATTAAACAATCAGGGGAACACACTCTCCTCACTTACACTGTTCACCTGGTAACATGTCCCGTGTATATTAAACCATTAAGGGAACACACACTCCTCACTTATACTGTTCACCTGGTAACATGTCCCGTGCGTATTAAACCATCAGGGGAACATACTGTCCTCACTTCCACTGTTCATCTGGTAACATGTCCCGTGTCTATTAAAGCATCAGGGGAACACATTCTCCTCACTTATACTGTTTACCCTGTAACATGTCCTGTGTATATTAAAACATCAGGGGAACACACTGTCCGGACTTATACCTTTCACCTTGTAACATGTCCTGTGTATATTAAACCATCAGGGGAACACTCTCGCCTCACTTATACTGTTCACTTGGTAACATGTCCCGTGCGTATTAAACCATCAGGGGAACACACTCTCCTCACTTATACTGTTCACTTGGTAACATGTCCCGTGAGTATTAAACCATCAGGGGAACACACTCTACTCACTTATGCTGTTCATCTGGTAACATGTCCCGTGTATATTAAACCATCAGGGGAAAACACTCTCCTCACTTACACTGTTCTCCTGGTAACATGTCCCGTGTATATTAAACCATCAGGGGAACACATTTCCCTCACTTATACTGTTCACCTGGTGACATGTCCCGTGTATATTTAACAATCAGGGGAACAAACTCTCCTCACTTATGCTGTTCACCTGGTAACATGCCCCGCGCATATTAAACCATCAGGGGAAAACATTCTCCTCACTTATACTGTTCACCTGGTAACATGTCCTGTGTATATTAAAACATCAGGGGAACATACTCTCCGCACTTATACTGTTCACCTGGTAACATGTCCTGTGTATATTAAACCATCAGGGGAACACACTCTCTTCACTTCTACTCTAGAGCTGGTAACATATCCCTTGTATATTAAACCATCAGGTGTACACACTCTCCTCACATATACTGTTTACCTGGCAACATGTCCTGTGTATATTAAACCATAAGGGGAACACACTGTCCGGACTTATACTTTTCACCTGGTAACATGTCCAATGTATCTTTAACCATCAGGGGAACACACTCTCCTCACTTATACTGATCACCTGGTAACATGTCCTGTGTATATTAAACCATCAGTGGAACACACTCTCCTCACTTATACTGTTCACCTGGTAACATGTCCCGTGTGCATTAAACCAACAGGGGAACACACTCGCCTCACTTATACTGTTCACCTGGTAACATGTCCTGTGTGTATTAAACCATCAGGGGAACACACTCTCCTCACTTATACTGTTCACCTGGTAACATGTCCTGTGTATATTAAACAATCAGGGGAACACACTCTCCTCACTTATACTGTTCACCTGGTAACATGTCCCGTGTGTATTAAACAATCAGGAGAACACACTCTCCTCACTTATACTGTTCAGCTGGTGACATGTCCCGTGCGTATTAAACAATCAGGGGAACACACTCTCCTCACTTATACTGTTCACCTGGTAACATGTCCCGTGTGCATTAAACCAACAGGGGAACACACTCGCCTCACTTATACTGTTCACCTGGTAACATGTCCTGTGTGTATTAAACTATCAGGGGAACACACTCTCCTCACTTCTACTGTTCACCTGGTAACATGTCCCGTGTATATTAAACCATCAGGGGAAAGCCCTCTCCTCACTTCTACTGTTCACCTGGTAACATGTCCCGTGTATATTAAACCATCAGGGGAAAGCCCTCTCCTCACTTATACTGTTCACCTGGTAACATGTCCCGTGTGTATTAAACAATAAGGGGAACACACTCTCCTCACTTATACTGTACACCTGGTAACATGTCCCGTGTCTATTAAACCATCAGGAGCACACAATCTGCTCACTTATACTGTTCACCTGGTAACATGTCCCGTTGATTTTCAACAATCAGGGGAACACACTCTCCTCACTTATACTGTTCACCGAGTGACATGTCCTGTGTGTATTAAACCATCAGGGGAACACACTCTCCTCACTTACACTGTTCACCTGGTGACATGTCCCGTGTGTATTAAACCATCAGGGGAACAAACTCTCCTCACTTACACTGTTCACCTGGTGACATGTCCCGTGTATATTAAACCATCAGGGGAACAGAATCTGCTCAGTTATAGAGTTCACCTGGTAACATGTCCCATGTATATTAAACCATCAGGGGAAGACACTCTGCTCACTTATACAGTTCATCTGGTAAAATGTCCTGTGTATATTAAACAATCATGTGAACACACTCTCCTCACTTATACTGTTCACCTGGTGACATGTCCCGTGCATATTAAACAATCAGGGGAGCATACTCTCCTCACTTCTACTCTGGAGCTGGTAACATGTCCAGTGTATATTAAACCATCAGGGGAACACACTCCCCTCACTTACACTGTTCACCTGGTGACATGTCCCGTGTGTATTAAAGCATCAGGGGAACACACTCCCCTCACTTATACTGTTCACCTGGTAACATGTCTCGTGTATATTAAACCATCAGGGGAACACACTCCCCTCACTTACATTGTTCACCTAGTGACATGTCCTGTGTGTATTAAAGCATCAGGGGAACACACTCTCCTCACTTATACTGTTCACCTGGTAACATGTCCCGTGTGTATTAAAGCATCAGGGGAACACACTCCCCTCACTTATACTGTTCACCTGGTAACATGTCTCGTGTATATTAAACCATCAGGGGAACACACTCCCCTCACTTACATTGTGCACCTAGTGACATGTCCTGTGTGTATTAAACCATCAGGGGAACACATTCCCCTCACATATACTATTCACCTGGTAACATGTCCCGTCGATATTAAACCACCTGGGGAACACACTCTCCTCACTTATACTGTTCAGCTGGTAACATGTCCTGTGTGTATTAAACAATCAGGGGAACACACTCTCCTCACTTATACTGTTCACCTGGTAACATGTCCCGTGTTTATTAAACAATCAGGGGAACACACTCTCCTCACTTATACTGTTCACCTGGTAACATGTCCCCTTCGTATTCAACCATCAGGGGAACACATTCCCCTCACATATACTGTTCACTTGGTTACATGTCCTGTGTATATTAAACCATCAGGGGAACACACTCTCCTTACTTATACAGTTCACCTGGTAACATGTCCCGTGTGTATTAAACCATCAGGGGAACACACTCTCCTCACTTATACTGTTCACGTGGTAACATGTCCCGTGTATATTAAACAATCAGGAGAACACACTCTCCTCACTTATACTGTTCACCTGGTAACATGTCCCGTGTATATTAAACAATCAGGAGAACACACTCTCCTCACTTATACTGTTCAACTGGTAACATGTCCGTCTGAATTATACCATCAGGGGAACACACTCTCCTCACTTATCGAGTTCACTTGGTAACATGTTGCATGTATATTAAACCATCAGGGGAACACACTCTGCAAACTTATATTGTTCACCTGGTAACATGTCCCATGTATATTAAACAATCAGGGGAACGCACTCTGCTCACTTATACTGTTCACCTGGCAACATGTACTGTATAGATTAAACCATCAGGGGAACACTCCCTCCTCACTTGTAGAGTTCACCTGGTAACATGTCCCGTGTGTATTAAACCATCAGGGGAACACACTCTGCTCACTTATACTGTTCACCTGGTAACATGTCCTGTGTGCATTATACCATCAGGGGAACACAGTCTCCACACTTATACTGTTCACCTGGTAACATGTCCCGTGCGTATTATACAATCAGGGGAACACACTCGGCCCGCTTATACAGTTCATCTGGTAACATGTCCAGTGTATATTGAACAATCAGGTGAACACACTCTCCTCACTTCTACTGTTCACCTGGTGACATGTCCCGTGTATATTAAACCATCAGGGGAACACAATCTGCTCACTTATACAGTTCATCTGGTAACATGTCCTGTGTATATTAAACAATCATGGGAACACAGTCTCCTCACTTATACTGTTCACCTGGTAACATGTCCCGTGTATATTAAACCATCAGGGTAACACACTCTCCTCACTTATACTGCTCATCTGTTAACATGTCCCGTGTGTATTAAACAATCAGGGGAACACACTCTCCTCACTTATACTGTTCACCTGGTAACATATCCCGTTCGTATTAAACCATCAGGGGAACACATTCCCCTCACTTATACTGTTCACCAGGTTACATGTCCCGTGTATATTAAACCATCAGGGGATAACATTCTCCTCACTTATACTGTTCACCTGGTAACATGTCCCGTGTATATTAAACAATCAGGAGAACACACTCTCCTCACTTATACGGTTCACCTGGTAACATGTCCCGTGTATATTAAACAATCTGGGGAACACACTCTCCTCACTTCTGCTGTTCACCTGGTGACATGTCCCGTGTATATTAAACCATCAGGGGAACACAATCTCCTCACTTATACTGTTCACTTGGGAACATGTCCTGTGCGTCTTCAATCATCAGGGGAACACACTCTCCTCACTTATACTGTTCATCTGGTGACATGTCCCGTGTATGTTAAACCATCAGGGGAACACACTCTGCTCACTTATACTGTTCACCTCGTAACATGTCGCGTGTGTATTAAACCATCAGGGGAACACACTCTCCTCACTTATACTGTTCACCTGGTAACATGTCCCGTGTGTATTAAACCATCAGGGGAACACACTCTCCTCAATTACACTGTTCACCTGGTGACATGTCCCGTGTGTATTAAACCATCAGGGGAACACACTCTCCTCAATTACACTGTTCACCTGGTGACGTGACCCGTGTGCATTAAACAATCAGGGGAACACACTCTCCTCACTTATACCGTTCACCTGGTAACATGTCCCGTGTGTATTAAACCATCAGGGGAACACACTCTCCTCACTTATACTGTTCACCTGGGAACATGTCCCGTGTGTATTAAACCATCAGGGGAACACACTCTCCTCATTTACACTTTTCACCTGGTGACATGTCCCGTCAGTATTAAACAATCAGGGGAACACACTTTCCTCAGTTATACTGTTCACCTGGTAACATGTCCCGTTCGTATTAAACCATCAGGGGAACACATTCCCCTCACTTATACTGTTCACCTGGTAACATGTCCCATGTATATTAAACCATCAGGGGAACACACTCTGCAAACGTATAGTGTTCACCTGGCAACATGTCCCGTGTGTATTAAACCATCAGGGGAACGCACTCTGCTCACTTATACTGTTCACATGGTAACATGTCCTGTGTTTATTAAAACATAAGGGTAACACACTCTGCTCACTTATACTGTTCACCTGGTAATATGTCCTGTGTGTATTAAACCATCAAGGGAACACAGTCTCTTCACTTATACTGTTCACCTGGTGACATGTCCCGTGTATAATAAACCATCAGGGGAACAGAATCTGCTCAGTTATAGAGTTCACCTGGTAACATGGCCCATGTATATTAAACCATCAGGGGAAGACACTCTGCTCACTTATACAGTTCATCTGGTAAAATGTCCTGTGTATATTAAACAATCAGGTGAACACACTCTCCTCACTTATACTGTTGACCTGGTGACATGTCCCGTGCGTATTAAACAATCAGGGGAGCATACTCTCCTCACTTCTACTCTAGAGGTGGTAACATGTCCAGTGTATATTAAACCATCAGGGGAACACACTCCCCTCACTTACACTGTTCACCTGGTGACATGTCCCGTGTGTATTAAAGCATCAGGGGAACACACTCTCCTCACTTATACTGTTCACCTGGTAACATGTCCCGTCGATATTAAACCACCAGGGGAACACACTCTACTCACTTATACTGTTCACCTGGTAACATGTCTCGTGTATATTAAACCATCAGGGGAACACACTCCCCTCACTTACACTGTTCACCTGGTGACATGTCCCGTGTGTATTAAAGCATCAGGGGAACACACTCTCCTCACTTATACTGTTCACCTGGTAACATGTCCCGTGTTTATTAAACAATCAGGGGAACACACTCTCCTCACTTATACTGTTCACCTGGTAACATGTCCCCTTCGTATTCAACCATCAGGGGAACACATTCCCCTCACATATACTGTTCACTTGGTTACATGTCCTGTGTATATTAAACCATCAGGGGAACACACTCTCCTTACTTATACAGTTCACCTGGTAACATGTCCCGTGTGTATTAAACCATCAGGGGAACACACTCTCCTCACTTATACTGTTCACGTGGTAACATGTCCCGTGTATATTAAACAATCAGGAGAACACACTCTCCTCACTTATACTGTTCACCTGGTAACATGTCCCGTGTATATTAAACAATCAGGAGAACACACTCTCCTCACTTATACTGTTCAACTGGTAACATGTCCGTCTGAATTATACCATCAGGGGAACACACTCTCCTCACTTATCGAGTTCACTTGGTAACATGTTGCATGTATATTAAACCATCAGGGGAACACACTCTGCAAACTTATATTGTTCACCTGGTAACATGTCCCATGTATATTAAACAATCAGGGGAACGCACTCTGCTCACTTATACTGTTCACCTGGCAACATGTACTGTATAGATTAAACCATCAGGGGAACACTCCCTCCTCACTTGTAGAGTTCACCTGGTAACATGTCCCGTGTGTATTAAACCATCAGGGGAACACACTCTGCTCACTTATACTGTTCACCTGGTAACATGTCCTGTGTGCATTATACCATCAGGGGAACACAGTCTCCACACTTATACTGTTCACCTGGTAACATGTCCCGTGCGTATTATACAATCAGGGGAACACACTCGGCCCGCTTATACAGTTCATCTGGTAACATGTCCAGTGTATATTGAACAATCAGGTGAACACACTCTCCTCACTTCTACTGTTCACCTGGTGACATGTCCCGTGTATATTAAACCATCAGGGGAACACAATCTGCTCACTTATACAGTTCATCTGGTAACATGTCCTGTGTATATTAAACAATCATGGGAACACAGTCTCCTCACTTATACTGTTCACCTGGTAACATGTCCCGTGTATATTAAACCATCAGGGTAACACACTCTCCTCACTTATACTGCTCATCTGTTAACATGTCCCGTGTGTATTAAACAATCAGGGGAACACACTCTCCTCACTTATACTGTTCACCTGGTAACATATCCCGTTCGTATTAAACCATCAGGGGAACACATTCCCCTCACTTATACTGTTCACCAGGTTACATGTCCCGTGTATATTAAACCATCAGGGGATAACATTCTCCTCACTTATACTTTTCACCTGGTGACATGTCCCGTGTATATTAAACCATGAGGGGAACAGACTCTCCTCTCGTATGCTGTTCACCTGGTAACATGTCCCGTGTATATTAAACAATCAGGAGAACACACTCTCCTCACTTATACGGTTCACCTGGTAACATGTCCCGTGTATATTAAACAATCTGGGGAACACACTCTCCTCACTTCTGCTGTTCACCTGGTGACATGTCCCGTGTATATTAAACCATCAGGGGAACACAATCTCCTCACTTATACTGTTCACCTGGTGACATGTCCCGTGTATGTTAAACCATCAGGGGAACACACTCTGCTCACTTATACGGTTCACCTGGTAACATGTCCCGTGTATATTAAACAATCTGGGGAACACACTCTCCTCACTTCTGCTGTTCACCTGGTGACATGTCCCGTGTATATTAAACCATCAGGGGAACACAATCTCCTCACTTATACTGTTCACCTGGTGACATGTCCCGTGTATGTTAAACCATCAGGGGAACACACTCTGCTCACTTATACTGTTCACCTCGTAACATGTCGCGTGTGTATTAAACCATCAGGGGAACACACTCTGCTCACTTATACTGTTCACCTCGTAACATGTCCCGTGTGTATTAAACCATCAGGGGAACACACTCTCCTCAATTACACTGTTCACCTGGTGACGTGACCCGTGTGCATTAAACAATCAGGGGAACACACTCTCCTCACTTATACCGTTCACCTGGTAACATGTCCCGTGTGTATTAAACCATCAGGGGAACACACTCTCCTCACTTATACTGTTCACCTGGGAACATGCCCGTGTGTATTAAACCATCAGGGGAACACACTCTCCTCATTTACACTTTTCACCTGGTGACATGTCCCGTCAGTATTAAACAATCAGGGGAACACACTTTCCTCAGTTATACTGTTCACCTGGTAACATGTCCCGTTCGTATTAAACCATCAGGGGAACACACTCTCCTCACTTATACTGTTCACCTGGTAACATGTCCCATGTATATTAAACCATCAGGGGAACACACTCTGCAAACGTATAGTGTTCACCTGGCAACATGTCCCGTGTGTATTAAACCATCAGGGGAACGCACTCTGCTCACTTATACTGTTCACATGGTAACATGTCCTGTGTTTATTAAAACATAAGGGTAACACACTCTGCTCACTTATACTGTTCACCTGGTAATATGTCCTGTGTGTATTAAACCATCAGGGGAACACAGTCTCCTCACTTACACTGTTCACCATGTAACATGTCCTGTGTACATTAAACCATCAAGGGAACACAGTCTCTTCACTTATACTGTTCACCTGGTGACATGTCCCGTGTATAATAAACCATCAGGGGAACAGAATCTGCTCAGTTATAGAGTTCACCTGGTAACATTGCCCATGTATATTAAACCATCAGGGGAAGACACTCTGCTCACTTATACAGTTCATCTGGTAAAATGTCCTGTGTATATTAAACAATCAGGTGAACACACTCTCCTCACTTATACTGTTGACCTGGTGACATGTCCCGTGCGTATTAAACAATCAGGGGAGCATACTCTCCTCACTTCTACTCTAGAGGTGGTAACATGTCCAGTGTATATTAAACCATCAGGGGAACACACTCCCCTCACTTACACTGTTCACCTGGTGACATGTCCCGTGTGTATTAAAGCATCAGGGGAACACACTCTCCTCACTTATACTGTTCACCTGGTAACATGTCCCGTCGATATTAAACCACCAGGGGAACACACTCTACTCACTTATACTGTTCACCTGGTAACATGTCTCGTGTATATTAAACCATCAGGGGAACACACTCCCCTCACTTACACTGTTCACCTGGTGACATGTCCCGTGTGTATTAAAGCATCAGGGGAACACACTCTCCTCACTTATACTGTTCACCTGGTAACATGTCCCGTGTTTATTAAACAATCAGGGGAACACACTCTCCTCACTTATACTGTTCACCTGGTAACATGTCCCCTTCGTATTCAACCATCAGGGGAACACATTCCCCTCCCATATACTGTTCACCTGGATACATGTCCTGTGTATATTAAACCATCAGGGGAACACAATCTGCTCACTTATACAGTTCATCTGGTAACATGTCCTGTGTATATTAAACAATCAGGGGAACACACTCTCCTCACTTATACTGTTCACCTGGTAACATGTCCCGTGCGTGTTAAACAATCAGGGGAACATACTCTCCTCACTTACACTGTTCCCCTGTTGACATGTCCCGTCTCAATTAAAAGATCATGGGAACACAGTCTCCTCACTTATACTGTTCCGCTGTTGACATGTCCCGTGTCAATTAAAACATCATGGGAACACAGTCTCCTCACTTATACTGTTCACCTGGTAACATGTCCCGTGTATATTAAACCACCAGGGTAACACACTCTCCTCACTTATACTGCTCATCTGTTAACATGTCCCGTGTGTATTAAACAGTCAGGGGAACACACTCTCCTCACTTATACTGTTCACCTGGTAACATATCCCGTTCGTATTAAACCATCAGGGGAACACATTCCCCTCACTTATACTGTTCACCAGGTTACATGTCCCATGTATATTAAACCATCAGGGGAAAACATTCTCCTCACTTATACTTTTCACCTGGTGACATGTCCCGTGTATATTAAACAATCTGGGGAACACACTCTCCTCACTTCTGCTGTTCACCTGGTGACATGTCCCGTGTATATTAAACCATCAGGGGAACACAATCTCCTCACTTATACTGTTCACTTGGGAACATGTCCTGTGCGTCTTTAATCATCAGGGGAACACACTCTCCTCACTTATACTGTTCATCTGGTGACATGTCCCGTGTATGTTAAACCATCAGGGGAACACACTCACCTCACTTATACTGTTCACCTGGTAACATGTCCCGTGTATATTAAACCATGAGGGGAACACAGTCTCCTCACTTATACTGTTCACCATGTAACATGTCCTGTGTACATTAAACCATCAAGGGAACACAGTCTCTTCACTTATACTGTTCACCTGGTGAAATGTCCCGTGTATAATAAACCATCAGGGGAACAGAATCTGCTCAGTTACAGAGTTCACCTGCTAACATGTCCCATGTATATTAAACCATCAGGGGAAGACACTCTGCTCACTTATACAGTTCATCTGGTAAAATGTCCTGTGTATATTAAACAATCAGGTGAACACACTCTCCTCACTTATACTGTTGACCTGGTGACATGTCCCGTGCGTATTAAACAATCAGGGGAGCATACTCTCCTCACTTCTACTCTAGAGGTGGTAACATGTCCAGTGTATATTAAACCATCAGGGGAACACACTCCCCTCACTTACACTGTTCACCTGGTGACATGTCCCGTGTGTATTAAAGCATCAGGGGAACACACTCCCCTCACTTACACTGTTCACCTGGTGACATGTCCCGTGTGTATTAAAGCATCAGGGGAACACACTCTACTCACTTATACTGTTCACCTGGTAACATGTCTCGTGTATATTAAACCATCAGGGGAACACACTCCCCTCACTTACACTGTTCACCTGGTAACATGTCCCCTTCGTATTCAACCATCAGGGGAACACATTCCCCTCCCATATACTGTTCACCTGGATACATGTCCCATGTATATTAAACCATCAGGGGAAGACACTCTGCTCACTTAAACAGTTCATCTGGTAAAATGTCCTGTGTATATTAAACCACCAGGGGAACACACTCTACTCACTTACACTGTTCACCTGGTAACATGTCCCCTTCGTATTCAACCATCAGGGGAACACATTCCCCTCCCATATACTGTTCACCTGGATACATGTCCTGTGTATATTAAACCATCAGGGGAACACAATCTGCTCACTTATACAGTTCATCTGGTAACATGTCCTGTGTATATTAAACAATCAGGGGAACACACTCTCCTCACTTATACTGTTCACCTGGTAACATGTCCTGTGTATATTAAACAATCAGGGGAACACACTCTCCTCACTTATACTGTTCACCTGGTGACATGTCCCGTGCGTGTTAAACAATCAGGGGAACACACTCTCCTCACTTACACTGTTCCCCTGTTGACATGTCCCGTCTCAATTAAAAGATCATGGGAACACAGTCTCCTCACTTATACTGTTCCCCTGTTGACATGTCCCGTGTCAATTAAAACATCATGGGAACACAGTCTCCTCACTTATACTGTTCACCTGGTAACATGTCCCGTGTATATTAAACCACCAGGGTAACACACTCTCCTCACTTATACTGCTCATCTGTTAACATGTCCCGTGTGTATTAAACAGTCAGGGGAACACACTCTCCTCACTTATACTGTTCCCCTGTTGACATGTCCCGTGTCAATTAAAACATCATGGGAACACAGTCTCCTCACTTATACTGTTCACCTGGTAACATGTCCCGTGTATATTAAACCACCAGGGTAACACACTCTCCTCACTTATACTGCTCATCTGTTAACATGTCCCGTGTGTATTAAACAATCAGGGGAACACACTCTCCTCACTTACACTGTTCCCCTGTTGACATGTCCCGTCTCAATTAAAAGATCATGGGAACACAGTCTCCTCACTTATACTGTTCCCCTGTTGACATGTCCCGTGTCAATTAAAACATCATGGGAACACAGTCTCCTCACTTATACTGTTCACCTGGTAACATGTCCCGTGTATATTAAACCACCAGGGTAACACACTCTCCTCACTTATACTGCTCATCTGTTAACATGTCCCGTGTGTATTAAACAGTCAGGGGAACACACTCTCCTCACTTATACTGTTCACCTGGTAACATGTCCCGTGTATATTAAACCATCAGGGGAACACATTCCCCTCACTTATACTGTTCACCAGGTTACATGTCCCTTGTATATTAAACCATCAGGGGAAAACATTCTCCTCACTTATACTTTTCACCTGGTGACGTGCCCCGTGTATATTAAACCATGAGGGGAACAGACTCTCCTCTCGTATGCTGTTCACCTGGTAACATGTCCCGTGTATATTAAACAATCAGGAGAACACACTCTCCTCACTTATACGGTTCACCTGGTAACATGTCCCGTGTATATTAAACAATCTGGGGAACACACTCTCCTCACTTCTGCTGTTCACCTGGTGACATGTCCCGTGTATATTAAACCATCAGGGGAAAACAATCTCCTCACTTATACTGTTCACTTGGGAACATGTCCTGTGCGTCTTTAATCATCAGGGGAACACACTCTCCTCACTTATACTGTTCATCTGGTGACATGTCCCGTGTATGTTAAACCATCAGGGGAACACACTCTGCTCACTTATACTGTTCACTTGGGAACATGTCCCGTTTATGTTAAACCATCAGGGGAACACACTCTCCTCACTTATACTGTTCTCCTGGTAACATGTCCTGTGTGTATTAAACAAACAGGGGAACACTCTCTCCTCACTTATTCTCTTCATCTGGTAACATGTCCTGTGAAGATTAACCCATCAGGGGAACACACTCTCCTCACATCTACTGTTCACCTGGTAACATGTCCCGTGCGTATTAAACAATCGGGGAACACACTCTCCTCACTTATACTGTTCACCTGGTAACATGTCCCGTGCGTATTAAACCATCAGTGGAAAACACTCTCCTCACTATTCTGTTCACATGGTAACATGTCCCGTGTGTATTAAAGTGAGGAGAATGTTTTCCTTTGATGGTTTCATGTACACGGGACATGTTACCAGGTGAACAGTATAAGTGAGGAGAGTGTGTTCCCCTGATTGTTTAATAAACACGGGGCATGTCACCAGGTGAACAGTATAAGTGAGGAGAGTGTTTTCCCCTGATGGTTTAATAGACACAGGACATGATAGCAGATGAACAGTATAAGTGAGGAGAGTGTGTTCCCCTTATGGTTTAAAATACACGGCACACGTTACCAGATGAACAGTATAAGTTAGGAGAGTGTGTTCCCCTGATTTTTTAATGCACACGGGACATGTTACCAGGTGAACAGTAGAAGTGAGGAGTGTGCGTTCCCCTGATGGTTTCATATACACGGGACATGTTACCAGGTGAACAGTATAAGTGAGGAGAGTGTGTTCCCCTGATTGTTTAAAGCACACGGGACATGTTACCACATGAACAGGATAAGTGAGGAGAGTGTGTTCCCCTGATTTTTTTATGCACACGGGACATGTTACCAGGTGAACAGTATAAGAGAGGAGAGTGTGTTCCCCTGATTGTTTAATGCACACGTTGTCACGTCACCAGGTGAACAGTGTAATTGAGGAGAGTGTGTTCCCCTGATGGTTTAATACACACGGGACATGTCACCAGGTGAACAGTGTAATTGAGGAGAGTGTGTTCCCCTGATGGTTTAATACACACGGGACATGTTACCAGGTGAACAGTATAAGTGAGGAGAGTGTGTTCCCCTGATGGTTTCATATACACGGGACATGTTACCAGGTGAACAGTAGAAGTGAGGAGAGTGTGTTCCCCTGATGGTTTAATATACACGGGACACGTTACCAGATGAACAGTATATGTGAGGAGAGTGTGTTCCCCTGATGGTTTAATATACATGGGACATGTTACCAGGTGAACAGTAGAAGTGAGGAGAGTGTGTTCCCCTGATGCTTTAATATACACAGGACATGTTACCAGGTGAACAGTATATGTGAGGAGAGTGTGTTCCCCTGATGGTTTAATATACATGGGACATGTTACCAGGTGAACAGTAGAAGTGAGGAGAGTGTGTTCCCCTGATGGTTTCATATACACGGGACATGTTACCAGGTGAACAGTATAAGTGAGGAGAGTGTGTTCCCCTGATTGTTTAATACGCACAGGACATGTTACCAGATGAACAGTATAAGTGAGGAGAGTGTGCTCCCCTGATTGTTTAATACGCACGGGACATGTCACAAGGTAAACAGTATAAGTGAGGAGAGTGTGTTCCCCTGATTTTTTAATGCACACGGGACATGTTACCAGGTGAACAGCAGAAGTGAGGAGAGTGTGTTCCCCTGATTGTTTAATACACACGGGACATGTTACCAGGTCAACAGTATAAGTGAGGAGAGTGTGTTCCCCTGATTGTTTAATATGCACGGGACATGTTACCAGATGAACAGTATAAGTGAGGAGAGTGTGTTCCCCTGATTGTTTAGTACACACGGGACATGTTACCAGGTGAACAGTATAAGTGAGGAGAGTGTGTTCCCCTGATTGTTTAATATGCACGGGACATGTTACCAGATGAACAGTATAAGTGAGGAGAGTGTGTTCCCCTGATTGTTTAGTACACACGGGACATGTTACCAGGTGAACAGTATAAGTGAGGAGAGTGTGTTCCCCTGATTGTTTAATGCACACGGGTCACGTCAGCAGGTGAACAGTATAAGTGAGGAGAGAGTGTTCCCCTGATGGTTTTATACACACAGGACATGTTACCAGATGAACAGTATATTTGAGGAGAGTTTGTTCCCCTGATTGTTTAATGCACACGGGACATGTCAGCAGGTGAACAGTATAATTGAGGAGATTGTGTTCCCCTGAATGTTTAATTCACACGGGACATGTTACCAGGTGAACAGAATAGTGAGGAAACTGTTTTCCCATGATGGTTCAAAGCCCACGGGACATGTTACCAGGTGAACAGTATAAGTGAGGAGAGTGTGTTCCCTTGATTGTTTAATATGCACGGGACATGTCACCAGGTGAACAGTATAAGTGAGGAGAGTGTGTTCCCCTGAATGTTTAATTCACACGGGACATGTTACCAGGTGAACAGAATAGTGTGTAGAGTGTTTTCCCATGGTGGTTTAAAGCCCACGGGACATGTTACCAGGTGAAAAGTATAAGTGAGGAGAGTGTGTTCCCCTGATTGTTTAATACGCACGGGACATGTCACCAGGTGAACAGTATAAGTGAGGAGAGTGTGTTCCCCTGATGGTTTAATGCAGACGGGTCACGTCACCAGGTGAACAGCATAAGTGAGGAGAGTGTGTTCCCCTGATTGTTTAATACGCACGGGACATGTTAACAGGTGAACAGCAAAAGTGAGGAGAGTGAGTTCCCCTGATTGTTTTATACACACGGGACATGTTACCAGGTGAACAGTATAAGTGAGGAGAGTGTGTTCCCCTGATTGTTTAATACACACGGGACATGTCACCAGGTGAAAAGTATAAGTGAGGAGAGTGTGTTCCCCTGATTGTTTAATACACACGGGACATGATACCAGGTGAACAGTATAAGTGAGGAGTGTGTGTTCCCCTGATGGTTTAATGCACACGGGACATGTTACCAGGTGAACAGTATAAGTGAGGAGAGTGTGTTCCCCTGAATGTTTAATACACACGGGACATGTTACCAGGTGAACAGTATAAGTGAGGAGAGTGTGTTCCCCTGATTGTTTAATACACACGGGACATGTTACCAGGTGAACAGTATAAGTGAGGAGAGTGTGTTCCCCTGAATGTTTAATACACACGGGACATGTCACCAGGTGAACAGTATAAGTGAGGAGAGTGTGTTCCCCTGAATGTTTAATACACACGGGACATGATGCCAGGTGAACAGTATAAGTGAGGAGTGTGTGTTCCCCTGATGGTTTAATGCACACGGGACATGTTACCAGGTGAACAGTATAAGTGAGGAGAGTGTGTTCCCCTGAATGTTTAATACACACGGGACATGTTACCAGGTGAACAGTATAAGTGAGGAGAGTGTGTTCCCCTGATTGTTCAATACACACGGGACATGTTACCAGGTGAACAGTATAAGTGAGGAGAGTGTGTTCCCCTGATGGTTTAATATACAAGAAACATGACACCAGGTGAACTGTATAAGTGAGGAGAGTGTGTTCCCCTGATTGTTTAATGCACACGGGACGTCTCAACAGGTGACCAGTATAAGTGAGGAGAGTGTGTTCCACTGTTGGTTTAATATACACAGGACATGATACCAGGTGAACAGTATAAGTAAGGAGAGTGAGTTCCCCTGATTTTTTAATATACCCGGGACATGTTACCAGGTGATCAGTATAAGTGAGGAGAGTGCATTCCCCTGATGGTTTAATATACACGGGTCATGTCACCAGGTGAACATTATAAGTGAGGAGAGTGTGTTCCCCAGATTGTTTAATACGCACGGGACATGTAACCAAGTGAAGAGTGTAAGTGAGGTGAGTGTGTTCCCCTGATTGTTTAATACACACGGGACATGTTACCAGGTGAACAGTATAAGTGAGGAGAGTGTGTTCCCCTGATGGTTTAATATACACGGGACATGTCACCAGGTGAACAGTATAAGTGAGGAGAGTGTGTTCCCCTGATTGTTTAATGCAAAGGTGACATGACACCAGTTGAACAGTATAAGTGAGGAGAGGGCTTTCCCCTGATGGTTTAATATACACGGGACATGTTACCAGGTGAACAGTATATGTGAGGAGATTGCTTTCCCCTGATGGTTTAATATACATGGGACTTGTTACCAGGTGAACAGTATAAGTGAGGAGAGTGTGTTCCCCTGATGGTTTAATATACACGGGACATGTTCCCAGGTGAACAGTATAAGTGAGGAGAGTGCTTTCCCCTGATGGTTTAATATACACGGGACATGTTTCCAGGTGAACTGTATAAATTAGGAGAGTGTGTTCCCCTGATCGTTTAGTATACACGGGACATGTTGCCAGGTGAACAGTATAAGTGAGGAGAGATTGTTACCCTGACTGTTTAGTACGCACGGGACATGTCACCAGGTGAACAGTATAAGTGAGGAGAGTGTGTTCCCCTGATCGTTTAACACGCACGGGACATGTTACCAGGTGAACAGTATAAGTGATGAGAGTGTGTTCCCCTGATTGATTAACACGCACGGGACATGTTACCAGGTGAACAGTATAAGTGAGGAGAGTGTGTTCCCCTGTTGGTTTAATATACACAGGACATGATAGCACGTGAACAGTATAAGTGAGGAGAGTGAGTTCCCCTGATTTTTTAACATACACGGGACATGTTACCAGGTGAACAGTATAAGTGAGGAGAGTGTGTTCCCCTGATGGTTTAATATACACAGGACATTTTACCAGATGAACAGTATTAGTGAGGAGATTGTGTTCCCCTGATGGTTTAATATACACGGGACATGTTACCAGGTGAACAGTATAAGTGAGGAGAGTGTGTTCCCCTGATTGTTTTATACACACGGGACATGTTACCAGGTGAACAGTATAAGTGAGGAGAGTGTGTTCCCCTGATTGTTTAATACACATGGGACATGTTACCAGGGGAACAGTATAAGTGAGGAGAGTGTGTTCCCCTGATTGTTTTATACACACGGGACATGTTACCAGGTGAACAGTATAAGTGAGGAGAGTGTGTTCCCCTGATTGTTTAATACACATGGGACATGTTACCAGGTGAACAGTATAAGTGAGGAGAGTGTGTTCCCCTGATTGTTTTATACACACGGGACATGTTACCAGGTGAACAGAATAAGTGAGGAGAGTGTGTTCCCCTGATTGTTTAATACGGACGGGACATGTCACCAGGTGAACAGTATAAGTGAGGTGAGTGTGTTCCCCTGATTGTTTAATACACATGGGATATGTTACCAGGTGTACAGTATAAGTGAGGAGAGTGTGTTCCCCTGATTATTTAATGCACACGGGGCGTCTCAACAGATGATCAGTATAAGTGAGGAGAGTGTGTTCCACTGTTGGTTTAATATACACAGGACATGATACCAGGTGAACAGTATAAGTGAGGAGAGTTAGTTTGGCTGATTTTTTAATATACCCGGGACATGTCACCAGGTGATCAGTATAAGTGAGGAGAGTGTGTTCCCCTGATGGTTTAACACGCACAGGACATGTTACCAGGTGATCAGTATAAGTGAGGAGAGTGCTTTCCCCAGATGGTTTAATATACACGGGTCATGTTACCAGGTGATCAGTATAAGTGAGGAGAGTGTGTTCCCCTGATGGTTTAAAACACACGACATGTCAACAGGTGAACAGTAAAAGTGAAGAGCCAGCATTCGCCAGAGCTGGCGGGCAGCCATAAAGACAGGGCTAAATTGTGGCGAGTCGAAGAGACTTAGTAGTTGGCAGGAAAAAAGACAGAGGCGCAAGGGGAGAGCCAACTGTGCAACAGCCCCAACAAACAAATTTCTCTGCAGCACCTGTGGAAGAGCCTGTCACTCCAGAATTGGCCTTTATAGCCACTCCAGGCGCTGCTTCACAAACCACTGACCACCTCCAGGCGCGTATCCATTGTCTCTCGAGATAAGGAGGCCCAAAAGAAAGAAAGTATAAGTGAGGAGATTGCTTTCCCCTGATGGTTTAATATACATGGGACTTGTTACCAGGTGAACAGTATAAGTGAGGAGAGTGTGTTCCCCTGATGGTTTAATATACACGGGACATGTTCCCAGGTGAACAGTATAAGTGAAGAGAGTGCTTTCCTCTGATGGTTTAATATACACGGGACATGTTTCCAGGTGAAAAGTATAAATTAGGAAAGTGTGTTCCCCTGATCGTTTAGTATACACGGGACATGTTGCCAGGTGAACAGTATAAGTGAGGAGAGATTGTTACCCAGACTGTTTAGTACGCACGGGACATGTTACCAGGTGAAAAGTGTAAGTGAGGAGTTTGCTTTCCCCTGATTGTTTAATATACATGGGACTTGTTACCAGGGGAACAGTATAAGTGAGGAGAGTGTGTTCCCCTGATGGTTTAATATACACGGGACATGTTACCAGGTGAACAGTATCAGTGAGGAGAGTGTGTTCCCCTGATGGTTTAATATACACGGGACATGTTACCAGGTGAACAGGATAAGTGAGGAGACTGTATTCCCTTGATGGTTTAATAGACATGGGACATGTTAGCAGGTGAACAGTATAAGAGAGGATTATGTTTTCCCCTGATGGTTCAATATACACGGGACATGTTACCAGGCGAACAGTATAAGTGAGCAGAGTGTGTTCCCCTGATGGTTTAATACACACGGGACATGTTACCAGGTGAACAGTATAAGTGAGGAGACTGTATTCCCCTGATGGTTTAATATACACGGGACATGTTAGCAGGTGAACAGTATAAGTGAGGAGACTGTATTCCCCTGATGGTTTAATATACACGGGACATGTTAGCAGGTGAACAGTATAAGTGAGGAGAATGTGTTCCCCTGATGGTTTAATATACACAGGACATGTTACCAGGTGAACAGTATAAGTGAGGAGAGTGTGTTCCCCTGATTGTTTAATACACAAGGGACATGTTACCAGGTGAACAGAATAAGTGAGGAGAGTGTGTTCCCCTGATTGTTTTATACACACGGGACATGTTACCAGGTGAACAGTATAAGTGAGGAGAGTGTGTTCCCCTGATTGTTTAATACACATGGGACATGTTACCAGGTGAACAGAATAAGTGAGCAGAGTGTTTTCCCCTGATTGTTTAATGCACACGGGACATGTCAACAGGTGAACAGAATAAGTGAGCAGAGTGTGTTCCCCTGATGGTTTAATACACACGGGACATGTTACCAGGTGAACAGTATAAGTGAGGAGAGTGTGTTCCCCTGATGGTTTAATATACACGGGACATGTTACCAGGTGAACAGTATAAGTGAGGAGACTGTATTCCCCTGATGGTTTAATATACACGGGACATGTTAGCAGGTGAACAGTATAAGTGAGGAGAATGTGTTCCCCTGATGGTTTAATATACTCAGGACATGTTACCAGGTGAACAGTATAAGTGAGGAGAGTGTGTTCCCCTGATTGTTAAATACACACGGGACATGTTACCAGGTGAACAGTATAAGTGAGGAGAATGTATTCCCCTGATGGTTTAATATACACGGTACATGTTCCCAGGTGAACAGTATAATTGAGGAGAGTGCTTTCCCCTGATGGTTTAATACACACGGGACATGATACCAGGTGAACAGTATAAGTGAGGAGAGTGCTTTCCCCTGATGGTATAATATACACGGGACATGTCACCTGGTGAACAGTGTAAGTGAGGAGAGTGTGTTCCCCTGATGGTTTAATACACACGGGACATGTTACCAGGTGAACAGTATAAGTGAGGAGAGTGCTTTCCCCTGATGGTATAATATACACGGGACATGTCACCAGGTGAACAGTGTAAGTGAGGAGAGTGTGTTCCCCTGATGGTTTAATACACACGGGACATGATACCAGGTGAACAGTATAAGTGAGGAGAGTGCTTTCCCCTGATGGTATAATATACACGGGACATGTCACCAGGTGAACAGTGTAAGTGAGGAGAGTGTGTTCCCCTGATGGTTTAATACACACGGGACATGTTACCAGGTGAACAGTATAAGTGATGAGAGTGTGTTCCCCTGATTGATTAACACGCACGGGACATGTTACCAGGTGAACAGTATAAGTGAAGAGAGTGTGTTCCCCTGTTGGTTTAATATACACAGGACATGATACCAGGTGAACAGTATAAGTGATGAGAGTGTGTTCCCCTGATTGATTAACACGCACGGGACATGTTACCAGGTGAACAGTATAAGTGAGGAGATTGAGTTCCCCTGATTTTTTAATATACACGGGACATGTCACCAGGTGATCAGTATAAGTGAGGAGAGTGTGTTCCCCTGATGGTTTAATATACATCGGACATGTTACCAGGTGAACAGAATCAGTGAGGAGAGTGTGTTCCCCTGATGATTTAACATACACAGGACATGTTACCAGGTGAACAGGATAAGTGAGGAGACTGTTTTTCCCTGATGGTTCAATATACACGGGACATGTTACCAGGCGAACAGTATAAGTGAGCAGAGTGTGTTCCCCTGATGATTTAATACACACGGGACATGTTACCAGGTGAACAGTATAAGTGAGGAGAGTGTGTTCCCCTGATGGTTTAATATACACGGGACATGTTACCAGGTGAACAGTATAAGTGAGGAGACTGTATTCCCCTGATGGTTTAATATACACGGGACATGTTATCAGGTGAACAGTATAAGTGAGGAGAATGTGTTCCCCTGATGGTCTAATATACACAGGACATGTTACCAGGTGAACAGTATAAGTGAGGAGAGTGTGTTCCCCTGATGGTTTAATACACACGGGACATGTTAGCAGGTGAACAGTATAAGTGATGAGAATGTGTTCCCCTGATGGTTTAATATACACGGGACATGTTACCAGGTGAACAGTATAAGTGAGGAGAGTGTGTTCCCCTGATGGTTTAATATACACGGGACATGTTCCCAGGTGAACATTATAAGTGAGGAGAGTGCTTTCCCCTGATGGTTTAATATACACGGGACATGTAACCAAGTGAACAGTATAAGTGAGGACAGTGTGTTCCCCTGATTGTTTAATACACACGGGACATGTCACGAGGTGAACAGTGTAAGTGAGGAGAGTGTGTTCCCCTGATTGTTTAATACACACGGTACATGTTACCAGGTGAACAGTATAAGTGAGGAGAGTGTGTTCCCCTGATGGTTTAATATACACAGGACATGATACCAGGTGAACAGTATAAGTGAGGAGAGTGTGTTCCCCTGATTGTTTAATACACACGGTACATGTTACCAGGTGAACAGTATAAGTGAGGACAGTGTGTTCCCCTGATTGTTTAATACACACGGGACATGTCACGAGGTGAACAGTGTAAGTGAGGAGAGTGTGTTCCCCTGATTGTTTAATACACACGGTACATGTTACCAGGTGAACAGTATAAGTGAGGAGAGTGTGTTCCCCTGATGGTTTAATATACACAGGACATGATACCAGGTGAACAGTATAAGTGAGGAGAGTGTGTTCCCCTGATTGTTTAATACACACGGTACATGTTACCAGGTGAACAGTATAAGTGAGGAGAGTGTGTTCCCCTCATGGTTTAATATACACAGGACATGATACCAGGTGAACAGTATAAGTGAGGAGAGGGCTTTCCCCTGATGGTTTAATATACACGGGACATTTTACCAGGTGAACAGTATAAGTGAGGAGAGTGTGTTCCCCTGATTGTTTAATACTCACGGGACATGTTACCAGGTGAACAGTATAAGTGAGGAGAGTGTGTTCCCCTGATGCTTTAATACACCCGGGACATGTTACCAGGTGAACAGTATAAGTGAGGAGAGTGTTTTCCCCTGATGGTTTAATATACACGGGACATTTTACCAGGTGAACAGTATAAGTGAGGAGAGTGTGTTCCCCTGATTGTTTAATACTCACGGGACATGTTACCAGGTGAACAGTCTAAGTGAGGAGAGTGTGTTCCCCTGATGCTTTAATACACCCGGGACATGTTACCAGGTGAACAGTATAAGTGAGGAGAATGTGTTCCCCTGATGGTTTAATATACGCGGGACATGTTTCCAGGTGAAAAGTATAAGTGAGGAGAGTGTGATCCAATGATTGTTTAATACTGACGGGACGTGTCACCAGGTGAAGAGTAGAAGTGAGGAGAGTGTGTTCCCCTGATGGTTTAATACGCAAGGGACATGTTACCAGGTGAACAGTATAAGTGAGGAGAATGTATTCCCCTGATGGTTTAATATACACGGGACATGTTCCCAGGTGAACAGTATAATTGAGGAGAGTGCTTTCCCCTGATGGTTTAATATACACGGGACATGTCACCAGGTGAACAGTGTAAGTGAGGAGAGTGTGTTCCCCTGATGGTTTAATACACACGGGACATGTTACCAGGTGAACAGTATAAGTGAGGAGAGTGCTTTCCCCTGATGGTATAATATACACGGGACATGTCACCAGGTGAACAGTGTAAGTGAGGAGAGTGTGTTCCCCTGATGGTTTAATACACACGGGACATGATACCAGGTGAACAGTATAAGTGAGGAGAGTGCTTTCCCCTGATGGTATAATATACATGGGACATGTCACCAGGTGAACAGTGTAAGTGAGGAGAGTGTGTTCCCCTGATGGTTTAATACACACGGGACATGTTACCAGGTGAACAGTATAAGTGATGAGAGTGTGTTCCCCTGATTGATTAACACGCACGGGACATGTTACCAGGTGAACAGTATAAGTGAAGAGAGTGTGTTCCCCTGTTGGTTTAATATACACAGGACATGATACCAGGTGAACAGTATAAGTGATGAGAGTGTGTTCCCCTGATTGATTAACACGCACGGGACATGTTACCAGGTGAACAGTATAAGTGAGGAGATTGAGTTCCCCTGATTTTTTAATATACACGGGACATGTCACCAGATGATCAGTATAAGTGAGGAGAGTGTGTTCCCCTGATGGTTTAATATACATGGGACATGTTACCAGGTGAACAGAATCAGTGAGGAGAGTGTGTTCCCCTGATGATTTAATATACACAGGACATGTTACCAGGTGAACAGGATAAGTGAGGAGACTGTTTTCCCCTGATGGTTCAATATACACGGGACATGTTACCAGGCGAACAGTATAAGTGAGCAGAGTGTGTTCCCCTGATGATTTAATACACACGGGACATGTTACCAGGTGAACAGTATAAGTGAGGAGAGTGTGTTCCCCTGATGGTTTAATATACACGGGACATGTTACCAGGTGAACAGTATAAGTGAGGAGACTGTATTCCCCTGATGGTTTAATATACACGGGACATGTTATCAGGTGAACAGTATAAGTGAGGAGAATGTGTTCCCCTGATGGTCTAATATACACAGGACATGTTACCAGGTGAACAGTATAAGTGAGGAGAGTGTGTTCCCCTGATGGTTTAATACACACGGGACATGTTAGCAGGTGAACAGTATAAGTGATGAGAATGTGTTCCCCTGATGGTTTAATATACACGGGACATGTTACCAGGTGAACAGTATAAGTGAGGAGAGTGTGTTCCCCTGATGGTTTAATATACACGGGACATGTTCCCAGGTGAACAGTATAAGTGAGGAGAGTGCTTTCCCCTGATGGTTTAATATACACGGGACATGTAACCAAGTGAACAGTATAAGTGAGGACAGTGTGTTCCCCTGATTGTTTAATACACACGGGACATGTCACGAGGTGAACAGTGTAAGTGAGGAGAGTGTGTTCCCCTGATTGTTTAATACACACGGTACATGTTACCAGGTGAACAGTATAAGTGAGGAGAGTGTGTTCCCCTGATGGTTTAATATACACAGGACATGATACCAGGTGAACAGTATAAGTGAGGAGAGTGTGTTCCCCTGATTGTTTAATACACACGGTACATGTTACCAGGTGAACAGTATAAGTGAGGACAGTGTGTTCCCCTGATTGTTTAATACACACGGGACATGTCACGAGGTGAACAGTGTAAGTGAGGAGAGTGTATTCCCCTGATTGTTTAATACACACGGTACATGTTACCAGGTGAACAGTATAAGTGAGGAGAGTGTGTTCCCCTGATGGTTTAATATACACAGGACATGATATCAGGTGAACAGTATAAGTGAGGAGAGTGTGTTCCCCTGATTGTTTAATACACACGGTACATGTTACCAGGTGAACAGTATAAGTGAGGAGAGTGTGTTCCCCTCATGGTTTAATATACACAGGACATGATACCAGGTGAACAGTATAAGTGAGGAGAGGGCTTTCCCCTGATGGTTTAATATACACGGGACATTTTACCAGGTGAACAGTATAAGTGAGGAGAGTGTGTTCCCCTGATTGTTTAATACTCACGGGACATGTTACCAGGTGAACAGTATAAGTGAGGAGAGTGTGTTCCCCTGATGCTTTAATACACCCGGGACATGTTACCAGGTGAACAGTATAAGTGAGGAGAGTGTTTTCCCCTGATGGTTTAATATACACGGGACATTTTACCAGGTGAACAGTATAAGTGAGGAGAGTGTGTTCCCCTGATTGTTTAATACTCACGGGACATGTTACCAGGTGAACAGTCTAAGTGAGGAGAGTGTGTTCCCCTGATGCTTTAATACACCCGGGACATGTTACCAGGTGAACAGTATAAGTGAGGAGAATGTGTTCCCCTGATGGTTTAATATACGCGGGACATGTTTCCAGGTGAAAAGTATAAGTGAGGAGAGTGTGATCCAATGATTGTTTAATACTGACGGGACGTGTCACCAGGTGAAGAGTAGAAGTGAGGAGAGTGTGTTCCCCTGATGGTTTAATACGCAAGGGACATGTTACCAGGTGAACAGTATAAGTGAGGAGAATGTATTCCCCTGATGGTTTAATATACACGGGACATGTTCCCAGGTGAACAGTATAATTGAGGAGAGTGCTTTCCCCTGATGGTTTAATATACACGGGACATGTCACCAGGTGAACAGTGTAAGTGAGGAGAGTGTGTTCCCCTGATGGTTTAATACACACGGGACATGATACCAGGTGAACAGTATAAGTGAGGAGAGTGTGTTCCCCTGATGGTTTAATATACACGGGACATGTTCCCAGGTGAACAGTATAAGTGAGGAGAGTGTGTTCCCCTGATCGTTTAGTATACACGGGACATGTTGCCAGGTGAACAGTATAAGTGAGGAGAGATTGTTACCCTGATTGTCTAGTACGCACGGGACATGTCACCAGGTGAACAGTATAAGTGAGGAGAGTGTGTTCCCCTGATGGTTTAACACACACGGGACATGTTACCAGGTGAACAGTATAAGTGAGGGGAGTGTGTTCCCCTGATTTTTTAATGCGCACGGGACATGTTACCAGGTGAACAGTATAAGTGAGGAGAGTGTGTTCCCCTGTTGGTTTAATATACACAGGACATGATACCAGGTGAACAGTATAAGTGAGGAGAGTGAGTTCCCCTGATTTTTTAATATACCCGGGACATGTCACCAGGTGAACAGTATAAGTGAGGAGAGTGCTTTCCCCTGATGGTTTAATATACACGGTACATGTTACCAGGTGAACAGTATAAGTGAGGAGAGTGTGTTCCCCTGATGGTTTAATATACACAGGACATGATACCAGGTGAACAGTATAAGTGAGGAGAGTGTTTTCCCCTGATGGTTTAATATACACGGGACATGTTCCCAGGTGAACAGTATAAGTGAGGAGAGTGTGTTCCCCTGATCGTTTAGTATACACGGGACATGTTGCCAGGTGAACAGTATAAGTGAGGAGAGATTGTTACCCTGATTGTTTAATACTCACGGGACATGTTACCAGGTGAACAGTATAAGTGAGGAGAATGTGTTCCCCTGATGCTTTAATACACCCGGGACATGTTACCAGGTGAACAGTATAAGTGAGGAGAGTGTTTTCCCCTGATGGTTTAATATACACGGGACATTTTACCAGGTGAACAGTATAAGTGAGGAGAGTGTGTTCCCCTGATTGTTTAATACTCACGGGACATGTTACCAGGTGAACAGTATAAGTGAGGAGAGTGTGTTCCCCTGATGCTTTAATACACCCGGGACATGTTGCCAGGTGAACAGTATAAGTGAGGAGAGATTGTTACCCTGATTGTTTAGTACGCACGGGACATGTCACCAGGTGAACAGTATACGTGAGGAGAGTGTGTTCCCCTGTTGGTTTAATATACACAGGACATGTTACCAGGTGAACAGTATAAGTGAGGAGAGTGCTTTCCCCTGATGGTTTGATATACACGGGACATGTTACCAGGTGAACAGTATAAGTGAGGAGAGATTGTTACCCTGATTGTTTAGTACGCACGGGACATGTTACCAGGTGAACAGTATAAGTGAGGAGAGTGTGTTCCCCTGATGGTTTAATATACACAGGACATGATACCAGGTGAACAGTATAAATGAGGAGACTGTTTTCCCCTGATGGTTTAATATACACGGCACATTTTACCAGGTTAACAGTATAAGTGAGGAGAGTGTGTTCCCCTGATTGTTTAATACTCACGGGACATGTTACCAGGTGAACAGTATAAGTGAGGAGAATGTGTTCCCCTGATGGTTTAATACACCCGGGACATGTTACCAGGTGAACAGTATAAGTGAGGAGAATGTGTTCCCCTGATGGTTTAATATACGCGGGACATGTTACCAGGTGAAAAGTATAAGTGAGGAGAGTGTGATCCAATGATTGTTTAATACTGACCGGACGTGTCACCAGGTGAAGAGTAGAAGTGAGGAGAGTGTGTTCCCCTGATGGTTTAATATACGCGGGACATGTTACCAGGTGAACAGTATAAGTGAGGAGAGTGTGTTCCCCTGATGGTTTAATACGCAAGGGACATGTTACCAGGTGAACAGTATAAGTGAGGAGAGTGCTTTCCCCTGATGGTTTGATATACACGGGACATGTTACCAGGTGAACAGTATAAGTGAGGAGAATGTATTCCCCTGATCGTTTAATATCCACGGGACATGTTCCCAGGTGAACAGTATAATTGAGGAAAGTGCTTTCCCCTGATGGTTTAATATACACGGGACATGTCACCAGGTGAACAGTGTAAGTGAGGAGAGTGTGTTCCCCTGATGGTTTAATACACACGGGACATGATACCAGGTGAACAGTATAAGTGAGGAGAGTGTGTTCCCCTGATGGTTTAATATACACGGGACATGTTCCCAGGTGAACAGTATAAGTGAGGAGAGTGTGTTCCCCTGATCGTTTAGTATACGCGGGACATGTTGCCAGGTGAACATTATAAGTGAGGGGAGTGTGTTCCCCTGATTGTTTAACACGCACGGGACATGTTACCAGGTGAACAGTATACGTGAGGAGAGTGTGTTCCCCTGTTGGTTTAATATAAACAGGACATGATACCAGGTGAACAGTATAAGTGAGGAGAGTGAGTTCCCCTGATTTTTTAATATACCCGGGACATGTCACCAGGTGAACAGTATAAGTGAGGAGAGTGCTTTCCCCTGATGGTTTAATATACACGGGACATGTTACCAGGTGAACATTATAAGTGAGGAGAGTGTGTTCCGCTGATGGTTTAATATACACGGGACATGTTCCCAGGTGAACAGTATAAGTGAGGAGAGTGCTTTCCCCTGATGGTTTAATATACACGGGTCATGTTACCAGGTGAACAGTATAAGTGAGGAGAGTGTGTTCCGCTGATGGTTTAACATACACGGGACATGTTACCAGGTGAACAGTATAAGTGAGGAGAGTGCTTTCCCCTGATGGTTTTATATACACGGGTCATGTTACCAGGTGAACAGTATAAGTGAGGAGAGTGTGTTCCGCTGATGGTTTAATATACACGGGTCATGTTACCAGGTGAACAGGTTAAGTGAGGAGACTGTATTCCCCTGATGGTTTAATATACATGGGACATGTTACCAGGTGAACAGTATAAGTGAGCAGAGTGTGTTCCCCTGATTGTTAAATATACACGGGACACGTTACCAGGCGAACAGTATAAGTGAGGAGAATGTGTTCCCCTGATGGTTTAATATACACGGTACATGTTACCAGGTGAACATTTTAAGTGAGCAGAGTGTGTTCCCCTGATTGTTAAATATACACGGGACACGTTACCAGGCGAACAGTATAAGTCAGGAGAGTGTGTTCTCCTGATGGTTTTATATACACGGGACATGTTCCCAGGTGAACAGTATAAGTGAGGAGAGTGTGTTCCCCTGATCGTTTAGTATACACGGGACATGTTGCCAGGTGAACAGTATACGTGAGGAGAGTGTGTTCCGCTGTTGGTTTAATATACACAGGACATGTTACCAGGTGAACATTATAAGAGAGGGGAGAGTGTTCCCCTGATTGTTTAACACGCACGGGACATGTTACCAACTGAACAGTATACGTGAGGAGAGTGTGTTCCCCTGTTGGTTTAATATACACAGGACATGATACCAGGTGAACAGTATAAGTGAGGAGAGTGAGTTCCCCTGATTTTTTAATATACCCGGGACATGACACCAGGTGAACAGTATAAGTGAGGAGAGTGCTTTCCCCTGATGGTTTAATAGACACGGGTCATGTTACCAGGTGAACATTATAAGTGAGGAGAGTGTGTTCCGCTGATGTTTTAATATACACGGGACATGTTCCCAGGTGAACAGTATAAGTGAGGAGAGTGCTTTCCCCTGATGGTTTAATATACACGGGTCATGTTACCAGGTGAACAGTCTAAGTGAGGAGAGTGTGTTCCGCTGATGGTTTAATATACACGGGTCATGTTACCAGGTGAACAGTATAAGTGAGGAGAGTGCTTTCCCCTGATGGTTTAATATACACGGGTCATGTTACCAGGTGAACAGTATAAGTGAGGAGAGTGCTTTCCCCTGATGGTTTAATATACACGGGTCATGTTACCAGGTGAATTGTCTAAGTGAGGAGAGTGCTTTCCCCTGATGGTTTAATATACACGGGTCATGTTACCAGGTGAACAGTATAAGTGAGGAGAGTGCTTTCCCCTGATGGTTTAATATACACGGGACATGTCACCAGGTGAACAGTATAAGTGAGGAGAGTGTGTTCCCCTGATGGTTTAATATACACAGGACATGATACCAGGTGAACAGTATAAGTGAGGAGAGTGTTTTCCCCTGATGGTTTAATATACACGGGACATTTTACCAGGTTAACAGTATAAGTGAGGAGAGTGTGTTCCCCTGATTGTTTAATACTCACGGGACATGTTACCAGGTGAACAGTATAAGTCAGGAGAATGTGTTCCCCTGATGCTTTAATACACCCGGGACATTTTACCAGGTGAACAGTATAAGTGAGGAGAGTGTTTTCCCCTGATGGTTTAATATACACGGGACATTTTACCAGGTGAACAGTATAAGTGAGGAGAGTGTGTTCCCCTGATTGTTTAATACTCACTGGACATGTTACCAGGTGAACAGTATAAGTGAGGAGAGTGTGTTCCCCTGATGCTTTAATACACCCGGGACATGTTACCAGGTGAACAGTATAAGTGAGGAGAATGTGTTCCCCTGATGGTTTAATATACGCGGGACATGTTACCAGGTGAAAGGTATAAGTGAGGAGAGTGTGATCCAATGATTGTTTAATACTGACCGGACGTGTCACCAGGTGAAGAGTAGAAGTGAGGAGAGTGTGTTCCCCTGATGGTTTAATATACGCGGGACATGTTACCAGGTGAACAGTATAAGTGAGGAGAGTGTGTTCCCCTGATGGTTTAATACGCAAGGGACATGTTACCAGGTGAACAGTATAAGTGAGGAGAGTGCTTTCCCCTGATGGTTTGATATACACGGGACATGTTACCAGGTGAACAGTATAAGTGAGGAGAATGTATTCCCCTGATCGTTTAATATACACGGGACATGTTCCCAGGTGAACAGTATAATTGAGGAAAGTGCTTTCCCCTGATGGTTTAATAAACACGGGACATGTCACCAGGTGAACAGTGTAAGTGAGGAGAGTGTGTTCCCCTGATGGTTTAATACACACGGGACATGATACCAGGTGAACAGTATAAGTGAGGAGAGTGTGTTCCCCTGATGGTTTAATATACACGGGACATGTTCCCAGGTGAACAGTATAAGTGAGGAGAGTGTGTTCCCCTGATCGTTTAGTATACGCGGGACATGTTGCCAGGTGAACAGTATAAGTGAGGAGAGATTGTTACCCTGATTGTTTAGTACGCACGGGACATGTCACCAGGTGAACAGTATACGTGAGGAGAGTGTGTTCCCCTGTTGGTTTAATATACACAGGACATGTTACCAGGTGAACATTATAAGTGAGGGGAGTGTGTTCCCCTGATTGTTTAACACGCACGGGACATGTTACCAGGTGAACAGTATACGTGAGGAGAGTGTGTTCCCCTGTTGGTTTAATATAAACAGGACATGATACCAGGTGAACAGTATAAGTGAGGAGAGTGAGTTCCCCTGATTTTTTAATATACCCGGGACATGTCACCAGGTGAACAGTATAAGTGAGGAGAGTGCTTTCCCCTGATGGTTTAATATACACGGGTCATGTTACCAGGTGAACAGTATAAGTGAGGAGAGTGTGTTCCGCTGATGGTTTAATATACACGGGACATGTTACCAGGTGAACAGTATAAGTGAGGAGAGTGCTTTCCCCTGATGGTTTAATAGACACGGGTCATGTTACCAGGTGAACATTATAAGTGAGGAGAGTGTGTTCCGCTGATGGTTTAATATACACGTGACATGTTCCCAGGTGAACAGTATAAGTGAGGAGAGTGCTTTCCCCTGATGGTTTAATATACACGGGTCATGTTACCAGGTGAACAGTATAAGTGAGGAGAGTGTGTTCCACTGATGGTTTAATATACACGGGACATGTTACCAGGTGAACAGTATAAGTGAGGAGAGTGCTTTCCCCTGATGGTTTAATATACACGGGTCATGTTACCAGGTGAACAGTATAAATGAGGAGAGTGCTTTCCCCTGATGGTTTAATATACACGGGTCATGTTACCAGGTGAACAGTATAAGTGAGGAGAGTGTGTTCCGCTGATGGTTTAATATACACGGGTCATGTTACCAGGTGAACAGGTTAAGTGAGGAGACTGTATTCCCCGGATGGTTTAATATACATGGGACATGTTACCAGGTGAACAGTATAAGTGAGCAGAGTGTGTTCCCCTGATTGTTAAATATACACGGGACACGTTACCAGGCGAACAGTATAAGTGAGGAGAATGTGTTCCCCTGATGGTTTAATATACACGGTACATGTTACCAGGTGAACATTTTAAGTGAGCAGAGTGTGTTCCCCTGATTGTTAAATATACACGGGACACGTTACCAGGCGAACAGTATAAGTGAGGAGAGTGTGTTCTCCTGATGGTTTTATATACACGGGACATGTTCCCAGGTGAACAGTATAAGTGAGGAGAGTGTGTTCCCCTGATCGTTTAGTATACACGGGACATGTTGCCAGGTGAACAGTATAAGTGAGGAGAGATTGTTACCCTGATTGTTTAGTACGCACGGGACATGTCACCAGGTGAACAGTATACGTGAGGAGAGTGTGTTCCGCTGTTGGTTTAATAAACACAGGACATGTTACCAGGTGAACATTATAAGTGAGGGGAGAGTGTTCCCCTGATTGTTTAACACGCACGGGACATGTTACCAGGTGAACAGTATACATGAGGAGAGTGTGTTCCCCTGTTGGTTTAATATACACAGGACATGATACCAGGTGAACAGTATAAGTGAGGAGAGTGAGTTCCCCTGATTTTTTAATATACCCGGGACATGTCACCAGGTGAACAGTATAAGTGAGGAGAGTGCTTTCCCCTGATGGTTTAATATACACGGGTCATGTTACCAGGTGAACAGTATAAGTGAGGAGAGTGTGTTCCGCTGATGGTTTAATATACACGGGACATGTTACCAGGTGAACAGTATAAGTGAGGAGAGTGCTTTCCCCTGATGGTTTAATAGACACGGGTCATGTTACCAGGTGAACATTATAAGTGAGGAGAGTGTGTTCCGCGGATGGTTTAATATACACGGGACATGTTCCCAGGTGAACAGTATAAGTGAGGAGAGTGCTTTCCCCTGATGGTTTAATATACACGGGTCATGTTACCAGGTGAACAGTCTAAGTGAGGAGAGTGTGTTCCGCTGATGGTTTAATATACACGGGACATGTTACCAGGTGAACAGTATAAGTGAGGAGAGTGCTTTCCCCTGATGGTTTAATATACACGGGTCATGTTACCAGGTGAACAGTATAAGTGAGGAGAGTGCTTTCCCCTGATGGTTTAATATACACGGGTCATGTTACCAGATGAACAGTATAAGTGAGGAGAGTGTGTTCCGCTGATGGTTTAATATACACGGGTCATGTTACCAGGTGAACAGGTTAAGTGAGGAGACTGTATTCCCCTGATGGTTTAATATACATGGGACATGTTACCAGGTGAACAGTATAAGTGAGCAGAGTGTGTTCCCCTGATTGTTAAATATACATGGGACACGTTACCAGGCGAACAGTATAAGTGAGGAGAATGTGTTCCCCTGATGGTTTAATATACACGGTACATGTTACCAGGTGAACAGTATAAGTGAGGAGAATGTGTTCTATTGATGGTTTAATATACACGGTACATGTTACCAGATGAACAGTATAAGTGAGGAGAGTGTGTTCCCCTGATTGTTTAATACACACGGGACGTGTTACCAGGTGAACAGTATAAGTGAGGAGAGTGTGTTCCCCTGATTGTTTAATACACACGGGACACGTTACCAGGTGAACAGTATAAGTGAGCAGAGTGTGTTCCCCTGATTGTTAAATATACACGGGACACGTTACCAGGCGAACAGTATAAGTGAGGAGAATGTGTTCCCCTGATGGTTTAATATACACGGTACATGTTACCAGATGAACAGTATAAGTGAGGAGAGTGTGTTCCCCTGATTGTTTAATACACACGGGACGTGTTACCAGGTGAACAGTATAAGTGAGGAGAGTGTGTTCCCCTGATTGTTTAATACACACGGGACACGTTACCAGGCGAACAGTATAAGTGAGGAGAGTGTGTTCCCCTGATTGTTTAATACACACGGGACACGTTACCAGGCGAACAGTATAAGTGAGGAGAGTGTGTTCCCCTGATGGTTTAATACACACGGGACGTGTTACCAGATGAACAGTATAAGTGAGGAGAGTGTGTTCCCCTGATGGTTTAATATGCACGGGACATGTTACCAGGTGAACAGTATAAGTGAGGAGAGTGTGTTCCCCTGATTGTTTAATACTCACGGGACATGTTACCAGGTGAACAGTATAAGTGAGGAGAGTGTGTTCCCCTGATGCTTTAATACACCCGAGACATGTTACCAGGTGAACAGTATAAGTGAGGAGAGTGTGTTCCCCTGATTGTTTAATATGCACAGGACATGTTACCAGATGAACAGTATATGTGAGGAGAGTGTGTTCCCCTGATTGTTTAGTACACACGGGACATGTTACCAGGTGATCAGTATAAGTGAGGAGAGTGTGTTCCGCTGATGGTTTAATATACACGGGACCATTTACCAGGTGAACAGTATAAGTGAGGAGAGTGCTTTCCCCTGATGGTTTAATCGACACGGGTCATGTTACCAGGTGAACAGTATAAGTGAGGAGAGTGCTTTCCCCTGATGGTTTAATATACACGGGTCATGTTACCAGGTGAACAGTATAAGTGAGGAGAGTGTGTTCCGCTGATGGTTTAATATACACGGGACATGTTACCAGGTGAACAGTATAAGTGAGGAGAGTGCTTTCCCCTGATGGTTTAATATACACGGGTCATGTTACCAGGTGAACAGTATAAGTGAGGAGAGTGTGTTCCGCTGATGGTTTAATATACACGTGACATGTTACCAGGTGAACAGTATAAGTGAGGAGAGTGCTTTCCCCTGATGGTTTAATATACACGGGACATGTTACCAGGTGAACAGTATAAGTGAGGAGAGTGCTTTCCCCTGATGGTTTAATATACACGGGTCATGTTACCAGGTGAACAGTATAAGTGAGGAGAGTGTGTTCCGCTGATGGTTTAATATACACGGGTCATGTTACCAGGTGAACAGGTTAAGTGAGGAGACTGTATTCCCCTGATGGTTTAATATACATGGGACATGTTACCAGGTGAACAGTATAAGTGAGCAGAGTGTGTTCCCCTGATTGTTAAATATACACGGGATACGTTACCAGGTGAACAGTATAAGTGAGGAGAGTGTGTTCCCCTGATTGTTTAATACACACGGTACATGTTAACAGGTGAACAGTATAAGTGAGGAGAGTGTGTTCCCCTGATGCTTTAATACACCCGGGACATGTTACCAGGTGAACAGTATAAGTGAGGAGAGTGTGTTCCCCTGATGCTTTAATACACCCGGGACATGTTACCAGGTGAACAGTATAAGTGAGGAGAGTGTGTTCCCCTGATGCTTTAATACACCCGGGACATGTTACCAGGTGAACAGTATAAGTGAGGAGAGTGTTTTCCCCTGATGGTTTAATTTCCCGGGACATGTTACCAGGAGAACAGTATAAGTGAGGAGAGTGTGTTCCCCTGATGGTTTGATATACACGGGACATGTTCCCAGGTGAACAGTATAATTGAGGAGAGTGCTTTCCCATGATGGTTTAATATACACGGGACATGTTCCCAGGTGAACAGTATAATTGAGGAAAGTGCTTTCCCCTGATGGTTTAATAAACACGGGACATGTCACCAGGTGAACAGTGTAAGTGAGGAGAGTGTGTTCCCCTGATGGTTTAATACACACGGGACATGATACCAGGTGAACAGTATAAGTGAGGAGAGTGTGTTCCCCTGATGGTTTAATATACACGGGACATGTTCCCAGGTGAACAGTATAAGTGAGGAGAGTGTGTTCCCCTGATCGTTTAGTATACGCGGGACATGTTGCCAGGTGAACAGTATAAGTGAGGAGAGATTGTTACCCTGATTGTTTAGTACGCACGGGACATGTCACCAGGTGAACAGTATACGTGAGGAGAGTGTGTTCCCCTGTTGGTTTAATATACACAGGACATGTTACCAGGTGAACATTATAAGTGAGGGGAGTGTGTTCCCCTGATTGTTTAACACGCACGGGACATGTTACCAGGTGAACAGTATACGTGAGGAGAGTGTGTTCCCCTGTTGGTTTAATATAAACAGGACATGATACCAGGTGAACAGTATAAGTGAGGAGAGTGAGTTCCCCTGATTTTTTAATATACCCGGGACATGTCACCAGGTGAACAGTATAAGTGAGGAGAGTGCTTTCCCCTGATGGTTTAATATACACGGGTCATGTTACCAGGTGAACAGTATAAGTGAGGAGAGTGTGTTCCGCTGATGGTTTAATATACACGGGACATGTTACCAGGTGAACAGTATAAGTGAGGAGAGTGCTTTCCCCTGATGGTTTAATAGACACGGGTCATGTTACCAGGTGAACATTATAAGTGAGGAGAGTGTGTTCCGCTGATGGTTTAATATACACGGGACATGTTCCCAGGTGAACAGTATAAGTGAGGAGAGTGCTTTCCCCTGATGGTTTAATATACACGGGTCATGTTACCAGGTGAACAGTATAAGTGAGGAGAGTGTGTTCCACTGATGGTTTAATATACACGGGACATGTTACCAGGTGAACAGTATAAGTGAGGAGAGTGCTTTCCCCTGATGGTTTAATATACACGGGTCATGTTACCAGGTGAACAGTATAAATGAGGAGAGTGCTTTCCCCTGATGGTTTAATATACACGGGTCATGTTACCAGGTGAACAGTATAAGTGAGGAGAGTGTGTTCCGCTGATGGTTTAATATACACGGGTCATGTTACCAGGTGAACAGGTTAAGTGAGGAGACTGTATTCCCCGGATGGTTTAATATACATGGGACATGTTACCAGGTGAACAGTATAAGTGAGCAGAGTGTGTTCCCCTGATTGTTAAATATACACGGGACACGTTACCAGGCGAACAGTATAAGTGAGGAGAATGTGTTCCCCTGATGGTTTAATATACACGGTACATGTTACCAGGTGAACATTTTAAGTGAGCAGAGTGTGTTCCCCTGATTGTTAAATATACACGGGACACGTTACCAGGCGAACAGTATAAGTGAGGAGAGTGTGTTCTCCTGATGGTTTTATATACACGGGACATGTTCCCAGGTGAACAGTATAAGTGAGGAGAGTGTGTTCCCCTGATCGTTTAGTATACACGGGACATGTTGCCAGGTGAACAGTATAAGTGAGGAGAGATTGTTACCCTGATTGTTTAGTACGCACGGGACATGTCACCAGGTGAACAGTATACGTGAGGAGAGTGTGTTCCGCTGTTGGTTTAATAAACACAGGACATGTTACCAGGTGAACATTATAAGTGAGGGGAGAGTGTTCCCCTGATTGTTTAACACGCACGGGACATGTTACCAGGTGAACAGTATACATGAGGAGAGTGTGTTCCCCTGTTGGTTTAATATACACAGGACATGATACCAGGTGAACAGTATAAGTGAGGAGAGTGAGTTCCCCTGATTTTTTAATATACCCGGGACATGTCACCAGGTGAACAGTATAAGTGAGGAGAGTGCTTTCCCCTGATGGTTTAATATACACGGGTCATGTTACCAGGTGAACAGTATAAGTGAGGAGAGTGTGTTCCGCTGATGGTTTAATATACACGGGACATGTTACCAGGTGAACAGTATAAGTGAGGAGAGTGCTTTCCCCTGATGGTTTAATAGACACGGGTCATGTTACCAGGTGAACATTATAAGTGAGGAGAGTGTGTTCCGCGGATGGTTTAATATACACGGGACATGTTCCCAGGTGAACAGTATAAGTGAGGAGAGTGCTTTCCCCTGATGGTTTAATATACACGGGTCATGTTACCAGGTGAACAGTCTAAGTGAGGAGAGTGTGTTCCGCTGATGGTTTAATATACACGGGACATGTTACCAGGTGAACAGTATAAGTGAGGAGAGTGCTTTCCCCTGATGGTTTAATATACACGGGTCATGTTACCAGGTGAACAGTATAAGTGAGGAGAGTGCTTTCCCCTGATGGTTTAATATACACGGGTCATGTTACCAGATGAACAGTATAAGTGAGGAGAGTGTGTTCCGCTGATGGTTTAATATACACGGGTCATGTTACCAGGTGAACAGGTTAAGTGAGGAGACTGTATTCCCCTGATGGTTTAATATACATGGGACATGTTACCAGGTGAACAGTATAAGTGAGCAGAGTGTGTTCCCCTGATTGTTAAATATACATGGGACACGTTACCAGGCGAACAGTATAAGTGAGGAGAATGTGTTCCCCTGATGGTTTAATATACACGGTACATGTTACCAGGTGAACAGTATAAGTGAGGAGAATGTGTTCTATTGATGGTTTAATATACACGGTACATGTTACCAGATGAACAGTATAAGTGAGGAGAGTGTGTTCCCCTGATTGTTTAATACACACGGGACGTGTTACCAGGTGAACAGTATAAGTGAGGAGAGTGTGTTCCCCTGATTGTTTAATACACACGGGACACGTTACCAGGTGAACAGTATAATTGAGGAGAGTGCTTTCCCATGATGGTTTAATATACACGGGACATGTTCCCAGGTGAACAGTATAATTGAGGAAAGTGCTTTCCCCTGATGGTTTAATAAACACGGGACATGTCACCAGGTGAACAGTGTAAGTGAGGAGAGTGTGTTCCCCTGATGGTTTAATACACACGGGACATGATACCAGGTGAACAGTATAAGTGAGGAGAGTGTGTTCCCCTGATGGTTTAATATACACGGGACATGTTCCCAGGTGAACAGTATAAGTGAGGAGAGTGTGTTCCCCTGATCGTTTAGTATACGCGGGACATGTTGCCAGGTGAACAGTATAAGTGAGGAGAGATTGTTACCCTGATTGTTTAGTACGCACGGGACATGTCACCAGGTGAACAGTATACGTGAGGAGAGTGTGTTCCCCTGTTGGTTTAATATACACAGGACATGTTACCAGGTGAACATTATAAGTGAGGGGAGTGTGTTCCCCTGATTGTTTAACACGCACGGGACATGTTACCAGGTGAACAGTATACGTGAGGAGAGTGTGTTCCCCTGTTGGTTTAATATAAACAGGACATGATACCAGGTGAACAGTATAAGTGAGGAGAGTGAGTTCCCCTGATTTTTTAATATACCCGGGACATGTCACCAGGTGAACAGTATAAGTGAGGAGAGTGCTTTCCCCTGATGGTTTAATATACACGGGTCATGTTACCAGGTGAACAGTATAAGTGAGGAGAGTGTGTTCCGCTGATGGTTTAATATACACGGGACATGTTACCAGGTGAACAGTATAAGTGAGGAGAGTGCTTTCCCCTGATGGTTTAATAGACACGGGTCATGTTACCAGGTGAACATTATAAGTGAGGAGAGTGTGTTCCGCTGATGGTTTAATATACACGGGACATGTTCCCAGGTGAACAGTATAAGTGAGGAGAGTGCTTTCCCCTGATGGTTTAATATACACGGGTCATGTTACCAGGTGAACAGTATAAGTGAGGAGAGTGTGTTCCACTGATGGTTTAATATACACGGGACATGTTACCAGGTGAACAGTATAAGTGAGGAGAGTGCTTTCCCCTGATGGTTTAATATACACGGGTCATGTTACCAGGTGAACAGTATAAATGAGGAGAGTGCTTTCCCCTGATGGTTTAATATACACGGGTCATGTTACCAGGTGAACAGTATAAGTGAGGAGAGTGTGTTCCGCTGATGGTTTAATATACACGGGTCATGTTACCAGGTGAACAGGTTAAGTGAGGAGACTGTATTCCCCGGATGGTTTAATATACATGGGACATGTTACCAGGTGAACAGTATAAGTGAGCAGAGTGTGTTCCCCTGATTGTTAAATATACACGGGACACGTTACCAGGCGAACAGTATAAGTGAGGAGAATGTGTTCCCCTGATGGTTTAATATACACGGTACATGTTACCAGGTGAACATTTTAAGTGAGCAGAGTGTGTTCCCCTGATTGTTAAATATACACGGGACACGTTACCAGGCGAACAGTATAAGTGAGGAGAGTGTGTTCTCCTGATGGTTTTATATACACGGGACATGTTCCCAGGTGAACAGTATAAGTGAGGAGAGTGTGTTCCCCTGATCGTTTAGTATACACGGGACATGTTGCCAGGTGAACAGTATAAGTGAGGAGAGATTGTTACCCTGATTGTTTAGTACGCACGGGACATGTCACCAGGTGAACAGTATACGTGAGGAGAGTGTGTTCCGCTGTTGGTTTAATAAACACAGGACATGTTACCAGGTGAACATTATAAGTGAGGGGAGAGTGTTCCCCTGATTGTTTAACACGCACGGGACATGTTACCAGGTGAACAGTATACATGAGGAGAGTGTGTTCCCCTGTTGGTTTAATATACACAGGACATGATACCAGGTGAACAGTATAAGTGAGGAGAGTGAGTTCCCCTGATTTTTTAATATACCCGGGACATGTCACCAGGTGAACAGTATAAGTGAGGAGAGTGCTTTCCCCTGATGGTTTAATATACACGGGTCATGTTACCAGGTGAACAGTATAAGTGAGGAGAGTGTGTTCCGCTGATGGTTTAATATACACGGGACATGTTACCAGGTGAACAGTATAAGTGAGGAGAGTGCTTTCCCCTGATGGTTTAATAGACACGGGTCATGTTACCAGGTGAACATTATAAGTGAGGAGAGTGTGTTCCGCGGATGGTTTAATATACACGGGACATGTTCCCAGGTGAACAGTATAAGTGAGGAGAGTGCTTTCCCCTGATGGTTTAATATACACGGGTCATGTTACCAGGTGAACAGTCTAAGTGAGGAGAGTGTGTTCCGCTGATGGTTTAATATACACGGGACATGTTACCAGGTGAACAGTATAAGTGAGGAGAGTGCTTTCCCCTGATGGTTTAATATACACGGGTCATGTTACCAGGTGAACAGTATAAGTGAGGAGAGTGCTTTCCCCTGATGGTTTAATATACACGGGTCATGTTACCAGATGAACAGTATAAGTGAGGAGAGTGTGTTCCGCTGATGGTTTAATATACACGGGTCATGTTACCAGGTGAACAGGTTAAGTGAGGAGACTGTATTCCCCTGATGGTTTAATATACATGGGACATGTTACCAGGTGAACAGTATAAGTGAGCAGAGTGTGTTCCCCTGATTGTTAAATATACATGGGACACGTTACCAGGCGAACAGTATAAGTGAGGAGAATGTGTTCCCCTGATGGTTTAATATACACGGTACATGTTACCAGGTGAACAGTATAAGTGAGGAGAATGTGTTCTATTGATGGTTTAATATACACGGTACATGTTACCAGATGAACAGTATAAGTGAGGAGAGTGTGTTCCCCTGATTGTTTAATACACACGGGACGTGTTACCAGGTGAACAGTATAAGTGAGGAGAGTGTGTTCCCCTGATTGTTTAATACACACGGGACACGTTACCAGGTGAACAGTATAAGTGAGCAGAGTGTGTTCCCCTGATTGTTAAATATACACGGGACACGTTACCAGGCGAACAGTATAAGTGAGGAGAATGTGTTCCCCTGATGGTTTAATATACACGGTACATGTTACCAGATGAACAGTATAAGTGAGGAGAGTGTGTTCCCCTGATTGTTTAATACACACGGGACGTGTTACCAGGTGAACAGTATAAGTGAGGAGAGTGTGTTCCCCTGATTGTTTAATACACACGGGACACGTTACCAGGCGAACAGTATAAGTGAGGAGAGTGTGTTCCCCTGATTGTTTAATACACACGGGACACGTTACCAGGCGAACAGTATAAGTGAGGAGAGTGTGTTCCCCTGATGGTTTAATACACACGGGACGTGTTACCAGATGAACAGTATAAGTGAGGAGAGTGTGTTCCCCTGATGGTTTAATATGCACGGGACATGTTACCAGGTGAACAGTATAAGTGAGGAGAGTGTGTTCCCCTGATTGTTTAATACTCACGGGACATGTTACCAGGTGAACAGTATAAGTGAGGAGAGTGTGTTCCCCTGATGCTTTAATACACCCGAGACATGTTACCAGGTGAACAGTATAAGTGAGGAGAGTGTGTTCCCCTGATTGTTTAATATGCACAGGACATGTTACCAGATGAACAGTATATGTGAGGAGAGTGTGTTCCCCTGATTGTTTAGTACACACGGGACATGTTACCAGGTGATCAGTATAAGTGAGGAGAGTGTGTTCCGCTGATGGTTTAATATACACGGGACCATTTACCAGGTGAACAGTATAAGTGAGGAGAGTGCTTTCCCCTGATGGTTTAATCGACACGGGTCATGTTACCAGGTGAACAGTATAAGTGAGGAGAGTGTGTTCCGCTGATGGTTTAATATACACGGGACATGTTCCCAGGTGAACAGTATAAGTGAGGAGAGTGCTTTCCCCTGATGGTTTAATATACACGGGTCATGTTACCAGGTGAACAGTATAAGTGAGGAGAGTGTGTTCCGCTGATGGTTTAATATACACGGGACATGTTACCAGGTGAACAGTATAAGTGAGGAGAGTGCTTTCCCCTGATGGTTTAATATACACGGGACATGTTACCAGGTGAACAGTATAAGTGAGGAGAGTGCTTTCCCCTGATGGTTTAATATACACGAGTCATGTTACCAGGTGAACAGTATAAGTGAGGAGAGTGTGTTCCGCTGATGGTTTAATATACACGGGTCATGTTACCAGGTGAACAGGTTAAGTGAGGAGACTGTATTCCCCTGATGGTTTAATATACATGGGACATGTTACCAGGTGAACAGTATAAGTGAGCAGAGTGTGTTCCCCTGATTGTTAAATATACACGGGATACGTTACCAGGTGAACAGTATAAGTGAGGAGAGTGTGTTCCCCTGATTGTTTAATACACACGGTACATGTTAACAGGTGAACAGTATAAGTGAGGAGAGTGTGTTCCCCTGATGCTTTAATACACCCGGGACATGTTACCAGGTGAACAGTATAAGTGAGGAGAGTGTGTTCCCCTGATGCTTTAATACACCCGGGACATGTTACCAGGTGAACAGTATAAGTGAGGAGAGTGTGTTCCCCTGATGCTTTAATACACCCGGGACATGTTACCAGGTGAACAGTATAAGTGAGGAGAGTGTTTTCCCCTGATGGTTTAATTTCCCGGGACATGTTACCAGGAGAACAGTATAAGTGAGGAGAGTGTGTTCCCCTGATGGTTTGATATACACGGGACATGTTCCCAGGTGAACAGTATAATTGAGGAGAGTGCTTTCCCATGATGGTTTAATATACACGGGACATGTCACCAGGTGAACAGTGTAAGTGAGGAGAGTGTGTTCCCCTGATGGTTTAATACACACGGGACATGATACCAGGTGAACAGTATAAGTGAGGAGAGTGTGTTCCCCTGATGGTTTAATATACACGGGACATGTTCCCAGGTGAACAGTATAAGTGAGGAGAGTGTGTTCCCCTGATCGTTTAGTATACACGGGACATGTTGCCAGGTGAACAGTATAAGTGAGGAGAGTGTGTTCCCCTGATGGTTTAACACACACGGGACATGTTACCAGGTGAACAGTATAAGTGAGGGGAGTGTGTTCCCCTGATTGTTTAACACGCACGGGACATGTTACCAGGTGAACAGTATACGTGAGGAGAGTGTGTTCCCCTGTTGGTTTAATATACACAGGACATGATACCAGGTGAACAGTATAAGTGAGGAGAGTGAGTTCCCCTGATTTTTTAATATACCCGGGACATGTCAAAAGGTGAACAGTATAAGTGAGGAGAGTGCTTTCCCCTGATGGTTTAATATACACGGGTCATGTTACCAGGTGAACAGTATAAGTGAGGAGAGTGTGTTCCGCTGATGGTTTAATGTACACGGGACATGTTACCAGGTGAACAGTATAAGTGAGGAGAGTGCTTTCCCCTGATGGTTTAATAGACACGGGTCATGTTACCAGGTGAACAGTATAAGTGAGGAGAGTGTGTTCCGCTGATGGTTTAATATACACGGGACATCTTCCCAGGTGAACAGTATAAGTGAGGAGAGTGCTTTCCCCTGATGGTTTAATATACACGGGTCATGTTACCAGGTGAACAGTATAAGTGAGGAGAGTGTGTTCCGCTGATGGTTTAATATACACGGGACATGTTCCCAGGTGAACAGTATAAGTGAGGAGAGTGCTTTCCCCTGATGGTTTAATATACACGAGTCATGTTACCAGGTGAACAGTATAAGTGAGGAGAATGTATTCCCCTGATGGTTTAATATACACGGGACATGTTCCCAGGTGAACAGTATAATTGAGGAGAGTGCTTTCCCCTGATGGTTTAATATACACGGGACATGTCACCAGGTGAACAGTGTAAGTGAGGAGAGTGTGTTCCCCTGATGGTTTAATACACACGGGACATGATACCAGCTAACAGTATAAGTGAGGAGTGTGTGTTCCCCTGATGGTTTAATATACACGGGACATGTTCCCAGGTGAACAGTATAAGTGAGGAGAGTGTGTTCCCCTGATCGTTTAGTATACACGGGACATGTTGCCAGGTGAACAGTATAAGTGAGGAGAGATTGTTACCCTGATTGTTTAGTACGCACGGGACATGTCACCAGGTGAACAGTATAAGTGAGGAGAGTGTGTTCCCCTGATGGTTTAATACACACGGGACATGATACCAGCTAACAGTATAAGTGAGGAGAGTGTGTTCCCCTGATGGTTTAATATACACGGGACATGTTCCCAGGTGAACAGTATAAGTGAGGAGAGTGTGTTCCCCTGATCGTTTAGTATACACGGGACATGTTGCCAGGTGAACAGTATAAGTGAGGAGAGATTGTTACCCTGATTGTTTAGTACGCACGGGACATGTCACCAGGTGAACAGTATAAGTGAGGAGAGTGTGTTCCCCTGATGGTTTAACACACACGGGACATGTTACCAGGTGAACAGTATAAGTGAGGGGAGTGTGTTCCCCTGATTGTTTAACACGCACGGGACATGTTACCAGGTGAACAGTATACGTGAGGAGAGTGTGTTCCCCTGTTGGTTTAATATACACAGGACATGATACCAGGTGAACAGTATAAGTGAGGAGAGTGAGTTCCCCTGATTTTTTAATATACCCGGGACATGTCACCAGGTGAACAGTATAAGTGAGGAGAGAGCTTTCCCCTGATGGTTTAATATACACGGGTCATGTTACCAGGTGAACAGTATAAGTGAGGAGAGTGTGTTCCGCTGATGGTTTATTATACACGGGACATGTTACCAGGTGAACAGTATAAGTGAGGAGAGTGCTTTCCCCTGATGGTTTAATAGACACGGGTCATGTTACCAGGTGAACAGTATAAGTGAGGAGTGTGCTTTCCCCTGATGGTTTAATATACACGGGTCATGTTACCAGGTGAACAGTATAAGTGAGGAGAGTGTGTTCCGCTGTTGGTTTAATATACACGGGTCATGTTACCAGGTGAACAGTATAAGTGAGGAGAGTGTGTTCCGCTGATGGTTTAATATACACGGGTCATGTTACCAGGTGAACAGTATAAGTGAGCAGAGTGTGTTCCCCTGATTGTTAAATATACACGGGACACGTTACCAGGCGAACAGTATAAGTGAGGAGAATGTGTTCCCCTGATGGTTTAATATACACGGTACATGTTACCAGGTGAACATTTTAAGTGAGCAGAGTGTGTTCCCCTGATTGTTAAATATACACGGTACATGTTACCAGGTGAACATTTTAAGTGAGCAGAGTGTGTTCCCCTGATTGTTAAATATCCACGGGACATGTTACCAGGTGAACAGTATAAGTGAGGAGAGTGTGTTCCCCTGATTTTTTAATATACACGGGAAATGTTACCAGGAGAACAGTATAAGTGAGGAGAGTGTGTTCCCCTGATGGTTTAATACACACAGGACATGTTCCCAGGTGAACAGTATAAGTGAGGAGAGTGTGTTCCCCTGATGGTTTAATACTGACGGGACATGTTACCAGATGAACAGTATAAGTGAGGAGAGTGTGTTCCCCTGATGGTTTAATACTGACGGGACATGTTACCAGGTGAACAGTATAAGTGAGGAGAGTGTGTTCCCCTGATGGTTTAATACTGAGGGGACATGTTACCAGGTGAACAGTATAAGTGAGGAGACTGTATTCCCCTGATGGTTTAATATACACGGGAAATGTTATCAGGTGAACAGTATAAGTGAGGAGAATGTGTTCCCCTGATGGTTTAATATACACAGGACATGTTACCAGGTGAACAGTATAAGTGAGGAGACTGTGTTCCCCTGATGCTTTAATACACCCGGGACATGTTACCAGGTGAAGAGTATAAGTGAGGAGAGTGTGTTCCCCTGATGTTTTAATATACGCGGGACATGTTACCAGGTGAACAGCATAAGTGAAGAGAGTGTGTTCCCCTGATTGTTTTATGTACACGGGACATGTTACCAGGTGAACAGTATAAGTGAGGAGAGTGTGTTCCCCTGATGGTTTAATATACATGGGACTTGTTACCAGGTGAACAGTATAAGTGAGGAGAGTGTGTTCCCCTGATGGTTTAATATACACGGGACATGTTCCCAGGTGAACAGTATAAGTGAGGAGAGTGTGTTCCCCTGATCGTTTAGTATACACGTGACATGTTGCCAGGTGAACATTATAAGTGAGGAGACATTGTTACACTGATTGTTTAGTATGCACGGGACATGTCACCAGGTGAACAGTATAAGTGAGGACAGTGTTTTCCCCTGATGGTTTAACACGCACGGGACATGTTACCAGGTGAACAGTATAAGTGAGGAGAGTGTGTTCCCCTGTTGGTTTAATATACACAGGACATGATACCAGGTGAACAGTATAAGTGAGGAGAGTGAGTTCCCCTGATTTTTTAATATACCCGGGACATGTCACCAGGTGATCAGTATAAGTGAGGAGAGTGTATTCCCCTGATGGTTTAATATGCACGGGACATGTTACCAGGTGAACAGTATAAGTGAGGAGAGTCCTTTCCCCTGATGGTTTAATATACACGGGACATGTTACCAGGTGAACAGTATAAGTGAGGAGAGTGTGTTCCGCTGATGGTTTAATATACACGGGACATGTTACCAGGTGAACAGTATTAGTGAGGAGACTTTATTCCCCTGATGGTTTAATATACAAGGGACATGTTAGCAGGTGAACAGGATAAGTGAGGATTATGTGTTCCCCTGATGGTTTAATATACACGGGACATGTTGCCAGGTGAACAGTATAAGTGAGCAGAGTGTATTCCCCTGATTGTTAAATATAGACGGGACACGTTACCAGGCGAACAGTATAAGTGAGGAGAGTGTGTTCTCCTGATGGTTTAATACACACGGGACATGTTACCAGGTGAACAGTATAAGTGAGGAGAGTGTGTTCCCCTGATGGTTTAATATACGCGGGACATGTTACCAGGTGAACAGTATAAGTGAGGAGAGTGTGTTGCCCTGATGGTTTAATATACATGGGACATGTTACCAGGTGAACTGTATAAGTGAGGAGAGTGTGTTCCCCTGATTGTTTAATACACACGGGACATGTTACCAGGTGAACAGTATAAGTGAGGAGAATGTGTTCCCCTGATGGTTTAATATACATGGGACTTGTTACCAGGTGAACAGTTTAAGTGAGGAGAGTATGTTCCCATGATGGTTTAATATACATGGGACTTGTTACCAGGTGAACAGTTTAAGTGAGGAGAGTGTGTTCCCCTGATGGTTTAATATACACGGGACATGTTCCCAGGTGAACAGTATAAGTGAGGAGAGTGTGTTCCCCTGATGGTTTAATATACATGGGACATGTTACCAGTTGAACAGTATAAGTGAGGAGAGTGAGTTCCCCTGATTTTTTAATATACCCGGGACATGTCACCAGGTGATCAGTATAAGTGAGGAGAGTGTGTTCCCCTGATGGTTTAATATGCACGGGACATGTTACCAGGTGAACAGTATAAGTGAGCAGAGTGTGTTCCCCTGATTGTTAAATATACACGGGACACGTTACCAGGCGAACAGTATAAGTGAGGAGAGTGTGTTCCCCTGATCGTTTAGTATGCACGTGACATGTTGCCAGGTGAACAGTATGAGTGAGGAGAGTGTGTTTCCCTGATGGTTAACACGCACGAGACATGTTACCAGGTGAACAGTATAAGTGAGGGGAGTGTGTTCCCCTGATTGTTTAACACGCACGGGACATGTTACCAGGTGAACAGTATAAGTGAGGAGAGTGTGTTCCCCTGTTGTTTTAATATACACAGGACATGATACCAGGTGAACAGTATAAGTGAGGAGAGTGAGTTCCCCTGATTTTTTAATATACCCGGGACATGTCACCAGGTGATCAGTGTAAGTGAGGAGAATGTATTCCCCTGATGGTTTAATATGCACGGGACATGTTACCAGGTGAACAGTATAAGAGAGGAGAGTGCTTTCCCCTGATGGTTTAATATACACGGGACATGTTGCCAGGTGAACAGTATAAGTGAGCAGAGTGTGTTCCCCTGATTGTTAAATATACACGGGACACGTTACCAGGCGAACAGTATAAGTGAGGAGAGTGTGTTCCCCTGATGGTTTAATACACACGGGACATGTTACCAGGTGAACACTATAAGTGAGGAGAGTCTGTTCCCCTGATGGTTTAATATACACGGGACATGTTACCAGGTGAACTGTACAAGTGAGGAGAGTGTGTTCCCCTGATGGTTTAATATACACGGGACATGTTACCAGGTGAACAGTATAAGTGAGGAGACTGTATTCCCCTGATGGTTTAATATACACGGGACATGTTAGCAGGTGAACTGTATAAGTGAGGAGAATGTGTTCCCCTGATGGTTTAATATACACGGGACATGTTACCAGGTGAACAGTATAAGTGAGGAGAGTGTGTTCCCCTGATTGTTTAATACTCGCGGGACATGTTACCAGGTGAACAGTATAAGTGAGGAGAGTGTGATCCAATGATTGTTTATTACTGACGGGATGTGTCACCAGGTGAAGAGTAGAAGTGCGGAGAGTGTGTTCCCCTGATGGTTTAATATACACGGGACATGTAACCAGGTGAACAGTATAAGTGAAGAGAGTGTGTTCCCCTGATGGTTTAATATACAGGGGACATATTACCAGGTGAACAGTATAAGTGAGGAGAGTGTGTTCCCCTGATAGTTTAATATACACGGTACATGTTCCCAGGTGAACAGTATAAGTGAGGAGAGTGTGTTCCCCTGATGGTTTAATATACACAGGGCATATCACCAGGTGAACAGTATAAGTGAGGAGAGTGTGTTCCCCTTATGGTTTAATACACACGGGACATGTTATCAGGTGAACAGTATAAGTGAGGAGAGTGTATTCCCCTGATGGTTTAATATACACGGGACAGGTTACCAGGTGAACAGTATAAGTGAGGAGACTGTATTCCCCTGATGGTTTAATATACACGGGACATGTTAGCAGGTGAACGGCATAAGTGAAGAGAGTGTGTTCCCCTGATTGTTTTATATACACGGGACATGTTACCAGGTGAACAGTATAAGTGAGGAGAATGTGTTCCCCTGATGGTTTAATATACATGGGACTTGTTACCAGGTGAACAGTTTAAGTGAGGAGAGTGTGTTCCCCTGATGGTTTAATATACATCGGACTTGTTACCAGGTGAACAGTTTAAGTGAGGTGAGTGTGTTCCCCTGATGGTTTAATATACACGGGACATGTTACCAGGTGAACAGTATAAGTGAGGAGACTGTATTCCCCTGATGGTTTAATATACACGGGAAATGTTATCAGGTGAACAGTATAAGTGAGGAGAATGTGTTCCCCTGATGGTTTAATATACACAGGACATGTTACCAGGTGAACAGTATAAGTGAGGAGACTGTGTTCCCCTGATGCTTTAATACACCCGGGACATGTTACCAGGTGAAGAGTATAAGTGAGGAGAGTGTGTTCCCCTGATGTTTTAATATACGCGGGACATGTTACCAGGTGAACAGCATAAGTGAAGAGAGTGTGTTCCCCTGATTGTTTTATGTACACGGGACATGTTACCAGGTGAACAGTATAAGTGAGGAGAGTGTGTTCCCCTGATGGTTTAATATACATGGGACTTGTTACCAGGTGAACAGTATAAGTGAGGAGAGTGTGTTCCCCTGATGGTTTAATATACACGGGACATGTTCCCAGGTGAACAGTATAAGTGAGGAGAGTGTGTTCCCCTGATCGTTTAGTATACACGTGACATGTTGCCAGGTGAACATTATAAGTGAGGAGACATTGTTACACTGATTGTTTAGTATGCACGGGACATGTCACCAGGTGAACAGTATAAGTGAGGACAGTGTTTTCCCCTGATGGTTTAACACGCACGGGACATGTTACCAGGTGAACAGTATAAGTGAGGAGAGTGTGTTCCCCTGTTGGTTTAATATACACAGGACATGATACCAGGTGAACAGTATAAGTGAGGAGAGTGAGTTCCCCTGATTTTTTAATATACCCGGGACATGTCACCAGGTGATCAGTATAAGTGAGGAGAGTGTATTCCCCTGATGGTTTAATATGCACGGGACATGTTACCAGGTGAACAGTATAAGTGAGGAGAGTCCTTTCCCCTGATGGTTTAATATACACGGGACATGTTACCAGGTGAACAGTATAAGTGAGGAGAGTGTGTTCCGCTGATGGTTTAATATACACGGGACATGTTACCAGGTGAACAGTATTAGTGAGGAGACTTTATTCCCCTGATGGTTTAATATACAAGGGACATGTTAGCAGGTGAACAGGATAAGTGAGGATTATGTGTTCCCCTGATGGTTTAATATACACGGGACATGTTGCCAGGTGAACAGTATAAGTGAGCAGAGTGTATTCCCCTGATTGTTAAATATAGACGGGACACGTTACCAGGCGAACAGTATAAGTGAGGAGAGTGTGTTCTCCTGATGGTTTAATACACACGGGACATGTTACCAGGTGAACAGTATAAGTGAGGAGAGTGTGTTCCCCTGATGGTTTAATATACGCGGGACATGTTACCAGGTGAACAGTATAAGTGAGGAGAGTGTGTTGCCCTGATGGTTTAATATACATGGGACATGTTACCAGGTGAACTGTATAAGTGAGGAGAGTGTGTTCCCCTGATTGTTTAATACACACGGGACATGTTACCAGGTGAACAGTATAAGTGAGGAGAATGTGTTCCCCTGATGGTTTAATATACATGGGACTTGTTACCAGGTGAACAGTTTAAGTGAGGAGAGTATGTTCCCATGATGGTTTAATATACATGGGACTTGTTACCAGGTGAACAGTTTAAGTGAGGAGAGTGTGTTCCCCTGATGGTTTAATATACACGGGACATGTTCCCAGGTGAACAGTATAAGTGAGGAGAGTGTGTTCCCCTGATGGTTTAATATACATGGGACATGTTACCAGTTGAACAGTATAAGTGAGGAGAGTGAGTTCCCCTGATTTTTTAATATACCCGGGACATGTCACCAGGTGATCAGTATAAGTGAGGAGAGTGTGTTCCCCTGATGGTTTAATATGCACGGGACATGTTACCAGGTGAACAGTATAAGTGAGCAGAGTGTGTTCCCCTGATTGTTAAATATACACGGGACACGTTACCAGGCGAACAGTATAAGTGAGGAGAGTGTGTTCCCCTGATCGTTTAGTATGCACGTGACATGTTGCCAGGTGAACAGTATGAGTGAGGAGAGTGTGTTTCCCTGATGGTTAACACGCACGAGACATGTTACCAGGTGAACAGTATAAGTGAGGGGAGTGTGTTCCCCTGATTGTTTAACACGCACGGGACATGTTACCAGGTGAACAGTATAAGTGAGGAGAGTGTGTTCCCCTGTTGTTTTAATATACACAGGACATGATACCAGGTGAACAGTATAAGTGAGGAGAGTGAGTTCCCCTGATTTTTTAATATACCCGGGACATGTCACCAGGTGATCAGTGTAAGTGAGGAGAATGTATTCCCCTGATGGTTTAATATGCACGGGACATGTTACCAGGTGAACAGTATAAGAGAGGAGAGTGCTTTCCCCTGATGGTTTAATATACACGGGACATGTTGCCAGGTGAACAGTATAAGTGAGCAGAGTGTGTTCCCCTGATTGTTAAATATACACGGGACACGTTACCAGGCGAACAGTATAAGTGAGGAGAGTGTGTTCCCCTGATGGTTTAATACACACGGGACATGTTACCAGGTGAACACTATAAGTGAGGAGAGTCTGTTCCCCTGATGGTTTAATATACACGGGACATGTTACCAGGTGAACTGTACAAGTGAGGAGAGTGTGTTCCCCTGATGGTTTAATATACACGGGACATGTTACCAGGTGAACAGTATAAGTGAGGAGACTGTATTCCCCTGATGGTTTAATATACACGGGACATGTTAGCAGGTGAACTGTATAAGTGAGGAGAATGTGTTCCCCTGATGGTTTAATATACACGGGACATGTTACCAGGTGAACAGTATAAGTGAGGAGAGTGTGTTCCCCTGATTGTTTAATACTCGCGGGACATGTTACCAGGTGAACAGTATAAGTGAGGAGAGTGTGATCCAATGATTGTTTATTACTGACGGGATGTGTCACCAGGTGAAGAGTAGAAGTGCGGAGAGTGTGTTCCCCTGATGGTTTAATATACACGGGACATGTAACCAGGTGAACAGTATAAGTGAAGAGAGTGTGTTCCCCTGATGGTTTAATATACAGGGGACATATTACCAGGTGAACAGTATAAGTGAGGAGAGTGTGTTCCCCTGATAGTTTAATATACACGGTACATGTTCCCAGGTGAACAGTATAAGTGAGGAGAGTGTGTTCCCCTGATGGTTTAATATACACAGGGCATATCACCAGGTGAACAGTATAAGTGAGGAGAGTGTGTTCCCCTTATGGTTTAATACACACGGGACATGTTATCAGGTGAACAGTATAAGTGAGGAGAGTGTGTTCCCCTGATGGTTTAATATACACGGGACAGGTTACCAGGTGAACAGTATAAGTGAGGAGACTGTATTCCCCTGATGGTTTAATATACACGGGACATGTTAGCAGGTGAACGGCATAAGTGAAGAGAGTGTGTTCCCCTGATTGTTTTATATACACGGGACATGTTACCAGGTGAACAGTATAAGTGAGGAGAATGTGTTCCCCTGATGGTTTAATATACATGGGACTTGTTACCAGGTGAACAGTTTAAGTGAGGAGAGTGTGTTCCCCTGATGGTTTAATATACATCGGACTTGTTACCAGGTGAACAGTTTAAGTGAGGTGAGTGTGTTCCCCTGATGGTTTAATATACACGGGACATGTTACCAGGTGAACAGTATAAGTGAGGAGACTGTATTCCCCTGATGGTTTAATATACACGGGACATGTTAGCAGGTGAACAGTATAAGTGAGGAGAATGTGTTCCCCTGATGGTTTAATATACACGGGACATGTTACCAGGTGAACAGTATAAGTGAGCAGAGTTTGTTCCCCTGATTGTTTAATACTCACGGGACATGTTACCAGGTGAACAGTATAAGTGAGGAGACTGTGTTCCCCTGATGCTTTAATACACCCGGGACATGTTACCAGGTGAACAGTATAAGTGAGGAGAGTGTGATCCAATGATTGTTTAATACTGACGGGATGTGTCACCAGGTGAAGAGTAGAAGTGAGGAGAGTGTGTTCCCCTGATGGTTTAATATACGCGGGACATGTTACCAGGTGAACGGCATAAGTGAAGAGAGTGTGTTCCCCTGATTGTTTTATATACACGGGACATGTTACCAGGTGAACAGTGTAAGTGAGGAGAATGTGTTCCAATGATGGTTTAATATACATCGGACTTGTTACCAGGTGAACAGTTTAAGTGAGGTGAGTGTGTTCCCCTGATGTTTTAATATACACGGGACATGTTCCCAGGTGAACAGTATAAGTGAGGAGAGATTGTTACCCTGATGGTTTAATATACACGGGACATGTTACCAGGTGAACAGTATTAGTGAGGAGACTTTATTCCCCTGATGGTTTAATATACACGGGACATGTTAGCAGGTGAACAGGATAAGTGAGGATTATGTGTTCCCCTGATGGTTTAATATACACGGGACATGCTTCCAGGTGAACAGTATAAGTGAGCAGAGTGTATTCCCCTGATTGTTAAATATACACGGGACACGTTACCAGGCGAACAGTATAAGTGAAGAGAGTGTGTTCACCTGATGGTTTAATACACACGGGACATGTTACCAGGTGAACTGTATAAGTGAGGAGAGTGTGTTCCCCTGATTGTTTAATACACACGGGACATGTTACCAGGTGAACAGTATAAGTGAGGAGAATGTGTTCCCCTGATGGTTTAATATACATGGGACTTGTTACCAGGTGAACAGTTTAAGTGAGGAGAGTATGTTCCCATGATGGTTTAATATACATGGGACTTGTTACCAGGTGAACAGTTTAAGTGAGGAGAGTGTGTTCCCCTGATGGTTTAATATACACGGGACATGTTCCCAGGTGAACAGTATAAGTGAGGAGAGTGTGTTCCCCTGATCGTTTAGTATACACGTGACATGTTGCCAGGTGAACAGTATAAGTGAGGAGAGATTGTTACCCTGATTGTTTAGTACGCACGGGACATGTCACCAGGTGAACAGTATGAGTGAGGAGAGTGTGTTTCCCTGATGGTTAACACGCACGGGTCATGTTACCAGGTGAACAGTATAAGTGAGGGGAGTGTGTTCCCCTGATTGTTTAACACGCACGGGACATGTTACCAGGTGAACAGTATAAGTGAGGTGACTGTATTCCCCTGATGGTTTAATATACACGGGACATGTTAGCAGGTGAACAGTATAAGTGAGGAGAATGTGTTCCCCTGATTGTTTAATACTCACGGGACATGTTACCAGGTGAACAGTATAAGTGAGGAGACTGTGTTCCCCTGATGCTTTAATACACCCGGGACATGTTACCAGGTGAACAGTATAAGTGAGGAGAGTGTGATCCAATGATTGTTTAATACTGACGGGATGTGTCACCAGGTGAAGAGTAGAAGTGAGGAGAGTGTGTTCCCCTGATGGTTTAATATACGCGGGACATGTTTCCAGGTGAACGGCTTAAGTGAAGAGAGTGTGTTCCCCTGATTGTTTTATATACACGGGACATGTTACCAGGTGAACAGTATAAGTGAGGAGAATGTGTTCCCCTGATGGTTTAATATACATCGGACTTGTTACCAGGTGAACAGTTTAAGTGAGGAGAGTGTGTTCCCATGATGGTTTAATATACATCGGACTTGTTACCAGGTGAACAGTTTAAGTGAGGTGAGTGTGTTCCCCTGATGGTTTAATATACACGGGACATGTTACCAGGTGAACAGTATAAGTGAGGAGACTGTATTCCCCTGATGGTTTAATATACACGGGACATGTTAGCAGGTGAACAGTATAAGTGAGGAGAATGTGTTCCCCTGATGGTTTAATATACACGGGACATGTTACCAGGTGAACAGTATAAGTGAGCAGAGTGTGTTCCCCTGATTGTTTAATACTCACGGGACATGTTACCAGGTGAACAGTATAAGTGAGGAGACTGTGTTCCCCTGATGCTTTAATACACCCGGGACATGTTACCAGGTGAACAGTATAAGTGAGGAGAGTGTGATCCAATGATTGTTTAATACTGACGGGATGTGTCACCAGGTGAAGAGCAGAAGTGAGGAGAGTGTGTTCCCCTGATGGTTTAATATACGCGGGACATGTTACCAGGTGAACGGCATAAGTGAAGAGAGTGTGTTCCCCTGATTGTTTTATATACACGGGACATGTTACCAGGTGAACTGTATAAGTGAGGAGAATGTATTCCCCTGATGGTTTAATATACACGGGACATGTTACCAGGTGAACAGTATAAGTGAGGAGAGTGTGTTCCCATGATGGTTTAATATACATCGGACTTGTTACCAGGTGAACAGTTTAAGTGAGGTGAGTGTGTTCCCCTGATGTTTTAATATACACGGGACATGTTCCCAGGTGAACAGTATAAGAGAGGAGAGTGTGTTCCCCTGATCGTTTAGTATACACGTGACATGTTGCCAGGTGAACAGTATAAGTGAGGAGAGATTGTTACCCTGATTGTTTAGTACACACGGGACATGTCACCAGGTGAACAGTATAAGTGAGGAGAGTGTGTTCCCTTGATGGATTAACACGCACGGGACATGTTACCAGGTGAACAGTATAAGTGAGGGGAGTGTGTTTCCCTGATTGTTTAACATGCACGGGACATGTTACCAGGTGAACAGTATAAGTGAGGAGAGTGAGTTCCCCTGATTTTTTAATATACCCGGGACATGTCACCAGGTGATCAGTATAAGTGAGGAGAGTGCTTTCCCCTGATGGTTTAATATACACGGGACATGTTACCAGGTGAACAGTATAAGTGAGGAGAGTGTGTTCCGCTGATGGTTTAATATACACGGGACATGTTACCAGGTGAACAGTATAAGTGAGGAGACTGTATTCCCCTGATGGTTTAATATACACGGGACATGTTAGCAGGTGAACAGTATAAGTGAGGATTATGTGTTCCCCTGATGGTTTAATATACACGGGTCATGTTGCCAGGTGAACAGTATAAGTGAGCAGAGTGTGTTCCCCTAATTGTTAAATATACACGGGACACGTTACCAGGCGAACAGTATAAGTGAGGAGAGTGTGTTCCCCTGATGGTTTAATACACACGGGACATGTTACCAGGTGAACAGTGTAAGTGAGGTGAGTGTGTTCCCCTGATGGTTTAATATACACGGGACATGTTACCAGGTGAACAGTATAAGTGAGGAGAGTGTGTTCCCCTGATGGATTAATATACACGGGACATGTTACCAGGTGAACAGTATAAGTGAGGAGACTGTATTCCCCTGATGGTTTAATATACACGGGACATGTTAGCAGGTGAACAGTATAAGTGAGCAGAGTGTGTTCCCCTGATTGTTTAATACTCACGGGACATGTTACCAGGTGAACAGTATAAGTGAGGAGACTGTGTTCCCCTGATGCTTTATTACACCCGGGACATGTTACCAGGTGAACAGTATAAGTGAGGAGAGTGTGATGCAATGATTGTTTAATACTGACGGGATGTGTCACCAGGTGAAGAGTAGAAGTGAGGAGAGTGTGTTCCCCTGATAGTTTAATATACACAGGACATGTTACCAGGTGAACAGTATAATTGAGGAGACTGTGTTCCCCTGATGGTTTAATATACACGGTACATGTTCCCAGGTGAACAGTATAAGTGAGGAGACTGTGTTCCCCTGATGGTTTAATATACTCAGGGCATATTACCAGGTGAACAGTATAAGTGAGGAGAGTGTGTTCCCCTGATTGTTTAATACTCACGGGACATGTTACCAGGTGAACAGTATAAGTGAGGAGAGTGTGATGCAATGATTGTTTAATACTGACGGGATGTGTCACCAGGTGAAGAGTAGAAGTGAGGAGAGTGTGTTCCCCTGATAGTTTAATATACACAGGACATGATACCAGGTGAACAGTATAAGTGAGGAGAGTGTGTTCCCCTTATGGTTTAATACACACGGGACATGTTATCAGGTGAACAGTATAAGTGAGGAGAGTGTGTTCCCCTGATTGTTTAATGCAAACGGGACATATTACCAGGTGAACAGTATAAGTGAGGAGAGTGTGTTCCCCTGATGGTTTAACACGCACGGGACATGTTACCAGGTGAACAGTATAAGTGAGGAGAGTGTTTTCCCCTAATTGTTTAATATACACGGGACATGGCACCAGGTGAACAGTAGAAGTGAGGAGAGTGTGTTCCCCTGATGGTTTAAAGCACACGGGACATGTTACCAGGTGAACAGTATAAGTGAGGAGAGTGCTTTCCCCTGATGGTTTAATATTCACGGGACATGTTACCAGGTGAACAGTATAAGTGAGGAGAGTGCGTTCCCCTGATGGTTTAATACACACAGGACATGTTACCAGTTGAACAGTATAAGTGAGGAGAATGTGTTCCCCTGATGGTTTAATTTTCACAGGACATGTTACCAGGTCAACAGTATAAGTGAGGAGAGTGTGTTCCCCTGATTGTTTAATACTCACGGGACATGTTACCAGGTAAACAGTATATGTGAGGAGAGTGTGTTCCCCTGATGGTTTAACACGCACGGGACATGTTACCAGGTGAACACTATAAGTGAGGAGAGTGTGTTCCGCTGATGGTTTAATATACCCGGGACATGTTACCAGGTGAACAGTATAATTGAGGAGAGTGTGATCCCCTGATTGTTTAATACACACGGGACATGTCACCATTTGAACAGTATAAGTGAGGAGAGTGTGTTCCCCTGATTGTTTAATATACAGGGGACATATTACCAGGTGAACAGTATAAGTGAGGAGAGTGTGTTCCCCTGATGGATTAATATACACGGGACATGTTACCAGGTGAACAGTATAAGTGAGGAGACTGTATTCCCCTGATGGTTTAATATACACGGGACATGTTAGCAGGTGAACAGTATAAGTGAGGAGAATGTGTTCCCCTGATGGTTTAATATACACGGGACATGTTACCAGGTGAACAGTATAAGTGAGGAGAGTGTGTTCCCCTGATGGATTAATATACACGGGACATGTTACCAGGTGAACAGTATAAGTGAGGAGACTGTATTCCCCTGATGGTTTAATATACACGGGACATGTTAGCAGGTGAACAGTATAAGTGAGGAGAATGTGTTCCCCTGATGGTTTAATATACACGGTACATGTTCCCAGGTGAACAGTATAATTGAGGAGACTGTGTTCCCCTGATGGTTTAATATACACAGGGCATATTACCAGGTGAACAGTATAAGTGAGGAGAGTGTGTTCCCCTGATTGTTTAATGCAAACGGGACATGTTACCAGGTGAACAGTATAAGTGAGCAGAGTGTGTTCCCCTGATTGTTTAATACTCACGGGACATGTTACCAGGTGAACAGTATAAGTGAGGAGACTGTGTTCCCCTGATGCTTTAATACACCCGGGACATGTTACCAGGTGAACAGTATAAGTGAGGAGAGTGTGATCCAATGATTGTTTAATACTGACGGGATGTGTCACCAGGTGAAGAGTAGAAGTGAGGAGAGTGTGTTCCCCTGATGGTTTAATATACGCGGGACATGTTACCAGGTGAACGGCATAAGTGAAGAGAGTGTGTTCCCCTGATTGTTTTATATACACGGGACATGTTACCAGGTGAACAGTATAAGTGAGGAGAATGTGTTCCCCTGATGGTTTAATATACATGGGACTTGTTACCAGGTGAACAGTTTAAGTTAGGAGAGTGTGTTCCCATGATGGTTTAATATACATCGGACTTGTTACCAGGTGAACAGTTTAAGTGAGGTGAGTGTGTTCCCCTGATGGTTTAATATACACGGGACATGTTCCCAGGTGAACAGTATAAGAGAGGAGAGTGTGTTCCCCTGATCGTTTAGTATACACGTGACATGTTGCCAGGTGAACAGTATAAGTGAGGAGAGATTGTTACCCTGATTGTTTAACACGCACGGGACATGTTACCAGGTGAACAGTATAAGTGAGGAGAGTGTGTTCCCCTGTTGGTTTAATATACACAGGACATGATACCAGGTGAACAGTATAAGTGAGGAGAGTGAGTTCCCCTGATTTTTTAATATACCCGGGACATGTCACCAGGTGATCAGTATAAGTGAGGAGAGTGCTTTCCCCTGATGTTTTAATATACACGGGACATGTTCCCAGGTGAACAGTATAAGAGAGGAGAGTGTGTTCCCCTGATCGTTTAGTATACACGTGACATGTTGCCAGGTGAACAGTATAAGTGAGGAGAGATTGTTACCCTGATTGTTTAGTACACACGGGACATGTCACCAGGTGAACAGTATAAGTGAGGAGAGTGTGTTCCCTTGATGGATTAACACGCACGGGACATGTTACCAGGTGAACAGTATAAGTGAGGGGAGTGTGTTTCCCTGATTGTTTAACATGCACGGGACATGTTACCAGGTGAACAGTATAAGTGAGGAGAGTGAGTTCCCCTGATTTTTTAATATACCCGGGACATGTCACCAGGTGATCAGTATAAGTGAGGAGAGTGCTTTCCCCTGATGGTTTAATATACACGGGACATGTTACCAGGTGAACAGTATAAGTGAGGAGAGTGTGTTCCGCTGATGGTTTAATATACACGGGACATGTTACCAGGTGAACAGTATAAGTGAGGAGACTGTATTCCCCTGATGGTTTAATATACACGGGACATGTTAGCAGGTGAACAGTATAAGTGAGGATTATGTGTTCCCCTGATGGTTTAATATACACGGGTCATGTTGCCAGGTGAACAGTATAAGTGAGCAGAGTGTGTTCCCCTAATTGTTAAATATACACGGGACACGTTACCAGGCGAACAGTATAAGTGAGGAGAGTGTGTTCCCCTGATGGTTTAATACACACGGGACATGTTACCAGGTGAACAGTGTAAGTGAGGTGAGTGTGTTCCCCTGATGGTTTAATATACACGGGACATGTTACCAGGTGAACAGTATAAGTGAGGAGAGTGTGTTCCCCTGATGGATTAATATTCACGGGACATGTTACCAGGTGAACAGTATAAGTGAGGAGACTGTATTCCCCTGATGGTTTAATATACACGGGACATGTTAGCAGGTGAACAGTATAAGTGAGGAGAATGTGTTCCCCTGATGGTTTAATATACACGGGACATTTTACCAGGTGAACAGTATAAGTGAGGAGAGTGTGTTCCCATGATTGTTTAATACTCACGGGACATGTTACCAGGTGAACAGTATAAGTGAGGAGAGTGTGTTCCCCTGATGCTTTAATACACCCGGGACATGTTACCAGGTGAACAGTATAAGTGAGGAGAGTGTGATGCAATGATTGTTTAATACTGACGGGATGTGTCACCAGGTGAAGAGTAGAAGTGAGGAGAGTGTGTTCCCCTGATAGTTTAATATACACGGTACATGTTCCCAGGTGAACAGTATAATTGAGGAGACTGTGTTCCCCTGATGGTTTAATATACACGGTACATGTTCCCAGGTGAACAGTATAAGTGAGGAGACTGTGTTCCCCTGATGGTTTAATATACTCAGGGCATATTACCAGGTGAACAGTATAAGTGAGGAGAGTGTGTTCCCCTTATGGTTTAATACACACGGGACATGTTATCAGGTGAACAGTATAAGTGAGGAGAGTGTGTTCCCCTGATTGTTTAATGCAAACGGGACATATTACCAGGTGAACAGTATAAGTGAGGAGAGTGTGTTCCCCTGATGGTTTAACACGCACGGGACATGTTACCAGGTGAACAGTATAAGTGAGGAGAGTGTTTTCCCCTAATTGTTTAATATACCCGGGACATGGCACCAGGTGAACAGTAGAAGTGAGGAGAGTGTGTTCCCCTGATGGTTTAAAGCACACGGGACATGTTACCAGGTGAACAGTATAAGTGAGGAGAGTGCTTTCCCCTGATGGTTTAATATTCACGGGACATGTTACCAGGTGAACAGTATAAGTGAGGAGAGTGCGTTCCCCTGATGGTTTAATACACACAGGACATGTTACCAGTTGAACAGTATAAGTGAGTAGAATGTGTTCCCCTGATGGTTTAATTTTCACAGGACATGTTACCAGGTGAACAGTATAAGTGAGGAGAGTGTGTTCCCCTGATTGTTTAATACTCACGGGACATGTTACCAGGTAAACAGTATATGTGAGGAGAGTGTGTTCCCCTGATGGTTTAACACGCACGGGACATGTTACCAGGTGAACACTATAAGTGAGGAGAGTGTGTTCCGCTGATGGTTTAATATACCCGGGACATGTTACCAGGTGAACAGTATAATTGAGGAGAGTGTGATCCCCTGATTGTTTAATACACACGGGACATGTCACCATTTGAACAGTATAAGTGAGGAGAGTGTGTTCCCCTGATTGTTTAATATACAGGGGACATATTACCAGGTGAACAGTATAAGTGAGGAGAGTGTGTTCCCCTGATGGATTAATATACACGGGACATGTTACCAGGTGAACAGTATAAGTGAGGAGACTGTATTCCCCTGATGGTTTAATATACACGGGACATGTTAGCAGGTGAACAGTATAAGTGAGGAGAATGTGTTCCCCTGATGGTTTAATATACACGGGACATGTTACCAGGTGAACAGTATAAGTGAGGAGAGTGTGTTCCCCTGATGGATTAATATACACGGGACATGTTACCAGGTGAACAGTTTAAGTGAGGAGACTGTATTCCCCTGATGGTTTAATATACACGGGACATGTTAGCAGGTGAACAGTATAAGTGAGGAGAATGTGTTCCCCTGATGGTTTAATATACACGGTACATGTTCCCAGGTGAACAGTATAATTGAGGAGACTGTGTTCCCCTGATGGTTTAATATACACAGGGCATATTACCAGGTGAACAGTATAAGTGAGGAGAGTGTGTTCCCCTGATTGTTTAATGCAAACGGGACATGTTAGCAGGTGAACAGTATAAGTGAGGAGAGTGTGTTCCCCTGATGGTTTAATATACACGGGACATGTTACCAGGTGAACAGTATAAGTGAGCAGAGTGTGTTCCCCTGATTGTTTAATACTCACGGGACATGTTACCAGGTGAACAGTATAAGTGAGGAGACTGTGTTCCCCTGATGCTTTAATACACCCGGGACATGTTACCAGGGGAACAGTATAAGTGAGGAGAGTGTGATCCAATGATTGTTTAATACTGACGGGATGTGTCACCAGGTGAAGAGTAGAAGTGAGGAGAGTGTGTTCCCCTGATAGTTTAATATACACGGTACATGTTCCAAGGAGAAGAGTATAATTGAGGAGACTGTGTTCCCCTGATGGTTTAATATACTCAGGGCATATTACCAGGTGAACAGTATAAGTGAGGTGAGTGTGTTCCCCTTATGGTTTAATACACACGGGACATGTTCCCAGGTGAACAGTACAAGTGAGGAGAGTGCTTTCCGCTGATGGTTTAATATACACGGGACATGTTTCCAGTTGAACAGTATAAATGAGGAGAGTGTGTTCCCCTGATCGTTTAGCATACACGGGACATGTTACCAGGTGAACAGTATAAGTGAGGAGTGTGTGTTCCCCTGATTGTTTAATATGCACGGGACATGTCACGAGGTGAGCAGTATAAGTGAGGAGAGTGTGTTCCCCTGATGGTTTAACACGCACGGGACATGTTACCAGGTGAACAGTATAAGTGAGGAGAGTGTGTTCCCCTGATTGTTTAACACGCACGGGACATGTTACCAGGTGAACAGTATAAGTGAGGAGAAAGAGTTCTCTCGATTTATTAATTTACCCGGGACATGTCACCAGGTGATCAGTATAAGTGAGGAGAGTGTGTTCCCCTGATGGTTTAATATACACACGACATGTTACCAGGTGAACAGTATAAGTGAGGAGAGTGTGTTCCCCTGATGGTTTAACACGCACGGGACATGTTACCAGGTGAACAGTATAAGTGAGGAGAGTGTATTCCCCTGATTGTTTAATATTGACGGGACATGTCACCAGGTGAACAGTATAATTTAGGGGAGTGTGTTCCCCTGAAGGTTTAATATACACAGGACATGTTACCAGGTGAACTGTATAAGTGAGGAGAGTGTGTTCCCCTGATGGTTTAATATACACGGGACATGTTCCCAGGTGAACAGTACAAGTGAGGAGAGTGCTTTCCCCTGATGGTTTAATATACGCGGGACATGTTTCCAGGTGAACAGTATAAATGAGGAGAGTGTGTTCCCCTGATCGTTTAGCATACACGGGACATGTTACCAGGTGAACAGTATAAGTGAGGAGAGATTGTTACCCTGATTGTTTAGTACGCACGGGACATGTCACCAGGTGAACAGTATAAGTGAGGAGAGTGTGTTCCCCTGATGGTTTAACACGCACGGGACATGTTACCAGGTGAACAGTATAAGTGAGGAGAGTGTTTTCCCCTGATGGTTTAATATACACGGGACATGTTACCAGGTGAACAGTATAAGTGAGGAGAGTGCTTTCCCCAGATGGTTTAATATACACGGGACATGTAACCAGGTGAACAGTAGAAGTGAGGAGAGTGTGTTCCCCTGATGGTTTAATATACACAGGACATGTTACCAGGTGAACAGTATAAGTGAGGAGAATGTGTTCCCCTGATGGTTTAATATACACAGGACATGTTACCAGGTGAACAGTATAAGTGAGGAGAGTGTGTTCCCCTGATTGTTTAATACTCACGGGACATGTTACCAGGTGAACAGTATATGTGAGTAGAGTTTGTTCCCCTGATGGTTTAACACGCACGGGACATGTTACCAGGTGAACAGTATCAGTGAGGAGAGTGTGTTCCCCTGATGGTTCAACACGCACGGGACATGTTACCAGATGAACAGTATAAGTGAGGAGAGTGAGTTCCCCTGATTGTTTAATACTGACGGGACATGTTACCAGATGAACAGTATAAGTGAGGAGAGTGAGTTCCCCTGATTGTTTAATACTGACGGGACATGTTACCAGATGAACAGTATAAGTGAGGAGAGTGAGTTCCCCTGATTGTTTAATACACACGGGACATGTTACCAGGTGAACAGGAGAAGTGAGGAGAGTGTGTTCCCCTGATTGTTGAATACACACGGGACATGTCACCAGGTGAACAGTATAAGTGAGGAGAGTGTGTTCCCCTGATTGTTTAATACACACGGGACATGTTACCAGGTGAACAGTATAAGTGAGGAGAGTGGGTTCCCCTGATTGTTTAATATACACAGGACATGTCACCAGGTCAACAGTATAAGTGAGGAGAGTGAGTTCCCCTGATTGTTTAATACTGACGGGACATGTTACCAGGTGAACAGTATAAGTGAGGAGAGTGTGTTCCTCTGATGGTTTAATATACAGGGGACATGTTACCAGGTGAACTGTATAAGTGAGGAGAGTGTGTTCCCCTGATTGTTCAATACACACGGGACATGTTACCAGGTGAACAGTATAAGTGAGGAGAGTGAGTTCCCCTGATGGTTTAATATACATGGGACATGTTACCAGGTGAACAGTATAAGTGAGGAGAGTGAGTTCCCCTGATGGTTTAATATACATGGGACATGTTACCAGGTGAACAGTATAAGTGAGGAGAGTGAGTTCCCCTGATGGTTTAATATACATGGGACATGTTACCAGGTGAACAGTATAAGTGAGGAGAGTGAGTTCCTCTGATGGTTTAATATACAGGGGACATGTTACCAGGTGAACTGTATAAGTGAGGAGAGTGTGTTCCCCTGATTGTTCAATACACACGGGACATCTTACCAGGTGAACAGTATAAGTGAGGAGAGTGAGTTCCCCTGATGGTTTAATATACATGGGACATGTTACCAGGTGAACAGTATAAGTGAGGAGAGTTTGTTCCCCTGATGGTTTAATATACACGGGACATGTTACCAGGTGAACAGTATAAGTGAGGAGAGTGAGTTCCCCTGATGGTTTAATATACACGGGACATGTCACCAGGTGAACAGTATAAGTGAGGAGAGTGAGTTCCCCTGATTGTTTAATACTCACGGGACATGTTGCCAGGTGAACAGTATAAGTGAGGAGAGTGTGTTCCCCTAATGGTTTAACACACACGGGACATGTTACCAGGTGAACAGTATAATTTAGGGGAGTGTGTTCCCCTGAAGGTTTAATATACACAGGACATGTTACCAGGTGAACTGTATAAGTGAGGAGAGTGTTTTCCCCTGATTGTTTAATATTGACGGGACATGTCACCAGGTGAACAGTATAATTTAGGGGAGTGTGTTCCCCTGAAGGTTTAATATACACAGGACATGTTACCAGGTGAACTGTATAAGTGAGGAGAGTGTGTTCCCCTGATGGTTTAATATACACGGGACATGTTCCCAGGTGAACAGTACAAGTGAGGAGAGTGCTTTCCCCTGATGGTTTAATATACACGGGACATGTTTCCAGGTGAACAGTATAAATGAGGAGAGTGTGTTCCCCTGATCGTTTAGCATACACGGGACATGTTACCAGGTGAACAGTATAAGTGAGGAGAGATTGTTACCCTGATTGTTTAGTACGCACGGGACATGTCACCAGGTGAACAGTATAAGTGAGGAGAGTGTGTTCCCCTGATGGTTTAACACGCACGGGACATGTTACCAGGTGAACAGTATAAGTGAGGAGAGTGTTTTCCCCTGATGGTTTAATATACACGGGACATGTTACCAGGTGAACAGTATAAGTGAGGAGAGTGCTTTCCCCAGATGGTTTAATATACACGGGACATGTAACCAGGTGAACAGTAGAAGTGAGGAGAGTGTGTTCCCCTGATGGTTTAATATACACAGGACATGTTACCAGGTGAACAGTATAAGTGAGGAGAATGTGTTCCCCTGATGGTTTAATATACACAGGACATGTTACCAGGTGAACAGTATAAGTGAGGAGAGTGTGTTCCCCTGATTGTTTAATACTCACGGGACATGTTACCAGCTGAACAGTATATGTGAGTAGAGTTTGTTCCCCTGATGGTTTAACACGCACGGGACATGTTACCAGGTGAACAGTATAAGTGAGGAGAGTGTGTTCCGCTGATGGTTTAATACTCACGGGACATGTTGCCAGGTGAACAGTATCAGTGAGGACAGTGTGTTCCCCTGATGGTTCAACACGCACGGGACATGTTACCAGGTGAACAGTATAATTGAGGAGAGTGTGATCCCCTGATTGTTTAATACACACGGGACATGTCACCAGGTGAACATTATAAGTGAGGAGAGTGAGTTCCCCTGATTGTTTAATACTGACGGGACATGTTACCAGATGAACAGTATAAGTGAGGAGAGTGAGTTCCCCTGATTGTTTAATACTGACGGGACATGTTACCAGGTGAACAGTATAAGTGAGGAGAGTGAGTTCCCCTGATGGTTTAATATACATGGGACATGTTACCAGGTGAACAGTATAAGTGAGGAGAGTGAGTTCCCCTGATGGTTTAATATACATGGGACATGTTACCAGGTGAACAGTATAAGTGAGGAGAGTGAGTTCCCCTGATGGTTTAATATACATGGGACATGTTACCAGGTGAACAGTATAAGTGAGGAGAGTGAGTTCCTCTGATGGTTTAATATACAGGGGACATGTTACCAGGTGAACTGTATAAGTGAGGAGAGTGTGTTCCCCTGATTGTTCAATACACACGGGACATGTTACCAGGTGAACAGTATAAGTGAGGAGAGTGAGTTCCCCTGATGGTTTAATATACATGGGACATGTTACCAGGTGAACAGTATAAGTGAGGAGAGTTTGTTCCCCTGATGGTTTAATATACACGGGACATGTTACCAGGTGAACAGTATAAGTGAGGAGAGTGAGTTCCCCTGATGGTTTAATATACATGGGACATGTTACCAGGTGAACAGTATAAGTGAGGAGAGTGCTTTCCCCTGATGGTTTAAGATACACGGGACATGTTACCAGGTGAACAATATAAGTGAGGATTATGTGTTCCCCTGATGGTTTAATATACACGGGACATGTCACCAGGTGAACAGTATAAGTGAGGAGAGTGAGTTCCCCTGATTGTTTAATACTCACGGGACATGTTGCCAGGTGAACAGTATAAGTGAGGAGAGTGTGTTCCCCTGATGGTTTAACACACACGGGACATGTTACCAGATGAGCAGTATAAGTGAGGAGAGTGTTTTCCCCTGATTGTTTAATATTGACGGGACATGTCACCAGGTGAACAGTATAATTTAGGGGAGTGTGTTCCCCTGAAGGTTTAATATACACAGGACATGTTACCAGGTGAACTGTATAAGTGAGGAGAGTGAGTTCCCCTGATGGTTTAATATACATGGGACATGTTACCAGGTGAACAGTATAAGTGAGGAGAGTTTGTTCCCCTGATGGTTTAATATACACGGGACATGTTACCAGGTGAACAGTATAAGTGAGGAGAGTGAGTTCCCCTGATGGTTTAATATACACGGGACATGTCACCAGGTGAACAGTATAAGTGAGGAGAGTGAGTTCCCCTGATTGTTTAATACTCACGGGACATGTTGCCAGGTGAACAGTATAAGTGAGGAGAGTGTGTTCCCCTAATGGTTTAACACACACGGGACATGTTACCAGGTGAACAGTATAATTTAGGGGAGTGTGTTCCCCTGAAGGTTTAATATACACAGGACATGTTACCAGGTGAACTGTATAAGTGAGGAGAGTGTTTTCCCCTGATTGTTTAATATTGACGGGACATGTCACCAGGTGAACAGTATAATTTAGGGGAGTGTGTTCCCCTGAAGGTTTAATATACACAGGACATGTTACCAGGTGAACTGTATAAGTGAGGAGAGTGTGTTCCCCTGATGGTTTAATATACACGGGACATGTTCCCAGGTGAACAGTACAAGTGAGGAGAGTGCTTTCCCCTGATGGTTTAATATACACGGGACATGTTTCCAGGTGAACAGTATAAATGAGGAGAGTGTGTTCCCCTGATCGTTTAGCATACACGGGACATGTTACCAGGTGAACAGTATAAGTGAGGAGAGATTGTTACCCTGATTGTTTAGTACGCACGGGACATGTCACCAGGTGAACAGTATAAGTGAGGAGAGTGTGTTCCCCTGATGGTTTAACACGCACGGGACATGTTACCAGGTGAACAGTATAAGTGAGGAGAGTGTTTTCCCCTGATGGTTTAATATACACGGGACATGTTACCAGGTGAACAGTATAAGTGAGGAGAGTGCTTTCCCCAGATGGTTTAATATACACGGGACATGTAACCAGGTGAACAGTAGAAGTGAGGAGAGTGTGTTCCCCTGATGGTTTAATATACACAGGACATGTTACCAGGTGAACAGTATAAGTGAGGAGAATGTGTTCCCCTGATGGTTTAATATACACAGGACATGTTACCAGGTGAACAGTATAAGTGAGGAGAGTGTGTTCCCCTGATTGTTTAATACTCACGGGACATGTTACCAGCTGAACAGTATATGTGAGTAGAGTTTGTTCCCCTGATGGTTTAACACGCACGGGACATGTTACCAGGTGAACAGTATAAGTGAGGAGAGTGTGTTCCGCTGATGGTTTAATACTCACGGGACATGTTGCCAGGTGAACAGTATCAGTGAGGACAGTGTGTTCCCCTGATGGTTCAACACGCACGGGACATGTTACCAGGTGAACAGTATAATTGAGGAGAGTGTGATCCCCTGATTGTTTAATACACACGGGACATGTCACCAGGTGAACATTATAAGTGAGGAGAGTGAGTTCCCCTGATTGTTTAATACTGACGGGACATGTTACCAGATGAACAGTATAAGTGAGGAGAGTGAGTTCCCCTGATTGTTTAATACTGACGGGACATGTTACCAGGTGAACAGTATAAGTGAGGAGAGTGAGTTCCCCTGATGGTTTAATATACATGGGACATGTTACCAGGTGAACAGTATAAGTGAGGAGAGTGAGTTCCCCTGATGGTTTAATATACATGGGACATGTTACCAGGTGAACAGTATAAGTGAGGAGAGTGAGTTCCCCTGATGGTTTAATATACATGGGACATGTTACCAGGTGAACAGTATAAGTGAGGAGAGTGAGTTCCTCTGATGGTTTAATATACAGGGGACATGTTACCAGGTGAACTGTATAAGTGAGGAGAGTGTGTTCCCCTGATTGTTCAATACACACGGGACATGTTACCAGGTGAACAGTATAAGTGAGGAGAGTGAGTTCCCCTGATGGTTTAATATACATGGGACATGTTACCAGGTGAACAGTATAAGTGAGGAGAGTTTGTTCCCCTGATGGTTTAATATACACGGGACATGTTACCAGGTGAACAGTATAAGTGAGGAGAGTGAGTTCCCCTGATGGTTTAATATACATGGGACATGTTACCAGGTGAACAGTATAAGTGAGGAGAGTGCTTTCCCCTGATGGTTTAAGATACACGGGACATGTTACCAGGTGAACAATATAAGTGAGGATTATGTGTTCCCCTGATGGTTTAATATACACGGGACATGTCACCAGGTGAACAGTATAAGTGAGGAGAGTGAGTTCCCCTGATTGTTTAATACTCACGGGACATGTTGCCAGGTGAACAGTATAAGTGAGGAGAGTGTGTTCCCCTGATGGTTTAACACACACGGGACATGTTACCAGATGAGCAGTATAAGTGAGGAGAGTGTTTTCCCCTGATTGTTTAATATTGACGGGACATGTCACCAGGTGAACAGTATAATTTAGGGGAGTGTGTTCCCCTGAAGGTTTAATATACACAGGACATGTTACCAGGTGAACTGTATAAGTGAGGAGAGTGTGTTCCCCTGATGGTTTAATATACACGGGACATGTTCCCAGGTGAACAGTACAAGTGAGGAGAGTGCTTTCCCCTGATGGTTTAATATACACGGGACATGTTTCCAGGTGAACAGTATAAATGAGGAGAGTGTGTTCCCCTGATCGTTTAGCATACACGGGACATGTTACCAGGTGAACAGTATAAGTGAGGAGAGATTGTTACCCTGATTGTTTAGTACGCACGGGACATGTCACCAGGTGAACAGTATAAGTGAGGAGAGTGTGTTCCCCTGATGGTTTAACACGCACGGGACATGTTACCAGGTGAACAGTATAAGTGAGGAGAGTGTTTTCCCCTGATGGTTTAATATACACGGGACATGTTACCAGGTGAACAGTATAAGTGAGGAGAGTGCTTTCCCCAGATGGTTTAATATACACGGGACATGTAACCAGGTGAACAGTAGAAGTGAGGAGAGTGTGTTCCCCTGATGGTTTAATATACACAGGACATGTTACCAGGTGAACAGTATAAGTGAGGAGAATGTGTTCCCCTGATGTTTTAATATACACAGGACATGTTACCAGGTGAACAGTATAAGTGAGGAGAGTGTGTTCCCCTGATTGTTTAATACTCACGGGACATGTTACCAGGTGAACAGTATATGTGAGTAGAGTTTGTTCCCCTGATGGTTTAACACGCACGGGACATGTTACCAGGTGAACAGTATAAGTGAGGAGAGTGTGTTCCGCTGATGGTTTAATACTCACGGGACATGTTGCCAGGTGAACAGTATCAGTGAGGAGAGTGTGTTCCCCTGATGGTTCAACACGCACGGGACATGTTACCAGGTGAACAGTATAATTGAGGAGAGTGTGATCCCCTGATTGTTTAATACACACGGGACATGTCACCAGGTGAACATTATAAGTGAGGAGAGTGAGTTCCCCTGATTGTTTAATACTGACGGGACATGTTACCAGATGAACAGTATAAGTGAGGAGAGTGAGTTCCCCTGATTGTTTAATACTGACGGGACATGTTACCAGATGAACAGTATAAGTGAGGAGAGTGAGTTCCCCTGATTGTTTAATACTGACGGGACATGTTACCAGATGAACAGTATAAGTGAGGAGAGTGAGTTCCCCTGATTGTTTAATACACACGGGACATGTTACCAGGTGAACAGGAGAAGTGAGGAGAGTGTGTTCCCCTGATTGTTGAATACACACGGGACATGTTACCAGGTGAACAGTATAAGTGAGGAGAGTGGGTTCCCCTGATTGTTTAATATACACAGGACATGTCACCAGGTCAACAGTATAAGTGAGGAGAGTGGGTTCCCCTGATTGTTTAATATACACAGGACATGTCACCAGGTCAACAGTATAAGTGAGGAGAGTGAGTTCCCCTGATTGTTTAATACTGACGGGACATGTTACCAGGTGAACAGTATAAGTGAGGAGAGTGTGTTCCTCTGATGGTTTAATATACAGGGGACATGTTACCAGGTGAACTGTATAAGTGAGGAGAGTGTGTTCCCCTGATTGTTCAATACACACGGGACATGTTACCAGGTGAACAGTATAAGTGAGGAGAGTGAGTTCCCCTGATGGTTTAATATACATGGGACATGTTACCAGGTGAACAGTATAAGTGAGGAGAGTGAGTTCCCCTGATGGTTTAATATACATGGGACATGTTACCAGGTGAACAGTATAAGTGAGGAGAGTGAGTTCCCCTGATGGTTTAATATACATGGGACATGTTACCAGGTGAACAGTATAAGTGAGGAGAGTGAGTTCCTCTGATGGTTTAATATACAGGGGACATGTTACCAGGTGAACTGTATAAGTGAGGAGAGTGTGTTCCCCTGATTGTTCAATACACACGGGACATGTTACCAGGTGAACAGTATAAGTGAGGAGAGTGAGTTCCCCTGATGGTTTAATATACATGGGACATGTTACCAGGTGAACAGTATAAGTGAGGAGAGTTTGTTCCCCTGATGGTTTAATATACACGGGACATGTTACCAGGTGAACAGTATAAGTGAGGAGAGTGAGTTCCCCTGATGGTTTAATATACATGGGACATGTTACCAGGTGAACAGTATAAGTGAGGAGAGTGCTTTCCCCTGATGGTTTAAGATACACGGGACATGTTACCAGGTGAACAATATAAGTGAGGATTATGTGTTCCCCTGATGGTTTAATATACACGGGACATGTCACCAGGTGAACAGTATAAGTGAGGAGAGTGAGTTCCCCTGATTGTTTAATACTCACGGGACATGTTGCCAGGTGAACAGTATAAGTGAGGAGAGTGTGTTCCCCTGATGGTTTAACACACACGGGACATGTTACCAGGTGAACAGTATAAGTGAGGAGAGTGTGTTCCCCTGATTGTTTAATACTCACGGGACATGTTGCCAGGTGAACAGTATAAGTGAGGAGAGTGTGTTCCGCTGATGGTTTAATATACCCGGGACATGTCAGCAGGTGAACAGTATAATTGAGGAGAGTGTGTTCCCCTGATTGTTTAATACACAAGGGACATGTTACCAAGTGAACAGTATAAGTGAGGAGAGTGTGTTCGCCTGATTGTTTAATATACACGGGACATGTTACCTGGTGAACAGTATAAGTGAGGAGAGTGTGTTCCCCTGATGGTTTAATGTACACGGGACATGTTACCAGGTGAACAGTATAATTGAGGAGAGTGTTTTCCCCTGATGGTTTAATACACACGGGACATGTCACCAGGTCAACAGTATAAGTGAGGAGAGTGTGTTCCCCTGATTGTTTAATACACACGGGACATGTCACCTGGTGAACAGTATAAGTGAGGAGAGTGTGTTCCCCTGATGGTTTAATGTACACGGGACATGTTACCAGGTCAACAGTATAAGTGAGGAGAGTGTGTTCCCCTGATGGTTTAATACACACGGGACATGTCACCAGGTCAACAGTATAAGTGAGGAGAGTGTGTTCCCCTGATTGTTTAATACACACGGGACATGTCACCAAGTGAAATGTATAATTGAGGTGAGTGAGTTCCCCTGATGGTTTAATAAACACGGGACATGTCACCAGGTCAACAGTATAAGTGAGGAGCGTGTGTTCCCCTGATTGTTTAATACACACGGGACATGTCACCAAGTGAAATGTATAATTGAGGAGAGTGTGTTCCCCTGATGGTTTAATATACAGGGGACATGTTACCAGGTGAACAGTAAAAGTGAGCAGAGTGTGTTCCCCTGATTGTTCAATAGACACGGGACATGTCACCAGGTCAACAGTATAAGTGAGGAGAGTGTGTTCCCCTGATTGTTTAATACACACGGGACATGTCACCAAGTGAAATGTATAATTGAGGTGAGTGAGTTCCCCTGATGGTTTAATAAACACGGGGCATGTCACCAAGTGAAATGTATAATTGAGGTGAGTGTGTTCCCCTGATGGTTTAATATACACGGTACATGTTACCAGGTGAACAGTATAAGTGAGGAGAGTGTGTTCCCCTGATGGTTGAATATACAGGGGACATGTCACCAGGTCAACAGTATAAGTGAGGAGCGTGTGTTCCCCTGATTGTTTAATACACACGGGACATGTCACCAAGTGAAATGTATAATTGAGGAGAGTGTGTTCCCCTGATGGTTTAATATACACGGTACATGTTACCAGGTGAACAGTATAAGTGAGGAGAGTGTGTTCCCCTGATGGTTGAATATACAGGGGACATGTTACCAGGTGAACAGTAAAAGTGAGCAGAGTGTGTTCCCCTGATTGTTCAATAGACACGGGACATGTCACCAGGTCAACAGTATAAGTGAGGAGAGTGTGTTCCCATGATTGTTTAATACACACGGGACATGTCACCAAGTGAAATGTATAATTGAGGTGAGTTAGTTCCACTGATGGTTTAATAAACACGGGGCATGTCACCAAGTGAAATGTATAATTGAGGAGAGTGTGTTCCCCTGATGGTTTAATATACACGGGACATGTTACCAGGTGAACAGTATAATTGAGGAGAGTGTGTTCCCCTGATGGTTTAATATACAGGGGACATGTTACCAGGTGAACCGTATAAGTGAGGAGAGTGTGTTCCCCTGATGGTTTAATATACACGGGACATGTCACCAAGTGAAATGTATAATTGAGGAGAGTGTGTTCCCCTGATGGTTTAATATACACGGTACATGTTACCAGGTGAACAGTATAAGTGAGGAGAGTGTGTTCCCCTGATGGTTTAATATACAGGGGACATGTTACCAGTTGAATCGTATAAGAGAGGAGAGTGTGTTCCCCTGATGGTTTCATATACACGGGACATGTTCCCAGGTGAACAGTATAAGTGAGGAGAGTGTGTTCCCCTGATGGTTTAATATACACAGGGCATATTACCAGGTGAACAGTATAAGTGAGGAGAGTGTGTTCCCCTTATGGTTTAATACACACGGGACATGTTATCAGGTGAACAGTATAAGTGAGGAGAGTGTGTTCCCCTGATTGTTTAATACACACGGGACATGTTACCAGGTGAACTGTATAAGTGAGGAGAGTGTGTTCCCCTGATTGTTTAATATCCATGGGACTTGTTACCAGGTGAACAGTATAAGTGAGGAGAGTGTGTTCCCCTGATGGTTTAATATACACGGGACATGTTCCCAAGTGAACAGTACAAGTGAGGAGAGTGCTTTCCCCTGATGGTTTAATATACACGGGACATGTTTCAAGGTGAACAGTATAAATGAGGAGAGTGTGTTCCCCTGATCGTTTAGCATACACGGGACATGTTGCCAGGTGAACAGTATAAGTGAGGAGAGATTGTTACCCTGATTGTTTAGTACGCGCGGGACATGTCACCAGGTGAACAGTATAAGTGAGGAGAGTGTGTTCCCCTGATGGTTTAACACGCACGGGACATGTTACCAGGTGAACAGTATAAGTGAGGAGAGTGTGTTCCCCTGATTTTTTAACATGCACGGGAGATGTTACCAGGTGAACAGTATAAGTGAGGGGAGTGTGTTCCCCTGTAGGTTTAATATACACAGGACATGATACCAGGTGAACAGTATAAGTGAGGAGAGTGTGTTCCCCTGATGGTTTAATACGCACGGGACATGTTACCAGGTGAACAGTATAAGTGAGGAGAGTGTGTTCCCCTGATGGTTCAATATGCACGGGACATGTTACCAGGTGAACAGTATAAGTGAGGCGGGTGTGTTCCGCTGATGGTTTAATATACACGGGACATGTTAGCAGGTGAACAGTATAAGTGAAGATTATGTGTTCCCCTGATGGTTTAATATACACGGGACATGTTACCAGGTGAACCGTATAAGTGAGCAGAGTGTGTTCCCCTGATGGTTAAATATGCACGGGACACGTTACCAGGCGAACAGTATAAGTGAGGAGAGTGTGTTCCCCTGATGGTTTAATATACACGGGACATGTTACCAGGTGAACAGTATATTTGAGGAGAGTGTGTTCCCCTGATGGTTTAATATACACGGGACATGTTACCAGGTGAACATTATAAGTGAGGAGAGTGTGTTCCCCTGATGGTTTAATATAAACGGGACATGTTAGCAGGTGAACAGTATAAGTGAGGAGAATGTGTTCCCTTGATGGTTTAATATACATAGGACATGTTACTAGGTGAACAGTATAAGTGAGGAGAGTGTATTCCCCTGATGCTTTAATATAAAAGGGACATGTTAGCAGGTGAACAGTATAAGTGAGGAGAGTGTGTTCCCCTGATTGTTTAATAATCCCGGGACATGTTGCCAGGTGAACAGTATAAGTGAGGAGAGTGTGTTCCCCTGATGGTTTAATACTCACGGGACATGTTACCAGGTGAACAGTATAAGTGAGGAGAGTGTGTTCCCCTGATGGTTTAATACTCACGGGACATGTTACCAGGTGAACAGTATAAGTGAGGAGAGTGTGTTCCCCTGATGGTTTAATATACACGGGACATGTTACCAGGTGAACAGTATAAGTGAGGAGAGTGTATTCCCCTGATTGTTTAATACACACAGGACATGTTACCAGCTGAACAGTATAAGTGCGGAGAGAGTGTTCCCCTGATGGTTTAACACGCACGGGACATGGCAACAGGTGAACAGTATAAGTGAGGAGAGTGTGTTCCCCTGATTGTTTAATACACACGGGACATGTTACCAGGTGAACTGTATAAGTGAGGAGAGTGTGTTCCCCTGATTGTTTAATATCCAAGGGACTTGTTACCAGGTGAACAGTATAAGTGAGGAGAGTGTGTTCCCCTGATGGTTTAATATACACGGGACATGTTCCCAAGTGAACAGTACAAGTGAGGAGAGTGCTTTCCCCTGATGGTTTAATATACACGGGACATGTTTCCAGGTGAACAGTATAAATGAGGAGAGTGTGTTCCCCTGATCGTTTAGCATACACGGGACATGTTGCCAGGTGAACAGTATAAGTGAGGAGAGATTGTTACCCTGATTGTTTAATACGCGCGGGACATGTCACCAGGTGAACAGTATAAGTGAGGAGAGTGTGTTCCCCTGATGGTTTAACACGCACGGGACATGTTACCAGGTGAACAGTATAAGTGAGGAGAGTGTGTTCCCCTGATTTTTTAACACGCACGGGAGATGTTACCAGGTGAACAGTATAAGTGAGGAGAGTGTGTTCCCCTGTAGGTTTAATATACACAGGACATGATACCAGGTGAACAGTATAAGGGAGGAGAGTGTGTTCCCCTGATGGTTTAATACGCACGGGACATGTTACCAGGTGAAGAGTATAAGTGAGGAGAGTGTGCTCCCCTGATGGTTCAATATGCACGGGACATGTTACCAGGTGAACAGTATAAGTGAGGAGAGTGCTTTCCCCTGATGGTTTAATATACACGGGACATGTTACCAGGTGAACAGTATAAGTGAGGCGAGTGTGTTCCGCTGATGGTTTAATATACACGGGACATGTTAGCAGGTGAACAGTATAAGTGAGGATTATGTGTTCCCCTGATGGTTTAATATACACGGGACATGTTACCAGGTGAACCGTATAAGTGAGGAGAGTGTGTTCCCCTGATTGTTAAATATGCACGGGACACGTTACCAGGCGAACAGTATAAGTGAGGAGAGTGTGTTCCCCTGATGGTTTAATACACACGGGACATGTTACCAGATGAACAGTATAAGTGAGGAGAGTGTGTTCCCCTGATGGTTTAATATACACGGGACATGTTACCAGGTGAACAGTATAAGTGAGGAGAGTGTGTTCCCCTGATGGTTTAATATACACGGGACATGTTACCAGGTGAACAGTATAAGTGAGGAGACGATATTCCCCTGATGGTTTAATATAAACGGGACATGTTAGCAGGTGAACAGTATAAGTGAGGAGAATGTGTTCCCCTGATGGTTTAATATACACAGGACATGTTACGAGGTGAACAGTATAAGTGAGGAGAGTGTGTTCCCCTGATTGTTTAATACTCACGGGACATGTTGCCAGGTGAACAGTATAAGTGAGGAGAGTGTGTTCCCCTGATTGTTTAATACACACGGGACATGTTACCAGGTGAACTGTATAAGTGAGGAGAGTGTGTTCCCCTGATTGTTTAATATCCATGGGACTTGTTACCACGTGAACAGTATAAGTGAGGAGAGTGTGTTCCCCTGATGGTTTAATATACACGGGACATGTTCCCAAGTGAACAGTACAAGTGAGGAGAGTGCTTTCCCCTGATGGTTTAATATACACGGGACATGTTTCCAGGTGAACAGTATAAATGAGGAGAGTGTGTTCCCCTGATCGTTTAGCATACACGGGACATGTTGCCAGGTGAACAGTATAAGTGAGGAGAGATTGTTACCCTGATTGTTTAGTACGCGCGGGACATGTCACCAGGTGAACAGTATAAGTGAGGAGAGTGTGTTCCCCTGATGGTTTAACACGCACGGGACATGTTACCAGGTGAACAGTATAAGTGAGGAGAGTGTGTTCCCCTGATTTTTTAACACGCACGGGAGATGTTACCAGGTGAACAGTATAAGTGAGGAGAGTGTGTTCCACTGATTTTTTAACACGCACGGGAGATGTTACCAGGTGAACAGTATAAGTGAGGAGACTGTATTCCCCTGATGGTTTAATATGAACAGGACATGTTACCAGGTGAACAGTATAAGTGAGCAGAGTGTGTTCCCCTGATGGTTCAATATGCACGGGACATGTTACCAGGTGAACAGTATAAGTGAGGAGAGTGCTTTCCCCTGATGGTTTAATATACACGGGACATGTTACCAGGTGAACAGTATAAGTGAGGCGAGTGTGTTCCGCTGATGGTTTAATATACACGGGACATGTTAGCAGGTGAACAGTATAAGTGAGGAGAGTGTGTTCCCCTGATGGTTTAATATACACGGGACATGTTACCAGGTGAACCGTATAAGTGAGGAGAGTGTGTTCCCCTGATTGTTAAATATGCACGGGACACGTTACCAGGCGAACAGTATAAGTGAGGAGAGTGTGTTCCCCTGATGGTTTAATACACACGGGACATGTTACCAGATGAATAGTATAAGTGAGGAGAGTGTGTTCCCCTGATGGTTTAATATACACGCGACATGTTACCAGGTGAACAGTATACGTGAGGAGAGTGTGTTCCCCTGATGGTTTAATATACACGGGACATGTTACCAGGTGAACAGTATAAGTGAGGAGAGTGTGTTCCCCTGATGGTTTAATATAAACGGGACATGTTAGCAGGTGAACAGTATAAGTGAGGAGAATGTGTTCCCCTGATGGTTTAATATACACAGGACATGTTACAAGGTGAACAGTATAAGTGAGGAGAGTGTATTCCCATGATGGTTTAATATAAAAGGGACTTGTTAGCAGGTGAACAGTATAAGTGAGGAGAGTTTGTTCCCCTGATGGTTTAATACTCACGGGACATGTTACCAGGTGAACAGTATAAGTGAGGAGAGTGTGTTCCCCTGATTGTTTAATACTCACGGGACATGTTACCAGGTGAACAGTATAAGTGAGGAGACTGTATTCCCCTGATGGTTTAATTTAAACGGGACATGTCAGCAGGTGAACAGTATAATTGAGGAGAGTGTGTTCGCCTGATTGTTTAATATACACGGGACATGATACCTGGTGAACAGTATAAGTGAGGAGAATGTGTTCCCCTGATGGTTTAATATACACAGGACATGTCACCTGGTGCACAGTATAAGTGAGGAGAGTGTGTTCCCCTGATGGTTTAATGTACACGGGACATGTTACCAGGTGAACAGTATAATTGAGGAGAGTGTGTTCCCCTGATGGTTTAATACACACGGGACATGTCACCAGGTCAACAGTATAAGTGAGGAGAGTGTGTTCCCCTGATTGTTTAATACACACGGGACATGTCACCAAGTGAAATGTATATTTGAGGTGAGTGAGTTCCCTTGATGGTTTAATAAACACGGGGCATGTCACCAAGTGAAATGTATAATTGAGGCGAGTGTGTTCCCCTGATGGTTTAATACACACGGTACATGTTACCAGGTGAACAGTATAAGCGAGGAGAGTGTGTTCCCCTGATGGTTTAATATACAGGGGACATGTTACCAGGTGAACAGTAAAAGTGAGCAGAGTGTGTTCCCCTGATGGTTTAATACACACGGGACATGTTACCAGATGAACAGTATAAGTGAGGAGAGTGTGTTCCCCTGATGGTTTAATATACACGGGACATGTTACCAGGTGAACAGTATAAGTGAGGAGAGTGTGTTCCCCTGATGGTTTAATATACACGGTACATGTTACCAGGTGAACAGTATAAGTGAGGAGAGTGTGTTCCCCTGATGGTTTAATATACACGGTACATGTTACCAGGTGAACAGTATAATTGAGGAGAGTGTGTTCCCCTGATGGTTTAATACACACGGGACATGTTACCAGGTGAGCAGTATAAGTGAGGAGAGTGTGTTCCCCTGATGGTTTAATATACACGGTACATGTTACCAGGTGAACAGTATAAGTGAGGAGAGTGTGTTCCCCTGATGGTTTAATACACACGGGACATGTTACCAGGTGAGCCGTATAAGTGAGGAGAGTGTGTTCCCCTGATGGTTTAATATACACGGTACATGTTACCAGGTGAACAGTATAATTGAGGAGAGTGTGTTCCCCTGATGGTTTAATACACACGGGACATGTTACCCGGTGAGCATTATAAGTGAGGAGAGTGTGTTCCCCTGATGGTTTAATATACACGGTACATGTTACCAGGTGAGCAGTGTAAGTGAGGAGAGTGTGTACCCCTGATGGTTTAATATACAGGGGACATGTTACCAGGTGAACCGTATAAGTGAGGAGAGTGTGTTCCCCTGATGGTTTAATATACACGTTACATGTTACCAGGTGAACAGTATAAGTGAGGAGAGTGTGTTCCCCTGATGGTTTAATATACAGGGGACATGTTACCAGGTGAACCGTATAAGTGAGGAGAGTGTGTTCCCCTGATGGTTTAATATACACGGGACATGTTCCCAGGTGAACAGTATAAGGGAGGAGAGTGTGTTCCCCTGATGGTTTAATATACACGGTACATGTTACCAGGTGAACAGTATAAGTGAGGAGAGTGTGTTCCCCTGATGGTTTAATGTACACGGGACATGTTACCAGGTGAACAGTATAAGTGAGGAGAGTGTGTTCCCCTGATGGTTTAATATACACGGGACATGTTCCCAGGTGAACAGAATAAGTGAGGAGAGTGTGTTCCCCTGATTGTTTAATACACACGGGACATGTCACCTGGTGAACAGAATAAGTGAGGAGAGTGTGTTCCCCTGATGATTTAATATACACGGGACATGTTACCAGGTGAACAGTATAAGTGAGGAGAGTGTGTTCCCCTGATTGTTCAATACACACGGGACATGTCACCAAGTGAAATGTATAATTGAGGAGAGTGTGTTCCCCTGATGGTTTAATATACACGGTACATGTTAGCAGGTGAACAGTATAAGTGAGGAGAGTGTGTTCCCCTGATGGTTTAATATACACAGGACATGTTACGAGGTGAACAGTATAAGTGAGGAGAGTGTGTTCCCCTGATTGTTTAATACTCACGGGACATGTTGCCAGGTGAACAGTATAAGTGAGGAGAGTGTGTTCCCCTGATTGTTTAATACACACGGGACATGTTACCAGGTGAACTGTATAAGTGAGGAGAGTGTGTTCCCCTGATTGTTTAATATCCATGGGACTTGTTACCACGTGAACAGTATAAGTGAGGAGAGTGTGTTCCCCTGATGGTTTAATATACACGGGACATGTTCCCAAGTGAACAGTACAAGTGAGGAGAGTGCTTTCCCCTGATGGTTTAATATCCACGGGACATGTTTCCAGGTGAACAGTATAAATGAGGAGGGTGTGTTCCCCTGATCGTTTAGCATACACGGGACATGTTGCCAGGTGAACAGTATAAGTGAGGAGAGATTGTTACCCTGATTGTTTAGTACGCGCGGGACATGTCACCAGGTGAACAGTATAAGTGAGGAGAGTGTGTTCCCCTGATGGTTTAACACGCACGGGACATGTTACCAGGTGAACAGTATAAGTGAGGAGAGTGTGTTCCCCTGATTTTTTAACACGCACGGGAGATGTTACCAGGTGAACAGTATAAGTGAGGAGAGTGTGTTCCCCTGATGGTTCAATATGCACGGGACATGTTACCAGGTGAACAGTATAAGTGAGGAGAGTGTGTTCCCCTGATTTTTTAACACGCACGGGAGATGTTACCAGGTGAACAGTATAAGTGAGGAGACTGTATTCCCCTGATGGTTTAATATGAACAGGACATGTTACCAGGTGAACAGTATAAGTGAGCAGAGTGTGTTCCCCTGATGGTTCAATATGCACGGGACATGTTACCAGGTGAACAGTATAAGTGAGGAGAGTACTTTCCCCTGATGGTTTAATATACACGGGACATGTTACCAGGTGAACAGTATAAGTGAGGCGAGTGTGTTCCGCTGATGGTTTAATATACACGGGACATGTTAGCAGGTGAACAGTATAAGTGAGGAGAGTGTGTTCCCCTGATGGTTTAATATACACGGGACATGTTACCAGGTGAACAGTATAAGTGAGGAGAGTACTTTCCCCTGATGGTTTAATATACACGGGACATGTTACCAGGTGAACAGTATAAGTGAGGCGAGTGTGTTCCGCTGATGGTTTAATATACACGGGACATGTTACCAGGTGAACCGTATAAGTGAGGAGAGTGTGTTCCCCTGATTGTTAAATATGCACGGGACACGTTACCAGGCGAACAGTATAAGTGAGGAGAGTGTGTTCCCCTGATGGTTTAATACACACGGGACATGTTACCAGATGAACAGTATAAGTGAGGAGAGTGTGTTCCCCTGATGGTTTAATATACACGCGACATGTTACCAGGTGAACAGTATACGTGAGGAGAGTGTGTTCCCCTGATGGTTTAATATACACGGGACATGTTACCAGGTGCACAGTATAAGTGAGGAGACGGTATTCCCCTGATGGTTTAATATAAACGGGACATGTTAGCAGGTGAACAGTATAAGTGAGGAGAATGTGTTCCCCTGATGGTTTAATATACACAGGACATGTTACAAGGTGAACAGTATAAGTGAGGAGAGTGTATTCCCATGATGGTTTAATATAAAAGGGACTTGTTAGCAGGTGAACAGTATAAGTGAGGAGAGTTTGTTCCCCTGATGGTTTAATACTCACGGGACATGTTACCAGGTGAACAGTATAAGTGAGGAGAGTGTGTTCCCCTGATTGTTTAATACTCACGGGACATGTTACCAGGTGAACAGTATAAGTGAGGAGACTGTATTCCCCTGATGGTTTAATTTAAACGGGACATGTCAGCAGGTGAACAGTATAATTGAGGAGAGTGTGTTCGCCTGATTGTTTAATATACACGGGACATGTCACCTGGTGAACAGTATAAGTGAGGAGAATGTGTTCCCCTGATGGTTTAATATACACAGGACATGTCACCTGGTGCACAGTATAAGTGAGGAGAGTGTGTTCCCCTGATGGTTTAATGTACACGGGACATGTTACCAGGTGAACAGTATAATTGAGGAGAGTGTGTTCCCCTGATGGTTTAATACACACGGGACATGTCACCAGGTCAACAGTATAAGTGAGGAGAGTGTGTTCCCCTGATTGTTTAATACACACGGGACATGTCACCAAGTGAAATGTATATTTGAGGTGAGTGAGTTCCCTTGATGGTTTAATAAACACGGGGCATGTCACCAAGTGAAATGTATAATTGAGGAGAGTGTGTTCCCCTGATGGTTTAATACACACGGTACATGTTACCAGGTGAAAAGTATAAGCGAGGAGAGTGTGTTCCCCTGATGGTTTAATATACAGGGGACATGTTACCAGGTGAACAGTAAAAGTGAGCAGAGTGTGTTCCCCTGATGGTTTAATACACACGGGACATGTTACCAGATGAACAGTATAAGTGAGGAGAGTGTGTTCCCCTGATGGTTTAATATACACGGGACATGTTACCAGGTGAACAGTATAAGTGAGGAGAGTGTGTTCCCCTGATGGTTTAATATACACGGTACATGTTACCAGGTGAACAGTATAAGTGAGGAGAGTGTGTTCCCCTGATGGTTTAATATACACGGTACATGTTACCAGGTGAACAGTATAATTGAGGAGAGTGTGTTCCCCTGATGGTTTAATACACACGGGACATGTTACCAGGTGAGCAGTATAAGTGAGGAGAGTGTGTTCCCCTGATGGTTTAATATACACGGTACATGTTACCAGGTGAACAGTATAAGTGAGGAGAGTGTGTTCCCCTGATGGTTTAATACACACGGGACATGTTACCAGGTGAGCAGTATAAGTGAGGAGAGTGTGTTCCCCTGATGGTTTAATACGCAAGGGACATGTAACCAAGTGAACAGTATAAGTGAGGAGAGTGTGTTCCCCTGATTGTTTAATACACACGGGACATGTCACCAAGTGAAATGTATATTTGAGGTGAGTGAGTTCCCTTGATGGTTTAATAAACACGGGGCATGTCACCAAGTGAAATGTATAATTGAGGAGAGTGTGTTCCCCTGATGGTTTAATACACACGGTACATGTTACCAGGTGAACAGTATAAGCGAGGAGAGTGTGTTCCCCTGATGGTTTAATAGACAGGGGACATGTTACCAGATGAACAGTATAAGTGAGGAGAGTGTGTTCCCCTGATGGTTTAATATACACGGGACATGTTACCAGGTGAACAGTATAAGTGAGGAGAGTGTGTTCCCCTGATGGTTTAATATACACGGTACATGTTACCAGGTGAACAGTATAAGTGAGGAGAGTGTGTTCCCCTGATGGTTTAATATACACGGTACATGTTACCAGGTGAACAGTATAATTGAGGAGAGTGTGTTCCCCTGATGGTTTAATACACACGGGACATGTTACCAGGTGAGCAGTATAAGTGAGGAGAGTGTGTTCCCCTGATGGTTTAATATACACGGTACATGTTACCAGGTGAACAGTATAAGTGAGGAGAGTGTGTTCCCCTGATGGTTTAATACACACGGGACATGTTACCATGGTGAGCAGTATAAGTGAGGAGAGTGTGTTCCCCTGATGGTTTAATATACACGGTACATGTTACCAGGTGAACAGTATAATTGAGGAGAGTGTGTTCCCCTGATGGTTTAATACACACGGGACATGTTACCCGGTGAGCATTATAAGTGAGGAGAGTGTGTTCCCCTGATGGTTTAATATACACGGTACATGTTACCAGGTGAGCAGTGTAAGTGAGGAGAGTGAGTACCCCTGATGGTTTAATATACAGGGGACATGTTACCAGGTGAACCGTATAAGTGAGGAGAGTGTGTTCCCCTGATGGTTTAATATACACGTTACATGTCACCAGGTGAACAGTATAAGTGAGGAGAGTGTGTTCCCCTGATGGTTTAATATACACGGGACATGTTACCAGGTGAACAGTATAAGTGAGGAGAGTGTGTTCCCCTGATGGTTTAATATACACGGTACATGTTACCAGGTGAACAGTATAAGTGAGGAGAGTGTGTTCCCCTGATGGTTTAATATACACGGTACATGTTACCAGGTGAACAGTATAATTGAGGAGAGTGTGTTCCCCTGATGGTTTAATACACACGGGACATGTTACCAGGTGAGCAGTATAAGTGAGGAGAGTGTGTTCCCCTGATGGTTTAATATACACGGTACATGTTACCAGGTGAACAGTATAAGTGAGGAGAGTGTGTTCCCCTGATGGTTTAATACACACGGGACATGTTACCAGGTGAGCAGTATAAGTGAGGAGAGTGTGTTCCCCTGATGGTTTAATATACACGGTACATGTTACCAGGTGAACAGTATAATTGAGGAGAGTGTGTTCCCCTGATGGTTTAATACACACGGGACATGTTACCCGGTGAGCATTATAAGTGAGGAGAGTGTGTTCCCCTGATGGTTTAATATACACGGTACATGTTACCAGGTGAGCAGTGTAAGTGAGGAGAGTGAGTACCCCTGATGGTTTAATATACAGGGGACATGTTACCAGGTGAACCGTATAAGTGAGGAGAGTGTGTTCCCCTGATGGTTTAATATACACGTTACATGTTACCAGGTGAACAGTATAAGTGAGGAGAGTGTGTTCCCCTGATGGTTTAATATACAGGGGACATGTTACCAGGTGAACCGTATAAGTGAGGAGAGTGTGTTCCCCTGATGGTTTAATATACACGGGACATGTTCCCAGGTGAACAGTATAAGTGAGGAGAGTGTGTTTCCCTGATGGTTTAATATACACGGTACATGTTACCAGGTGAACAGTATAAGTGAGGAGAGTGTGTTCCCCTGATGGTTTAATGTACACGGGACATGTTACCAGGTGAACAGTATAAGTGAGGAGAGTGTATTCCCCTGATGGTTTAATATACACGGGACATGTTCCCAGGTGAACAGTATAAGTGAGGAGAGTGTGTTCCCCTGATGGTTTAATATACACAGGGCATATTACCAGGTGAACAGTATAAGTGAGGAGAGTGTGTTCCCCTGATGGTTTAATATACACGGGACATGTTCCCAGGTGAACAGAATAAGTGAGGAGAGTGTGTTCCCCTGATTGTTTAATACACACGGGACATGTCACCTGGTGAACAGAATAAGTGAGGAGAGTGTGTTCCCCTGATGATTTAATATACACGGGACATGTTACCAGGTGAACAGTATAAGTGAGGAGAGTGTGTTCCCCTGATTGTTCAATACACACGGGACATGTCACCAAGTGAAATGTATAATTGAGGAGAGTGTGTTCCCCTGATGGTTTAATATACAGGGTACATGTTACCAGGTGAACAGTATAAGTGAGGAGAGTGTGTTCCCCTGATGGTTTAATGTACACGGGACATGTTAGAGGTGAACAGTATAAGTGAGGAGAGCGTGTTCCCCTGATTGTTTAATGCACACGGGACATGTTACCAGGTGAACAGTATAAGTGAGGAGAGTGTGTTCCCCTGATGGTTTCATATACTCGGGACATGTTATCAGGTGAACAGTATAAGTGAGGAGAGTGTGTTCCCCTGATTGTTTAATGCACACGGGACATGTTACCAGGTGAACAGTATAAGTGAGGAGAGTGTGTTCCCCTGATGGTTTCATATACTCGGGACATGTTATCAGGTGAACAGTATAAGTGAGGAGAGTGTGTTCCCCTGATTGTTTAATGCACACGGGACATATTACCAGGTGAACAGTATAAGTGAGGAGAGTGTGTTCCCATGATTGTTTAATACTGACGGGACATGTCACCAGGTGAACAGTATAAGTGAGGAGAGTGTGTTCCCCTGATGGTTTAATATCCACAGGACATGTTACCAGGTGAACTGTATAAGTGAGGCGAGTGTGTTCCCCTGATTGTTTAATATACATGGAACTTGTTACCAGGTGAACAGTATAATTGAGGAGAGTGTGTTCCCCTGATGGTTTAATATACACGGGACATGTTGCCAGGTGAACAGTATAAGTGAGGAGAGATTGTTACCCAGATTGTTAAGTACGCACGGGACATGTCACCAGGTGAACAGTATAAGTGAGGAGAGTGTGTTCCCATGATGGTTTAACACGCACGGGACATGTTACCAGGTGAAAAGTATAAGTGAGGAGAGTGAGTTCCCCTGATTTTTTAATATACCCGGGACATGTCACCAGGTGAACAGTATAAGTGAGGAGAGTGTGTTCCCATGATGGTTTAACACGCACGGGACATGTTACCAGGTGAAAAGTATAAGTGAATAGAGTGAGTTCCCCTGATTTTTTAATATACCCGGGACATGTCACCAGGTGAACAGTATAAGTGAGGAGAGTGAGTTCCCCTGATGGTTTAATATACACAGGACATGTTACCAGGTGAACAGGATAAGTGAGGCGAGTGTGTTCCGCTGATGGTTTAATATACACGGGACATGTTACCAGGTGAACAGTATAAGTGAGGAGACTGTATTCCAATGATGGTTTAATATACACGGGACATGTTAGCAGGTAAACAGTATAAGTGAGGATTATGTGTTCCCCTGATGGTTTAATATACACGGGACATGTTACCAGGCGAACAGTATAAGTGAGGAGAGTGTGTTCCCCTGATGGTTTAATATACACGGGACATGTTACCAGGTGAACAGTATAAGTGAGCAGAGTATGTTCCCCTTATTGTTAAATATACACGGGACACGTTACCAGGCGAACAGTATAAGTGAGGAGAGTGTGTTCCCCTGATGGTTTAATACACACGGGACATGTTACCAGGTGAACAGTATAAGTGAGGAGAGTGTGTTCCCCTGATGGTTTAATATACACGGGACATGTTACCTGGTGAACAGTATAAGTGAGGAGAGTGTGTTCCCCTGATGGTTTAATATACACGGGACATGTTACCAGGTGAACAGTATAAGTGAGGAGACTGTATTCCCCTGATGTTTTAATATACACGGGACATGTTACCAGGTGAACAGTATAAGTGAGGAGAGTGTGTTCCCCTGATGGTTTAATATACACGGGACATGTTACCAGGTAAACAGTATAAGTGAGGAGAGTGTGTTCCACTGATTGTTTAATACTCACGGGACATGTTACCAGGTGAACAGTATAAGTGAGGAGAGTGTATTCCCCTGATTGTTTAATACTCACGGGACATGTTACCAGGTGAACAGGAAAAGTGAGGAGAGTGTGTTCCCCTGATGGTTTAATACACCCGGGACATGTTACCAGGTGAACAGTATAAGTGAGGAGCGTGTGTTCCCCTGATGGTTTAATATACGCGGGACATGTTACCAGGTGAACAGCATAAGTGAAGAGAGTGTGTTGCCCTGATTGTTTAATACACACAGGACATGTTACCAGGTAAACAGTATAAGTGAGGAGAGTGTGTTCCACTGATGGTTTAATATACACAGGACATGTCACCAGGTGAACAGAATAAGTGAGCAGAATGTTTTCCCCTGATGGTTAAATATGCAAAGGACATGTCACCAGCTGAACAGTATAAGTGAGGAGAGTGAGTTCCCCTGATTGTTTAATACACACAGGACATGTTACCAGGTGAACAGTATAAGTGAGGAGAGTGTGTTCCACTGATGGTTTAATATGCACAGGACATGTTACCAGGTGAACAGTATATGTGAGGAGAGTGTGTTCCCCTGATTGTTTCATACGCACGGGACATGTTACCACGTGAACAGCATAAGTGAGGAGAGAGTGTTCCCCTGATTGTTTAATGCACAGTTGACATGTTTCCTGGTGAACCATATAAGTGAGGAGAGTGTGTTCCCATGATTGTTTAATACTCACGGGACATGTCACCAGGTGAACAGTATAAGTGAGCAGAATGTTTTCCCCTGATGGTTAAATATGCAAAGGACATGTCACCAGCTGAACAGTATAAGTGAGGAGAGTGAGTTCCCCTGATTGTTTAATACACACAGGACATGTTACCAAGTGAACAGTATAAGTGAGGAGAGTGAATTCCCCTGATTGTTTAATACACACGGGACATGTCACCAGGTGAAGAGGATTAGTGAGGAGAATGTGTTCCCCTGATGGTTTAATATTCACTGGACATGTTACCAGATGAACAGTCGAAGTGAGGAGAGTGTGTTCCCCTGATGGTTTAATATGCACACGGGACATTTAACCAAGTGAACTGGATAAGTGAGGAGAGTGTGTTCCCCTGATGATTTAATGCACACAGGACATGTTACCAGGTGAACAGTATAAGTGAGGAGAATGTGTTTCCCTGATGGTTTAATATGCACACGGGACATGTTACCAGGTGAACAGTATAAGTGACGAGAGAGTGTTCTCCTGATTGTTTAATACTCACGGGACATGTTAGCAGGTGAAAAGTATAAGTGAGGAGAATGTGTTCCCCTGATGGTTTAATATTCACTGGACATGTTACCAGGTGAACAGTATAAGTGAGGAGAGTGTGTTCCCCTGATGGTTTAATATTCACTGGACATGTTACCAGATGAACAGTCTAAGTGAGGAGAGTGTGTTCCCCTGATGATTTAATGCACACAGGTCATGTTAGCAGGTGAACAGTATTAGTGAGAAGAGAGTGTTCCCCTGATGGTTTAATATTCACGGGACATGTTACCAGGTGAACAGAATAAGTAAGGAGAGTGCTTTCCCCTGATGGTTTAATATTCACGGGACATGTTACCAGGTGAACAGTATAAGTGAGGAGAGTGCTTTCCCATGATGGTTTAATATTCACGGGACATGTTACCAGGTGAACAGTATAAGTGAGGAGAGTGCTTTCCCATGATGGTTTAATATACACCGGACATGTTACCAGGTGAACAGTATAAGTGAGGAGATAGTGTTCCCCTGATTGTTTAATACACACGGGACTTGTCACCAGGTGAACAGTATAAGTGAGGAGAGTGTGTTCCCCTGATTGTTTAATACTCACGAGACATGTTACCAGGTGAACAGTATAAGTGAGGAGAGTGCTTTCCCCTGATGGTTTAATATTCACGGGACATGTCACCAGGTGAACAGGATAAGTGAGGAGAGTGTGTTCCCCTGATTGTTTAATACTCACGAGACATGTTGCCAGGTGAACAGTATAAGTGAGGAGAGTGTGTTCCCCTGATGGTTTAACACGCACGGGACATGTTACCAGGTGAACAGTATAAGTGAGGAGAGTGTGTTCCCCTGATTGTTTAATATACACGGGACATATTACCAGGTGAACAGTATAAGTGAGGAGAGTGTGTTCCCCTGATGGTTTAATACTCACGGGACATGTTACCAGCTGAACAGTATAAGTGAGGAGAGTGTTTTCCCCTGAAGATTTAATGCACACAGGACATGTTAGCAGGTGAACAGTAGAAGTGAGGAGAGAGTGTTCCCCTGATGGTTTAATACACACAGGACATCTTACCAGGTGAACAGTATAAGTGAGGAGAGTTTGCTCCCCTGATGGTTTAATACACACAGGACATGTTACCAGGTGAACAGTCTAAGTGAGGAGAGTGTGTTCCCCAGATGGTTTAATATGCACAGGACATGTTACCAGGTGAACAGTATAAGTGAGGAGAGTGTGTTCCCCTGATTGTTTAATACTCACGGGACATGTTACCAGGTGAACAGTATATGTGAGGAGAGTGTGTTCCCCTGATGATTTAACACGCACAGGACAAGTTACCAGGTGAACAGTATAAGTGAGGAGTGTGTGTTCCGCTGATGGTTTAACACGCACGGGACATGTTACCAGGTGAACAGTATAAGTGAGGAGAGTGTGTTCCCCTGATGGTTTAACACGCACCGGACATGTTACCAGGTGAACAGTATAAGTGAGGAGAATGTGTTCCCCTGATGGTTTAATATACACGGGACATGTCACCAGGTGAACATTATAAGTGAGGAGAGTGAGTTCCCCTGATTGTTTAATAATGACGGGACATGTTACCAGGTGAACAGTATAAGTGAGGAGAGTGTGTTCCGCTGATGGTTTAATATACCCGGGACATGTCAGGAGGTGAACAGTATAATTGAGGAGAGTGTGATCCCCTGATTGTTTAATACACACGGGACATGTCACCAGGTGAACATTATAAGTGAGGGGAATGCTTTCCCCTGATGGTTTAATATTCACGGGACATGTTACCAGGTGAACAGTATAATTGAGGAGAGTGTGTTCCCCTGATGGTTTAATATACACGCGACATGTTACCAGGTGAACAGTATAAGTGAGGAGAGTGTGTTCCCCTGATGGTTTAACACGCACGGGACATGTTACCAGGTGAACAGTATAATTGAGGAGAGTGTGTTCCCCTGATGGTTTAATACACACGGGACATGTTACCAGGTGAGCAGTATAAGTGAGGAGAGTGTGTTCCCCTGATGGTTTAATATACACGGTACATGTTACCAGGTGAACAGTATAAGTGAGGAGAGTGTGTTCCCCTGATGGTTTAATACACACGGGACATGTTACCAGGTGAGCAGTATAAGTGAGGAGAGTGTGTTCCCCTGATGGTTTAATATACACGGCACATGTTACCAGGTGAACAGTATAATTGAGGAGAGTGTGTTCCCCTGAAGGTTTAATACACACGGGACATGTTACCCGGTGAGCATTATAAGTGAGGAGAGTGTGTTCCCCTGATGGTTTAATATACACGGTACATGTTACCAGGTGAACAGTATAAGTGAGGAGAGTGTGTTCCCCTGATGGTTTAATACACACGGGACATGTTACCAGGTGAGCAGTGTAAGTGAGGAGAGTGTGTACCCCTGATGGTTTAATATACAGGGGACATGTTACCAGGTGAACCGTATAAGTGAGGAGAGTGTGTTCCCGTGATGGTTTAATATACACGTTACATGTTACCAGGTGAACAGTATAAGTGAGGAGAGTGTGTTCCCCTGATGGTTTAATATACAGGGGACATGTTACCAGGTGAACAGTATAAGTGAGGAGAGTGTGTTCCCCTGATGGTTTAATATACACGGTACATGTTACCAGGTGAACAGTATAAGTGAGGAGAGTGTGTTCCCCTGATGTTTTAATGTACACGGGACATGTTACCAGGTGAACAGTATAAGTGAGGAGAGTGTGTTCCCCTGATGGTTTAATATACACGGGACATGTTACCAGGTGAACAGTATAAGTGAGGAGAGTGTGTTCCCCTGATGGTTTAATATACACGGGACATGTTCCCAGGTGAACAGTATAAGTGAGGAGAGTGCGTTCCCCTGATGGTTTAATATACACAGGGCATATTACCAGGTGAACAGAATAAGTGAGGAGAGTGTGTTCCCCTGATGATTTAATATACACGGGACATGTTACCAGGTGAACAGTATAAGTGAGGAGAATGTGTTCCCCTGATTGTTCAACACACACGGGACATGTCACCAAGTGAAATGTATAATTGAGGAGAGTGTGTTCCCCTGATGGTTTAATATACTCGGTACATGTTACCAGGTGAACAGTATAAGTGAGGAGAGTGTGTTCCCCTGATGGTTTAATGTACACGGGACATGTTACCAGGTGAACAGTATAAGTGAGGAGAGTGTGTTCCCCTTATGGTTTTATACACACGGGACATGTTATCAGGTGAACAGTATAAGTGAGGAGAGTGTGTTCCCCTGATTGTTTAATGCACACGGGACATGTTACCAGGTGAACAGTATAAGTGAGGAGAGTGTGTTCCCCTGATGGTTTCATATACACGGGACATGTTACCAGGAGAACAGTATAAGTGAGGAGAGTGTGTTCCCCTGAAGGTTTAACACGCACGGGACATGTTACCAGGTGAACAGTATAAGTGAGGAAAGTGTATTCCCCTGATTGTTTAATGCTCACAGGTCATATTACCAGGTGAACAGTATAAGTGAGGAGAGTGTGTTCCCCTGATGGTTTAACACGTACTGGACATGTTACCAGGTGAACTGTATAAGTGAGGCGAGTGTGTTCCCCTGATTGTTTAATATACACGGGACATGTCACCAGGTGAACAGTATAAGTGAGCAGAGATTGTTCCCCTGATGGTTTAATATACACGGGACATGTCACCAGGTGAACAGTATAAGTGAGGAGAGTGTGTTCCCATGATGGTTTAACACGCACGGGACATGTTACCAGGTGAAAAGTATAAGTGAGGAGAGTGAGTTCCCCTGATTTTTTAATATACCCGGGACATGTCACCAGGTGATCAGTATAAGTGAGGAGAGTGTGTTCCCCTGATGGTTTAATATACACAGGACATGTTACCAGGAAAACAGGATAAGTGAGGCGAGTGTGTTCCGCTGATGGTTTAATATACACGGGACATGTTACCAGGTGAACAGTATAAGTGAGGAGACTGTATTCCAATGATGGTTTAATATACACGGGACATGTTAGCAGGTAAACAGTATAAGTGAGGATTATGTGTTCCCCTGATGGTTTAATATACACGGGACATGTTATCAGGTGAACAGTATAAGTGACCAGAGTATGTTCCCCTGATTGTTAAATATACACGGGACACGTTACCAGGCGAACAGTATAAGTGAGGAGAGTGTGTTCCCCTGATGGTTTAATACACACGGGACATGTTACCAGGTGAACAGTATAAGTGAGGAGAGTGTGTTCCCCTGATGGTTTAATATACACGGGACATGTTACCAGGTGACAGGATAAGTGAGGAGAGTGTGTTCCCCTGATGGTTTAATATACACGGGACATGTTACCAGGTGAACAGTATAAGTGAGGAGACTGTATTCCCCTGATGTTTTAATATACACGGGACATGTTACCAGGTGAACAGTATAAGTGAGGAGAGTGTGTTCCCCTGATTGTTTAATACTCACGGGACATGTTACCAGGTGAACAGGAAAAGTGAGGAGAGTGTGTTCCGCTGATGGTTTAATACACCCGGGACATGTTACCAGTTGAACAGTATAAGTGAGGAGCGTGTGTTCCCCTGATGGTTTAATATACGCGGGACATGTTACCGGGTGAACAGTATAATTGAAGAGAGTGTGTTCCCCTGATTGTTTAATACACACAGGACATGTTACCAGGTAAACAGTCTAAGTGAGGAGAGTGTGTTCCACTGATGGTTTAATATACACAGGACATGTTACCAGGTGAACAGTATATGTGAGGAGAGTGTGTTCCCCTGATTGTTTAATACACACAGGACATGTTACCAGGTAAACAGTATAAGTGAGGAGTGTGTGTTCCACTGATGGTTTAATATACACTGGACATGTCAACAGGTGAACAGGATAAGTGAGGAGAGTGTATTCCCCTGATTGTTTAATACGCACGGGACATGTTACCACGTGAACAGCATAAGTGAGGAGAGAGTGTTCCCCTGATTGTTTAATGCACAGTTGACATGTTTCCTGGTGAACCATATAAGTGAGGAGAGTGTGTTCCCATGATTGTTTAATACACACGGGACATGTCACCAGGTGAAGAGGATTAGTTAGGAGAATGTGTTCCCCTGATGGTTTAATATTCACTGGACATGTTACCAGATGAACAGTCGAAGTGAAGAGAGTGTGTTCCCCTGATGGTTTAATATGCACACGGGACATTTAACCAAGTGAACTGGATAAGTGAGGAGAGTGTGTTCCCCTGATGATTTAATGCACACAGGACATGTTACCAGGTGAACAGTATATGTGAGGAGAGAGTGTTCCAATGATGGTTTAATGCACACGGGACATGTTACCAGGTGAACAGTATAAGTGAGGAGAATGTGTTCCCCTGATGGTTTAATATGCACAGGACATGTTACCAGTTGAACAGTATAAGTGAGGAGAGAGTGTTCCCCTGATTGTTTAATACTCACGGGACATGTTACCAGGTGAACAGTATAAGTGAGGAGGATGTGTTCCCCTGATGGTTTAATATTCACTGGACATGTTACCAGATGAACAGTCTAAGTGAGGAGAGTGTGTTCCCCTGATGATTTAATGCACACAGGACATGTTAGCAGGTGAACAGTATTAGTGAGGAGAGAGTGTTCCCCTGATGGTTTAATATTCACGGGACATGTTACCAGGTGAACAGAATAAGTGAGGAGAGTGCTTTCCCCTGATGGTTTAATATTCACGGGACATGTTACCAGGTGAACAGTATAAGTGAGGAGAGTGCTTTCCCATGATGGTTTAATATTCACGGGACATGTTACCAGGTGAACAGTATAAGTGAGGAGAGTGCTTTGCCATGATGGTTTAATATTCACGGGACATGTTACCAGGTGAACAGTATAAGTGAGGAGAGTGCTTTCCCATGATGGTTTAATATTCACGGGACATGTTACCAGGTGAACAGTATAAGTGAGGAGAGTGCTTTCCCATGATGGTTTAATATACACGGGACATGTTACCAGGTGAACAGTATAAGTGAGGAGAGAGTGTTCCCCTGATTGTTTAATACTCACGAGACATGTTGCCAGGTGAACAGTATAAGTGAGGAGAGTGTGTTCCCCTGATGGTTTAACACGCACGGGACATGTTACCAGGTGAACAGTATAAGTGAGGAGAGTGTGTTCCCCTGATGGTTTAATATACACAGGACATGATACCAGGTGAACAGCATAAGTGAGGAGAGTGAATTCCCCTGATTGTTTAATACACACAGGACATGTCACCAGGTGAACAGGATAAGTGAGGAGAATGTGTTCCCCTGATGGTTTAATATTCACTGGACATGTTACCAGATGAACAGTCTAAGTGAGGAGAGTGTGTTCCCCTGATGATTTAATGCACACAGGACATGTTAGCAGGTGAACAGTAGAATTGAGGAGAGAGTGTTCCCCTGATGGTTTAATACACACAGGACATCTTACCAGGTGAACAGTATAAGTGAGGAGAGTGTGTTCCCCTGATGGTTTAATATTCACGGGAAATGTTACCAGCTGAACAGTATAAGTGAGGATAGTTTGCTCCCCTGATGGTTTAATACACACAGGACATGTTACCAGGTGAACAGTGTAAGTGAGGAGAGTGTGTTCCCCAGATGGTTTAATATGCACAGGACATGTTACCAGGTGAACAGTATAAGTGAGGAGAGTGTGTTCCCCTGATTGTTTAATACTCACGGGAAATTTTACCAGGTGAACAGTATATGTGAGGAGAATGTGTTCCCCTGATGATTTAACACGCACGGGACATGTTACCAGGTGAACAGTATAAGTGAGGAGTGTGTGTTCCGCTGATGGTTTAACACGCACGGGACATGTTACCAGGTGAACAGTATAAGTGAGGAGAGTGTGTTCCCCTGATGGTTTAATATACACGGGACATGTTACCAGGTGAACAGTATAAGTGAGCAGAGTGTGTTCCCCTGATGGTTTAATATACACGGGACATGTTACCAGGTGAACAGTATAAGTGAGGAGACTGTATTCCCCTGATGTTTTAATATACACGGGACATGTTACCAGGTGAACAGTATAAGTGAGGAGAGTGTGTTCCCCTGATTGTTTAATACTCACGGGACATGTTACCACGTGAACAGGAAAAGTGAGGAGAGTGTGTTCCCCTGATGGTTTAATACACCCGGGACATGTTACCAGTTGAACAGTATAAGTGAGGAGCGTGTGTTCCCCTGATGGTTTAATATACGCGGGACATGTTACCAGGTGAACAGCATAAGTGAAGAGAGTGTGTTCCCCTGATTGTTTAATATACATGGGAATTGTTACCGGGTGAACAGTATAAGTGAAGAGAGTGTGTTCCCCTGATTGTTTAATACACAAAGGACATGTTACCAGGTGAACAGTATATGTGAGGAGAGTGTGTTCCCCTGATTGTTTAATACGCACGGGACATGTTACCACGTGAACAGCATAAGTGAGGAGAGTGTGTTCCCATGATTGTTTAATACACACGGGACATGTCACCAGGTGAACAGTATAAGTGAGCAGAATGTTTTCCCCTGATGGTTTAATATGCACAGGACATGTCACCAGCTGAACAGTATAAGTGAGGAGAGTGAGTTCCCCTGATTGTTTAATACACACGGGACATGTTACCAAGTGAACAGTATAAGTGAGGAGATTGTGTTCTCCTGATTGTTTAATGCACACAGGACATGTTACCGGGTGAACAGTATAAGTGAGGAGAGTGTGTTCTTCTGATGGTTTAATATACACAGGACATGATACCAGGTGAACAGTATAAGTGAGGAGAGTGAATTCCCCTGATTGTTTAATACACACGGGACATGTCACCAGGTGAAGAGGATTAGTGAGGAGAATGTGTTCCCCTGATGGTTTAATATTCACTGGACATGTTACCAGATGAACAGTCGAAGTGAGGAGAGTGTGTTCCCCTGATGGTTTAATATGCACACGGGACATTTAACCAAGTGAACTGGATAAGTGAGGAGAGTGTGTTCCCCTGATGATTTAATGCACACAGGACATGTTACCAGGTGAACAGTATGAGTGAGGAGAGAGTGTTCCAATGATGGTTTAATGCACACGGGACATGTTACCAGGTGAACAGTATAAGTGAGGAGAATGTGTTCCCCTGATGGTTTAATATGCACAGGACATGTTACCATGTGAACAGTATAAGTGAGGAGAGAGTGTTCCCCTGATTGTTTAATACTCACGGGGCATGTTACCAGGTGAACAGTATAAGTGAGGAGAGTGTGTTCCCCTGATGGTTTAATATGCACAGGACATGTTAGCAGGTGAACAGTATTAGTGAGGAGAGAGTGTACCCCTGATGGTTTAATATTCACGGGACATGTTACCAGGTGAACAGAATAAGTGAGGAGAGTGCTTTCCCCTGATGGTTTAATATTCACGGGACATGTTACCAGGTGAACAGTATAAGTGAGGAGAGTGCTTTCCCATGATGGTTTAATATTCACGGGACATGTCAGCAGGTGAACAGTATAATTGAGGAGAGTGTGATCCCCTGCTTGTTTAATACACACGGGACATGTTACCAGGTGAACAGTATAATTGAGGAGAGTGTGTTCCCCTGATGGTTTAATATACACGCGACATGTTACCAGGTGAACAGTATAAGTGAGGAGAGTGTGTTCCCCTGATGGTTTAACACGCACGGGACATGTTACCAGGTGGACAGTATAATTGAGGAGAGTGTATTCCCCTGATTGTTTAATACACACAGGACATATTACCAGGTGAACAGTATAAGTGAGGAGAGTGTGTTCCCCTGATGGTTTAATACTCACGGGACATGTCACCAGGTGAACATTATAAGTGAGGGGAATGCTTTCCCCTGATGGTTTAATATACCCGGGACATGTCAGCAGGTGAACAGTATAATTGAGGAGAGTGTGATCCCCTGCTTGTTTAATACACACGGGACATGTTACCAGGTGAACAGTATAATTGAGGAGAGTGTGTTCCCCTGATGGTTTAATATACACGCGACATGTTACCAGGTGAACAGTATAAGTGAGGAGAGTGTGTTCCCCTGATGGTTTAACACGCACGGGACATGTTACCAGGTGGAGAGTATAATTGAGGAGAGTGTATTCCCCTGATTGTTTAATACACACAGGACATATTACCAGGTGAACAGTATAAGTGAGGAGAGTGTGTTCCCCTGATGGTTTAATACTCACGGGACATGTTACCAGCTGAACAGTATAAGTGAGGAGAGTGTGTTCCCCTGATGGTTTAACACTGATGGGACATGTTACCAGATGAACAGTATAAGTGAGGAGAGTGTGTTCCCCTGATGGTTTAATACTGACGGGACATGTTTCCAGATGAACAGTATAATTGAGGAGAGTGTGTTCCCCTGATGGTTTAATACACACGGGACATGTCACCAGGTGAACAGTAGAAGTGAGGAGAGTGTGTTCCCCTGATGGTTTAATACACACGGGACATGTCACAAGGTGAACAGTAGAAGTGAGGAGAGTGTGTTCCCCTGATGGTTTAATACACACGGGACATGTCACCAGGTGAACAGTAGAAGTGAGGAGAGTGTGTTCCCCTGATGGTTTAATACTGATGGGACATGTTACCAGATGAACAGTATAAGTGAGGAGAGTGTGTTCCCCTGATGGTTTAATACTGACGGGACATGTTACCAGATGAACAGTATAATTGAGGAGAGTGTGTTCCCCTGATGGTTTAATACACACGGGACATGTCACCAGGTGAACAGTAGAAGTGAGGAGAGTGTGTTCCCCTGATGGTTTAACACGCACGGGACATGTTACGTGAGGAGAGTGAGTTCCCCTGATGGTTTAATATATACGGGACATGTTACCAGGTGAACATTATAACTGAGGAGAGTGTGTTCCCCTGAAGGTTTAATATACACGGGACATGTTACCAGGTAAACAGTATTAGTGAGGGGAGTGTGTTCCCCTGATTGTTTAATACGCACAGGACATGTTACCAGGTGAACAGTAGAAGTGAGGAGAATGTGTTCCCCTGTTTGTTTAATACACACGGGACATGTCACCAAGTGAACAGTATAAGTGAGGAGAATGTGTTCCCCTGATTGTTTAATACACACTGGACATGTCACCAGGTGAACAGTATAAGTGAGGAGAATGTGTTCCCCTGTTTGTTTAATAAGCACGGGACATGTTACCAAGTGAACAGTATAAGTGAGGAGAATGTCTTGCCCTGATTGTTTAATAAACTCGGGACAAGTTACCAGGTGAAAAGTATAAGTGAGGAGAATGTGTTCCCCTGTTGGTTTAATACGCACGGGACATTTCACCAAGTGAAATGCATAAGTGAGGAGAGTGTGTTCCGCTGATGGTTTAATACGCACGGGACATGTTACCAGGAGAAAACTCTAAGTGAGGAGAGTGCTTACCCCTGATGGTTTAATATTCACGGGACATGCTTCCAGGTGAACAGTGTAAGTGAGGAGAGTGTGTTCTCCTGATGGTTTAATATACACGGGATATGTTACCAAGAGAAATGTCCACGTGAGGAGAGTGCTTTCCCCAGATGGTTTAATATTCACGGGACATGTTTCCAGCTGAACAGTATAAGTGAGGAGAGTGTGTTCCCCTGATGGTTTAACACGCACGGGACATGTTACCAGGTGAACAGTATAAGTGAGGAGAGTGTGTTCCCCTGATGGTTTAATACTCACGGGACATGTTACCAGCTGAACAGTATAAGTGAGGAGAGTGTGTTCCCCTGATGGTTTAACACGCACGGGACATGTTACCAGGTGAACATTATAAGTGAGGAGAGTGTGTTCCCCTGATGGTTTAATATACACGGGACATGTTACCAGGTGTATAGTATAAGTGAGGAGAGTGTTTTCCCCTGATGGTTTAATATACACGGGACATGTTCCCTGGTGAACAGTATAAGTGAGGAGAGTGTGTTCCCCTGATGGTTTAATATACACAGGGCATATTACCAGGTGAACAGTACAAGTGAGGTGAGTGTGTTCCCCTTATGGTTTAATACACACGGGACATGTTATCAGGTGAACAGTATAAGTGAGGAGAGTGTGTTCCCCTGATTGTTTAATGCACACGGGACATGTTACCAGGTGAACAGTATAAGTGAGGAGAGTGTGTTCACCTGATGGTTTCATATACTCGGGACATGTTACCAGGAGAACAGTATAAGTGAGGAGAGTGTGTTCCCCTGATGGTTTAATACTCACGGGACATGTTACCAGATGAATAGTATAAGTGAGGAGAGAGTGTTCCCCTTATGGTTTAATATTCACGGGACATGTTACCAGCTGAACAGTATAAGTGAGGAGAGAGTGTTCCACTGATGGTTTAATACTGACGGGACATGTTACCAGATGAACAGTGTAAGTGAGGAGAGTGTGTTCCCCTGATGGTTTAATGCACACAGGACATGTTACCAGGTGAACAGTATAAGTGAGGAGAGTGTGTTCCCCTGATGTTTTAATGTACACGGGACATGTTACCAGGTGATCAGTATAAGTGAGGAGAGTGTGTTCCCCTGATGGTTTAATATACACGGGACATGTTACCAGGTGAACAGTATAAGTGAGGAGAGTGTGTTCCCCTGATGGTTTAATATACACGGGACATGTTACCAGGTGAACAGTATAAGTGAGGAGAGTGTGTTCCCCTGATGGTTTAATATACACGGGACATGTTACCAGGTAAACAGTATAAGTGAGGAGAGTGTGTTCCCCTGATGGTTTAATATACACGGGACATGTTACCAGGTGATCAGTATAAGTGAGGAGAGTGTGTTCCCCTGATGGTTTAATGCACACGGGACATGTTACCAGGTGAACAGTATAAGTGAGGAGAGTGTGTTCCCCTGATGGTTTAATATACACGGGACATGTTACCAGGTGAACAGTAGAAGTGAGCAGAATGTATTCCCCTGATGGTTAAATATGCAAAGGACATGTTACCAGGTGAACAGTATAAGTGAGGAGAGTGTGTTCCCCTGATGGTTTAATGCACACGGGACATGTTACCAGGTGAACAGTATAAGTGAGGAGAGTGTGTTCCCCTGATGGTTTAATATGCACGGGACATGTTACCAGGTGAACAGTATAAGTGAGGAGAGTGTGTTCCCCTGATGGTTTAATATACATGGGACATGTTACCAGGTGAACAGTATAAGTGAGGAGAGTGTGTTCCCCTGATGGTTTAATACGCACGGGACATGTCACCAAGTGAACTGTATAAGTGAGGAGAGTGTGTTCCCCTGATGGTTTACTGCACACAAGACATTTTACCAGGTGAACAGTGTAAGTGAGGAGAGTGTGTTCCCCTGATGGTTTAATATACACGGGATATGTTAACAGGTGAACAGTATAAGTGAGGAGAGTGTGTTCCCCTGATGGTTTAATATACACGGGACATGTTACCAGGTGAACAGTATAAGTGAGGAGAGTGTGTTCACCTGATGGTTTAATATACACGGGACATGTGACTAGGTGAACAGTATAAGTGAGGAGAGTGTGTTCACCTGATGGTTTAATACACACGGGACATGTTACCAGGTAAACAGTATAAGTGAGGAGAGTGTGTTCCCCTGATGGTTTAATATACACAGGGCATGTTACCAGGTGAACAGCATAAGTGAGGAGAGTGTGTTCCCCTGATGGTTTAATACACACGGGACATGTTATCAGGTGAACGGTATAAGTGAGGAGAGTGTGTTCCCCTGATTGTTTAATGCACACGGGACATGTTCCCAGGTGAACAGTATAAGTGAGGAGAATGTGTTCCCCTGATGTTTTAATATACACAGGACATGTTACCAGGTGAAAAGTATAAGTGAGGAGAGTGTGTTCCCCTGATTGTTTAATACGCACGGGACATGTTACCAGGTGAACAGTAGAAGTGAGGAGAATGTGTTCCCCTGGTGGTTTAATACGCACGGGACATGTTACCAAGTGAACAGTATAAGTGAGGAGAATGTGTTCCCCTGATTGTTTAATACACACGGGACATATTACCAGGTGAACAGTATAAGTGAGGAGAATGTGTTCCCCTGTTTGTTTAATACACACGGGACATGTTACCAGGTGAACAGTATAAGTGAGGAGAATGTGTTCCCCTGTTTGTTTAATACGCACGGGACATGTTACCAAGTGAACAGTATAAGTGAGGAGAATGTGTTCCCCTGATTGTTTAATATACACGGGACATGTTACCAGGTAAACAGTATAAGTGAGGAGAGTGTGTTCCCCTGATGGTTTAATATACACAGGGCATGTTACCAGGTGAACAGCATAAGTGAGGAGAGTGTGTTCCCCTGATGGTTTAATACACACGGGACATGTTATCAGGTGAACGGTATAAGTGAGGAGAGTGTGTTCCCCTGATTGTTTAATGCACACGGGACATGTTACCAGGTGAACAGTATAAGTGAGGTGAGTGTGTTCCCCTGATGTTTTAATATACACAGGACATGTTACCAGGTGAACAGTATAAGTGAGGAGAGAGTGTTCCCCTGATTGTTTAATACACACGGGACATGTTACCAGGTGAAAAGTATAAGTGAGGAGAATGTTTTCCCCTGATTGTTTAATATACCCGGGACATGGCACCAGGTGAACAGTATAAGTGAGGAGAGTGTGTTCCCCTGATGGTTTAATACACACGGGACATGTCACCAGGTCAACAGTAGAAGTGAGGAGAGTGTGTTCCCCTCATGGTTTAATACTGACGGGACATGTTACCAGATGAACAGTATAAGTGAGGAGAGTGTGTTCCCCTGATTGTTTAATACACACGGGACATGTCACCAGGTGAACAGTATAAGTGAGCAGAATGTTTTCCCCTGATGGTTAAATATGCAAAGGACATGTTACCAGGTGAGCAGTATAAGTGAGGAGAGTGTGTTCCCCTGATGGTTTAATACACACGGGACATGTTACCAGGTGAACAGTATAAGTGAGGAGAGTGTGTTCCCCTGATGGTTTAATATACACAGGGCATGTGACCAGGTGAACAGTATAAGTGAGGAGATTGTGTTCCCCTGATGGTTTAATACACACGGGACATGTTACCAGGTGAACAGTCTAAGTGAGGAGAGTTTGTTCCCCTGATGGTTTAATATTCACGGGACATGTTACCAGATGAACAGTATAAGTGAGGAGAGAGTGTTCCCCTTATGGTTTAATATTCACGGGAAATGTTACCAGCTGAACAGTATAAGTGAGGAGAGTGTGTTCCCCTGATGGTTTAACACGCACGGGACATGTTACCAGGTGAACAGTAGAAGTGAGCAGAATGTTTTCCCCTGATGGTTAAATATGCAAAGGACATGTTACCAGGAGAACAGTATAAGTGAGAAGAGTGTGTTCCCCTGATGGTTTAATGCACACAGGACATGTTACCAGGTGAACAGTATAAGTGACGAGAGTGTGTTCCCCTGATGGTTTAATACTGACGGGACATGTTACCAGATGAACAGTGTAAGTGAGGAGAGTGTGTTCCCCTGATGGTTTAATGCACACAGGACATGTTACCAGGTGAACAGTATAAGTGAGGAGAGTGTGTTCCCCTGATGGTTTAATGTACACGGGACATGTTACCAGGTGATCAGTATAAGTGAGGAGAGTGTGTTCCCCTGATGGTTTAATATACACGGGACATGTTACCAGGTGAACAGTATAAGTGAGGAGAGTGTGTTCCCCTGATGGTTTAATATACACGGGACATGTTACCAGGTGAACAGTATAAGTGAGGAGAGTGTGTTCCCCTGATGGTTTAATATACACGGGACATGTTACCAGGTAAACAGTATAAGTGAGGAGAGTGTGTTCCCCTGATGGTTTAATATACACGGGACATGTTACCAGGTGATCAGTATAAGTGAGGAGAGTGTGTTCCCCTGATGGTTTAATGCACACGGGACATGTTACCAGTTGAACAGTATAAGTGAGGAGAATGTGTTCCCCTGATGGTTTAATATACACGGGACATGTTACCAGGTGAACAGTAGAAGTGAGCAGAATGTATTCCCCTGATGGTTAAATATGCAAAGGACATGTTACCAGGTGAACAGTATAAGTGAGGAGAGTCTGTTCCCCTGATGGTTTAATGCACACGGGACATGTTACCAGGTGAACAGTATAAGTGAGGAGAGTGTGTTCCCCTGATGGTTTAATATGCACGGGAAATGTTACCAGCTGAACAGTATAAGTGAGGAGAGTGTGTTCCCCTGATGGTTTAACACGCACGGGACATGTTACCAGGTGAACAGTAGAAGTGAGCAGAATGTTTTCCCCTGATGGTTAAATATGCAAAGGACATGTTACCAGGAGAACAGTATAAGTGAGAAGAGTGTGTTCCCCTGATGGTTTAATGCACACAGGACATGTTACCAGGTGAACAGTATAAGTGACGAGAGTGTGTTCCCCTGATGGTTTAATACTGACGGGACATGTTACCAGATGAACAGTGTAAGTGAGGAGAGTGTGTTCCCCTGATGGTTTAATGCACACAGGACATGTTACCAGGTGAACAGTATAAGTGAGGAGAGTGTGTTCCCCTGATGGTTTAATGTACACGGGACATGTTACCAGGTGATCAGTATAAGTGAGGAGAGTGTGTTCCCCTGATGGTTTAATATACACGGGACATGTTACCAGGTGAACAGTATAAGTGAGGAGAGTGTGTTCCCCTGATGGTTTAATATACACGGGACATGTTACCAGGTGAACAGTATAAGTGAGGAGAGTGTGTTCCCCTGATGGTTTAATATACACGGGACATGTTACCAGGTAAACAGTATAAGTGAGGAGAGTGTGTTCCCCTGATGGTTTAATATACACGGGACATGTTACCAGGTGATCAGTATAAGTGAGGAGAGTGTGTTCCCCTGATGGTTTAATGCACACGGGACATGTTACCAGGTGAACAGTATAAGTGAGGAGAGTGTGTTCCCCTGATGGTTTAATATACACGGGACATGTTACCAGGTGAACAGTAGAAGTGAGCAGAATGTATTCCCCCGATGGTTAAATATGCAAAGGACATGTTACCAGGTGAACAGTATAAGTGAGGAGAGTGTGTTCCCCTGATGGTTTAATGCACACGGGACATGTTACCAGGTGAACAGTATAAGTGAGGAGAGTGTGTTCCCCTGATGGTTTAATATGCACGGGACATGTTACCAGGTGAATAGTATAAGTGAGGAGAGTGTGTTCCCCTGATGGTTTAATATACATGGGACATGTTACCAGGTGAACAGTATAAGTGAGGAGAGTGTGTTCCCCTGATGGTTTAATACGCACGGGACATGTCACCAAGTGAACTGTATAAGTGAGGAGAGTGTGTTCCCCTGATGGTTTACTGCACACAAGAAATTTTACCAGGGGAACAGTATAAGTGAGGAGAGTGTGTTCCCCTGATGGTTTAATATACACGGGACATGTTACCAGGTGAACAGTATAAGTGAGGAGAGTGTGTTCACCTGATGGTTTAATATACACGGGACATTTTACCAGGTAAACAGTATAAGTGAGGAGAGTGTGTTCCCCTGATGGTTTAATATACACAGGGCATGTTACCAGGTGAACAGCATAAGTGAGGAGAGTGTGTTCCCCTGATGGTTTAATACACACGGGACATGTTATCAGGTGAACGGTATAAGTGAGGAGTGTGTGTTCCCCTGATTGTTTAATGCACACGGGACATGTTCCCAGGTGAACAGTATAAGTGAGGAGAGTGTGTTCCCCTGATTGTTTAATACACACGGGACATATTACCAGGTGAACAGTATAAGTGAGGAGAATGTGTTCCCCTGTTTGTTTAATACACACGGGACATGTTACCAGGTGAACAGTATAAGTGAGGAGAATGTGTTCCCCTGTTTGTTTAATACGCACGGGACATGTTACCAAGTGAACAGTATAAGTGAGGAGAATGTGTTCCCCTGATTGTTTAATATACACGGGACATGTTACCAGGTAAACAGTATATGTGAGGAGAGTGTGTTCCCCTGATGGTTTAATATACACAGGGCATGTTACCAGGTGAACAGCATAAGTGAGGAGAGTGTGTTCCCCTGATGGTTTAATACACACGGGACATGTTACCAGGTGAACAGTATAAGTGAGGTGAGTGTGTTCCCCTGATGTTTTAATATACACAGGACATGTTACCAGGTGAACAGTATAAGTGAGGAGAGAGTGTTCCCCTGATTGTTTAATACGCACGGGACATGTTACCAAGTGAACAGTATAAGTGAGGAGAATGTGTTCCCCTGATTGTTTAATACACACGGGACATATTACCAGGTGAACAGTATAAGTGAGGAGAATGTGTTCCCCTGTTTGTTTAATACACACGGGACATGTTACCAGGTGAACAGTATAAGTGAGGAGAATGTGTTCATCTGTTTGTTTAATACGCACGGGACATGTTACCAAGTGAACAGTATAAGTGAGGAGAATGTGTTCCCCTGATTGTTTAATACACACGGGACATGTTACCAGGTGAAAAGTATAAGTGAGGAGAATGTGTTCCCCTGTTTGTTTAATACGCACGGGACATGTTACCAAGTGAACAGTATAAGTGAGGAGATTGTGTTCCCCTGATTGTTTAATAAACACGGGACATGTTACCAGGTGAACAGTATAGGTGAGGAGAATGTGTTCCCCTGTTGGTTTAATACGCACGGGACATGTTACCAAGTGAACAGTATAAGTGAGGAGAATGTGTTCCCCTGATTGTTTAATACACACGGGACATGTTACCAGGTGAAAAGTATAAGTGAGGAGAATGTGTTCCCCTGTTTGTTTAATACGCACGGGACATGTTACCAAGTGAACAGTATAAGTGAGGAGATTGTGTTCCCCTGATTGTTTAATACACACGGGACATGTTACCAGGTGAACAGTATAAGTGAGGAGAATGTGTTCCCCTGTTGGTTTAATACGCACGGGACATGTTACCAAGTGAACAGTATAAGTGAGCAGAATGTGTTCCCCTGATTGTTTAATACGCACGGGACATGTTACCAGGTGAACAGTATAAGTGAGGAGAGTGTGTTCCCCTGATTGTTAAATACACACGGGACATGTCACCAAGTGAAATGTATAATTGAGGAGAGTGTGTTCCCCTGATGGTTTAATATACAAGGGACATGTTACCAGGTGAACAGTATAAGTGAGGAGAGTGTGTTCCCCTGATGGTTTAATATACACGGAACATGTTACCAGGTGAACATTATAAGTGAGGAGAGTGTGTTCCCCTGATGGTTTAATATACACGGGACATGTTCCCAGGTGAACAGTATAAGTGAGGAGAGTGTGTTCCCCTGATGGTTTAATATACACAGTACATATTGCCAGGTGAACGGTATAAGTGAGGAGAGTGTGTTCCCCTTATGGTTTAATACACACGGGACATGTTATCAGGTGAACAGTATAAGTGAGGAGAGTGTGTTCCCCTCATTGTTTAATGCACACGGGACATGTTACCAGCTGAACAGTATAAGTGAGGAGAGTGTGTTCCCCTGATGGTTTCATATACACGGGACATGTTAATAGGAGAACAGAATAAGTGAGGAGAGTGTGTTCCATTGATGGTTTAATATACACAGGACATGATACCAGGTGAACAGTATTAGTGAGGAGAGTGTGTTCCCCTGATTGTTTAATACGCACGGGAAATGTTACCAGGTGAACAGTATAAGTGAGGAGAGTGTGTTCCCCTGATTGTTTAATACTGACGGGACATGTCACCAGGTGAACAGTATAAGTGAGGAGAGTGTCTTCCCCTGATGATTTAATATGCACGGGACATGTTATCAGGTGAACAGTATAAGTGAGGAGAGTGCTTTCCCCTGATGATTTAATGCACACAGGACATGTTACCAGATGAACAGTAGAAGTGAGGAGAGTGTGTTCCCCTGATGGTTTAATATTCACTGGACATGTTACCAGATGAACAGTATAAGTGAGGACAGTGTGTTTCCCTGATGATTTAATGCACACAGGACATGTTACCAGATGAACAGTATAAGTGAGGAGAGTGTGTTCCCCTGTTTGTTTAATACGCACGGGACATGTTACCAAGTGAACAGTATAAGTGAGGAGAATGTGTTCCCCTGATTGTTTAATACACACGGGAAATGTTACCAGGTGAACAGTATAAGTGAGGAGAGTGTGTTCCCCTGATGGTTTAATATGCACGGGACATGTTACCAGGTGAACAGTATAAGTGAGGAGAGTGTGTTCCCCTGATGGTTTAATATACACAGGACATGTTAACAGATGAACAGTATAAGTGAGGAGAATGTGTTCCCCTGTTTGTTTAATACGCACGGGACATGTTACCAAGTGAACAGTATAAGTGAGGAGAATGTGTTCCCCTGATTGTTTAATACACACGGGACATGTTACCAGGTGAACATTATAAGTGAGGAGAATGTGTTCCCCTGTTTGTTTAATACGCACGGGACATGTTACCAAGTGAACAGTAAAAGTGAGGAGAGTGTGTTCCCCTGATGGTTTAATACTGACGGGACATGTTACCAGGAGAAAAGTCTAAGTGAGGAGAGTGCTTTCCCCTGATGGTTTAATATACACGGGACATGTTGCCTGGTGAACAGTATAAGTGAGGAGAGTGTGTTCCCCTGATGGTTTAATATACACGGGACATGTTACCAGGTGAACAGTCTAAGTGAGGAGAGTGTGTTCCCCTGATGGTTTAATATACACGGGACATGTTGCCTGGTGAACAGTATAAGTGAGGAGAGTGTGTTCCCCTGATTGTTTAATACACACGGGACATGTCAACAGGAGAAAAGTTTAAGTGAGGAGAGTTTGTTCCCCTGATGGTTTAATACACACGGGACATGTTACCAGGTGAACAGTACAAGTGAGGAGAAAGTGTTCCCCTGTTGGTTTAATACGCACGGGACATGTTACCTAGTGAACAGTATAAGTGTGGAGAGTGTGTTCCCCTGATTGTTTAATACACACGGGACATGTTACCAGGTGAACAGTACAAGTGAGGAGAATGTGTTCCCCTGTTGGTTTAATACGCACGGGACATGTTACCTAGTGAACAGTATAAGTGAGGAGAGTGTGTTCTGCTGATGGTTTAATACGCACGGGACATGTTACCAGGAGAAAAGTCTAAGTGAGGAGAGTGTGTTCCACTGATGGTTTAATATACACAGTATATGTTACCAGCGGAACAGTATAAGTGAGGAGAGAGTGATCCCCTGATGGTTTAATGCAAACAGGAAATGTTACCAGGTGAACAGTATAAGTGAGTAGAGTGTGTTCCCCTGATGGTTTAATATTCACTGGACATGTTACCAGGTGAACAGTATAAGTGAGGAGAGTGTGTTCCCCTGATTGTTTAATACTGACGGGACATGTCACCAGGTGAACAGTATAAGTGAGGAGAGTGTGTTCCCCTGATGGTTTAATATTCACTGGACATGTTACCAGGTGAACAGTATAAGTGAGGAGAGTGTGTTCCCCTGATTGTTTAATACTGACGGGACATGTTACCAGGTGAACAGTATAAGTGAGGAGAGTGTGTTCCCCTGATTGTTTAATACTGACGGGACATGTCACCAGGTGAACAGTATAAGTGAGGAGTGTGTCTTCCCCTGATGATTTAATATGCACGGGACATGTTATCAGGTGAACAGTATAAGTGAGGAGAGTGCTTTCCCCTGATGATTTAATGCACACAGGACATGTTACCAGATGAACAGTAGAAGTGAGGAGAGTGAGTTCCCCTGATGGTTTAATATTCACTGGACATGTTACCAGATGAACAGTATAAGTGAGGACAGTGTGTTTCCCTGATTGTTTCATACACACGGGACATGTTACCAGGTGAACATTATAAGTGAGGAGAATGTGTTCCCCTGTTTGTTTAATACACACGGGACATGTTACCAGATGAACAGTATAAGTGAGGAGAGTGTGTTCCCCTGATTGTTTAATACACAAGGGACATGTTACCAAGTGAACAGTATAAGTGAGGAGAATGTGTTCCCCTGATTGTTTCATACACACGGGACATGTTACCAGGTGAACATTATAAGTGAGGAGAGTGTGTTCCCCTGATGGTTTAATACACACGGGACATGTCACCAAGTGAACAGTATAAGTGAGGAGAGTGTGTTCTGCTGATGGTTTAATACGCACAGGACCTGTTACCAGGTGAACAGTATTAGTGAGGAGAGTGTGTTCCCCTGATTGTTTAATACGCACGGGACATGTTACCAGGTGAACGGTATAAGTGAGGAGTGTGTGTTCCCCTGATGGTTTAATACGCACGGGACATGTCACCAAGTGAAATGTATAAGTGAGGAGAGTGTGTTCCCCTGATGGTTTACTGCACACAAGAAATTTTACCAGGGGAACAGTATAAGTGAGGAGAGTGTGTTCCCCTGATGGTTTAATATACACGGGACATGTTACCAGGTGAACAGTATAAGTGAGGAGAGTGTGTTCACCTGATGGTTTAATATACACGGGACATTTTACCAGGTAAACAGTATAAGTGAGGAGAGTGTGTTCCCCTGATGGTTTAATATACACAGGGCATGTTACCAGGTGAACAGCATAAGTGAGGAGAGTGTATTCCCCTGATGGTTTAATACACACGGGACATGTTATCAGGTGAACGGTATAAGTGAGGAGTGTGTGTTCCCCTGATTGTTTAATGCACACGGGACATGTTCCCAGGTGAACAGTATAAGTGAGGAGAGTGTGTTCCCCTGATTGTTTAATACACACGGGACATATTACCAGGTGAACAGTATAAGTGAGGAGAATGTGTTCCCCTGTTTGTTTAATACACACGGGACATGTTACCAGGTGAACAGTATAAGTGAGGAGAATGTGTTCCCCTGTTTGTTTAATACGCACGGGACATGTTACCAAGTGAACAGTATAAGTGAGGAGAATGTGTTCCCCTGATTGTTTAATATACACGGGACATGTTACCAGGTAAACAGTATAAGTGAGGAGAGTGTGTTCCCCTGATGGTTTAATATACACAGGGCATGTTACCAGGTGAACAGCATAAGTGAGGAGAGTGTGTTCCCCTGATGGTTTAATACACACGGGACATGTTACCAGGTGAACAGTATAAGTGAGGTGAGTGTGTTCCCCTGATGTTTTAATATACACAGGACATGTTACCAGGTGAACAGTATAAGTGAGGAGAGAGTGTTCCCCTGATTGTTTAATACGCACGGGACATGTTACCAAGTGAACAGTATAAGTGAGGAGAATGTGTTCCCCTGATTGTTTAATACACACGGGACATATTACCAGGTGAACAGTATAAGTGAGGAGAATGTGTTCCCCTGTTTGTTTAATACACACGGGACAAGTTACCAGGTGAACAGTATAAGTGAGGAGAATGTGTTCATCTGTTTGTTTAATACGCACGGGACATGTTACCAAGTGAACAGTATAAGTGAGGAGAATGTGTTCCCCTGATTGTTTAATACACACGGGACATGCTACCAGGTGAAAAGTATAAGTGAGGAGAATGTGTTCCCCTGTTTGTTTAATACGCACGGGACATGTTACCAAGTGAACAGTATAAGTGAGGAGATTGTGTTCCCCTGATTGTTTAATAAACACGGGACATGTTACCAGGTGAACAGTATAGGTGAGGAGAATGTGTTCCCCTGTTGGTTTAATACGCACGGGACATGTTACCAAGTGAACAGTATAAGTGAGGAGAATGTGTTCCCCTGATTGTTTAATACACACGGGACATGTTACCAGGTGAAAAGTATAAGTGAGGAGAATGTGTTCCCCTGTTTGTTTAATACGCACGGGACATGTTACCAAGTGAACAGTATAAGTGAGGAGATTGTGTTCCCCTGATTGTTTAATACACACGGGACATGTTACCAGGTGAACAGTATAAGTGAGGAGAATGTGTTCCCCTGTTGGTTTAATACGCACGGGACATGTTACCAAGTGAACAGTATAAGTGAGCAGAATGTGTTCCCCTGATTGTTTAATACGCACGGGACATGTTACCAGGTGAACAGTATAAGTGAGGAGAGTGTGTTCCCCTGATTGTTAAATACACACGGGACATGTCACCAAGTGAAATGTATAATTGAGGAGAGTGTGTTCCCCTGATGGTTTAATATACAAGGGACATGTTACCAGGTGAACAGTATAAGTGAGGAGAGTGTGTTCCCCTGATGGTTTAATATACACGGAACATGTTACCAGGTGAACAGTATAAGTGAGGAGAGTGTGTTCCCCTGATGGTTTAATATACACGGGACATGTTCCCAGGTGAACAGTATAAGTGAGGAGAGTGTGTTCCCCTGATGGTTTAATATACACAGTACATATTGCCAGGTGAACGGTATAAGTGAGGAGAGTGTGTTCCCCTTATGGTTTAATACACACGGGACATGTTATCAGGTGAACAGTATAAGTGAGGAGAGTGTGTTCCCCTCATTGTTTAATGCACACGGGACATGTTACCAGCTGAACAGTATAAGTGAGGAGAGTGTGTTCCCCTGATGGTTTCATATACACGGGACATGTTAATAGGAGAACAGAATAAGTGAGGAGAGTGTGTTCCATTGATGGTTTAATATACACAGGACATGATACCAGGTGAACAGTATAAGTGAGGAGAGTGTGTTCCCCTGATGGTTTAATATTCACTGGACATGTTACCAGGTGAACAGTATAAGTGAGGAGAGTGTGTTCCCCTGATTGTTTAATACTGACGGGACATGTTACCAGGTGAACAGTATAAGTGAGGAGAGTGTGTTCCCCTGATTGTTTAATACTGACGGGACATGTCACCAGGTGAACAGTATAAGTGAGGAGAGTGTCTTCCCCTGATGATTTAATATGCACGGGACATGTTATCAGGTGAACAGTATAAGTGAGGAGAGTGCTTTCCCCTGATGATTTAATGCACACAGGACATGTTACCAGATGAACAGTAGAAGTGAGGAGAGTGTGTTCCCCTGATGGTTTAATATTCACTGGACATGTTACCAGATGAACAGTATAAGTGAGGACAGTGTGTTTCCCTGATTGTTTCATACACACGGGACATGTTACCAGGTGAACATTATAAGTGAGGAGAATGTGTTCCCCTGTTTGTTTAATACACACGGGACATGTTACCAGATGAACAGTATAAGTGAGGAGAGTGTGTTCCCCTGATTGTTTAATACACAAGGGACATGTTACCAAGTGAACAGTATAAGTGAGGAGAAAGTGTTCCCCTGATTGCTTCATACACACGGGACATGTTACCAGGTGAACATTATAAGTGAGGAGAGTGTGTTCCCCTGATGGTTTAATACACACGGGACATGTCACCAAGTGAACAGTATAAGTGAGGAGAGTGTGTTCTGCTGATGGTTTAATACGCACAGGACCTGTTACCAGGTGAACAGTATAAGTGAGGAGAGTGTGTTCCCCTGATTGTTTAATACTGACGGGACATGTCACCAGGTGAACAGTATAAGTGAGGAGAGTGCTTTCCCCTGATGATTTAATGCACACAGGACATGTTACCAGATGAACAGTAGAAGTGAGGAGAGTGTGTTCCCCTGATGGTTTAATATTCACTGTACATGTTACCAGATGAACAGTATAAGTGAGGACAGTGTGTTTCCCTGATGATTTAATGCACACAGGACATGTTACCAGATGAACAGTATAAGTAAGGAGAGTGTGTTCCCCTGTTTGTTTAATACGCACGGGACATGTTACCAAGTGAACAGTATAAGTGAGGAGAATGTGTTCCCCTGATTGTTTAATACACACGGGAAATGTTACCAGGTGAACAGTATAAGTGAGGAGAGTGTGTTCCCCTGATGGTTTAATATGCACGGGACATGTTACCAGGTGAACAGTATAAGTGAGGAGAGTGTGTTCCCCTGATGGTTTAATATACACAGGACATGTTAACAGATGAACAGTATAAGTGAGGAGAATGTGTTCCCCTGTTTGTTTAATACGCACGGGACATGTTACCAAGTGAACAGTATAAGTGAGGAGAATGTGTTCCCCTGATTGTTTAATACACACGGGACATGTTACCAGGTGAACATTATAAGTGAGGAGAATGTGTTCCCCTGTTTGTTTAATACGCACGGGACATGTTACCAAGTGAACAGTAAAAGTGAGGAGAGTGTGTTCCCCTGATGGTTTAATACTGACGGGACATGTTACCAGGAGAAAAGTCTAAGTGAGGAGAGTGCTTTCCCCTGATGGTTTAATATACACGGGACATGTTGCCTGGTGAACAGTATAAGTGAGGAGAGTGTGTTCCCCTGATGGTTTAATATACACGGGACATGTTACCAGGTGAACAGTCTAAGTGAGGAGAGTGTGTTCCCCTGATGGTTTAATATACACGGGACATGTTGCCTGGTGAACAGTATAAGTGAGGAGAGTGTGTTCCCCTGATTGTTTAATACACACGGGACATGTCAACAGGAGAAAAGTTTAAGTGAGGAGAGTTTGTTCCCCTGATGGTTTAATACACACGGGACATGTTACCAGGTGAACAGTACAAGTGAGGAGAAAGTGTTCCCCTGTTGGTTTAATACGCACGGGACATGTTACCTAGTGAACAGTATAAGTGTGGAGAGTGTGTTCCCCTGATTGTTTAATACACACGGGACATGTTACCAGGTGAACAGTACAAGTGAGGAGAATGTGTTCCCCTGTTGGTTTAATACGCACGGGACATGTTACCTAGTGAACAGTATAAGTGAGGAGAGTGTGTTCTGCTGATGGTTTAATACGCACGGGACATGTTACCAGGAGAAAAGTCTAAGTGAGGAGAGTGTGTTCCCCTGATGGTTTAATATACACAGTGTATGTTACCAGCGGAACAGTATAAGTGAGGAGAGAGTGATCCCCTGATGGTTTAATGCAAACAGGAAATGTTACCAGGTGAACAGTATAAGTGAGTAGAGTGTGTTCCCCTGATGGTTTAATATTCACTGGACATGTTACCAGGTGAACAGTATAAGTGAGGAGAGTGTGTTCCCCTGATTGTTTAATACTGACGGGACATGTCACCAGGTGAACAGTATAAGTGAGGAGAGTGTGTTCCCCTGATGGTTTAATATTCACTGGACATGTTACCAGGTGAACAGTATAAGTGAGGAGAGTGTGTTCCCCTGATTGTTTAATACTGACGGGACATGTTACCAGGTGAACAGTATAAGTGAGGAGAGTGTGTTCCCCTGATTGTTTAATACTGACGGGACATGTCACCAGGTGAACAGTATAAGTGAGGAGAGTGTCTTCCCCTGATGATTTAATATGCACGGGACATGTTATCAGGTGAACAGTATAAGTGAGGAGAGTGCTTTCCCCTGATGATTTAATGCACACAGGACATGTTACCAGATGAACAGTAGAAGTGAGGAGAGTGTGTTCCCCTGATGGTTTAATATTCACTGGACATGTTACCAGATGAACAGTATAAGTGAGGACAGTGTGTTTCCCTGATTGTTTCATACACACGGGACATGTTACCAGGTGAACATTATAAGTGAGGAGAATGTGTTCCCCTGTTTGTTTAATACACACGGGACATGTTACCAGATGAACAGTATAAGTGAGGAGAGTGTGTTCCCCTGATTGTTTAATACACAAGGGACATGTTACCAAGTGAACAGTATAAGTGAGGAGAAAGTGTTCCCCTGATTGCTTCATACACACGGGACATGTTACCAGGTGAACATTATAAGTGAGGAGAGTGTGTTCCCCTGATGGTTTAATACACACGGGACATGTCACCAAGTGAACAGTATAAGTGAGGAGAGTGTGTTCTGCTGATGGTTTAATACGCACAGGACCTGTTACCAGGTGAACAGTATTAGTGAGGAGAGTGTGTTCCCCTGATTGTTTAATACGCACGGGACATGTTACCAGGTGAACGGTATAAGTGAGGAGAATGTGTTCCCCTGATTGTTTAATACACACGGGACATGTTACCAGGTGAACAGTATAAGTGAGGAGAGTGTGTTCCCCTGATTGTTTAATACACACGGGACATGTTACCAGGTGAACAGTATAAGTGAGGAGAGTGTGTTCCATTGATGGTTTAATATACACAGGACATGTTACCAGGTGAACAGTATTAGTGAGGAGAGTGTGTTCCCCTCATTGTTTAATACGCACGGGACATGTTACCAGGTGAACGGTATAAGTGAGGAAAAATGTGTTCCCCTGATTGTTTAATACACACGGGACATGTTACCAGGTGAACAGTATAAGTGAGGAGAATGTGTTCCCCTGTTTGTTTAATACACACGGGACATGTTTCCAGGTGAACAGTATAAGTGAGAAGAATGTGTTCCCCTGTTTGTTTAGTACGCACGGGACATGTTACCAAGTGAACAGTATAAGTGAGGAGAATGTGTTTCCCTGATTGTTTAATACACACGGGACATGTTACCAGGTGAACAGTATAAGTGAGGAGAATGTGTTCCCCTGTTGGTTTAATACGCACGGGACATGTTACCAAGTGAACAGTATAAGTGAGGAGAATGTGTTCCCCTGATTGTTTAATACGCACGGGACATGTTACCAGGTGAACAGTATAAGTGAGGAGAGTGTGTTCCCCTGATTGATCACTACACACGGGACATGTCACCAAGTGAAATGTATAATTGAGGAGAGTGTGTTCCCCTGATGGTTTAATATACACGGTACATGTTACCAGGTGAACAGTATAAGTGAGGAGAGTGTGTTCCCCTGATGGATTAATATTCACGGGACATGTTCCCAGGTGAACAGTATAAGTGAGGAGAGTGTGTTCCCCTTATGGTTTAATACACACGGGACATGTTATCAGGTGAACAGTATAAGTGAGGAGAGTGTGTTCCCCTGATTGTTTAAAGCACACGGGTCATGTTACCAGCTGAACAGTATAAGTGAGGAGAGTGTGTTCCCCTGATGGTTTCACATACACGGGACATGTTACCAGGTCAACAGTATAAGTGAGGAGAGTGTGTTCCCCTGATGGTTTAATATACACGGGACATGTGACTAGGTGAACAGTATAAGTGAGGAGAGTGTGTTCCCCTGATGGTTTAATATACAGGGGACATGTTACCAGGTAAACAGTATAGGTGAGGAGAGTGTGTTCCCCTGATGGTTTAATACACATGGGACATGTTATCAGGTGAACGGTATAATTGAGGAGAGTGTGTTCCCCTGATTGTTTAATGCACACGGGACATGTTACCAGGTGAACGGTATAAGTGAGGAGAGTGTGTTCCCCTGATGGATTAATATACACACGACATTTTACCAGGTGAACAGTATAAGTGAGGAGATTGTGTTCCCCTGATGGCTTAATACGCACGGGACATGTTATAAGGTGAACGGTATAATTGAGGAGAGTGTGTTCCCCTGATTGTTTAATGCACACGGGACATGTTACCAGGTGAACGGTTTAAGTGAGGAGAGTGTGTTCCCCTGATGGATTAATATACACACGACATGTTACCAGGTGAACAGTATAAGTGAGGAGAGTGTGTTCCCCTGATGGTTTCACATACACGGGACATTTTACCAGGTCAACAGTATAAGTGAGGAGAGTGTGTTCCCCTGATGGTTTAATATACACAGGACATGTTACCAGGTGAACAGTATAAGTGAGGAGAGTGTGTTCCCCTGTTTGTTTAATATTCAAGGGACATGTTACCAGGTGAACAGTATAAGTGAGGAGAGTGTGTTCCCCTGATGGTTTCACATACACGGGACATGTTACCAGGTCAACAGTATAAGTGAGGAGAGTGTGTTCCCCTGATGGTTTAATATACACGGGACATGTTACCAGGTGAACAGTATAATTGAGGAGAGTGTGTTCCCCTGATGGTTTAATATACACGGGACATGTTACCAGGTGAACAGTATAAGTGAGGAGAGTGTGTTCCCCTGATTGTTTAATATACACGGGACATGTTACCAGGTGAACAGTATAATTGAGGAGAGTGTGTTCCCCTGATGGTTTAATATACACGGGACATGTTACCAGGTGAACAGTATAAGTGAGGAGAGTGTATTCCCCTGATTGTTTAATACACACAGGACATATTACCAGGTGAACAGTAAAAGTGAGGAGAGTTTGTTCCCCTGATTGTTTAATACTCACGGGACACGTTACCAGCTGAACAGTATAAGTGAGGAGAGTGTGTTCCCCTGATGGTTTAATATACACAGGACATGTTACCAGATGAACAGTATAAGTGAGGCGAGTGTGTTCACCTGATGGATTAATACGCACGGGACATGTCACCAAGTGAACTGTATAAGTCAGGAGAGTGTGTTCCCCTGATGGTTTAATGCACACAGGACATTTTACCAGGTGAACATTGTAAGTGAGGAGAGTGTGTTCACCTGATGGTTTAATATACACCGGATATGTTACCAGGTGAACAGTATAAGTGAGGAGAGTGTGTTCCCCTGATGGTTTAATATACACGGGACATGTTACCAGGTGAACACTAAAAGTGAGGAGAGTGTGTTCCCCTGATGGTTTAATATACACGGGACATCTTACCAGGTAAAAAATATAAGTGAGGAGAGTGTGTTCCCCTGATGGTTTAATATACACAGGGCATGTTACCAGGTGAACAGTATAAGTGAGGAGAATGTGTTCCCCTGATGTTTTAATACACACGGGACATGTTATCAGGTGAACGGTATAAGTGAGGAGAGTGTGTTCCCTTGATTGCTTAATGCACACGGGTCATGTTACCAGGTGAACAGTATAAGTGAGGAGAATGTGTTCCCCTGTTTGTTTAATACACACGGGACATGTTACCAGGTGAACAGTATAAGTGAGGAGAATGTGTTCCCCTGATTGTTTAATGCACACGGGACATGTTACCAGCTGAACAGTATAAGTGAGGAGAATGTGTTCCCCTGTTGGTTTAATACGCACGGGATATGTTACCAAGTGAACAGTATAAGTGAGGAGAATGTGTTCCCCTGATTGTTTAATACTGACGGGACATGTTGCCAGGTGAACAGTATAAGTGAGGAGAGTGTGTTCCCCTGATGGTTTAATGCAAACAGGACATGTTACCAGGTGAACAGTCTAAGTGAGGAGAGTGTGTTCACCTGTATGTATAATACGCACGGGACATGTTTCCAAGTGAACAGTATAAGTGAGGAGAATGTGTTCCCCTGATTGTTTAATACACACGGGACATGTTACCAGGTGAACAGTATAAGTGAGGAGAATATGTTCCCCTGTTGGTTTAATACGCACGGGACATGTTACCAAGAGAACAGTATAAGTGTGGAGAATGTGTTCCCCTGATTGTTTCATACTGACGGGACATGTTGCCAGGTGAACAGTATAAGTGAGGAGAGTGTGTTCCCCTGATGGTTTAATGCAAACAGGACATGTTACCAGGTGAACAGTATAAGTGAGGAGAGTGTCTTCCCCTCATGGTTTAATACGCACGTGACATGTTACCAGGAGAAAAGTCTAAGTGAGGAGAGTGCTTTCCCCTGATGGTTTCATATTCACGGGACATGTTTCCAGGTGAACAGTATAATTGAGGAGAGTGTGTTCCCCTGATGGTTTAGTATACACGGGACATGTTACCAGGTGAACAGTATAAGTGAGGAGAGTGTGTTCCCCTGATGGTTTAATACTGACGGGACATGTTACCAGATGAACAGTATAAGTGAGGAGAGTGTGTTCCCCTGATGGTTAAATACACACAGGATATGTTACCAGCTGAACAGTATAAGTGAGCAGAGTGTGTTCCCCTGATGGTTTAATATTCACTGGACATGTTACCAGATGAACAGTATAAGTGAGGAGAGTGTGATCCCCTGATGGTTTAATAGTCACGGGACATGTTACCAGCTGAACAGTATAAGTGAGGAGAGTGTGTTCCCCTTTTGGTTTAATACGCACGGGACATGTTACCAGGTGAACAGTATAAGTGAGGAGAGAGTGTTCCACTGATGATTTAATGCACACAGGACATGTTACCAGGTGAACAGTATAAGTGAGGAGAGTGCTTTCCCCTGATGGTTTAATATTCACGGGACATGTTACCAGGTGAACAGTATAATTGAGGAGAGTGTGATCCCCTGATTGTTTAATACACACGGGACATGTCACCAGGTGAACAGTATAAATGAGGAGAGTGTGTTCCCCTGATTGTTTAATACACACAGGACATGTCACCACGTGAACAGTATAAGTGAGGAGAGTGTGTTCCCCTGATTGTTTAATACACACGGGACATGTTACCAGGTGAACAGTATATGTGAGGAGAATGTGTTCCCCTGATGGTTTAACACGCACGGGACATGTTACCAGGTGAACAGTATAAGTGAGTAGAGTGTGTTCTGCTGATGGTTTAATATACCCGGGACATGTTACCAGGTGAACAGTATAAGTGAGGCGAGTGTGTTCACCTGATTGTTTTATACTCACGGGACATGTTACCAGGTGAACAGTATAATTGAGGAGAGTGTGTTCCCCTGATGGTTTAATATACGATGGAAATGTTACAGGTGAACAGTATAAGTGAGGAGAGTGTGTTCCCCTGATTGTTTTATACTCACGGGACATGTTACCAGGTGAACAGTATAAGTGAGGAGAGTGTGTCCCCCTGATGGTTTAATATACGAGGGAAATGTTACCAGGTGAACAGTATAAGTGAGGAGAGTGTTTTCCCCTGATTGTTTAATACTGATGGGACATGTCACCATTTCAACAGTATAAGTGAGGAGAGTCTGTTCCCCTGATTGTTTAATACTGATGGGACATGTCACCATTTGAACAGTATAAGTGAGGAGAGTGTGTTCCCCTGATACTTTAATACACACGGGACATGTTATCAGCTGAACGGTATAAGTGAGGAGATTGTGTTCCCCTGATTGTCTAATGCACACGGGACATGTTACCAGGTGAACAGTATAAGTGAGGAGAGTGTGTTCCCCTGATGGTTTAATATACACGGGACATGTTACCAGGTGAACAGTATAAGTGAGGAGAGTGTATTCCCCTGATTGTTTACTACAAACAGGACATGTCACCAGGTGAACAGTATAAGTGAGGAGAATGTGTTCCCCTGATGGTTTAATATACACTGGACATATTACCAGGTGAACAGTATAAGTGAGGAGAGTGTGTTCCCCTGATGGTTTAACACGCACGGGTCATGTTACCAGGTGAACAGTATAATTGAGGAGAGTGTGTTCCACTGATGGTTTAATATACACAGGACATGTTACCAGGTGAACAGTATAAGTGAGGAGAGTGTGTTCCCCTGATTGTTTAATATACACAGGACATGTTACCAGGTGAACAGTATAAGTGAGGAGAGTGTGTTCCCCTGATGGTTTAATACTGACGGGACATGTCACCAGGTGAACAGTATAAGTGAGGAGAGTGTGTTCCCCTGATGGTTTAATATACACAGGACATGTTACCAGGTGAACAGTATAAGTGAGGAGAGTGTGTTCCCCTGATTGTTGAATACACACGGGACATGTCATCGGGTGAACAGTATAAGTGAGGAGAGTGTGTTCCCCTGATTGTTTAATACACACGGGACATGTCACCGGTTAAAAAGTATAAGTGAGGAGAGTGTGTTCCCCTGATTGTTTAATACACACGGGGCATGTCACCAGGTGAACAGTATAAGTGAGCAGAATGTTTTCCCCTGATGGATAAATATGCAAAGGACATGTTACCAGGTGAACAGTATAAGTGAGGAGACTGTGTTCTCCTGATGGTTTAATACTGATGGGACATGTTACCAGATGAACAGTATAAGTGAGGAGAGTGTGTTCCTCTGATGGTTTAATACACACGGGACATGTTACCAGGTGAACAGTGTAAGTGAGGAGAGTGTGTTCCCCTGATGGTTTAATATACACGGGACATGTTACCATGTGAACAGTGTAAGTGAGGAGAGTGTGTTCCCCTGATGGTTTAATAAACACGGGACATGTTACCAGATGAACAGTATAAGTGAGGAGAGTGTGTTCACCTGATGGGTTAATACAGACGGGACATGTCACCAGGTGAACAGTATAAGTGAGGAGAGTGTGTTTCCCTGATGATTTAATATACACGGGACATGTTACCAGGTGAACAGTATAAGTGAGGCGAGTGTGTTCACCTGATTGTTTTATACTCACGGGACATGTTACCAGGTGAACAGTATAATTGAGGAGAGTGTGTTCCCCTGATGGTTTAATATACGATGGAAATGTTACAGGTGAACAGTATAAGTGAGGAGAGTGTGTTCCCCTGATTGTTTTATACTCACGGGACATGTTACCAGGTGAACAGTATAAGTGAGGAGAGTGTGTTCCCCTGATGGTTTAACACGCACGGGACATGTTACCAGGTGAACAGTATAAGTGAGGAGAGTGTGTTCCCCTGATGGTTTAATATACCCGGAACATGTCAGCAGGTGAACAGTATAATTGAGGAGAGTGTGTCCCCCTGATGGTTTAATATACGAGGGAAATGTTACCAGGTGAACAGTATAAGTGAGGAGAGTGTGTTCTCCTGATGGTTTAATATACGTGGGAAATGTTACCAGGTGAACAGCATAAGTGAGGAGAGTGAGTTCCCCTGATTGTCTAATACTCACGGAAGATGTTACCAGGTGAACTGTATAAGTGAGGAGAGTGTGTTCCCCTGATGGTTTAACACGCACGGGACATGTTACCAGGTGAACAGTATAAGTGAGGAGAGTGTGTTCCCCTGATGGTTTAATATACACTGGACATATTACTAGGTGAACAGTATAAGTGAGGAGAGTGTGTTCCCCTGATTGTTTAATATACACTGGACATGTTACCAGGTGAACAGTATAAGTGAGGAGAGTGTGTTCCTCTGATGGTTTAATGTACACAGGACATGTTACCAGGTGAACAGTATAAGTGAGGTGAGTGTGTTTTCCTGATTGTTTAATACTCACAGGACATGTTACCAGGTGAACAGAATAAGTGAGGAGAGTGTGTTCCCCTGATGGTTTAACACGCACGGGACATGTTACCAGGTGAACAGTATAAGTGAGCAGATTGTGTTCCCCTGATTGTTTAATACACACGGGACATGTTACCAGGTGAACAGTATAAGTGAGGAGAATGTGTTCCCCTGATGGTTTAATATACACGGGACATGTTACCAGGTGAACAGTATAAGTGAGGAGAGTGTGTTCCCCTGATTGTTTAATACTGACGGGACATGTGACCAGGTGAACAGTATAAGTGAGGAGAATGTGTTCCCCTGATTGTTTAATACACACGGGACATGTCATCGGGTGAACAGTATAAGTGAGGAGAGTGTGTTCCCCTGATTGTTTAATACACACGGGACATGTCACCGGTTAAAAAGTATAAGTGAGGCGAGTGTGTTCACCTGATTGTTTTATACTCACGGGACATGTTACCAGGTGAACAGTATAAGTGAGGAGAGTGTGTTCCCCTGATGGTTTAACACGCACGGGACATGTTACCAGGTGAACAGTATAAGTGAGGAGAGTGTGTTCCCCTGATGTTTTAATATACCCGGAACATGTCAGCAGGTGAACAGTATAATTGAGGAGAGTTTGTTCCCCTGATGGTTTAATATACGAGGGAAATGTTACCAGGTGAACAGTATAAGTGAGGAGAGTGTGTTCCCCTGATGGTTTAACACGCACGGGACATGTTACCAGGTGAACAGTATAAGTGAGGAGAGTGTGTTCCCCTGATGGTTTAATATACCCGGAACATGTCAGCAGGTGAACAGTATAATTGAGGAGAGTGTGTTCCCCTGATTGTTTAATATATGAGGGAAATGTTACCAGGTGAACAGTATAAGTGAGGAGAGTGTGTTCCCCTGATGGTTTAATATACGAGGGAAATGTTACCAGGTGAACAGTATAAGTGAGGAGAGTGAGTTCCCCTGATTGTTTAATACTCACGGAAGATGTGTCCAGGTGAACTGTATAAGTGAGGAGAGTGTGTTCCCCTGATGGTTTAACACGCACGGGACATGTTACCAGGTGAACAGTATAAGTGAGGAGAGTGTGTTCCCCTGATGGTTTAATATACACTGGACATATTACCAGGTGAACAGTATAAGTGAGGAGAGTGTGTTCCCCTGATTGTTTAATATACACTGGACATGTTACCAGGTAAACAGTATAAGTGAGGAGAGTGTGTTCCTCTGATGGTTTAATGTACATAGGACATGTTACCAGGTGAACAGTATAAGTGAGGAGAGTGTTTTCCCCTGATTGTTTAATACTCACGGGACATGTTACCAGGTGAACAGAATAAGTGAGGAGAGTTTGTTCCCCTGATTGTTTAATACTCACGGGACATGTTACCAGGTGAACAGTATAAGTGAGGAGAGTGTATTCCCCTGATTGTTTAATACACACAGGACATGTTACCAGGTGAACAGTATAAGTGAGGAGAGTGTGTTCCCCTGATTGTTTAATACACACGGGACATGTCATCGGGTGAACAGTATAAGTGAGGAGAGTGTGTTCCCCTGATGGTTTAATATACACGGGACATGTCACCGGTTAAAAAGTATAAGTGAGGAGAGTGTGTTCCCCTGATTGTTTAATACACACGGGACATGTTACCAGGTGAACAGAATAAGTGAGGAGAGTTTGTTCCCCTGATTGTTTAATACTCACGGGACATGTTACCAGGTGAACAGTATAAGTGAGGAGAGTGTGTTCCCCTGATGGTTTAATATACCCGGAACATGTCAGCAGGTGAACAGTATAATTGAGGAGAGTGTGTCCCCCTGATGGTTTAATATACAAGGGAAATGTTACCAGGTGAACAGTATAAGTGAGGAGAGTGTGTTCTCCTGATGGTTTAATATACGTGGGAAATGTTACCAGGTGAACAGTATAAGTGAGGAGAGTGTGTTCCCCTGATGGTTTAACACGCACGGGACATGTTACCAGGTGAACAGTATAAGTGAGGAGAGTGTGTTCCCCTGATGGTTTAATATACACTGGACATATTACTAGGTGAACAGTATAAGTGAGGAGAGTGTGTTCCCCTGATTGTTTAATATACACGGGACATATTACTAGGTGAACAGTATAATTGAGGAGAGTGTGTCCCCCTGATGGTTTAATATACAAGGGAAATGTTACCAGGTGAACAGTATAAGTGAGGAGAGTGTGTTCTCCTGATGGTTTAATATACGTGGGAAATGTTACCAGGTGAACAGTATAAGTGAGGAGAGTGTGTTCCCCTGATGGTTTAACACGCACGGGACATGTTACCAGGTGAACAGAATAAGTGAGGAGAGTGTGTTCCCCTGATGGTTTAACACGCACGGGACATGTTACCAGGTGAACAGTATAAGTGAGGAGAATGTGTTCCCCTGATGGTTTAATACACACGGGACATGTTACCAGGTGAACAGTATAAGTGAGGAGAATGTGTTCCCCTGATGGTTTAATATACACGGGACATGTTACCAGGTGAACAGTATAAGTGAGGAGAGTGTGTTCCACTGATGGTTTAATATACACGGGACATGTTACCAGGTGAACAGTATAAGTGAGGAGAGTGTGTTCCACTGATGGTTTAATACACACGGGACATGTTACCAGGTGAACAGTATAAGTGAGGAGAGTGTGTTCCCCTGATTGTTTAATACTGACGGGACATGTTACCAGGTGAACAGTATAAGTGAGGAGAATGTGTTCCCCTGTTTGTTTAATACGCACGGGACATGTTACCAAGTGAACAGTATAAGTGAGGAGAATGTGTTCCCCTGATTGTTTAATACACACGGGACATGTCATCGGGTGAACAGTATAAGTGAGGAGAGTGTGTTCCCCTGATTGTTTAATACACACGGGACATGTCACCGGTTAAAAAGTATAAGTGAGGCGAGTGTGTTCACCTGATTGTTTTATACTCACGGGACATGTTACCAGGTGAACAGTATAAGTGAGGAGAGTGTGTTCCCCTGATGGTTTAACACGCACGGGACATGTTACCAGGTGAACAGTATAAGTGAGGAGAGTGTGTTCCCCTGATGTTTTAATATACCCGGAACATGTCAGCAGGTGAACAGTATAATTGAGGAGAGTTTGTTCCCCTGATGGTTTAATATACGAGGGAAATGTTACCAGGTGAACAGTATAAGTGAGGAGAGTGTGTTCCCCTGATGGTTTAACACGCACGGGACATGTTACCAGGTGAACAGTATAAGTGAGGAGAGTGTGTTCCCCTGATGGTTTAATATACCCGGAACATGTCAGCAGGTGAACAGTATAATTGAGGAGAGTGTGTTCCCCTGATGGTTTAATATACGAGGGAAATGTTACCAGGTGAACAGTATAAGTGAGGAGAGTGTGTTCCCCTGATGGTTTAATATACGAGGGAAATGTTACCAGGTGAACAGTATAAGTGAGGAGAGTGAGTTCCCCTGATTGTTTAATACACACGGGACATGTTACCAGGTGAACAGTATAAGTGAGGAGAGTGTGTTCCCCTGATGGTTTAATATACACTGGACATATTACCAGGTGAACAGTATAAGTGAGGAGAGTGTGTTCCCCTGATTGTTTAATATACACTGGACATGTTACCAGGTAAACAGTATAAGTGAGGAGAGTGTGTTCCTCTGATGGTTTAATGTACATAGGACATGTTACCAGGTGAACAGGATAAGTGAGGAGAGAGTGTTCCTCTGATGGTTTAATGTACATAGGACATGTTACCAGGTGAACAGTATAAGTGAGGAGAGTGTGTTCCCCTGATTGTTTAATACTCACGGGACATGTTACCAGGTGAACAGGATAATTGAGCAGATTGTGTTCCCCTGATTGTTTAATACACACGGGACTTGTTACCAGGTGAACAGGATAATTGAGGAGAGTGTGTTCCCCTGATGGTTTAATATACACGGGACATGTTACCAGGTGAACAGTATAAGTGAGGAGTGTGTGTTCCCCTGATTGTTTAATACTCACGGGTCATGTTACCAGGTGAACAGTGTGTGAGGAGAGTGCTTTCCCCTGATGGTTTAATATGCACGGGACATGTTACCAGGTGAACAGTATAATTGAGGAGAGTGTGTTCCCCTGATTGTTTAATACACACAGGACATGTTATCAGGTGAACGGTATAAGTGAGGAGAGTGTGTTCCCCTGATTGTTTAATGCACACGGGACATGTTACCAGGTGAACAGTATAAGTGAGGAGAGTGTGTTCCCCTGATGGTTTAATACTCACGGGAAATGTTACCAGGTGAACAGTATAAGTGAGGAGAGTGTGTTCCCCTGATGGTTTAACACGCACGGGACATGTTACCAGGTGAACAGTATAATTGAGGAGAGTGTGTTCCCCTGATTGTTTAATACACACAGGACATGTTATCAGGTGAACGGTATAAGTGAGGAGAGTGTGTTCCCCTGATTGTTTAATGCACACGGGACATGTTACCAGGTGAACAGTATAAGTGAGGAGAGTGCTTTCCCCTGATGGTTTAATATGCACGGGACATGTTACCAGGTGAACAGTATAATTGAGGAGAGTGTGTTCCCCTGATTGTTTAATACACACAGGACATGTTATCAGGTGAACGGTATAAGTGAGGAGAGTGTGTTCCCCTGATTGTTTAATGCACACGGGACATGTTACCAGGTGAACAGTATAAGTGAGGAGAGTGTGTTCCCCTGATGGTTTCATAAACACGGGACATGTTGCCAGGAGAACAGTATAAGTGAGGGGAGTGCTTTCCCCTGATTGTTTAATATTCACGGGACATGTTACCTGGTGAACAGTATAAGTGAGGAGAGTGTGTTCCCCTGATGGTTTAACACGCACGGGACATGTTACCAGGTGAACAGTATAATTGAGGAGAGTGTGTTCCCCTGATGGTTTAATACACACGGGACATGTTATCAGGTGAACGGTATAAGTGAGGAGAGTGTGTTCCCCTGATTGTTTAATGCACACGGGACATGTTACCAGGTGAACAGTATAAGTGAGGAGAGTGTGTTCCCCTGATGGTTTCATAAACACGGGACATGTTGCCAGGAGAACAGTATAAGTGAGGGGAGTGCTTTCCCCTGATTGTTTAATATTCACGGGACATGTTACCTGGTGAACAGTATAAGTGAGGAGAGTGTGTTCCCCTGATGGTTTAATACTCACGGGAAATGTTACCAGGTGAACAGTATAAGTGAGGAGAGTGTGTTCCCCTGATGGTTTAACACGCACGGGACATGTTACCAGGTGAACAGTATAATTGAGGAGAGTGTGTTCCCCTGATTGTTTAATACACACGGGACATGTCATCGGGTGAACAGTATAAGTGAGGAGAGTGTGTTCCCCTGATTGTTTAATACACACGGGACATGTCATCGGGTGAACAGTATAAGTGAGGAGAGTGTGTTCCCCTGATTGTTTAATACACACGGGACATGACACCGGTTAAAAAGTATAAGTGAGGAGAGTGTGTTCCCCTGATGGTTTAACACGCACGGGACATGTTACCAGGTGAACAGTATAAGTGAGGAGAGTGTGTTCCCCTGATGGTTTAATATACCCGGAACATGTCAGCAGGTGAACAGTATAATTGAGGAGAGTGTGTTCCCCTGATGGTTTAATATACGAGGGAAATGTTACCAGGTGAACAGTATAAGTGAGGAGAGTGTGTTCCCCTGATGGTTTAATATACGAGGGAAATGTTACCAGGTGAACAGTATAAGTGAGGAGAGTGAGTTCCCCTGATTGTTTAATACACACGGGACATGTTACCAGGTGAACAGTATAAGTGAGGAGAGTGTGTTCCCCTGATGGTTTAATATACACTGGACATATTACCAGGTGAACAGTATAAGTGAGGAGAGTGTGTTCCCCTGATTGTTTAATATACACTGGACATGTTACCAGGTAAACAGTATAAGTGAGGAGAGTGTGTTCCTCTGATGGTTTAATGTACATAGGACATGTTACCAGGTGAACAGGATAAGTGAGGAGAGAGTGTTCCTCTGATGGTTTAATGTACATAGGACATGTTACCAGGTGAACAGTATAAGTGAGGAGAGTGTGTTCCCCTGATTGTTTAATACTCACGGGACATGTTACCAGGTGAACAGGATAATTGAGCAGATTGTGTTCCCCTGATTGTTTAATACACACGGGACTTGTTACCAGGTGAACAGGATAATTGAGGAGAGTGTGTTCCCCTGATGGTTTAATATACACGGGACATGTTACCAGGTGAACAGTATAAGTGAGGAGTGTGTGTTCCCCTGATTGTTTAATACTCACGGGTCATGTTACCAGGTGAACAGTGTGTGAGGAGAGTGCTTTCCCCTGATGGTTTAATATGCACGGGACATGTTACCAGGTGAACAGTATAATTGAGGAGAGTGTGTTCCCCTGATTGTTTAATACACACAGGACATGTTATCAGGTGAACGGTATAAGTGAGGAGAGTGTGTTCCCCTGATTGTTTAATGCACACGGGACATGTTACCAGGTGAACAGTATAAGTGAGGAGAGTGTGTTCCCCTGATGGTTTAATACTCACGGGAAATGTTACCAGGTGAACAGTATAAGTGAGGAGAGTGTGTTCCCCTGATGGTTTAACACGCACGGGACATGTTACCAGGTGAACAGTATAATTGAGGAGAGTGTGTTCCCCTGATTGTTTAATACACACAGGACATGTTATCAGGTGAACGGTATAAGTGAGGAGAGTGTGTTCCCCTGATTGTTTAATGCACACGGGACATGTTACCAGGTGAACAGTATAATTGAGGAGAGTGTGTTCCCCTGATTGTTTAATACACACAGGACATGTTATCAGGTGAACGGTATAAGTGAGGAGAGTGTGTTCCCCTGATTGTTTAATGCACACGGGACATGTTACCAGGTGAACAGTATAAGTGAGGAGAGTGTGTTCCCCTGATGGTTTCATAAACACGGGACATGTTGCCAGGAGAACAGTATAAGTGAGGGGAGTGCTTTCCCCTGATTGTTTAATATTCACGGGACATGTTACCTGGTGAACAGTATAAGTGAGGAGAGTGTGTTCCCCTGATGGTTTAACACGCACGGGACATGTTACCAGGTGAACAGTATAATTGAGGAGAGTGTGTTCCCCTGATGGTTTAATACACACGGGACATGTTATCAGGTGAACGGTATAAGTGAGGAGAGTGTGTTCCCCTGATTGTTTAATGCACACGGGACATGTTACCAGGTGAACAGTATAAGTGAGGAGAGTGTGTTCCCCTGATGGTTTCATAAACACGGGACATGTTGCCAGGAGAACAGTATAAGTGAGGGGAGTGCTTTCCCCTGATTGTTTAATATTCACGGGACATGTTACCTGGTGAACAGTATAAGTGAGGAGAGTGTGTTCCCCTGATGGTTTAATACTCACGGGAAATGTTACCAGGTGAACAGTATAAGTGAGGAGAGTGTGTTCCCCTGATGGTTTAACACGCACGGGACATGTTACCAGGTGAACAGTATAATTGAGGAGAGTGTGTTCCCCTGATTGTTTAATACACACGGGACATGTCATCGGGTGAACAGTATAAGTGAGGAGAGTGTGTTCCCCTGATTGTTTAATACACACGGGACATGTCATCGGGTGAACAGTATAAGTGAGGAGAGTGTGTTCCCCTGATTGTTTAATACACACGGGACATGACACCGGTTAAAAAGTATAAGTGAGGAGAGTGTGTTCCCCTGATTGTTTAATACACACGGGACATGTTACCAGGTGAACAGTATAAGTGAGCAGAATGTTTTCCCCTGATGGATAAATATGCAAAGGACATGTTACCAGGTGAACAGTATAAGTGAGGAGAGTGTGTTCCCCTGGTGGTTTAATATACACGGGACATGTTACCAGGTGAACAGTATAAGTGAGGAGAGTGTGTTCCCCTGATGGTTTAATATACACGGGACAGGTTACCAGATGAACAGTATAAGTGAGGAGAGTGTGTTCCCCTGATGGTTTAACACGCACGGGACATGTTACCAGGTGAACAGTATAAGTGAGGAGAGTGTGTTCCCCTGATGTTTTAATATACCCGGAACATGTCAGCAGGTGAACAGTATAATTGAGGAGAGTGTGTTCCCCAGATTGTTTAATACACACGGGACATTTTACCAGGTGAACAGTATAAGTGAGGAGAGTGTGTTCCCCTGATTGTTTAATACACACGGGACATGTTACCAGGTGAACAGTATAAGTGAGGAGAGTGTGTTCCCCAGATGGTTTAATACACACGGGACATTTTACCAGGTGAACAGTATAAGTGAGGAGAGTGTGTTCCCCTGATTGTTTAATACACACGGGACATGTTACCAGGTGAACAGTATAAGTGAGGAGAGTGTGTTCCCCAGATGGTTTAATATGCGAGGGAAATGTTACCAGGTGAACAGTATAAGTGAGGAGAGTGTGTTCCCCTGATTGTTTAATACACACCGGACATGTTACCAGGTGAACAGTATAAGTGAGGAGAGTGTGTTCCCCTGATTGTTTAATATACACGGGACATGTTACCAGGTGAACAGTATAAGTGAGGAGAGTGTGTTCCCCAGATGGTTTAATATGCGAGGGAAATGTTACCAGGTGAACAGTATAAGTGAGGAGAGTGTGTTCCCCTGATGGTTTAATACACACCGGACATGTTACCAGGTGAACAGTACATGTGAGGAGAGTGTGTTCCCCTGATGGTTTAATATACGAGGGAAATGTTACCAGGTGAACAGTATAAGTGAGGAGAGTGTGTTCCCCTGATGGTTTAATATACGAGGGAAATTTTACCAGGTGAACAGTATAAATGAGGAGAGTGTGTTCCCCTGATTGTTTAATATACACTTGACATATTACCAGGTGAACAGTATATGTGAGGAGAGTGTGTTCCCCTGATTGTTTAATACTCACGGGACATGTTACCAGGTGAACAGTATAAGTGAGGAGAGTGTGTTCCCCTGATTGTTTAATACACACGGGACATGTTACCAGGTGAACAGTATAAGTGAGGAGTGTGTGTTCCCCTGATTGTTTAATATACGAGGGAAATGTTACCAGGTGAACAGGATAAGTGAGGAGAGTGTGTTCCCCTGATTGTTTAATACTCACGGAAGATGTTACCAGGTGAACAGTATAAGTGAGGAGAGTGTGTTTCCCTGATGGTTTAATATACACGGGACATGTTACCAGGTGAACAGTATAAGTGAGGCGAGTGTGTTCACCTGATTGTTTTATACTCACGGGACATGTTACCAGGTGAACAGTATAAGTGAGGAGAGTGTGTTCCCCTGATTGTTTAATACACACGGGACATGTCACCGGTTAAAAAGTATGAGTGAGGAGAGTGTGTTCCCCTGATTGTTTAATACACACGGGACATGTCACCAGGTGAACAGTATAAGTGAGGAGAGTGTGTTTCCCTGATGGTTTAATATACACGGGACATGTTACCAGGTGTACTGTATAAGTGAGGCGAGTGTGTTCACCTGATTGTTTTATACTCACGGGACATGTTACCAGGTGAACAGTATAAGTGAGGAGAGTGTGTTCTCCTGATGGTTTAACACGCACGGGACATGTTACCAGGTGAACAGTATAAGTGAGGAGAGTGTGTTCCCCTGATGTTTTAATATACCCGGAACATGTCAGCAGGTGAACAGTATAATTGAGGAGAGTGTGTTCCCCTGATGGTTTAATATACGAGGGAAATGTTACCAGGTGAACAGTATATGTGAGGAGAGTGTGTTCCCCTGATGGTTTAATATACGAGGGAAATGTTACCAGGTGAACAGTATAAGTGAGGAGAGAGTGTTCCTCTGATGGTTTAATGTACATAGGACATGTTACCAGGTGAACAGTATAAGTGATGAGAGTGTGATCCCCTGATTGTTTAATACACACGGGACATTTTACCAGGTGAACAGTATAAGTGAGGAGAGTGTGTTCCCCTGATTGTTTAATATACACTGGACATATTACCAGGTGAACAGTATAAGTGAGGAGAGTGTGTTCCCCTGATTGTTTAATGCGCACAGGACATGTTACCAGGTGAACAGTATAAGTGAGGAGAGTGTGTTCCCCTGATGTTTTAATATACCCGGAACATGTCAGCAGGTGAACAGTATAATTGAGGAGAGTGTGTTCCCCAGATTGTTTAATATACACGGGACATGTTACCAGGTGAACAGTATAAGTGAGGAGAGTGTGATCCCCTGATTGTTTAATACACACGGGACATTTTACCAGGTGAACAGTATAAGTGAGGAGAGTGTGTTCCCCTGATTGTTTAATACACACGGGACATGTTACCAGGTGAACAGTATAAGTGAGGAGAGTGTGTTCCCCTGATGGTTTAATATACGAGGGAAATGTTACCAGGTGAACAGTATAAGTGAGGAGAGTGTGTTCCCCTGATTGTTTAATACACAGCGGACATGTTACCAGGTGAACAGTATAAGTGAGGAGAGTGTGTTCCCCTGATGGTTTAATATACGAGGGAAATGTTACCAGGTGAACAGTATAAGTGAGGAGAGTGTGTTCCCCTGATTGTTTAATACACAGCGGACATGTTACCAGGTGAACAGTATAAGTGAGGAGAGTGTGTTCCCCTGATTGTTTAATATACGAGGGAAATGTTACCAGGTGAACAGGATAAGTGAGGAGTGTGTGTTCCCATGATTGTTTAATACTCACGGAAGATGTTACCAGGTGAACAGAATAAGTGAGGAGAGTGTTTTCCCCTGATGGTTTAATACACACGGGACATGTTACCAGGTGAACAGGATAAGTGAGGAGAGTGTGTTCCCCTGATTGTTTAATACTCACGGAAGATGTTACCAGGTGAACAGTATAAGTGAGGAGTGTGTGTTCCCCTGATTGTTTAATATACGAGGGAAATGTTACCAGGTGAACAGGATAAGTGAGGAGAATGTGTTCCCCTGATGGTTTAATATACACGGGACATGTTACCAGGTGAACAGTATAAGTGAGGAGAGTGTGTTCCCCTGATTGTTTAATACACACGGGACATGTCACCAGGTGAACAGTATAAGTGAGGAGAGTGAGTTTCCCTGATGGTTTAATATACACGGGACATGTTACCAGGTGAACAGTATAAGTGAGGAGTGTGTGTTCCCCTGATGGTTTAATATACACGGGTCATGTTACCAGGTGAACAGTATAAGTGAGGAGAGTGTGTTCCCCTGATGGTTTAATATACACGGGACATGTTACCAGGTGAACAGTATAAGTGAGGAGACTGTGTTCCCCTGATGGTTTAATATACACGGGACATGTTACCAGGTGAACAGTATAAGTGAGGAGTGTGTGTTCCCCTGATGGTTCAATATACACGGGTCATGTTACCAGGTGAACAGTATAAGTGAGGAGAGTGTGTTCCCCTGATGGTTTAATATACACGGGACATGTTACCAGGTGAACAGTATAAGTGAGGAGTGTGTGTTCCCCTGATGGTTTAATATACACGGGTCATGTTACCAGGTGAACAGTATAAGTGAGGAGAGTGTGTTCCCCTGATGGTTTAATATACACGGGACATGTTACCAGGTGAACAGTATAAGTGAGGAGACTGTGTTCCCCTGATGGTTTAATATACACGGGACATGTTACCAGGTGAACAGTATAAGTGAGGAGAGTGTGTTCCCCTGATGGTTCAATATACACGGGACATGTTAGCAGGTGAACAGTATAAGTGATGAGACTGTATTCCCCTCATGGTTCAATATACACGAGACATGTTACCAGGTCAACAGTATAAGTGAGGAGAGTCTGTTCCCCTGATGGTTTAATACTCCCGGGACATGTTACCAGGTGAACAGTATAAGTGAGGAGAGTGTGATCCAATGATTGTTTAGTACTGACAGGACATGTCACCAGGTGAACAGTATAAGTGAGGAGAGTGTGTTCCCCTGATGGTTCAATTTACACGGGACATGTTAGCAGGTGAACAGAATAAGTGAGGAGAATGTATTCCCCTCATGGTTTAATATACACGGGACATGTTACCAGGTGAACAGTATAAGTGATGAGACTGTATTCCCCTGATGGTTCAATATACACGGGACATGTTAGCAGGTGAACAGACTAAGTGAGGAGAATGTATTACCCTGATGGTTTAATATACACGGGACATGTTAGCAGGTGAACAGTATAAGTGAGGAGAATGTGTTCCCCTGATTGTTAAATATACACGGGACATGTTACCAGGTGAAAGTATAAGTGAGGAGAGTGTGTTCCCCAGATGGTTTAATATACACGGGACATGTTAGCAGGTGAACAGTATAAGTGAGGAGAATGTGTTCCCCTGATTGTTAAATATACACGGGACATGTTACCAGGTGAAAGTATAAGTGAGGAGAGTGTGTTCCCCAGATGGTTTAATATACACGGGACATGTTAGCAGGTGAACAGTATAAGTGAGGAGAATGTGTTCCCCTGATTGTTAAATATACACGGGACATGTTACCAGGTGAAAGTATAAGTGAGGAGAGTGTGTTCCCCAGATGGTTTAATATACACGGGACATGTTAACAGGTGAACAGAATAAGTGAGGTGAGGGCTTTCCCCTGATGGTTTAATATACACTGGACATGTTACCAGGTGAACAGTATAAGTGAGGAGAGTGTGTTCCCCTGATGGTTCAATATACACGGGACATGTTAGCAGGTGAACAGTATAAGTGAGGAGAATGTGTTCCCCTGATGGTTGAATATACATGGGACATGTTACCAGGTGAACAGTATAAGTGAGGAGAGTGTGTTCCCCTGATGGTTCAATATACACGGGACATGTTAGCAGGTGAACAGTATAAGTGAGGAGAATGTGTTCCCCTGATGGTTTAATATACATGGGACATGTTAGCAGGTGAACAGTATAAGTGAGGAGAATGTGTTCCCCTGATGGTTGAATATACACGGGACATGTTAGCAGGTGAACAGTAGAAGTGAGGAGAATGTGTTCCCCTGATGGTTTAATATACATGGGACATGTTACCAGGTGAACAGTATAAGTGAGGAGAGTGTGATCAAATGATTGTTTAATACTGACGGGACGTGTCACCAGGTGAACAGTATAAGTGAGGAGAGTGTGTTCCCCTGATGGTTGAATATACACGGGACATGTTAGCAGGTGAACAGTATAAGTGAGGAGAATGTGTTCCCCTGATGGTTTAATATACATGGGACATGTTACCAGGTGAACAGTATAAGTGAGGAGAGTGTGATCAAATGATTGTTTAATACTGACGGGACGTGTCACCAGGTGAACAGTATAAGTGAGGAGAGTGTGTTCCCCTGATGGTTTAATATATTCGGGACATGTTACCAGATGAACAGTATAAGTGAGGAGAGTGTGTTCCACTGATGGTTTAACAGGCAGGGGACATGTTACCAGGTGAACAGTAGAAGTGAGGAGAGTGTGTTCCCCTGATGGTTTAATATACACGGGACATGTTAGCAGTTGAACAGTATAAGTGAGGAGAGTGTGTTCCCCAGATGGTTTAATATACGCGGGACATGTTCGCAGGTGAACAGTATAAGTGAGGAGAGTGTGTTCCCCTGATTGTTAAATATAAACGGGACATGTTACCAGGTGAAAAGTATAAGTGAGGAGAGTGTGTTCCCCTGATGGTTTAATATACACGGGACATGTTACCAGGTGAACAGTGTAAGTGAGGAGAGTGAGTTCCCCTGATTGTTTAATATACACGGGACATGTTAGCAGGTGAACAGTATAAGTGAGGAGAGTGTGTTCCCCAGATGGTTTAATATACACGGGACATGTTACCAGGTGAACAGTATAAGTGAGGAGAGTGTGTTCCCCTGATGGTTTAATATACACGGGACCTGACACCAGGTGAACAGTATGATTGAGTAGAGTGAGTTCCCCTGATGGTTTAATATAGACGGGACATGTTGCCAGGTGAACAGTATAAGTGTGGAGAGTGCTTTCCCCTGATGTTTTAATATACAAGGGACATGTTACCAGGTGAACAGTATAAGTGAGGAGAAGGTGTTCCCCTGATGGTTTAATATACACGGGACATGTTACCAGCTGAACAGCATAAGTGAGGAGAGGGCTTTCCCCTGATGGTTTAATATACATGGGACATGTTACCAGGTGAACAGTATAAGTGAAGAGAGCCTGTTCCCCTGATTGCTTAATATAAGTGGGACATGTTACAAGCTGACGAGTATAAGTGAAGAGAGTGTGTTCCCCTCATTGTTTAATATACACGGGACATGTTACCAGTTGAACAGTATAAGTGAGGAGAGTGTGTTCCCCTGATGGTTTGATATACACGGGACATGTTACCAGGTGAACAGTATAAGTGAGGTGAGGGCTTTCCCCTGATGGTTTAATATACACGGGACATGTTACCAGGTGAACAGTATATGTGAGGAGAGTGTGTTCCCCTGATGGTTTGATATACACGGGACATGTTACCAGGTGAACAGTATAAGTGATGAGACTGTATTCCCCTGATGGTTCAATATACACGGGACATGTTAGCAGGTGAACAGTATAAGTGAGGAGAGTGTGTTCCCCTCATTGTTTAATATACACGGGACATGTTAGCAGGTGAACAGTATCAGTGAGGAGAATGTGTTCCCCTGATGGTTTAATATACACGGGACATGTTACCAGGTGAACAGTATAAGTGAGGAGGGTGTGTTCCCCTGATGGTTTAATATACACGGGACATGTTACCAGGTGAACAGTCTAAGTGAGGTGAGGGCTTTCCCCTGATGGTTTAATATACACGGGACATGTTACCAGGTGAACAGTATATGTGAGGAGAGTGTGTTCCCCTGATGGTTTGATATACACGGGACATGTTACCAGGTGAACAGTATAAGTGATGAGACTGTATTCCCCTGATGGTTCAATATACACGGGACATGTTAGCAGGTGAACAGTATAAGTGATGAGACTGTATTCCCCTGAAGGTTCAATATACACGAGACATGTTACCAGGTCAACAGTATAAGTGAGGAGAGTCTGTTCCCCTGATGGTTTAATACTCCCGGGACATGTCACCAGGTGAACAGTATAAGTGAGGAGAGTGTGTTCCCCTGATGGTTCAATATACACGGGACATGTTAGCAGATGAACAGTATAAGTGATGAGACTGTATTCCCCTGATGGTTCAATATACACGGGACATGTTAGCAGGTGAACAGAATAAGTGAGGAGAATGTATTCCCCTCATGGTTTAATATACACGGGACATGTTACCAGGTGAACAGTATAAGTGATGAGACTGTATTCCCCTGATGGTTCAATATACACGGGACATGTTAGCAGGTGAACAGACTAAGTGAGGAGAATGTATTACCCTGATGGTTTAATATACACGGGACATGTTAGCAGGTGAACAGTATAAGTGAGGAGAATGTGTTCCCCTGATTGTTAAATATACACGGGACATGTTACCAGGTGAAAGTATAAGTGAGGAGAGTGTGTTCCCCAGATGGTTTAATATACACGGGACATGTTAGCAGGTGAACAGTATAAGTGAGGAGAATGTGTTCCCCTGATTGTTAAATATACACGGGACATGTTACCAGGTGAAAGTATAAGTGAGGAGAGTGTGTTCCCCAGATGGTTTAATATACACGGGACATGTTAGCAGGTGAACAGTATAAGTGAGGAGAATGTGTTCCCCTGATTGTTAAATATACACGGGACATGTTACCAGGTGAAAGTATAAGTGAGGAGAGTGTGTTCCCCAGATGGTTTAATATACACGGGACATGTTAACAGGTGAACAGAATAAGTGAGGTGAGGGCTTTCCCCTGATGGTTTAATATACACTGGACATGTTACCAGGTGAACAGTATAAGTGAGGAGAGTGTGTTCCCCTGATGGTTCAATATACACGGGACATGTTAGCAGGTGAACAGTATAAGTGAGGAGAATGTGTTCCCCTGATGGTTGAATATACATGGGACATGTTACCAGGTGAACAGTATAAGTGAGGAGAGTGTGTTCCCCTGATGGTTCAATATACACGGGACATGTTAGCAGGTGAACAGTATAAGTGAGGAGAATGTGTTCCCCTGATGGTTTAATATACATGGGACATGTTAGCAGGTGAACAGTATAAGTGAGGAGAATGTGTTCCCCTGATGGTTGAATATACACGGGACATGTTAGCAGGTGAACAGTAGAAGTGAGGAGAATGTGTTCCCCTGATGGTTTAATATACATGGGACATGTTACCAGGTGAACAGTATAAGTGAGGAGAGTGTGATCAAATGATTGTTTAATACTGACGGGACGTGTCACCAGGTGAACAGTATAAGTGAGGAGAGTGTGTTCCCCTGATGGTTCAATATACACGGGACATGTTAGCAGGTGAACAGTATAAGTGAGGAGAATGTGTTCCCCTGATGGTTTAATATACATGGGACATGTTACCAGGTGAACAGTATAAGTGAGGAGAGTGTGATCAAATGATTGTTTAATACTGACGGGACGTGTCACCAGGTGAACAGTATAAGTGAGGAGAGTGTGTTCCCCTGATGGTTTAATATATTCGGGACATGTTACCAGATGAACAGTATAAGTGAGGAGAGTGTGTTCCACTGATGGTTTAACAGGCAGGGGACATGTTATCAGGTGAACAGTAGAAGTGAGGAGAGTGTGTTCCCCTGATGGTTTAATATACACGGGACATGTTGCCAGGTGAACAGTATAAGTGAGGAGAGTGTGTTCCCCTGATGGTTTAATATACACGGGACTTATTAGCAGGTGAACAGAATAAGTAGGTGAGGGCTTTCCCCTGATGGTTTAATATACACGGGACATGTTACCAGGTGAACTGTATAAGTGAGGAGAGTGTGTTCCCCTGATGGTTTAATATACACGGGACTTATTAGCAGGTGAACAGAATAAGTGAGGTGAGGGCTTTCCCCTGATGGTTTAATATACACGGGACATGTTACCAGGTGAACAGTATAAGTGAGGAGAGTGTGTTCCCCTGATGGTTTGATATACACGGGACATGTTACCAGGTGAACAGTATAAGTGATGAGACTGTATTCCCCTGATGGTTCAATATACACGGGACATGTTAGCAGGTGAACAGTATAAGTGAGGAGAATGTGTTCCCCTCATGGTTTAATATACATGGGACATGTTACCAGGTGAACAGTATAAGTGAGGAGAGTGTGTTCCCCTGATGGTTGAATATACACGGACATGTTACCAGGTGAAAGTATAAGTGAGGAGAGTGTGTTCCCCAGATGGTTTAATATACACGGGACATGTTACCAGGTGAAAGTATAAGTGAGGAGAGTGTGTTCCCCAGATGGTTTAATATACACGGGACATGTTACCAGGTGAAAGTATAAGTGAGGAGAGTGTGTTCCCCAGATGGTTTAATATACACGGGACATGTTACCAGGTGAAAGTATAAGTGAGGAGAGTGTGTTCCCCAGATGGTTTAATATACACGGGACATGTTACCAGGTGAACAGTATAAGTGAGGAGAATGTGTTCCCCTGATTGTTAAATATACACGGGACATGTTACCAGGTGAAAGTATAAGTGAGGAGAGTGTGTTCCCCAGATGGTTTAATATACACGGGACATGTTACCAGGTGAAAGTATAAGTGAGGAGAGTGTGTTCCCCAGATGGTTTAATATACACGGGACATGTTACCAGGTGAACAGTATAAGTGAGGAGAGTGTGATCCAATGATTGTTTAATACTGACGGGACGTGTCACCAGGTGAACAGTATAAGTGAGGAGAGTGTGTTCCCCTGATGTTTCAATATACACGGGACATGTTAGCAGGTGAACAGTATAAGTGAGGAGAATGTGTTCCCCTGATGGTTTAATATACATGGGACATGTTAGCAGGTGAACAGTATAAGTGAGGAGAATGTGTTCCCCTGATGGTTGAATATACACGGGACATGTTAGCAGGTGAACAGTATAAGTGAGGAGAATGTGTTCCCCTGATGGTTTAATATACATGGGACATGTTACCAGGTGAACAGTATAAGTGAGGAGAGTGTGATCAAATGATTGTTTAATACTGACGGGACGTGTCACCAGGTGAACAGTATAAGTGAGGAGAGTGTGTTCCCCTGATGGTTGAATATACACGGGACATGTTAGCAGGTGAACAGTATAAGTGAGGAGAATGTGTTCCCCTGATGGTTTAATATACACGGGACATGTTACCAGGTGAAAGTATAAGTGAGGAGAGTGTGTTCCCCAGATGGTTTAATATACACGGGACATGTTACCAGGTGAAAGTATAAGTGAGGAGAGTGTGTTCCCCAGATGGTTTAATATACACGGGACATGTTACCAGGTGAACAGTATAAGTGAGGAGAATGTGTTCCCCTGATTGTTAAATATACACGGGACATGTTACCAGGTGAAAGTATAAGTGAGGAGAGTGTGTTCCACAGATGGTTTAATATACACGGGACATGTTACCAGGTGAAAGTATAAGTGAGGAGAGTGTGTTCCCCAGATGGTTTAATATACACGGGACATGTTAACAGGTGAACAGTATAAGTGAGGAGAGTGTGATCCAATGATTGTTTAATACTGACGGGACGTGTCACCAGGTGAACAGTATAAGTGAGGAGAGTGTGTTCCCCTGATGTTTCAATATACACGGGACATGTTAGCAGGTGAACAGTATAAGTGAGGAGAATGTGTTCCCCTGATGGTTTAATATACATGGGACATGTTAGCAGGTGAACAGTATAAGTGAGGAGAATGTGTTCCCCTGATGGTTGAATATACACGGGACATGTTAGCAGGTGAACAGTATAAGTGAGGAGAATGTGTTCCCCTGATGGTTTAATATACATGGGACATGTTACCAGGTGAACAGTATAAGTGAGGAGAGTGTGATCAAATGATTGTTTAATACTGACGGGACGTGTCACCAGGTGAACAGTATAAGTGAGGAGAGTGTGTTCCCCTGATGGTTTAATATACACGGGACATGTTACCAGATGAACAGTATAGGTGAGGAGAGTGTGTTCCCCTGATGGTTTAACAGGCAGGGGACATGTTACCAGGTGAACAGTAGAAGTGAGGAGAGTGTGTTCCCCTGATGGTTTAATATACACGGGACTTATTAGCAGGTGAACAGAATAAGTAGGTGAGGGCTTTCCCCTGATGGTTTAATATACACGGGACATGTTACCAGGTGAACTGTATAAGTGAGGAGAGTGTGTTCCCCTGATGGTTTAATATACACGGGACTTATTAGCAGGTGAACAGAATAAGTGAGGTGAGGGCTTTCCCCTGATGGTTTAATATACACGGGACATGTTACCAGGTGAACAGTATAAGTGAGGAGAGTGTGTTCCCCTGATGGTTTGATATACACGGGACATGTTACCAGGTGAACAGTATAAGTGATGAGACTGTATTCCCCTGATGGTTCAATATACACGGGACATGTTAGCAGGTGAACAGTATAAGTGAGGAGAATGTGTTCCCCTCATGGTTTAATATACATGGGACATGTTACCAGGTGAACAGTATAAGTGAGGAGAGTGTGTTCCCCTGATGGTTGAATATACACGGACATGTTACCAGGTGAAAGTATAAGTGAGGAGAGTGTGTTCCCCAGATGGTTTAATATACACGGGACATGTTACCAGGTGAAAGTATAAGTGAGGAGAGTGTGTTCCCCAGATGGTTTAATATACACGGGACATGTTACCAGGTGAAAGTATAAGTGAGGAGAGTGTGTTCCCCAGATGGTTTAATATACACGGGACATGTTACCAGGTGAAAGTATAAGTGAGGAGAGTGTGTTCCCCAGATGGTTTAATATACACGGGACATGTTACCAGGTGAAAGTATAAGTGAGGAGAGTGTGTTCCCCAGATGGTTTAATATACACGGGACATTTTACCAGGTGAACAGTATAAGTGAGGAGAGTGTGATCCAATGATTGTTTAATACTGACGGGACGTGTCACCAGGTGAACAGTATAAGTGAGGAGAGTGTGTTCCCCTGATGTTTCAATATACACGGGACATGTTAGCAGGTGAACAGTATAAGTGAGGAGAATGTGTTCCCCTGATGGTTTAATATACATGGGACATGTTAGCAGGTGAACAGTATAAGTGAGGAGAATGTGTTCCCCTGATGGTTGAATATACACGGGACATGTTAGCAGGTGAACAGTATAAGTGAGGAGAATGTGTTCCCCTGATGGTTTAATATACATGGGACATGTTACCAGGTGAACAGTATAAGTGAGGAGAGTGTGATCAAATGATTGTTTAATACTGACGGGACGTGTCACCAGGTGAACAGTATAAGTGAGGAGAGTGTGTTCCCCTGATGGTTGAATATACACGGGACATGTTAGCAGGTGAACAGTATAAGTGAGGAGAATGTGTTCCCCTGATGGTTTAATATACATGGGACATGTTACCAGGTGAACAGTATAAGTGAGGAGAATGTGTTCCCCTGATGGTTTAATATACACGGGACATGTTACCAGGTGAAAGTATAAGTGAGGAGAGTGTGTTCCCCAGATGGTTTAATATACACGGGACATGTTACCAGGTGAAAGTATAAGTGAGGAGAGTGTGTTCCCCAGATGGTTTAATATACACGGGACATGTTACCAGGTGAACAGTATAAGTGAGGAGAATGTGTTCCCCTGATTGTTAAATATACACGGGACATGTTACCAGGTGAAAGTATAAGTGAGGAGAGTGTGTTCCACAGATGGTTTAATATACACGGGACATGTTACCAGGTGAAAGTATAAGTGAGGAGAGTGTGTTCCCCAGATGGTTTAATATACACGGGACATGTTAACAGGTGAACAGTATAAGTGAGGAGAGTGTGATCCAATGATTGTTTAATACTGACGGGACGTGTCACCAGGTGAACAGTATAAGTGAGGAGAGTGTGTTCCCCTGATGTTTCAATATACACGGGACATGTTAGCAGGTGAACAGTATAAGTGAGGAGAATGTGTTCCCCTGATGGTTTAATATACATGGGACATGTTAGCAGGTGAACAGTATAAGTGAGGAGAATGTGTTCCCCTGATGGTTGAATATACACGGGACATGTTAGCAGGTGAACAGTATAAGTGAGGAGAATGTGTTCCCATGATGGTTTAATATACATGGAACATGTTACCAGGTGAACAGTATAAGTGTGGAGAGTGTGATCAAATGATTGTTTAATACTGACGGGACGTGTCACCAGGTGAACAGTATAAGTGAGGAGAGTGTGTTCCCCTGATGGTTTAATATACACGGGACATGTTACCAGATGAACAGTATAGGTGAGGAGAGTGTGTTCCCCTGATGGTTTAACAGGCAGGGGACATGTTACCAGGTGAACAGTAGAAGTGAGGAGAGTGTGTTCCCCTGATGGTTTAATATACACGGGACATGTTGCCAGGTGAACAGTATAAGTGAGGAGAGTGTGTTCCCCTGATGGTTTAATATACACGGGACTTATTAGCAGGTGAACAGAATAAGTAGGTGAGGGCTTTCCCCTGATGGTTTAATATACACGGGACATGTTACCAGGTGAACAGTATAAGTGAGGAGAGTGTGTTCCCCTGATGGTTTGATATACACGGGACATGTTACCAGGTGAACAGTATAAGTGATGAGACTGTATTCCCCTGATGGTTCAATATACACGGGACATGTTAGCAGGTGAACAGTATAAGTGAGGAGAATGTGTTCCCCTCATGGTTTAATATACATGGGACATGTTACCAGGTGAACAGTATAAGTGAGGAGAGTGTGTTCCCCTGATGGTTGAATATACACGGACATGTTACCAGGTGAAAGTATAAGTGAGGAGAGTGTGTTCCCCAGATGGTTTAATATACACGGGACATGTTACCAGGTGAAAGTATAAGTGAGGAGAGTGTGTTCCCCAGATGGTTTAATATACACGGGACATGTTACCAGGTGAAAGTATAAGTGAGGAGAGTGTGTTCCCCAGATGGTTTAATATACACGGGACATGTTACCAGGTGAAAGTATAAGTGAGGAGAGTGTGTTCCCCAGATGGTTTAATATACACGGGACATGTTACCAGGTGAACAGTATAAGTGAGGAGAATGTGTTCCCCTGATTGTTAAATATACACGGGACATGTTACCAGGTGAAAGTATAAGTGAGGAGAGTGTGTTCCCCAGATGGTTTAATATACACGGGACATGTTACCAGGTGAAAGTATAAGTGAGGAGAGTGTGTTCCCCAGATGGATTAATATACACGGGACATGTTACCAGGTGAACAGTATAAGTGAGGAGAGTGTGATCCAATGATTGTTTAATACTGACGGGACGTGTCACCAGGTGAACAGTATAAGTGAGGAGAGTGTGTTCCCCTGATGTTTCAATATACACGGGACATGTTAGCAGGTGAACAGTATAAGTGAGGAGAATGTGTTCCCCTGATGGTTTAATATACATGGGACATGTTAGCAGGTGAACAGTATAAGTGAGGAGAATGTGTTCCCCTGATGGTTGAATATACACGGGACATGTTAGCAGGTGAACAGTATAAGTGAGGAGAATGTGTTCCCCTGATGGTTTAATATACATGGGACATGTTACCAGGTGAACAGTATAAGTGAGGAGAGTGTGATCAAATGATTGTTTAATACTGACGGGACGTGTCACCAGGTGAACAGTATAAGTGAGGAGAGTGTGTTCCCCTGATGGTTGAATATACACGGGACATGTTAGCAGGTGAACAGTATAAGTGAGGAGAATGTGTTCCCCTGATGGTTTAATATACATGGGACATGTTACCAGGTGAACAGTATAAGTGAGGAGAATGTGTTCCCCAGATGGTTTAATATACACGGGACATGTTACCAGGTGAAAGTATAAGTGAGGAGAGTGTGTTCCCCAGATGGTTTAATATACACGGGACATGTTACCAGGTGAACAGTATAAGTGAGGAGAATGTGTTCCCCTGATTGTTAAATATACACGGGACATGTTACCAGGTGAAAGTATAAGTGAGGAGAGTGTGTTCCACAGATGGTTTAATATACACGGGACATGTTACCAGGTGAAAGTATAAGTGAGGAGAGTGTGTTCCCCAGATGGTTTAATATACACGGGACATGTTACCAGGTGAACAGTATAAGTGAGGAGAGTGTGTTCCCCTGATGTTTCAATATACACGGGACATGTTAGCAGGTGAACAGTATAAGTGAGGAGAATGTGTTCCCCTGATGGTTTAATATACATGGGACATGTTAGCAGGTGAACAGTATAAGTGAGGAGAATGTGTTCCCCTGATGGTTGAATATACACGGGACATGTTAGCAGGTGAACAGTATAAGTGAGGAGAATGTGTTCCCCTGATGGTTTAATATACATGGGACATGTTACCAGGTGAACAGTATAAGTGAGGAGAGTGTGATCAAATGATTGTTTAATACTGACGGGACGTGTCACCAGGTGAACAGTATAAGTGAGGAGAGTGTGTTCCCCTGATGGTTTAATATACACGGGACATGTTACCAGATGAACTGTATAGGTGAGGAGAGTGTGTTCCCCTGATGGTTTAACAGGCAGGGGACATGTTACCAGGTGAACAGTAGAAGTGAGGAGAGTGTGTTCCCCTGATGGTTTAATATACACGGGACATGTTGCCAGGTGAAGAGTATAAGTGAAGAGAGTGTGTTCCCCTGATGGTTTAATACACACGGGACAGGTTACCAGGTAAACAGTGTAAGTGAGGAGAGTGAGTTCCCCTGATGGTTTAATACAAACAGGACATGTTACCAGGTGAACAGTGTAAGTGAGGAGAGTGAGTTCCCCTGATGGTTTAATACAAACAGGACATGTCAACAGGTGAACAGTATAAGTGAGGAGAGTGTGTTCCCCTGATGGTTTAATATACACGGGACATGTTACCAGGTGAACAGTATAAGTGAGGAGAGTGTGTTCCCCTGATGGTATAATATACACGGGACATGTTACCAGGTGAAAAGTATAAGTGAGGAGAGGGCTTACCCATGATGGTTTAATATACACGGGACATGTTACCAGGAGAACAGTATAAGTGAGGAGAGTGTGTTCCCCTGATGGTTTAATATACATGGGACATGTTACCAGGTGAACAGTATAAGTGAGGAGAGTGTGATCCAATGATTGTTTAATACTGACGGGACGTGTCACCAGGTGAACAGTATAAGTGAGGAGAGTGTGTTCCCCTGATGGTTTAATATACACGGGACATGTTACCAGATGAACAGTATAAGTGAGGAGAGTGTGTTCCCCTGATGGTTTAACAGGCAGGGGACATGTTACCAGGTGAACAGTAGAAGTGAGGAGAGTGTGTTCCCCTGATGGTTTAATATACACGGGACATGTTGCCAGGTGAAGAGTATAAGTGAAGAGAGTGTGTTCCCCTGATGGTTTAATACACACGGGACAGGTTACCAGGTAAACAGTGTAAGTGAGGAGAGCGAGTTCCCCTGATGGTTTAATACAAACAGGACATGTTACCAGGTGAACAGTGTAAGTGAGGAGAGCGAGTTCCCCTGATGGTTTAATACAAACAGGACATGTTACCAGGTGAACAGTGTAAGTGAGGAGAGTGAGTTCCCCTGATGGTTTAATACAAAAAGGACATGTCAACAGGTGAACAGTATAAGTGAGGAGAGTGTGTTCCCCTGATGGTTTAATATACACGGGACATGTTACCAGGTGAACAGTAGAAGTGAGGAGAGTGTGTTCCCCTGATGGTATAATATACACGGGACATGTTACCAGGTGAAAAGTATAAGTGAGGAGAGTGTGTTCCCCTGATGGTTAAATATACATGGGACATGTTACCAGGTGAACAGTATAAGTGAGGAGAGTGTGTTCCCCTGATGGTTTAATATACATGGGACATGTTACCAGGTGAACAGTATAAGTGAGGAGAGTGTGTTCCCCTGATGGTTTAATATACATGGGACATGTTACCAGGAGAACAGTATAAGTGAGGAGAGTGTGTTCCCCTGATGGTTTAATATACATGGGACATGTTACCAGGTGAACAGTATAAGTAAGGAGAGTGTGTTCCCCTGATGGTTTAATATACACGGGACATGTTACCAGGAGAACAGTATAAGTGAGGAGAGTGTGTTCCCCTGATGGTTTAATATACATGGGACATGTTACCAGGTGAACAGTATAAGTGAGGAGAGTGTGTTCCCCTGATGGTTTAATATACACGGGACATGTTACCAGATGAACAGTATAAGTGAGGAGATTGTGTTCCCCTGATGGTTTAACAGGCAGGGGACATGTTACCAGGTGAACAGTAGAAGTGAGGAGAGTGTGTTCCCCTGATGGTTTAATATACACGGGACATGTTGCCAGGTGAAGAGTAGAAGTGAAGAGAGTGTGTTCCCCCAATGGTTTAATACACACGGGACAGGTTACCAGGTAAACAGTGTAAGTGAGGAGAGCGAGTTCCCCTGATGGTTTAATACAAAAAGGACATGTCCACAGGTGAACAGTATAAGTGAGGAGAGAGTGTTCCCCTGATGGTTTAATATACACGGGACATGTTACCAGGTGAACAGTATAAGTGAGGAGAGTGTGTTCCCCTGATGGTATAATATACACGGGACATGTTACCAGGTGAAAAGTATAAGTGAGGAGAGGGCTTACCCATGATGGTTTAATATACACGGTACATGTTACCAGGTGAACAGTATAGGTGAGGAGAGTGAGTTCCCCTGATGGTTTAATATACACGGGACATGTTACCAGGTGAACAGTATAGGTGAAGAGAGTGAGTTCCCCTGATGGTTTAATATACACGGGACATGTTACCAGGTGAACAGTATAGGTGAGGAGAGTGTGTTCCCCTGATGGTTTAATACACACGGGACATGTTACCAGGTGAACAGTATAAGTGAGGAGAGTGTGTTCCCCTGATGGTATAATATACACGGGACATGTTACCAGGTGAACAGTATAAGTGAGGAGAGGGCTTACCCATGATGGTTTAATATACACGGGACATGTTACCAGGTGAACAGTATAGGTGAGGAGAGTGAGTTCCCCTGATGGTTTAATATACACGGGACATGTTACCAGGTGAACAGTATAAGTCAGGAGAGTGTGTCCCGCTGATTGTTTAACACTCACGGGACATGTTACCAGGTGAACAGTATATGTGAAGAGAGTGTGTTCCCCTGATGGTTTAATATACATGGGACATGTTACCAGGTGAACAGTATAAGTGAAGAGAGCCTGTTCCCCTGATTGCTTAATATACTTGAGACATGTTACCAGGTGAACTGTATAAGTGAGGAGAGTGTGTTCCCCTGATGGTTTAATATACACGGGACATGTTAGCAGGTGAACAGTATCAGTGAGGAGAATGTGTTCCCCTGATGGTTTAATATGCACGGGACATGTTACCAGGTGAACAGTATAAGTGAGGAGAGTGTGTTCCCCTGATGGTTTAATATACACGGGACTTATTCCCAGGTGAACAGAATAAGTGAGGAGAGTGTGTTCCCCTGATGGTTTAATATACACGGGACATGTTACCAGGTGAACAGTATAAGTGATGAGACTGTATTCCCCTGATGGTTCAATATACACGGGACATGTTAGCAGGTGAACAGTATAAGTGAGGAGAGTGTGTTCCCCTGATGGTTTAATATACACGGGACTTATTACCACGTGAACAGAATAAGTGAGGTGAGGGCTTTCCCCTGATGGTTTAATATACACGGGACATGTTACCAGGTGAACAGTATAAGTGAGGAGAGTGTGTTCCCCTGATGGTTTAATATACACGGGACATGTTACCAGGTGAACAGTATAAGTGATGAGACTGTATTCCCCTGATGGTTCAATATACACGGGTCATGTTACCAGGTCAACAGTATAAGTGAGGAGAGTTTGATCCAATGATTGTTTAATACTGACGGGACGTGTCACCAGGTGAACAGTATAAGTGAGGAGAATGTGTTCCCCTGATGGTTCAATATACACGGGACATGTTAGCAGGTGAACAGTATAAGTGAGGAGAATGTGTTCCCCTGATGGTTTAATATACATGGGACATGTTACCAGGTGAACAGTATAAGTGAGGAGAGTGTGTTCCCCTGATGGTTTAATATACATGGGACATGTTACCAGGTGAACAGTATAAGTGAGGAGAGTGTGATCCAATGATTGTTTAATATACACGGGACATGTTACCAGATGAACAGTAGAAGTGAGGAGAGTGTGTTCACAAAATGGTTTAATATACATGGGACATGTTACCAGGTGAACAGTATAAGTGAGGAGAGTGTGATCCAATGATTGTTTAATATACACGGGACATGTTACCAGGTTAACAGTAGAAGTGAGGAGAGTGTGTTCCCCTGATGGTTTAATATACACGTGACATGTTGCCAAGTGAAGAGTATAAGTGAAGAGAGTGTGTTCCTCTGATGGTTTAATACACACGGGACAGGTTACCAGGTAAACAGTGTAAGTGAGGAGAGTGAGTTCCCCTGATGGTTTAATACAAACAGGACATGTCAACAGGTGAACAGTATAAGTGAGGAGAATGTGTTCCCCTGATGGTTTAATCTTCATGGGACATGTTACCAGGTGAACAGTATAAGTGAGGAGAGTGTGATCCAATGATTGTTTAATATACACGGGACATGTTACCAGGTGAACAGTAGAAGTGAGGAGAGTGTGTTCCCCTGATGGTTTAATATACACGTGACATGTTGCCAAGTGAAGAGTATAAGTGAAGAGAGTGTGTTCCCCTGATGGTTTAATACACACGGGACAGGTTACCAGGTAAACAGTGTAAGTGAGGAGAGTGAGTTCCCCTGATGGTTTAATACAAACAGGACATGTTACCAGGTGAACAGTGTAAGTGAGGAGAGTGAGTTCCCCTGATGGTTTAATACAAACAGGACATGTCAACAGGTGAACAGTATAAGTGAGGAGAATGTGTTCCCCTGATGGTTTAATATGCACGGGACATGTTACCAGGTGAACAGTATAAGTGAGGAGAGTGTGTTCCCCTGATGGTTTAATATACACGGGACTTATTACCTGGTGAACAGAATAAGTGAGGTGAGGGCTTTCCCCTGATGGTTTAATATACACGGGACATGTTACCAGGTGAACAGTATAAGTGAGGAGAGTGTGTTCCCCTGATGGTTCAATATACACGGGACATGTTAGCAGGTGAACAGTATAAGTGAGGAGAGTGTGTTCCCCTGATGGTTTAATATACACGGGACTTATTACCAGGTGAACAGAATAAGTGAGGTGAGGGCTTTCCCCTGATGGTTTAATATACACGGGACATGTTACCAGGTGAACAGTATAGGTGAGGAGAGTGTGTTCCCCTGATGGTTTAATATACACGGGACATGTTACCAGGTGAACAGTATAAGTGATGAGACTGTATTCCCCGGATGGTTTAATATACACGGGACATGTTACCAGGTCAACAGTATAGGTGAGGAGAGTGTGTTCCCCTGATGGTTTAATACACACGGGACATGTTACCAGGTGAACAGTATAAGTGAGGAGAGTGTGTTCCCCTGATGGTTTAATATACACGGGACATGTTACCAGGTGAACAGTATAAGTGAGGAGAGGGCTTACCCATGATGGTTTAATATACACGGGACATGTTACCAGGTGAACAGTATAGGTGAGGAGAGTGAGTTCCCCTGATGGTTTAATATACACGGGACATGTTACCAGGTGAACAGTATAAGTCAGGAGAGTGTGTCCCGCTGATTGTTTAATATACATGGGACATGTTAGCAGGTGAACAGTATAAGTGAGGAGAATGTGTTCCCCTGATGGTTGAATATACACGGGACATGTTAGCAGGTGAACAGTATAAGTGAGGAGAATGTGTTCCCCTGATGGTTGAATATACACGGGACATGTTAGCAGGTGAACAGTATAAGTGAAGAGAGTGTGTTCCCCTGATGGTTTAATATACATGGGACATGTTACCAGGTGCACAGTATAAGTGAAGTGAGCCTGTTCCCCTGATTGCTTAATATACGTGAGACATGTTACCAGGTGAACTGTATAAGTGAGGAGAGTGTGTTCCCCAGATGGTTTAATATACACGGGACATGTTAGCAGGTGAACAGTATCAGTGAGGAGAATGTGTTCCCCTGATGGTTTAATATGCACGGGACATGTTACCAGGTGAACAGTATAAGTGAGGAGAGTGTGTTCCCCTGATGGTTTAATATACACGGGACTTATTACCAGGTGAACAGAATAAGTGAGGTGAGGGCTTTCCCATGATGGTTTAATATACACGGGACATGTTACCAGGTGAACAGTATAAGTGAGGAGAGTGTGTTCCCCTGATGGTTTAATATACACGGGACATGTTACCAGGTGAACAGTATAAGTGATGAGACTGTATTCCCCTGATGGTTCAATATACACGGGACATGTTAGCAGGTGAACAGTATAAGTGAGGAGAGTGTGTTCCCCTGATGGTTTAATATACACGGGACTTATTACCAGGTGAACAGAATAAGTGAGGTGAGGGCTTTCCCCTGATGGTTTAATATACACGGGACATGTTACCAGGTGAACAGTATAAGTGAGGAGAGTGTGTTCCCCTGATGGTTTAATATACACGGGACATGTTACCAGGTCAACAGTATAAGTGAGGAGAGTGTGATCCAATGATTGTTTAATACTGACGGGACGTGTCACCAGGTGAACAGTATAAGTGAGGAGAGTGTGTTCCCCTGATGGTTCAAAATACACGGGACATGTTAGCAGGTGAACAGTATAAGTGAGGAGAATGTGTTCCCCTGATGGTTTAATATACATGGGACATGTTACCAGGTGAACAGTATAAGTGAGGAGAGTGTGATCCAATGATTGTTTAATATACACGGGACATGTTACCAGATGAACAGTAGAAGTGAGGAGAGTGTGTTCACAAAATGGTTTAATATACATGGGACATGTTACCAGGTGAACAGTATAAGTGAGGAGAGTGTGATCCAATGATTGTTTAATATACACGGGACATGTTACCAGGTGAACAGTAGAAGTGAGGAGAATGTGTTCCCCTGATGGTTGAATATACACGGGACATGTTAGCAGGTGAACAGTATAAGTGAGGAGAATGTGTTCCCCTGATGGTTTAATATACATGGGACATGTTACCAGGTGAACAGTATAAGTGAGGAGAGTGTGATCAAATGATAGTTTAATACTGACGGGACGTGTCACCAGGTGAACAGTATAAGTGAGGAGAGTGTGTTCCCCTGATGGTTTAATATACACGGGACATGTTACCAGATGAACAGTATAGGTGAGGAGAGTGTGTTCCCCTGATGGTTTAACAGGCAGGGGACATGTTACCAGGTGAACAGTAGAAGTGAGGAGAGTGTGTTCCCCTGATGGTTTAATATACACGGGACATGTTGCCAGGTGAAGAGTATAAGTGAAGAGAGTGTGTTCCCCTGATGGTTTAATACACACGGGACAGGTTACCAGGTAAACAGTGTAAGTGAGGAGAGTGAGTTCCCCTGATGGTTTAATACAAACAGGACATGTTACCAGGTGAACAGTGTAAGTGAGGAGAGTGAGTTCCCCTGATGGTTTAATACAAACAGGACATGTCAACAGGTGAACAGTATAAGTGAGGAGAGTGTGTTCCCCTGATGGTTTAATATACACGGGACATGTTACCAGGTGAACAGTATAAGTGAGGAGAGTGTGTTCCCCTGATGGTATAATATACACGGGACATGTTACCAGGTGAAAAGTATAAGTGAGGAGAGGGCTTACCCATGATGGTTTAATATACACGGGACATGTTACCAGGAGAACAGTATAAGTGAGGAGAGTGTGTTCCCCTGATGGTTTAATATACATGGGACATGTTACCAGGTGAACAGTATAAGTGAGGAGAGTGTGATCCAATGATTGTTTAATACTGACGGGACGTGTCACCAGGTGAACAGTATAAGTGAGGAGAGTGTGTTCCCCTGATGGTTTAATATACACGGGACATGTTACCAGATGAACAGTATAAGTGAGGAGAGTGTGTTCCCCTGATGGTTTAACAGGCAGGGGACATGTTACCAGGTGAACAGTAGAAGTGAGGAGAGTGTGTTCCCCTGATTGTTTAATATACACGGGACATGTTGCCAGGTAAACAGTGTAAGTGAGGAGAGTGAGTTCCCCTGATGGTTTAATACAAACAGGACATGTTACCAGGTGAACAGTGTAAGTGAGGAGAGTGAGTTCCCCTGATGGTTTAATACAAACAGGACATGTCAACAGGTGAACAGTATAAGTGAGGAGAGTGTGTTCCCCTGATGGTTTAATATACACGGGACATGTTACCAGGTGAACAGTATAAGTGAGGAGAGTGTGTTCCCCTGATGGTATAATATACACGGGACATGTTACCAGGTGAAAAGTATAAGTGAGGAGAGGGCTTACCCATGATGGTTTAATATACACGGGACATGTTACCAGGTGAACAGTATAGGTGAGGAGAGTGAGTTCCCCTGATGGTTTAATATACACGGGACATGTTACCAGGTGAACAGTATAGGTGAGGAGAGTGAGTTCCCCTGATGGTTTAATATACACGGGACATGTTACCAGGTGAACAGTATAGGTGAGGAGAGTGTGTTCCCCTGATGGTTTAATATACACGGGACATGTTACCAGGTGAACAGTATAAGTGAGGAGAGTGTGTTCCCCTGATGGTATAATATACACGGGACATGTTACCAGGTGAACAGTATAAGTGAGGAGAGGGCTTACCCATGCTGGTTTAATATACACGGGACATGTTACCAGGTGAACAGTATAAGTGAGGAGAGTGTGTTCCCCTGATGGTTTAATACACACGGGACATGTTACCAGGTGAACAGTATAAGTCAGGAGAGTGTGTTCCCCTGATGGTTTAATATACATGGGACATGTTACCAGGTGAACAGTATAAGTGAAGAGAGCCTGTTCCCCTGATTGCTTAATATACACGGGACATGTTACCAGGTGAACAGTATAAGTGAGGAGAGTGTGTTCCCCAGATGGTTTAATATACACGGGACATGTTAGCAGGTGAACAGTATCAGTGAGGAGAATGTGTTCCCCTGATGGTTTAATATTCACGGGACATGTTACCAGGTGAACAGTATAAGTGAGGAGACTGTGTTCCCCTGATTGTTAAATATAACGGGACATGTTACCAGGTGAACAGTATAAGTGAGGAGAGTGTGTTCCCCAGATGGTTTAATATACACGGGACATGTTAGCAGGTGAACAGTATCAGTGAGGAGAATGTGTTCCCCTGATGGTTTAATATACACGGGACATGTTACCAGGTGAACAGTATACGTGAGGAGAGTGTGTTCCCCAGATGGTTTAATATACACGAGACATGTTACCAGGTGAACAGTATACGTGAGGAGAGTGTGTTCCCCTTATGGTTTAATATACACGGGACTTATTACCAGGTGAACAGAATAAGTGAGGTGAGGGCTTTCCCCTGATGGTTTAATATACACGGGACATGTTACCAGGTGAACTGTATAGGTGAGGAGAATGAGTTCCCCTGATGGTTTAATATACACAGGACATGTTACCAGGTGAACAGTATAAGTGAGGAGAGGGCTTACCCATGATGGTTTAATATACACGGGACATGTTACCAGGTGAACAGTATAAGTGAGGAGAGGGCTTACCCATGATGGTTTAATATACACGGGACATGTTACCAGGTGAACAGTATAGGTGAGGAGAGTGAGTTCCCCTGATGGTTTAATACACACGGGACATGATACCAGGTGAACAGTATAAGTCAGGAGAGTGTGTCCCGCTGATTGTTTAACACTCACGGGACATGTTACCAGGTGAACAGTATATGTGAAGAGAGTGTGTTCCCCTGATGGTTTAATATACATGGGACATGTTACCAGGTGAACAGTATAAGTGAAGAGAGCCTGTTCCCCTGATTGCTTAATATACGTGGGACATGTTACAAGGTGACGAGTATAAGTGAGGAGAGTTTGTTCCCCTCATTGTTTAATATACACCGGACATGTTACCAGGTGAACAGTATAAGTGAGGAGAGTGTGTTCCCCTCATTGTTTAATATACACAGGACATGTTAGCAGGTGAACTGTATCAGTGAGGAGAGTGTGTTCCCCAGATGGTTTAATATACACGAGACATGTTACCAGGTGAACAGTATAAGTGAGGAGAGTGTGTTCCCCAAATGGTTTAATATACACGGGACATGTTAGCAGGTGAAAAGTATCAGTGAGGAGAATGTGTTCCCCTGATGGTTTAATATACACGGGACATGTTACCAGGTGAACAGTATAAGTGAGGAGAGTGTGTTCCCCTGATTGTTAAATATACACGGGACATGTTACCAGGTGAACAGTATAAGTGAGGAGAGTGTGTTCCCCAGATGGTTTAATATACACAAGACATGTTACCAGGTAAACAGTATAAGTGAGGAGAGTGTGTTCCCCTGATGGTTTAATATACACGGGACTTATTACCAGGTGAACAGAATAAGTGAGGTGAGGGCTTTCCCCTGATGGTTTAATATACACGGGACATGTTACCAGGTGAACAGTATAAGTGAGGAGAGTGTGTTCCCCTGATGGTTTAATATACACGGGACATGTTACCAGGTGAACAGTATAAGTGATGAGACTGTATTCCCCTGATGGTTCAATATACACGGGACATGTTACCAGGTGAACAGTATAAGTGAGGAGAGTGAGTTCCCCTGATTGTTTAATATACCCGGGACATGTCATCAGGTGAGCAGGATAAGTGAGGAGAGTGTGTTCCCCTGATGGTTTAATATACACGGGACATGTTACCAGGTGAACAGTATCAGTGAGGAGAGTGTGTTCCCCTGATGGTATAATATACACGGGGCATGTTACCAGGTGAACAGTATAAGTGAGGAGAGGGCTTACCCATGATGGTTTAATATACACGGGACATGTTACCAGGTGAACAGTATAGGTGAGGAGATTGAGTTCCCCTGATGGTTTAATATACACGGGACATGTTACCAGGTGAACAGTATAGGTGAGGAGAGTGAGTTCCCCTGATGGTTTAACATACACGGGACATGTTACCAGGTGAACAGTATAAGTGAGGAGAGGGCTTACCCATGATGGTTTAATATACAAGGGACATGTTACCATGTGAACAGTATAGGTGAGGAGAGTGAGTTCCCCTGATGGTTTAATATACACGGGATATGTTACTAGGTGAACATTATAAGTGAGGATAGTGCTTTCCCCTGATGTTTTAATATACACAGGACATGTTACCAGGTGAACAGTATAAGTGAGGAAAATGTGTTCCCCTGATGTTTTAATATACACAGGACATGTTACCAGCTGAACAGTATAAGTCAGGAGAGTTTGTCCCGCTGATTGTTTAATATACATGGGACATGTTACCAGGTGAACAGTATAAGTGAGGAGAGTGTGTTCCCCTGAATGTTTAATACACCCGGGACATGTTACCAGATGAACAGTATAAGTGAGGAGAGTGTGTTCGCCTGATGGTTTAATATACACGGGACTTATTACCAGGTGAACAGAATAAGTGAGGAGAGGGCTTTCCCCTGATGGTATAATATACACGGGACATGTTACCAGTTGAACAGTATAAGTGAGGAGAGTGTATTCCCCTGATGGATCAATATACACGGGACATGTTACCAGGTGAACAGTATAAGTGAGGAGAGTGTGTTCCCCTGATGGTATAATATACACGGGACATGTTACCAGTTGAACAGTATAAGTGAGGAGAGTGTGTTCCCCTGATGGTATAATATATACGGGACATGTTACCAGGTGAACAGTAGAAGTGAGGAGAGTGTATTCCCCTGATGGTTCAATATACACGGGACATGTTACCAGGTGAACAGTAGAAGTGAGGAGAGTGTATTCCCCTGATGGTTCAATATACACGGGACATGTTACCAGGTGAACAGTGTAAGTGAGGAGAATGTGTTCCCCTGATGGTTTAATATACACAGGACATGTTAGCAGGTGAACAGTATAAGTGAGGAGACTGTTTTCCCCTGATGGTTTAATATACACAGGACATGTTACCAGGTGAACAGTATAAGTGAGGAGAATGTGTTCCGCTGATGGTTTAATATACACGGGACATGTTACCAGGTGAAACGTATAAGTCAGGAGAGTGTGTTCCCCTGATTGTTTAATACTCACGGGACATGTTACCAGCTGAGCAGTATAAGTGAGGAGAGTGTGTTCCCCTGATGGTTTAACACGCACGGGACATGTCACCAGGTGAAGAGTAGAAGTGAGGAGAGTGTGTTCCCCTGATGGTTTAATATACACGGGACATGTTACCAGGTGAACAGTATATGTGAAGAGAGTGTGTTCCCCTGATGGTTTAATATACATGGGGCATGTTACCAGGTGAACAGTATAAGTGAGGAGAGTGTGTTCCCCTCATTGTTTAATATACACGGGACATGTTAGCAGGTGAACTGTATCAGTGAGGAGAATGTGTTCCCCTGATGGTTTAATATACACGGGACATGTTACCAGGTGAACAGAATGAGTGAGGAGAGTGTGTTCCCCTGATTGTTAAAAATACACGGGACATGTTACCAGGTGAACAGTATATGTGAAGAGAGTGTGTTCCCCTGATGGTTTAATATACATGGGGCATGTTACCAGGTGAACAGTATAAGTGAGGAGAGTGTGTTCCCCTCATTGTTTAATATACACGGGACATGTTACCAGGTGAACAGTATAAGTGAGGAGAGTGTGCTCCCCAGATGGTTTAATATACACGGGACATGTTACCAGGTGAACAGTATAAGTGAGGAGAGTGTGTTCCCCTGTTGGTTTAATATACACGGGACTTATTACCAGGTGAACAGAATAAGTGAGGAGAGGGCTTTCCCCTGATGGTTTAATATACACGGTACATGTTACCAGGTGAACAGTATAAGTGAGGAGAGTGTGTTCACCTGATTGTTTACCATGCACGGGACATGTTACCAGGTCAACAGTATAAGGGAGGAGAGTGTGTTCCCCTGATGGTTTAATACACCCGGGACATGTTACCAGGTGAACAGTGTAAGTGAGGAGAGTGTGTTCCCCTGATGGTTTACCATGCACGGGACATGTTACCAGGTCAACAGTATAAGGGAGGAGAGTGTGTTCCCCTGATGGTTTAATACACCCGGGACATGTTACCAGGTGAACAGTGTAAGTGAGGAGAGTGTGATTCAATGATTGTTTAATACTGACGGGACGTGTCACCAGGTGAACAGTATAAGTGAGGAGAGTGTGTTCCCATGATGGTTTAATATACATGGGACATGTTACCAGGTGAACAGTATAAGTGAGGAGAGTGTGTTCCCCTGAATGTTTAATACACCCGGGACATGTTACCAGGTGAACAGTATAAGTGAGGAGAGTGTGTTCCCCTGATGGTTTAATACGCACGGGACATGTTACCAGGTGAACAGTATAAGTGAAGAGAGTGTGTTCCCCTGATTGTTTAATACACACGGGACATGTTGCCAGGTGAAGAGTATAAGTGAAGAGAGTGTGTTCCCCTGATGGTTTAATACGCACGGGACATGTTACCAGGTAAACAGTGTAAGTGAGGAGAGTGAGTTCCCCTGATGGTTTAATACAAACAGGACATGTTACCAGGTGAACAGTGTAAGTGAGGGGAGTGTGTTCCCCTGATGGTTTAATATACACAGGACATGATAACAGGTGAACAGTATAAGTGAGGAGAGTGTGTTCCCCTGATTGTTTAATATACCTGGGACATGTCATCAGGTGAACAGTATATAAGTGAGGAGAGTGTGTTCCACTGATGGTTTAATATACACGGGACATGTTCCCAGGTGAACAGAGTAAGTGAGGAGACTGTATTCCCCTCATGGTTCAATATACACGGGACATGTTACCAGGTGAAAAGTATAAGTGAGGAGAGTGTGTTCCCCTGATGGTTTTATAAACACAGGACATGTTACCAGGTGAACAGTAGAAGTGAGGAGAATGTGTTCCCCTGATGGTTTATTATACACGGGACATGTCACCAGGTGAACAGTGTAAGTGAGGAGAGTGAGTTCCCCTGATGGTTTAATACAAACAGGACATGTCCACAGGTGAACAGTATAAGTGAGGAGAGTGTGTTCCCTGATGGTTTAATATACACGGGACATGTTACCAGGTGAACAGTATAAGCGAGGAGAGTGAGTTCCCCTGATTGTTTAATATACCCGGGACATGTCATCAGGTGAACAGTATAAGTGAGGAGAGTGTGTTCCCCTGATGGTTTAATACACACGGGACATGTTACCAGGTGAACAGTATAAGTGAGGAGAGTGTGTTCCCCTGATTGTTTAATATACCCGGGACATGTCATCAGGTGAACAGTATAAGTGAGGAGAGTGTGTTCCCCTGATGGTATAATACACACGGGACATGTTACCAGGTGAACAGTATAAGTGAGGAGAGTGAGTTCCCCTGATGGTTTAATATACACGGGACATGTTACCCGGTGAACAGTATAAGTGATGAGAGTGTGATCCCCTGATGGTTTAATATACACGGGACATGTTACCAGGTGAACAGTATAAGTGAGGAGAGTGTGTTCCCCTGATGGTTTAATATACACGGGACATGTTACCCGGTGAACAGTATAAGTGATGAGAGTGTGATCCCCTGATGGTTTAATATACACGGGACATGTTACCAGGTGAACAGTATAAGTGAGGAGACTGTGTTCCCCTGATTGTTTAATACACACGGGACATGTTACCAGGTGAACAGTATAAGTGAGGAGAGTGTGTTCCCCTGATTGTTAAATATAACGGGACATGTTACCAGGTGAACAGTATAAGTGAGGAGAGTGTGTTCCCCAGATGGTTTAATATACACGGGACATGTTAGCAGGTGAACAGTATCAGTGAGGAGAATGTGTTCCCCTGATGGTTTAATATACACGGGACATGTTACCAGGTGAACAGTATAAGTGAGGAGAGTGTGTTCCCCAGATGGTTTAATATACACGAGACATGTTACCAGGTGAACAGTATACGTGAGGAGAGTGTGTTCCCCTTATGGTTTAATATACACGGGACTTATTACCAGGTGAACAGAATAAGTGAGGTGAGGGCTTTCCCCTGATGGTTTAATATACACGGGACATGTTACCAGGTGAACAGTATAGGTGAGGAGAATGAGTTCCCCTGATGGTTTAATATACACAGGACATGTTACCAGGTGAACAGTATAAGTGAGGAGAGGGCTTACCCATGATGGTTTAATATACACGGGACATGTTACCAGGTGAACAGTATAAGTGAGGAGAGGGCTTACCCATGATGGTTTAATATACACGGGACATGTTACCAGGTGAACAGTATAGGTGAGGAGAGTGAGTTCCCCTGATGGTTTAATATACATGGGACATGTTACCAGGTGAACAGTATAAGTGAAGAGAGCCTGTTCCCCTGATTGCTTAATATACGTGGGACATGTTACAAGGTGACGAGTATAAGTGAGGAGAGTTTGTTCCCCTCATTGTTTAATATACACCGGACATGTTACCAGGTGAACAGTATAAGTGAGGAAAATGTGTTCCCCTGATGTTTTAATATACACAGGACATGTTACCAGCTGAACAGTATAAGTCAGGAGAGTGTGTTCCCCTGAATGTTGAATACACCCGGGACATGTTACCAGATGAACAGTATAAGTGAGGAGAGTGTGTTCGCCTGATGGTTTAATATACACGGGACTTATTACCAGGTGAACAGAATAAGTGAGGAGAGGGCTTTCCCCTGATGGTATAATATACACGGGACATGTTACCAGTTGAACAGTATAAGTGAGGAGAGTGTATTCCCCTGATGGATCAATATACACGGGACATGTTACCAGGTGAACAGTATAAGTGAGGAGAGTGTGTTCCCCTGATGGTATAATATACACGGGACATGTTACCAGTTGAACAGTATAAGTGAGGAGAGTGTGTTCCCCTGATGGTATAATATATACGGGACATGTTACCAGGTGAACAGTAGAAGTGAGGAGAGTGTATTCCCCTGATGGTTCAATATACACGGGACATGTTACCAGGTGAACAGTAGAAGTGAGGAGAGTGTATTCCCCTGATGGTTCAATATACACGGGACATGTTACCAGGTGAACAGTGTAAGTGAGGAGAATGTGTTCCCCTGATGGTTTAATATACACAGGACATGTTAGCAGGTGAACAGTATAAGTGAGGAGACTGTTTTCCCCTGATGGTTTAATATACACAGGACATGTTACCAGGTGAACAGTATAAGTGAGGAGAATGTGTTCCGCTGATGGTTTAATATACACGGGACATGTTACCAGGTGAAAAGTATAAGTCAGGAGAGTGTGTTCCCCTGATTGTTTAATACTCACGGGACATGTTACCAGGTGAGCAGTATAAGTGAGGAGAGTGTGTTCCCCTGATGGTTTAACACGCACGGGACATGTCACCAGGTGAAGAGTAGAAGTGAGGAGAGTGTGTTCCCCTGATGGTTTAATATACACGGGACATGTTACCAGGTGAACAGTATATGTGAAGAGAGTTTGTTCCCCTGATGGTTTAATATACATGGGGCATGTTACCAGGTGAACAGTATAAGTGAGGAGAGTGTGTTCCCCTCATTGTTTAATATACACGGGACATGTTAGCAGGTGAACTGTATCAGTGAGGAGAATGTGTTCCCCTGATGGTTTAATATACACGGGACATGTTACCAGGTGAACAGAATGAGTGAGGAGAGTGTGTTCCCCTGATTGTTAAAAATACACGGGACATGTTACCAGGTGAACAGTATATGTGAAGAGAGTGTGTTCCCCTGATGGTTTAATATACATGGGGCATGTTACCAGGTGAACAGTATAAGTGAGGAGAGTGTGTTCCCCTCATTGTTTAATATACACGGGACATGTTACCAGGTGAACAGTATAAGTGAGGAGAGTGTGCTCCCCAGATGGTTTAATATACACGGGACATGTTACCAGGTGAAGAGTATAAGTGAGGAGAGTGTGTTCCCCTGTTGGTTTAATATACACGGGACTTATTACCAGGTGAACAGAATAAGTGAGGAGAGGGCTTTCCCCTGATGGTTTAATATACACGGTACATGTTACCAGGTGAACAGTATAAGTGAGGAGAGTGTGTTCACCTGATTGTTTACCATGCACGGGACATGTTACCAGGTCAACAGTATAAGGGAGGAGAGTGTGTTCCCCTGATGGTTTAATACACCCGGGACATGTTACCAGGTGAACAGTATAAGTGAGGAGAGTGTGTTCCCCTGATTGTTTACCATGCACGGGACATGTTACCAGGTCAACAGTATAAGGGAGGAGAGTGTGTTCCCCTGATGGTTTAATTAACCCGGGACATGTTACCAGGTGAACAGTGTAAGTGAGGAGAGTGTGATTCAATGATTGTTTAATACTGACGGGACGTGTCACCAGGTGAACAGTATAAGTGAGGAGAGTGTGTTCCCATGATGGTTTAATATACATGGGACATGTTACCAGGTGAACAGTATAGGTGAGGAGAGTGTGTTCCCCTGAATGTTTAATACACCCGGGACATGTTACCAGGTGAACAGTATAAGTGAGGAGAGTGTGTTCCCCTGATGGTTTAATACGCACGGGACATGTTACCAGGTGAACAGTATAAGTGAAGAGAGTGTGTTCCCCTGATTGTTTAATACACACGGGACATGTTGCCAGGTGAAGAGTATAAGTGAAGAGAGTGTGTTCCCCTGATGGTTTAATACGCACGGGACATGTTACCAGGTAAACAGTGTAAGTGAGGAGAGTGAGTTCCCCTGATGGTTTAATACAAACAGGACATGTTACCAGGTGAACAGTGTAAGTGAAGAGAGTGAGTTCCCCTGATGGTTTAAACAAATACGACATGTCAACAGGTGAACAGTATCAGTGAGGGGAGTGTGTTCCCCTGATGGTTTAATATACACAGGACATGATAACAGGTGAACAGTATAAGTGAGGAGAGTGTGTTCCCCTGATTGTTTAATATACCTGGGACATGTCATCAGGTGAACAGTATATAAGTGAGGAGAGTGTGTTCCACTGATGGTTTAATATACACGGGACATGTTCCCAGGTGAACAGAGTAAGTGAGGAGACTGTATTCCCCTCATGGTTCAATATACACGGGACATGTTACCAGGTGAAAAGTATAAGTGAGGAGAGTGTGTTCCCCTGATGGTTTTATAAACACAGGACATGTTACCAGGTGAACAGTATAAGTGAGGAGAATGTGTTCCCCTGATGGTTTATTATACACGGGACATGTCACCAGGTGAACAGTGTAAGTGAGGAGAGTGAGTTCCCCTGATGGTTTAATACAAACAGGACATGTCCACAGGTGAACAGTATAAGTGAGGAGAGTGTGTTCCCTGATGGTTTAATATACACGGGACATGTTACCAGGTGAACAGTATAAGCGAGGAGAGTGAGTTCCCCTGATTGTTTAATATACCCGGGACATGTCATCAGGTGAACAGTATAAGTGAGGAGAGTGTGTTCCCCTGATGGTTTAATATACACAGGACATGATACCAGGTGAACAGTATAAGTGAGGAGAGTGTGTTCCCCTGATTGTTTAATATACCCGGGACATGTCATCAGGTGAACAGTATAAGTGAGGAGAGTGTGTTCCCCTGATGGTATAATACACACGGGACATGTTACCAGGTGAACAGTATAAGTGAGGAGAGTGAGTTCCCCTGATGGTTTAATATACACGGGACATGTTACCCGGTGAACAGTATAAGTGATGAGAGTGTGTTCCCCTGATGGTATAATACACACGGGACATGTTACCAGGTGAACAGTATAAGTGAGGAGAGTGTGTTCCCCTGATGGTATAATATACACGGGACATGTTACCAGGTGAACAGTAGAAGTGAGAAGAGTGTGTTCCCCTGATTGTATAATACTCACGGGAGATGTTACCACGTGAACAGTATATGTGAAGAGAGTGTGTTCCCCTGATGGTTTAATATACACAGGACATGTTACCAGGTGACGAGTATAAGTGAGGAGAGTGTGTTCCCCTGATGGTTTAATATACACGGGACATGTAAACAGGTGAACAGTATAAGTGAGGAGAGTGTAGTCCCCTGATGGTTTAACAAGCACAGGACATGTGACCAGGTGAACAGTATCAGTGAGGATAGTGTGTTCCCCTGATGGTTTAATATACACAGGTCATGATACCAGGTGAACAGTATAAGTGAGGAGAGTGAGTTCCCCTGATGGTTTAATATCGACGGGACATGTTAACAGGTGAACAGTATAAGTGAGGACAGTGTGTTCCCCTGACGGTTTAATATACACGGGACATGTAACCAGGTGAACAGTATAAGTGAAGAGAGTGTGTTGCCCTGATTGTTTAATACACACGGGACATGTTGCCAGGTGAAGAGTATAAGTGAAGAGAGTATGTTCCCCTGATGGTTTAACATACATGGGGCATGTTACCAGGTGAACTGTGTAAGTGAGGAGAGTGTGTTCCCCTGATTGTTTAATACACACGGGACATGTTGCCAGGTGAAGAGTATAAGTGAAGAGAGTGAGTTCCCCTGATGGTTTAATGCAAACAGGACATGTCAACAGGTGAACAGTATAAGTGAGGAGAGTGTGTTCCCCTGATTGTTAAATACGGACGGGACATGTCACCAGGTGAACAGTATAAGTGAGGAGAGAGTCTTTCCCTAATGGTTTAACACACACGGGACATGTTACCAGTTGAACAGTATAAGTGAGGAGAGTGTGTTCCCCTGATGGTTTAATATACACGGGACATGTTAGCAGGTGAACAGTATCAGTGAGGAGAGGGCTTACCCATGATGGTTTAATATACACGGGACATGTTACCAGGTGAACAGTATAAGTGAGGAGAGTGTGTTCCCCTGATGGTTTAATATACACGGGACATGTTACCAGGTGAACAGTATAAGTGAGGAGACGGTATTCCCCTGATGGTTCAATATACACGGGACTTGTTACCAGGTGAACAGTATAAGTGAGGAGAGTGTGTTCCCCTCATGGTGTAATATACACGGGACATGTTACCAGGTGAACAGTATAAGTGAGGAGAGTGTATTCCCCTGATGGTTTAATACACAAGGGACATGTTACCAGGTCAACAGTATAGGTGAGGAGAGTGTGTTCCCCTGATGGTTTAACACACACGGGACATGTTACCAGGTGAACAGTATAAGTCAGGAGAGTGTGTTCCCCTGATGGTTTAATATACATTGAAAATGTTACCAGGTAAACAGTGTAAGTGAGGAGAGTAAGTTCCCCTGATGGTTTAATACAAACAGGACATGTCAACAGGTGAACAGTGTAAGTGAGGAGAGAGTGTTCCCCTGATGGTTTAACACACACGGGACATTTTACCAGGTGAACAGTATAAGTGAGGAGAGTGTGCCCCACTGATGGTTTAATATACACAGGACATGATACCAGGTGAACAGTATAAGTGAGGAGAGTGAGTTCCCCTGATTGAATAATATACCCGGGACATGTCATCAGGTGAACAGTTTAAGTGAGTGGAGTGTGTTCCCCTGATGGATTAATATACACGGGACATGTTACCAGGTGAACGGTATAAGTGAGGAGAGTGTGTTCCCCTCATGGTTCAAAATGTATGGGACATGTTATCAGGTGAACAGTATAAGTGAGGTGAATGTGTTCCCCTGATGGTTTAATATACACAGGACATGTTACCAGGTGAACAGTATAAGTGAGGAGAGTGTGTTCCAGTGACTCTTTAATACACACGGGACATGTTACCAGGTGAACAGTATATGAGAAGAGAGTGTGTTCCCCTGATGGTTTAATATACATGGGACATGTTACGAGGTGAACATTATAAGTGAAGAGAGCGTGTTCCCCTGATTGGTTAATATACGTGGGACATGTTACCAGGTGACGTGTATAAGTGAGGAGAGTGTGTTCCCCTCATTGTTTAATATACACGGGACATGTTAGCAGGTGAACAGTATAAGTGAGGAGAGTGAGTTCCCCTGATTGTTTAATACAAACTGGACATGTTACCAGGTGACGTGTATAAGTGAGGAGAGTGTGTTCCCCTCATTGTTTAATATACACGGGACATGTTAGCAGGTGAACAGTATAAGTGAGGAGAATGTGTTCCCCTGATGATTTAATATACACGGGACATGTAAACAGGTGAACAGGACAAGTGAGGAAAGTGTGTTCCCCTGATGGGTTAATATACACAGGACATGTCAACAGGTGAACAGTATATGTCAGGTGAGTGTGTTCCCCTGATTGTTTAATACACACGGGACATGTGACCAGATGAACAGAAAAGGGAGGAGAGTGTCTTCCCCTAATGGTTTAATACTGACGGGACATGTTACCAGATGAACAGTATAAGTGAGGAGAGTGTGTTCCCCTGATTGTTTAATACACACGGGACATGTCACCAGGTGAACAGTGTAAGTGAGGAGAGTGAGTTCCCCTGATGGTTTAATACAAACAGGACATGTTACCAGGTGAACAGTGTAAGTGAGGAGAGTGAGTTCCCCTGATGGTTTAATACAAACAGGACATGTTACCAGGTGAACAGTATAAGTGAGGAGAGAGTGTTCCCCTAATGGTTTGACACACACGGGACATGTTACCAGGTGAACAGTATAAGTGAGGAGAGTGAGTTCCCCTGATTGTTTAATATACCCGGGACATGTCATCAGGTGAACAGTATAAGTGAGGAGAGTCCTTTCCCCTGATGGTTTAATATATACGGGACATGTTTCCAGGGGAACAGTTTAAGTGAGGAGAGTGTGTTCCCCTGATGGTATAATATACACGGGACATGTTACCAGGTGAACAGTATAAGTGAGGAGAGGGCTTACCCATGATGGTTTAATATACACGGGACATGTTACCAGGTGAACAGTATAAGTGAGGAGTGTGTGTTCCCCTGATGGTTTAATATACACGGGGCATGTTCCCAGGTGAACAGTATAAGTGAGGAGACTGTATTCCCCTGATGGTTCAATATACACGGGACATGTTAGCAGGTGAACAGTGTAAGTGAGGAGAATGTGTTCCCCTGATGGTTTAATATACACTGGACATGTTACCAGGTGAACAGTATAAGTGAGGAGAGTGTGTTCCCCTGATGGTTTAATATACGCGGGATATGTTACAACGTGAACAGTATAAGTGAGGAGAGTGTGTTCCCCTGATTGTTTAATACACACGGGAGATGTTACCAGGTGAGCAGTGTAAGTGAGGAGAGTGTGTTCCCCTGATGGTTTAATATACACGGGACGTGTCAGCAGGTGAAGAGTAGAAGTGAGGAGAGTGTGTTCCCCTGATTGTTTAATACACACGGGACACGTTACCAGGTGAACAGTAGATGTGAAGAGAGTGTGTTCCCCTGATGGTTTAATATACATGGGACATGTTACCAGGTGAACAGTATAAGTGAAGAGAGCGTGTTCCCCTGAATGTTTAATATACGTGGGACTTGTTACCAGGTGACGAGTATAGGTGAGGAGAGTGTGTTCCCCTCATTGTTTAATGTACACGGGACATGTTAGCAGGTGAACAGTATCAGTGAGGAGAAGGTGTTCCCCTGATGGTTTCATGTACACGGGAAATGTAAAAAGGTGAACAGTGTAAGTGAGGAGAGTGTGTTCCCCTGATGGTTTAATATACACGGGACATGTTGCCAGGTGAACAGTATAAGTGAGGAGAGTGTTTTCCCCTGATTGTTTAATATACACGGGACTTATTTCCAGGTGAACAGTATAAGTGAGGAGAGTGTATTCCCCTGATGGTTTAATATACACGGGACATGTCACCAGGTCAACAGTATAAGTGAGGAGAGTGTGTTCCCCTGATGGTTTAATAAGCACGGGACATGTCACCAGGTGAACAGTTTAAGTGAGGAGAGGGCTTTCCCCTGATGGTTTAATATACACGGGACATGTTACCAGGTGAACAGTATAAGTGAGGAGAGTGTGTTCCCCTGATGGTTTAATAAGCACGGGACATGTCACCAGGTGAACAGTATAAGTGAGGAGAATGTGTTCCCCTGATTGTTTAATACACACGGGAGATGTTACCAGGTGAGCAGTTTAAGTGAGGAGAGTGTGTTCCCCTGATTGTTTAATACACACGGGACACGTTTCCAGGTGAACAGTATATGTGAAGAGAGTGTGTTCCCCTGATGGTTTAATATACATGGGACATGTTACCAGGTGAACAGTATAGGTGAGGAGAGTGTGTTCCCCTCATTGTTTAATATACACGGGACATGTTAGCAGGTGAACAGTATCAGTGAGGAGAATGTGTTCCCCTGATGGATTTATGTACACGGGACATGTAAACAGGTGAACAGTATAAGTGAGGAGACTGTGTTCCCCTGGTGGTTTAATATACACGGGACATGTTACCAGGTGAACAGTATAAGTGAGGAGAGTGTGTTCCCCTGGTGGTTTAATATACACGGGACATGTTGCCAGGTGAACAGTATAAGTGAGGGGAGTGTGTTCCCCTGATTGTTTAATATACACGGGACTTATTACCAGGTGAACAGTATAAGTGAGGAGAGGGCTTTCCCCTGATGGTTTAATATACACGGGACATGTTACCAGGTGAACAGTATAAGTGAGGAGTGTGTGTTCCCCTGATGGTTTAATATACACGGGACATGTTGCCAGGTGAACAGTATAAGTGAGGGGAGTGTGTTCCCCTGATGGTTTAATATACACGGGACATGTTACCAGGTGAACAGTATAAGTGAGGAGAGTGTGTTCCCCTGATGGTTTAATATACACGGGACATGTTGCCAGGTGAACAGTATAAGTGAGGAGAGTGTGTTCCCCTGATGGTTTAATATACACGGGACATGTTACCAGGTGAACAGTATAAGTGAGGAGAGTGTGTTCCTCTGATGGTTTAATGTACACGGGACATGTTACCTGGTGAACAGTATAAGTGAGGAGAGTGTGTTCCCCTGATGGTTTAATATACACGGGACATGTTACCAGGTGAACAGTATAAGTGAGGAGAGTGTGTTCCCCTGATCGTTTAATATACACGGGACATGTTACCAGGTGAACAGTATAAGTGAGGAGAGTGTGTTCCCCTGATGGTTTAATATACACGGGACATGTTGCCAGGTGAACAGTATAAGTGAGGAGAGTGTGTTCCCCTGATGGTTTAATATACACGGGACATGTTACCAGGTGAACAGTATAAGTGAGGGGAGTGTGATCCCCTGATTGTTTAATATACACGGGACTTATTACCAGGTGAACAGTATAAGTGAGGAGAGGGCTTTCCCCTGATGGTTTAATATACACGGGACATGTCACCAGGTGAACAGTATAAGTGAGGAGAGTGTGTTCCCCTGATGGTTTAATACACACGGGACATGTTACCAGGTGAACAGTATAAGTGAGGAGAGTGTGTTCCCCTGATGGTTTAATATACACGGGACATGTTACCAGGTGAACAGTATAAGTGAGGAGAGTGTGTTCCCCTGATGGTTTAATATACACGGGACATGTTACCAGGTGAACAGTATAAGTGAGGAGAGTGTGTTCCCCTGATGGTTTAATATACACGGGACATGTTACCAGGTGAACAGTATAAGTGAGGGGAGTGTGATCCCCTGATTGTTTAATATACACGGGACTTATTACCAGGTGAACAGTATAAGTGAGGAGAGTGTGTTCCCCTGATGGTTTAATACACACGGGACATGTTACCAGGTGAACAGTATAAGTGAGGAGAGTGTGTTCCCCTGATGGTTTAATATACACGGGACATGTTACCAGGTGAACAGTATAAGTGAGGAGAGTGTGTTCCCCTGATGGTTTAATATACACGGGACATGTTACCAGGTGAACAGTATAAGTGAGGGGAGTGTGTTCCCCTGATTGTTTAATATACACGGGACTGATTACCAGGTGAACAGTATAAGTGAGGAGAGTGTGTTCCCCTGATGGTTTAATATGCACGGGACATGTTACCAGGTCAACAGTATAAGTGAGGAGAGTGTGTTCCCCTGATGGTTTAATATACACGGGTCATGTTACCAGGTGAACAGTATAAGTGAGGAGCATCCGCAGTATTTTGCTTTTATTTTAGTGTTTAATTCACTGCCACTTCTCTTCCAGGAATGCCTACCTTGAAGAAGTTCTGCTCTTCTCTCCGACGGGATTTTCGTTTGTCTCTTTTACCTTGTTCACCTTCATTGCTTTCTATTTCCCTCCTGGTGTTTGATAAGGTATCTACCAAAACTCGTTTTCACAGCCACATCTCCTTCCTCAGTGACTGTCTCCGGCTCCGACTGATTCCACGTGGATTCCAACTGCAGTTTCACCCATCATGCTTTGAAACCACCCAGGATCACAGGTATCTCCGAGAAATACAACGTTCCTCGGACTGCTACTCTCGCCGCATCCTGAGATCCACACTCAGTGCTATGCGCCACCATATGCACACACTGGACCTCTCTCTCCAGCAGCACCGTCTCACCTTATCTCAAATCTGTTCTACTCCACAGTTTCATCTCATCTTACGTCTCATCCGACGCATTAACAAAAAACTTTTTTTCTTCCTTTCAGGTGTTAAGGAACGCAAGCTCCAGCAGCTGATGGGGACGAATGCCCCTCCAGATCCTCCTTCCGCTTCACTTCCCTCTGACCCCACCCCTTCTGATCTGACCCCTTGCCGTGTATTCACTATACCCTCTGACCTCCCCCTCTCTGATGCTGAGCGTTCTGTACTCAGCAAAGGTCTCAGTTTCATCCCCTTACGTCCCCACCTCAATGAATTTCGCGCTCGGCATGACGTTGAGCTCTTCTTCCGTCGCCTCCGGGCTCACTTCTTCGACCAGGAGTCCTCCCCCCGACCAGCAGACCCATTCACCCGCCTCCAGCATTCTCCCTCTACCTGGACCCCTCACCCTGGCCTCTTACCCGCTCTTGATCTCTTCATTGAAAACTGTCGGCGAGACATTGGTCATCTCAATTTCTCTGCCCACCTCACTCACTCTAACCTGTCCCCCTCTGAACTTGAGGCACTCCGTTCTCTCAGGTCTAACCCCGACATGGTCATCAAACCTGCAGACAAGGGTGGTGCTGTTGTTGTATGGCGTACCGACCTCTACCTTGCAGAAGCTCAACGCCAACTCACAGACACCTCTTCCTACCTCCCTCTGGACCATGACCCCACCACCGAACATCAAGCCACCGTCCAAAGGACTGTCACTGACCTCATCTCCTCTGGAGATCTTCCCTCTACAGCTTCCAACCTCATAGTCCCGCAACCCCGGACAGCCCGCTTCTACCTCCTTCCCAAAATCCACAAACGGGACTGTCCCGGCAGACCCATTGTGTCAGCCTGCTCCTGCCCAACTGAACTCATTTCTTCCTATCTAGACTCTATCTTTTCTCCGCTGGTCCAGTCTCTTCCCACCTACATCCGTGACTCTTCTGACGCCCTACGTCATTTTGACAATTTCCAGTTTCCTGGTCCCAGCCGCCTCCTCTTCACTATGGACGTCCAATCGCTCTACACCTCCATCCCCCACCAGGATGGTTTGAGAGCTCTCCGCTTCTTCCTGGAACAGAGGCCCAACCAGTCCCCATCCACCAACACCCTCCTCCGCCTGGCTGAACTTGTTCTCACATTGAACAACTTCTCCTTCAACTCCATGCATTTCCTTCAAGTAAAAGGTGTCGCTATGGGTACCCGCATGGGTCCTAGTTATGCCTGTCTTTTTGTGGGATATGTCGAGCATTCTTTGTTCCAGTCCTACTCAGGCCCCCTCCCCCAACTCTTTTTCCGGTACATTGATGACTGTATCGGTGCCGTTTCCTGCTCCCGCCCCGAACTAGAAAACTTTATCAACTTTGCTTCCAATTTCCACCCTTCTCTCACCTTTACATGGTCCATCTCTGACACTTCCCTTCCCTTCCTCGACTTCTCTGTCTCCATCTCTGGGGATAGGTTGTCTACCAATATCCATTATAAGCCCACTGACTCCCACAGCTACCTCGACTACACTTCTTCACACCCTACCTCCTGTAAGGACTCCATTCCATTCTCCCAGTTTCTCCGTCTCCGACGCATCTGCTCTGATGATGCTACCTTCCATGACGGTGCTTCTGATATGACCTCCTTTTTCCTCAACCGAGGATTTCCCCCCACTGTGGTTGACAGGGCCCTCAACCGTGTCCGACCCATTCCCCGAACCTCTACCCTCACCCCTTCCCCTCCCTCCCAGAACCGTGACAGGGTTCCCCTTGTCCTCACTTTTCATCCCACCTGCCTCCATATCCAAAGGATCATCCTCCGCCATTTTCGCCACCTCCAGCGTGATGCCACTACCAGTCGCATCTTCCCCTCCCTTCCCCTGTCAGCATTCCGAAGGGATCGTTCCCTCCGCGACACCCTGGTCCACTCCTCCATTACCCCCACCACCTCGTCCCCGTCCCAGGGCACCTTCCCTTGCAATCACGGGAGGTGTAATACCTGCCCATTTACCTCCTCTCTCCTCACTATCCCAGGCCCCAAACACTCCTTTCAGGTGAAGCAGCGATTTACTTGTACTTCTTTCAATGTAGTATACTGTATTCGCTGCTCACAGTGTGGTCTCCTCTACATTGGGGAGACCAAGCGCAGACTGGGTGACCGCTTTGTGGAACATCTCCGCTCAGTCCGCAAGCAGGACCCTGAGCTTCCGGTTGCTTGCCATTTCAACACTCCCCCCTGCTCTCATGCTCACATCTCTGTCCTGGGATTGCTGCAGTGTTCCAGTGAACATCAACGCAAGCTCGAGGAACAGCATCTCATCTACCGATTAGGCACACTACAGCCTGCCGGACTGAACATTGAGTTCAATAATTTCAGAGCATGACAGCCCCCCACTTTACTTTCATTTTTAGTCAATTTTAGTTATTTTTTCTTCCTTTTGTTTGCATTCCTTTTTACATTTTTTACAATCTTTTTTTGCATTTATTTCATTTCATCTTAGTTTGTTCAGTTTGCTTACCCACTGTTTTTTTCAGGTTGTTTTTCTTCAGCTTTGCACTTGCTGCTGTTCAATATTCAGTATATTCACACCTAATCTGTACTAATGCTTTGTCTTTCAACACACCATTAACATATTGTTTGCCTTTGCTCCGTGACCTTTTGGTCAGCTATGTGGCCTGGTCCAATCTGCACCTTCTCCTTTGTTATCTCTTGCCCAACCCCCACCTCACTTGTTTATAATCTGTGACTTTTCTAATATTTGTCAGTTCCGAAGAAGGGTCACTGACCCGAAATGTTAACTCTGCTTCTCTTTCCACAGATGTTGCCAGACCTGCTGAGTGAATCCAATCAAGGATAGTAGTGGGAAGTTGTGTGTGGAATCGGAGGAGATAGGGGAAGCGTTAAATGAATATTTTTCGTCAGTATTTTCAGTAGAAAAAGAAAATGTTGCCGAGGAGATTACTGAGATACAGCCTACTAGGCTAGATGGGATTGAGATTCACAAGGAGGAGGTGTTAGCAATTTTGGAAAGAGTGAAAATAGATAAGTCCCCTGGGCCAGATGGGATTTATCCTAGGATTCTCTGGGAAGCCAGGGAGGAGATTGCAGAGCCTTTGTCCTTGATCTTTATGTCGTCATTGTCGACAGGAATAGTGCCGGAAGACTGGAGGATAGCAAATGTTGTCCCCTTGTTCAAGAAGGGGAGTAGAGACAGCCCTGGTAATTATAGACCTGTGAGCCTTACTTCGGTTGTGGGCAAAATGTTGGAAAAGGTTATAAGAGACAGGATTTATAATCATCTTGAAAAGAATAAGTTCATTAGCGATAGTCAGCACGGTTTTGTGAAAGGTAGGTCGTGCCTCACAAACCTTATTGAGTTTTTCGAGAAGGTGACCAAACAGGTGGATGAGGGTAAAGCCGTGGATGTGGTGTATATGGATTTCAGTAAGGCGTTTGATAAGGTTCCCCACGGTAGGCTATTGTAGAAAATACGGAAGTATGGGATTGAAGGTGATTTAGAGCTTTGGATCAGAAATTGGCTAACTGAAAGAAGACAGAGGGTGGTTGATGGCAAATGTTCATCCTGGAGTTTAGTTACTAGTGGTGTACCGCAAGGATCTGTTTTGGGGCCACTGCTGTTTGTCATTTTTATAAATGACCTGGATGAGGGTGTAGAAGGGTGGGTTAGTAAATTTGCGGATGACACGAAGGTCGGTGGAGTTGGGGATAGTGCCGAAGGATGTTGTAGGGTACAGAGGGACATAGATAGGCTGCAGAGCTGGGCTGAGAGATGGCAAATGGAGTTTAATGCGGAGAAGTGTGAGGTGATTCACTTTGGAAGGAGTAACAGGAATGCAGAGTACTGGGCTCATGGGAAGATTCTTGGTAGTGTAGATGAGCAGAGAGATCTTGGTGTCCAGGTACATAAATCCCTGAAAGTTGCTACCCAGGTTAATAGGGCTGTTAAGAAGGCATATGGTGTGTTAGCTTTTATTAGTCGGGGGATCGAGTTTCGGAGCCATGAGGTCATGATGCAGCTGTACAAAACTCTGGTGAGACCGCACCTGGGGTATTGCGTGCAGTTCTGGTCACCACATTATAGGAAGGATGTGAAAGCTTTGGAAAGGGTGCAAAGGAGATTTACTAGGACGTTGCCTGGTATGGAAGGAAGGTCTTATGAGGAAAGGCTGAGGGACTTGAGGTTGTTTTCGTTAGAGAGAAGGAGGAGGAGAGGTGAATTAATAGAGACATACAAGATAATCAGAGGGTTAGATAGGGTGGATAGTGAGAGTCTTTTTCCTCGGATGGTGATGGAAAACACGAGGGGACATAGCTTTAAGTTGAGGGGTGAAAGATATAGGACAGATGTGAGAGGTAGTTTCTTTACGCAGAGAGTAGTAGGGGCGTGGAACGCCCTGCCTGCAACAGTAGTAGACTCACCAACTTTAAGGGCATTTAAGTGGTCATTGGATAGACATATGGATGAAAATGGAATAGTGTTGGTCAGATGGTTTCACAGGTCGGCGCAACATCGAGGGCCGAAGGGCCTGTACTGCGCTGTAATGTTCTAAAAAAAAATGTTGAGAAACTATTAAATGTTGGTACTAAGAGGGATTTGGGTATCCTTGTACACAAATCACAGAAAGTTAACATGCAGGTGCAGCAAATGGAGTGTTGTCCTTTATTGCAAGGAGGTTAGAGTACAAGAGTGAGGAAGTCTTGCTGTAATGGTACAGGGTTTGGTGAGCCCACACCTGGAGTACTGTGTACAGTCCTGGTCTCGGTACTGAAGGAAGGATATACTTGTCTTAGAGGTGAGGAGGAGAGAGAGGGAGATACAGGGTAAGGGGGAGAAAGAGAGAGGGGGGTGGGCGAGGGGGAGAAAGAGAGAGAGGGGTGGGTGAGGGGGAGAAAGAGAGAGAGCGAGACCGGATGATGGAGAAGGCAAGAAATAAAAAGTCCCAAAGGTGCTGCACAGGGTCCATTAAAAGGCAAAATCTGAAACCAAACCCACATAAGTTGAGATTAAAAGCTCGGTCAAAGAGGTTAGTTTTAAGGAACATCTTTAAGCAAGTATTAGAGGTCGAGAGGCGGAGAGGTTTAGGGAAGGAATTCCCCAGTATTAACAGGCAGTGACATTAATTCCTGATTGTCGGTAGAGATTTGTTAGGAAAGGTTATTAATGTTTACAGAGCCGAGACAGCTCAATGTGGATAAGGAGCAAATCAGCCAAGACCTGAGTGAATGGCGGGACAGGTTTGAGGGGCCGAATGGCCTTCTCCGTCTTCCTAAGGGCTTTAATAATATCACTGCCAATGCATTTCTGTTTGAAAAAGGAAGTGATGTGAAACCTTTCTAAAATAATAGTTTGTCCCCAGCTGACGTATTGTGTCTAATTCTGGGACCACACTTTCGGAAGTACATGGATGATTTGGTGAATGAACAGAAGAGATTTACTAGAATGGTTCCTGATGAGATTATTACAGTTACACTGATAGACTGGAGAAGCTGGGCTTGTTCTCCTTAGAGCAGAGAAGATTAAAAGGAGATTTCCCTTTCATGAAACCATGTTGACTTTGTTTGATTGCACTATGTCATATTTCTCAAGCGTGTGCAGGTACAGAGGGACCTGGCGGATCATGACCAGCGATCTTTGAAGGCGATAGGATATATTAAGAGAGTAATTCATTAGACGTATGCGATCTTGGTCTCAGAGAGACAAAGAAAGAGAGGGAGGGAGCGATGTGCGGAAAGATGGAGGGAGAGACAGGCAGATTTTAGGAGAGATTTTACATCAAACCGTGCTAAAAATATATCAAAAAGATCAAAATCTGAAAAATATGGCCACACACAACAACTGAAGTCACACACCATCCTCACTTGGATCTATATTGCACTTCCTTCACTGTCACGGTGTCAAAATTTTTGAACACCCTTCCTAACAGCACTGTGGCTGTACCGACCCGCCATGGAGTGCAGTGGTACAAGAACATGGCTCACCACCACCCTCTCAAAGGGCGATTACGGATGGGTAATAGATGTTGGCCTTGCCAGTGACACACATGTCACTTGAATCAACTTTTAAAAAAAACACAAAAAATTGACACTGAGCCACTTCAGAACTGTCACAATGTTAAACACCGGGCTTGGGGGAAATCCTGAATTCACAGAATTTTAAACACAGGCCCTGGGGGAAATCCTGATCTGTCAGATTGATAAACACGGGGCCTGGGGGAAACACTGAATTGTAACAACTTTAAAGATAGGTCCTGGAGGAAATACTGAGCTGTGACAACTGTAAACACAGGCCCTGGGGGAAATACTGAGCTGCCACAACTTTAAACACAGGCCCTGGAGGAAATACTGAGCTGCCACAACTTTAAACACAGGCCCTGGGGGAAATACTGAGCTGCCACAACTTTAAACACAGGGCTGGAGGAAATACTAAACTGTCACAATTTTAAACTTAGGGCCTGGAGGAAATACTGATCTGTCACAGTTTTGAAGACAGGGCCTGGGGGAAATACAGAGCTGTCACAACTTAAAACACAGGGCCTGGGAGAAATACAGAACTGTAACAAATTTAAACAGACAGACTGGACGAAAAACTGAACTGTCACAACTTTAAACACAGGACCTGGGGGAAATACTGAACTGTCACAACTTTAAACACAGGTCCTGGGGGAATTACTGAGCTGTCACAGTTTTGAACACAGGTTCTGGGGCAAATACTGAACTGTCACAAATTTAAACACAAGGCCTGGAGGAAATACTGAACTGTCACAAATTTAAACACAGGGCCTGGAGAAAATACTGAACTGTCACAAATTTAAACACAGGGCCTGGAGGGAATACTGAACTGTCACAAATTTAAACACAGGGCCTGGAGGAAATACTGAACTTTCACAATTTTAAACACAGGGCCTGGAGGAAATACTGAACTTTCACAAATTTAAACACAGGGCCTGGAGGGAAATACTGAACTGTCACATCTGTAAACACAAGGCCTGGAGGAAATACTGAACTGTCACAAATTTACAGACAGGGCCTGGGGGAAATACTGAACTTTCACAATTTTAAACACAAGGCCTGGAGTAAATACTGAACTTTCACAATTTTAAACACAGGGCCTGGAGGAAATACTGAACTTTCACAATTTTAAACACAAGGCCTGGGGGAAATACTGAGCTGTCACAACTTTGAACACAGGGCCTGGAGGAAATACTGATCTGCCATAACTATAAACGCAGGCCTTGGGGGAAATACGGCACTGTCACAACATTACGACAGGTCCTGGAGGAAACACTGAACTGTCACAACTGTAAACACAGGTCCTGGTGGAAATACTGAACTGTCACAAATTTTAATGACAGGTCCGGGGGGAAACACTGAATTGTCACAAATTTAAAGACAGGGCCAGGGGGAAATACTGAACAGTCACAGCTTTAAACACAGGTCCTGGTGGAAATACTGAACTGTCACAAATTTTAATGACAGGTCCGGGGGGAAACACTGAATTGTCACAAATTTAAAGACAGGGCCAGGGGGAAATACTGAACAGTCACAGCTTTAAACACAGGGCCTGGAGGAAATACTGAACTGTCACAAATTTAAACACAGGGCCTGTGGGAAATACTGAACTGTCACAAATTTAAACATAAGGCCTGGAGGAAATACTGAACTGTCACAAATTTAAACACGTGGCCAGGGGAAAATACTGAACTGTCACAAATTTAAACACAAGGACTGGAGGAAATACTGAACTGCCACAACTGTAAATACAGGGCCTGGAAAAAATACTGAACTTACCCTACTGTAAACATTGGGACTGGACGAAAAACTGAACTGTCACAAATTTAAACATAAGGCATGGAGGAAATACTGAACTGTCACAACTGTAAACACAGGGCTGGAGGAAATACTAAACTGTCACAATTTTAAACACAGGGCCTTGGGGAAATACTGAACTGTCACAACTGTAAACATAGGGCCTGGAGGAAATACTGAAGTGTCACAACTGTAAATACAGGGCCTGGAAAAAATACTGAACTTTCCCTACTGTAAACATTGGGACTGGAGGAAATACTAAACTGTCACAATTTTAAACTTCGGGCCTGGAGGAAATACTGATCTGTCACAGTTTTGAAGACAGGGTCTGGGGGAAATACAGAGCTGTCACAACTTAAAACACAGGTCCTGGGGGAATTACTGAGCTGTCACAACTTTAAACACACAGCCTGGACGAAAAACTGAACTGTCACAACTTTAAAGACAGGTCCGGGGGGAAATACTGAGCTGTCACAGTTTTGAACACAGTTTCTGGGGGAAATACTGAGCTGTCACAACTTTAAAGACAGGTCCTGGCGGAAATAGTGAGCTGTCACAACTGTAAACACAGGGCCTGGAGGAAACACTGAAATGTCACAAATTTAAACACAGGGTCTGGAGGAAAGACTGAACTGTCACAAATTTAAACACAGGGCCTGGAGGAAATACTGAACTGCCACAAATTTAAACACAGGGTCTGGAGGAAAGACTGAACTGTCCCAAATTTAAACACAGGGCCTGGAGGGTATACTGAATTGTCACAAATTTAAAGACCGGGCCAGGGGGAAATACTGAACTGTCAAAGCTTTAAACACAAGGCCTGTGGGAAATACTGAACTGTCACAAATTTAAACACAGGGCCTGGAGGAAATACTGAACTGCCACAAATTTAAACACAGGGTCTGGAGGAAAGACTGAACTGTCCCAAATTTAAACACAGGGCCTGGAGGGTATACTGAATTGTCACAAATTTAAAGACCGGGCCAGGGGGAAATACTGAACTGTCAAAGCTTTAAACACAAGGCCTGTGGGAAATACTGAACTGTCACAAATTTAAACACAGGTCCTGGGGGAAATACTGAGCTGTCACAAATTTAAACACAGGTCCTGGGGGAAATACTGAGCTGTCACAGTTTTGAACACAGTTTCTGGGGGAAATACTGAACTGTCACAAATTTAAACATAAGGCATGGTGGAAACACTGAACTGTCACAAATTTAAACACAAGGCCTGGAGGAAAGACAGAACTGTCACAACCTTAACCACAGGGCCTGGAGAAAAGACTGAACTGTCACAAATTTAAACACAGGGCCTGGAGGAAATACGGAACTGTCACAAATTTAAACACAAGGCCTGGAGGAAATACTGAACTGTCACAAATTTAAACACAAGGCCTGGAGGAAATACTGAACTGTCACAAATTTAAACACAAGGCCTGGAGGAAATACTGAACTGTCACAAATTTAAACACAAGGCCCGGAGGAAATACTGAACTGTCACAAATTTAAACACAAGGCCTGGAGGAAATACTGAACTGTCACAAAGTTAAACACAAGGCCTGGAGGAAATACTGAACTGTCACAAATGTAAACAAAGGGCCTGGGGGAAATACTGAACTGTCACAAATTTAAACACAAGGCCTGGAGGAAATACTGAACTGTCACAAATGTAAACACAAGGCCTGGAGAAAATACTGAACTGTCACAACTTTAAACACAGGTCCTGGGGGAAATACTGAACTGTCACAAATTTAAACACAAGGCCTGGAGGAAATACTGAACTGTCACAAATTTAAACACAAGGCCTGGAGGAAATACTGAACTGTCACAAATTTAAACACAAGGCCTGGAGGAAATACTGAACTGTCACAAATTTAAACACAAGGCCTGGAGGAACTACTGAACTGTCACAAGTTTAAACACAAGGCCTGGAGGAAATGCAGAACTGTCACAAATTTAAACACAAGGCCTGGAGGAAATACTGAACTGTCACAAATTTAAACACAAGGCCTGGAGGAAATACTGAACTGTCACAAATTTAAACACAAGGCCTGGAGGAAATACTGAACTGTCACAACTTTAAACACAGGGCCTGGAGGAAATACTGAACTGTCACAAATTTAAACACAAGGCCTGGAGGAAATACTGAACTGTCACAAATTTAAACACAAGGCCTGGAGGAAAGACTGAACTGTCACAAATTTAAACACAGGGTCTGGAGGAAATACTGAACTGTCACAAATATAAACACAGGGCCTGGGGCAAAAATACTGAACTGTCACAAATTTAAACACAAGGCCTGGAGGAAATGCTGAACTGTCACAAATTTAAACACTGGCCTGGAGGTAATACTGAACTGTCACAAATTTAAACACAAGGCCTGGAGGTAATACTGAAATGTCACAAATTTAAACACAAGGCCTGGAGTAAATACTGAACTGTCTCAACTTTAAACACAAGGCCTGGAGGAAATACTGAAATGTCACAAATTTAAACACAAGGCCTGGAGGAAATACTGAACTGCCACAACTTTAAACACAAGGCCTGGAGGAAATACTGAAATGTCACAAATTTAAACACAGGGCCTGGAGGAAATACTGAAATGTCACAAATTTAAACACAAGGCCTGGAGGAAATACTGAAATGTCACAAATTTAAACACAGGGCCTGGAGGAAATACTGAAATGTCACAAATTTAAACACAAGGCCTGGAGGAAATACTGAACTGCCACAACTTTAAACACAGGGCCTGGAGGAAACACTGAAATCTCACAAATTTAAACACAAGGCCTGGAGGAAATACTGAACTGTCACAAATTTAAACACAGGGTCTGGAGGAAATACTGAAATGTCACAAATTTAAACACAAGGCCTGGAGGAAATACTGAACTGTCACAAATTTAAACACAAGGCCTGGAGGAAAGACTGAACTGTCACAAATTTAAACACTGGGCCTGGAGGAAATACTGAAATGTCACAAATTTAAACACAAGGCCTGGAGGAAATACTGAAATGTCACAAATTTAAACACAAGGCCTGGAGGAAATACTGAACTGTCACAAATTTAAACACAAGGCCTGGAGGAAAGACTGAACTGTCACAAATTTAAACACTGGGCCTGGGGAAAAAATACAGAACTGTCACAAATTTAAACACAAGGCCTGGAGGAAATACTGAACTGTCACAAATTTAAACACTAGGCTTGGAGGAAATACTGAACTGTCACAAATTTAAACACAAGGCCTGGAGGAAAGACTGAACTGTCACAAATTTAAACACAAGGCCTGGAGGAAATACTGAACTGTCACAAATTTAAACACAAGGCCTGGAGGAAATACTGAACTGTCACAACTTTAAACACAAGGCCTGGAGTAAATACTGAACTGTCACAAATTTAAACACAGGGCCTGGAGGAAATACTGAACTGTCACAAATTTAAACACAGGGCCTGGAGGAAATACTGAAATGTCACAAATTTAAACACAAGGCCTGGAGGAAATACTGAACTGTTGCAAATTTAAACACAAGGCCTGGTGGAAATACTGAACTGTCACAAATTTAAACACAAGGCCTGGAGGAAATACTGAACTGTCACAAATTTAAACACAGGGCCTGGAGGAAATACTGAGCTGTCACAAATTTAAACACAGGGCCTGGAGGAAATACTGAACTGTCACAAATTTAAACACAATGCCTGGAGGAAATACTGAACTGTCACAACTTCAAAGACAGGTCCTGGGGGTAATACTGAGCTGTCACAACTTCAAAGACAGGTCCTGGAGGAAATACTGAGCTGTCACAACTTCAAAGACAGGTCCTGGGGGTAATACTGAGCTGTCACAACTTCAAAGACAGGGCCTGGGGGAAATACCGAGCTGTCACTACTTTAAAGTCAGGGCCTGGGGCAAATTGCGAACTGTCACAACTTTAAACACAGGGTCTGGAGGAAAGACTGAACTGTCACAAATTTAAACACAAGGCCTGGAGGAAATACTGAACTGTCACAACTTTAAACACAAGGCCTGGAGGAAATACTGAACTGTCACAAATTTAAACACAAGGCCTGGAGGAAATACTGAACTGTCACAAATTTAAACACAGGGCCTGGAGGAAGTACTGAGCTGTCACAAATTTAAACACAATGCCTGGAGGAAATACTGAACTGTCACAAATTTAAACACAGGGCCTGGAGGAAATACTGAACTGTCACAAATTTAAACACAAGGCCTGGAGGAAATACTGAACTGTCACAAATTTAAACACAGGGTCTGGAGGAAATACTGAACTGTCACAAATTTAAACACAGGGCCTGGAGGAAATACTGAACTGTCACAAATTTAAACACAGGGCCTGGAGTAAATACTGAACTGTCACAACTTTAAACACAGGGCCTGGAGGAAATACTGAAATGTCACAAATTTAAACACAAGGCCTGGAGGAAATACTGAACTGTCACAAATGAAAACACAGGGCCTGGAAGAAATACTGAACTGTCACAAATTTAAACACAAGGCCTGGAGGAAATACTGAGCTGTCACAAATTTAAACACAGGGCCTGGAGGAAATACTGAACTGTCACAAATTTAAACACAGGGCCTGGAGGAAATACTGAGCTGTCACAAATTTAAACACAAGGCCTGGAGGAAATACTGAACTGTCACAAATTTAAGCACAAGGCCTGGAGGAAATACTGAACTGTCACAAATTTAAACACAAGGCCTGGAGGAAATACTGAACTGTCACAAATTTAAACACAGGGCCTGGAGGAAATACTGAACAGTCACAAATTTAAACACAGGGCCTGGAGTAAATACTGAACTGTCACAAATTTAAACACAAGGCCTGGAGGAAATACTGAACTGTCACAAATTTAAACACAAGGCCTGGAGGAAATACTGAACTGTCACAAATTTAAACAGAAGGCCTGGAGGAAATACTGAACTGTCACAAATTTAAACACAAGGCCTGGAGGAAATACTGAACTGTCACAAATTTAAACACAGGGCCTGGAGGAAATACTGAACTGTCACAAATTTAAACACAGGGCCTGGAGGAAATACTGAACTGTCACAAATTTAAACACAGGGCCTGGAGGAAATACTGAACTGTCACAAATTTAAATACAGGGTCTGGAGGAAATACTGAACTGTCACAAATTTAAACACAAGGCCTGGAGGAAATACTGAACTGTCACAAATTTAAACAGAAGGCCTGGAGGAAATACTGAACTGTCACAAATTTAAACACAGGGCCTGGAGGAAATACTGAGCTGTCACAAATTTAAACACAAGGCCTGGAGGAAATACTGAACTGTCACAACTTCAAAGACAGGTCCTGGGGGAAATACTGAACTGTCACAACTTTAAACATAGGGCCTGGAGGAAATACTGAACAGTCACAACTTTAAACACAGGGCCTGGATGAAGTACTGAACAGTCACAACTTTAAACACAGGGCCTGGAGGAAATACTGAACTGTCACAACTTTAAACATAGGGCCTGGAGGAAATACTGAACAGTCACAACTTTAAACACAAGGCCTGGAGGAAATACTGAACAGTCACAACTTTAAACACAGGGCCTGGAGGAAATACTGAACTGTCACATCTTTAAACACAAGGCCTGGAGGAAATACTGAACTGTCACAACTTTAAACACAGGGCCTGGAGGAAATACTGAACTGTCACAAATGAAAACACAGGTCCTGGGGGAAATACTGAACTGTCACCACTTTAAAGACAGGGCCTGGGGCAAATTGCGAACTGTCACAACTGCAAACACAGGGCCTGGAGGAAATATTGAGCTGTCACAACTGTAAAGACAGGTCCTGGGACAAATTCTGAACTGTCACAACTGTAAAGACAGGTCCTGGAGGAAATACTGAGCTGTCACAACTTTAAAGACAGGTCCTGGGGGTAATACTGAGCTGTCACTACTTTAAAGTCAGGGCCTGGGGCAAATTGCGAACTGTCACAACTTTAAACACAGGGTCTGGAGGAAAGACTGAACTGTCACAAATTTAAACACAAGGCCTGGAGGAAATACTGAACTGTCACAACTTTAAACACAAGGCCTGGAGGAAATACTGAACTGTCACAAATTTAAACACAAGGCCTGGAGGAAATACTGAACTGTCACAAATTTAAACACAGGGCCTGGAGGAAATACTGAGCTGTCACAAATTTAAACACAGGGCCTGGAGGAAATACTGAACTGTCACAAATTTAAACACAATGCCTGGAGGAAATACTGAACTGTCACAAATTTAAACACAGGGCCTGGAGGAAATACTGAACTGTCACAAATTTAAACACAGGGTCTGGAGGAAATACTGAACTGTCACAAATTTAAACACAAGGCCTGGAGGGAATACTGATCAGTCACAAATGTAAGCACAGGGCCTGGAGGAAATACTGAACTGTCACAAATTTAAACACAAGGCCTGGAGGAAATACTGAACTGTCACAAATTTAAACACAATGCCTGGAGGAAATACTGAACTGTCACAAATTTAAACACAGGGCCTGGAGGAAATACTGAACTGTCACAAATTTAAACACAGGGTCTGGAGGAAATACTGAACTGTCACAAATTTAAACACAAGGCCTGGAGGGAATACTGATCAGTCACAAATGTAAGCACAGGGCCTGGAGGAAATACTGAACTGTCACAAATTTAAACACAGGGGCTGGAGGAAATACTGAACTGTCACAAATTTAAACACAATGCCTGGAGGAAATACTGAACTGTCACAAATTTAAACACAGGGCCTGGAGGAAATACTGAACTGTCACAAATTTAAACACAGGGTCTGGAGGAAATACTGAACTGTCACAAATTTAAACACAGGGCCTGGAGGAAATACTGAACTGTCACAAATTTAAACACAGGGCCTGGAGTAAATACTGAACTGTCACAACTTTAAACACAGGGCCTGGAGGAAATACTGAAATGTCACAAATTTAAACACAAGGCCTGGAGGAAATACTGAACTGTCACAAATGAAAACACAGGGCCTGGAGGAAATACTGAACTGTCACAAATTTAAACACAGGGCCTGGAGGAAATACTGAGCTGTCACAAATTTAAACACAAGGTCTGGAGGAAATACTGAACTGTCACAAATTTAAACACAGGGCCTGGAGGAAATACTGAACTGTCACAAATTTAAACACAGGGCCTGGAGGAAATACTGAGCTGTCACAAATTTAAACACAAGGCCTGGAGGAAATACTGAACTGTCACAAATTTAAACACAAGGCCTGGAGGAAATACTGAACTGTCACAAATTTAAACACAAGGCCTGGAGGAAATACTGAACTGTCACAAATTTAAACACAAGGCCTGGAGGAAATACTGAACTGTCACAAATTTAAACACAAGGCCTGGAGGAAATACTGAACTGTCACAAATTTAAACACAAGGCCTGGAGGAAATACTGAACTGTCACAAATTTAAACACAAGGCCTGGAGGAAATACTGAACTGTCACAAATTTAAACACAAGGCCTGGAGGAAATACTGAACTGTCACAAATTTAAACACAAGGCCTGGAGGAAATACTGAACTGTCACAAATTTAAACACAGGGCCTGGAGGAAATACTGAGCTGTCACAAATTTAAACACAGGGCCTGGAGGAAATACTGAACTGTCACAAATTTAAACACAGGGCCTGGAGGAAATACTGAGCTGTCACAAATTTAAACACAGGGCCTGGAGGAAATACTGAACTGTCACAAATTTAAACACAGGGCCTGGAGGAAATACTGAACTGTCACAAATTTAAACACAGGGCCTGGAGGAAATACTGAACTGTCACAAATTTAAACACAGGGCCTGGAGGAAATACTGAACTGTCACAAATTTAAACACAGGGCCTGGAGGGAATACTGAACTGTCACAAATTTAAACACAGGGCCTGGAGGAAATACTGAACTGTCACAAATTTAAACACAAGGCCTGGAGGAAATACTGAACTGTCACAAATTTAAACACAAGGCCTGGAGGAAATACTGTACTGTCACAAATTTAAACACAGGGCCTGGAGGAAATACTGAACTGTCACAAATTTAAACACAGGGCCTGGAGGAAATACTGAACTGTCACAAATTTAAACACAGGGCCTGGAGGAAATACTGAACTGTCACAAATTTAAACACAGGGCCTGGAGGGAATACTGAACTGTCACAAATTTAAACACAGGGACTGGAGGAAATACTGAACTGTCACAAATTTAAACACAGGGACTGGAGGAAATACTGAACTGTCACAAATTTAAACACAAGGCCTGGAGGAAATACTGAACTGTCACAAATTTAAACACAAGGCCTGGAGGAAATACTGTACTGTCACAAATTTAAACACAGGGCCTGGAGGAAATACTGAACTGTCACAAATTTAAACACAGGGCCTGGAGGAAATACTGAACTGTCACAAATTTAAACACAAGGCCTGGAGGAAATACTGAACTGTCACAAATTTAAACACAAGGCCTGGAGGAAATACTGAACTGTCACAAATTTAAACACAGGGTCTGGAGGAAATACTGAACTCTCACAAATTTAAACACAGGGCCTGGAGGAAATACTGAACTGTCACAAATTTAAACACAGGGCCTGGAGGAAATACTGAACTGTCACAAATTTAAACACAAGGCCTGGAGGAAATACTGAACTGTCACAAATTTAAACACAGGGCCTGGAGGAAATACTGAACTGTCACAAATTTAAACACAAGGCCTGGAGGAAATACTGAACTGTCACAAATTTAAACACAGGGCCTGGAGGAAATACTGAATTGTCACAAATTTAAACACAGGGCCTGGAGGAAATACTGAACTGTGACAAATTTAAACACTGGGCCTGGAGGAAATACTGAACTGTCACAACTTCAAAGACAGGTCCTGGGGGAAGTACTGAACTGTCACAAATTTAAACACAAGGCCTGGAGGAAATACTGAACTGTCACAAATTTAAACACAAGGCCTGGAGGAAATACTGAACTGTCACAAATTTAAACACAAGGCCTGGAGGAAATACTGAGCTGTCACAAATTTAAACACAAGGCCTGGAGGAAATACTGAACTGTCACAAATTTAAACACAAGGCCTGGAGGAAATACTGAGCTGTCACAAATTTAAACACAAGGCCTGGAGGAAATACTGAACTGTCACAAATTTATACACAAGGCCTGGAGGAAATACTGAGCTGTCACAAATTTAAACACAAGGCCTGGAGGAAATACTGAACTGTCACAAATTTAAACACAAGGCCTGGAGGAAATACTGAACTGTCACAAATTTAAACACAAGGCCTGGAGGAAATACTGAGCTGTCACAAATTTAAACACAAGGCCTGGAGGAAATACTGAACTGTCACTAATTTAAACACAGGGCCTGGAGGAAATACTGAACTGTCACAAATTTAAACACAAGGCCTGGAGGAAATACTGAACTGTCACAACTTCAAAGACAGGTCCTGGGGGAAGTACTGAGCTGTCACAACTTTAAAGACAGGTCCAGGGGAAATACTGAACTGTCACAAATTTAAACACAGGGCCTGGAGGAAATACTGAACTGTCACAAATTTAAACACAAGGCCTGGAGGAATTACTGAACTGTCACAAATTTAAACACAAGGCCTGGAGGAAATACTGAACTGTCACAATTGTAAACACAGGGCCTGGAGGAAATACTGAACTGTCACAACTTTAAACATAGGGCCTGGAGGAAATACTGAACAGTCACAAATTTAAACACAAGGCCTGAAGGAATTACTGAACTGTCACAAATTTAAACACAGGGCCTGGAGGAAATACTGAACTGTCACATCTTTAAACACAGGGCCTGGAGGAAATACTGAACAGTCACAACTTTAAACACAGGGCCTGGATGAAATACTGAACTGTCACATCTTTAAACACAGGGCCTGGAGGAAATATTGAACAGTCACAACTTTAAACACAGGGCCTGGAGGAAATACTGAACTGTCACAAATTTAAACACAGGGCCTGGAGGAAATACTGAACTGTCACATCTTTAAACACAGGGCCTGGAGGAAATACTGAACTGTCACATCTTTAAACACAAGGCCTGGAGGAAATACTGAACTGTCACCACTTTAAAGACAGGGCCTGGAGGAAATACTGAACTGTCACAAATTTAAACACAGGGCCTGGAGGAAATACTGAACTGTCACAAATTTAAACACAAGGCCTGGAGGAAATATTGAACAGCCACAACTTTAAACACAGGGCCTGGAGGAAATACTGAACTGTCACAAATTTAAACACAGGGCCTGGAGGAAATACTGAACTGTCACCACTTTAAAGACAGGGCCTGGGGCAAATTGCGAACTGTCACAACTGCAAACACAGGGCCTGGAGGAAATATTGAGCTGTCACAACTGTAAAGACAGGTCCTGGAGGAAATACTGAGCTGTCCCAACTTTAAAGACAGGTCCTGGGGCAAATTCTGAACTGTCACAACTGTAAAGACAGGTCCTGGAGGAAATACTGAGCTGTCACAACTTTAAAGACAGGTCCTGGGGGAAATACTGAGCTGTCACAATTGTAAACACAGGGCCAGGAAAGACTGAACTGTCTCCAATTTAAAGACAGGCCCTGGGGGAAATATTGAGCTGTCACAACTTCAAAGACTGGTCCTGGGGAAAATACTGAACTGTCACTACTTTAAAGTCAGGGCCTGGGGCAAATTGCGAACTGTCACAACTTTAAACACAGGGTCTGGAGGAAAGACTGAACTGTCACAAATTTAAACACAAGGCCTGGAGGAAATACTGAACTGTCACAACTTTAAACACAAGGCCTGGAGGAAATACTGAACTGTCACAAATTTAAACACAGGGCCTGGAGGAAATACTGAACTGTCACAAATTTAAACACAAGGCCTGGAGGAAATACTGAACTGTCACAAATTTAAACACAAGGCCTGGAGGAAATACTGAACTGTCACAACTTTAAACACAAGGCCTGGAGGAAATACAGAACTGTCACAACTTTAAACACAGGGTCTGGAGGAAAGACTGAACTGTCACAAATTTAAACACAAGGCCTGGAGGTAATACTGAACTGTCACAACTTTAAACACAAGGCCTGGAGGGAATACTGAACTGTCACAAATTTAAACACAAGGCCTGGAGGAAATACTGAACTGTCACAAATTTAAACACAGGGCCTGGAGGAAATACTGAACTGTCACAAATTTAAATACAAGGCCTGGAGGAAATACTGAACTGTCACAAATTTAAACACAAGGCCTGGAGGAAATACTGAACTGTCACAACTTTAAACACAAGGCCTGGAGGAAATACAGAACTGTCACAACTTTAAACACAGGGTCTGGAGGAAAGACTGAACTGTCACAAATTTAAACACAAGGCCTGGAGGTAATACTGAACTGTCACAACTTTAAACACAAGGCCTGGAGGAAATACTGAACTGTCACAAATTTAAACACAAGGCCCGGAGGAAATACTGAACTGTCACAAATTTAAACACAAGGCCTGGAGGAAATACTGAACTGTCACAACTTTAAACACAAGGCCTGGAGGAAATACTGAACTGTCACAAATTTAAACACAAGGCCCGGAGGAAATACTGAACTGTCACAAATTTAAATACAAGGCCTGGAGGAAATACTGAACTGTCACAAATTTAAACACAAGGCCTGGAGGAAATACTGAACTGTCACAACTTTAAACACAAGGCCTGGAGGAAATACAGAACTGTCACAACTTTAAACACAGGGTCTGGAGGAAAGACTGAACTCTCACAAATTTAAACACAAGGCCTGGAGGAAATACTGAACTGTCACAACTTTAAACACAAGGCCTGGAGGAAATACTGAGCTGTCACAACTTTAAACACAAGGCCTGGAGGAAATACAGAACTGTCACAACTTTAAACACAGGGTCTGGTGGAAAGACTGAACTGTCACAAATTTAAACACAAGGCCTGGAGGGAATACTGAACTCTCACAAATTTAAACACAAGGCCTGGAGGTAATACTGAACTGTCACAAATTTAAACACAAGGCCAGGAAGGACGGAACTGTCACAACTTTAAACACAGGGTCTGGAGGAAAGACTGAACTGTCACAAATTTAAACACAAGGCCTGGAGGGAATACTGAACTGTCACAAATTTAAACACAGGGCCTGGAGGAAATACTGAACTGTCACAAATTTAAACACAAGGCCTGGAGGAAATACTGAACTGTCACAAATTTAAACACAAGGCCTGGAGGAAATACTGAACTGTCGCAAATTTAAACATAAGGCCTGGAGGAAATACTGAACTGTCACAAATTTAAACACAAGGCCTGGGGCAAATACTGAACTGTCACAAATTTAAACACAGGGCCTGGAGGAAATGCAGAACTGTCACAAATTTGAACACAAGGCCTGGAGGGAATACTGAAGTGTCACAAATTTAAACACAAGGCCTGGAGGGAATACTGAACTGTCACAAATTTAAACACAAGGCCTGGAGGGAATACTGAACTGTCACAAATTTAAACACAGGGCCTGGAGGAAATGCAGAACTGTCACAAATTTGAACACAAGGCCTGGAGGGAATACTGAACTGTCACAAATTTAAACACAAGGCCTGGAGGAAATGCAGAACTGTCACAACTTTAAACACAGGGCCTGGAGGTAATACTGAACTGTCACAAATTTAAACACAGGGCCTGGAGGAAATACTGAACAGTCACAACTTTAAAGACAGGGCCTGGGGCAAATTGCGAACTGTCACAACTGCAAACACAGGGCCTGGAGGAAATATTGAGCTGTCACAACTGTAAAGACAGGTCCTGGAGGAAATACTGAGCTGTCCCAACTTTAAAGACAGGTCCTGGGGCAAATTCTGAACTGTCACAACTGTAAAGACAGGTCCTGGAGGAAATACTGAGCTGTCACAACTTTAAAGACAGGTCCTGGGGGAAATACTGAGCTGTCACAATTGTAAACACAGGGCCAGGAAAGACTGAACTGTCTCCAATTTAAAGACAGGCCCTGGGGGAAATATTGAGCTGTCACAACTTCAAAGACTGGTCCTGGGGAAAATACTGAACTGTCACTACTTTAAAGTCAGGGCCTGGGGCAAATTGCGAACTGTCACAACTTTAAACACAGGGTCTGGAGGAAAGACTGAACTGTCACAAATTTAAACACAAGGCCTGGAGGAAATACTGAACTGTCACAACTTTAAACACAAGGCCTGGAGGAAATACTGAACTGTCACAAATTTAAACACAAGGCCTGGAGGAAATACTGAACTGTCACAAATTTAAACACAAGGCCTGGAGGAAATACTGAACTGTCACAACTTTAAACACAAGGCCTGGAGGAAATACTGAACTGTCACAAATTTAAACACAGGGCCTGGAGGAAATACTGAACAGTCACAACTTTAAAGACAGGGCCTGGGGCAAATTGCGAACTGTCACAACTGCAAACACAGGGCCTGGAGGAAATATTGAGCTGTCACAACTGTAAAGACAGGTCCTGGAGGAAATACTGAGCTGTCCCAACTTTAAAGACAGGTCCTGGGGCAAATTCTGAACTGTCACAACTGTAAAGACAGGTCCTGGAGGAAATACTGAGCTGTCACAACTTTAAAGACAGGTCCTGGGGGAAATACTGAGCTGTCACAATTGTAAACACAGGGCCAGGAAAGACTGAACTGTCTCCAATTTAAAGACAGGCCCTGGGGGAAATATTGAGCTGTCACAACTTCAAAGACTGGTCCTGGGGAAAATACTGAACTGTCACTACTTTAAAGTCAGGGCCTGGGGCAAATTGCGAACTGTCACAACTTTAAACACAGGGTCTGGAGGAAAGACTGAACTGTCACAAATTTAAACACAAGGCCTGGAGGAAATACTGAACTGTCACAACTTTAAACACAAGGCCTGGAGGAAATACTGAACTGTCACAAATTTAAACACAAGGCCTGGAGGAAATACTGAACTGTCACAAATTTAAACACAAGGCCTGGAGGAAATACTGAACTGTCACAACTTTAAACACAAGGCCTGGAGGAAATACTGAACTGTCACAAATTTAAACACAAGGCCTGGAGGAAATACTGAACTGTCACAAATTTAAACACAAGGCCTGGAGGAAATACTGAACTGTCACAAATTTAAACACAAGGCCTGGAGTAAATACAGAACTGTCACAACTTTAAACACAGGGTCTGGAGGAAAGACTGAACTGTCACAAATTTAAACACAAGGCCTGGAGGTAATACTGAACTGTCACAACTTTAAACACAAGGCCTGGAGGGAATACCGAACTGTCACAAATTTAAACACAAGGCCCGGAGGAAATACTGAACTGTCACAAATTTAAATACAAGGCCTGGAGGAAATACTGAACTGTCACAAATTTAAACACAAGGCCTGGAGGAAATACTGAACTGTCACAACTTTAAACACAAGGCCTGGAGGAAATACAGAACTGTCACAACTTTAAACACAGGGTCTGGAGGAAAGACTGAACTGTCACAAATTTAAACACAAGGCCTGGAGGTAATACTGAACTGTCACAACTTTAAACACAAGGCCTGGAGGAAATACTGAACTGTCACAAATTTAAACACAAGGCCCGGAGGAAATACTGAACTGTCACAAATTTAAACACAAGGCCTGGAGGAAATACTGAACTGTCACAACTTTAAACACAAGGCCTGGAGGAAATACTGAACTGTCACAAATTTAAACACAAGGCCCGGAGGAAATACTGAACTGTCACAAATTTAAATACAAGGCCTGGAGGAAATACTGAACTGTCACAAATTTAAACACAAGGCATGGAGGAAATACTGAACTGTCACAACTTTAAACACAAGGCCTGGAGGAAATACAGAACTGTCACAACTTTAAACACAGGGTCTGGAGGAAAGACTGAACTCTCACAAATTTAAACACAAGGCCTGGAGGAAATACTGAACTCTCACAAATTTAAACACAAGGCCTGGAGGTAATACTGAACTGTCACAAATTTAAACACAAGGCCAGGAAGGACGGAACTGTCACAACTTTAAACACAGGGTCTGGAGGAAAGACTGAACTGTCACAAATTTAAACACAAGGCCTGGAGGGAATACTGAACTGTCACAAATTTAAACACAGGGCCTGGAGGAAATACTGAACTGTCACAAATTTGAACACAAGGCCTGGAGGAAATACTGAACTGTCGCAAATTTAAACATAAGGCCTGGAGGAAATACTGAACTGTCACAAATTTAAACACAAGGCCTGGGGCAAATACTGAACTGTCACAAATTTAAACACAGGGCCTGGAGGAAATGCAGAACTGTCACAAATTTGAACACAAGGCCTGGAGGAAATGCAGAACTGTCACAACTTTAAACACAGGGCCTGGAGGTAATACTGAACTGTCACAAATTTAAACACAGGGCCTGGAGGAAATACTGAACAGTCACAACTTTAAACACAGGGCCTGGAGGAAAGACTGAACTGTCACAAATATAAATACAGGGCCAGGAAAGACTGAATTGTCACAACTTTAAACACAGGGTCTGGAGGAAATACAGAACATTCACAACTTTAAACACAAGGCATGGAGGAAATACTGAACTGACACAACTTAAAACACAGGGTCTGGAGGAAATACAGAACATTCACAACTTTAAACACAAGGCCTGGAGGAAATACTGAACTGTCACAACTTAAAACACAGGGTCTGGAGGAAATACAGAACATTCACAACTTTAAACACAAGGCCTCTAGGAAATACTGAACTGTCACAAATTTAAACACAAGGCCTGGAGGGAAATACTGAACTGTCACAAATTTAAACACAGGGCCTGGAGGAAATACTGAACTGTCACAAATTTAAACACAAGGCCTGGAGGAAATACTGAACTGTCACAAATTTAAACACAAGGCCTGGAGGAAATACTGAACTGTCACAAATTTAAACACAAGGCCTGGAGGAAATACTGAACTGTCACAAATTTAAACACAGGGCCTGGAGGAAATACTGAACTGTCACAAATTTAAACACAAGGCCTGGAGGAAATACTGAACTGTCACTAATTTAAACACAGGGCCTGGAGGAAATACTGAACTGTCACAAATTTAAACACAAGGCCTGGAGGAAATACTGAACTGTCACAAATTTAAACACAGGGCCTGGAGGAAATACTGAACTGTCACAAATTTAAACACAAGGCCTGGAGGGAAATACTGAACTGTCACACATTTAAACACAGGGCCTGGAGGAAATACTGAACTGTCACAAATTTAAACACAGGGCCTGGAGGAAATACTGAACTGTCACACATTTAAACACAGGGCCTGGAGGAAATACTGAACTGTCACAAATTTAAACACAAGGCCTGGAGGGAAATACTGAACTGTCACACATTTAAACACAGGGCCTGGAGGAAATACTGAACTGTCACAAATTTAAACACAAGGCCTGGAGGGAAATACTGAACTGTCACACATTTAAACACAGGGCCTGGAGGGAATACTGAACTGTCACAAATTTAAACACAAGGCCTGGAGGAAATACTGAACTGTCACAAATTTAAACACAAGGCCTGGAGGAAATACTGAGCTGTCACAAATTTAAACACAAGGCCTGGAGGAAATACTGAACTGTCACAAATTTAAACACAAGGCCTGGAGGAAATACTGAACTGTCACAAATTTAAACACAAGGCCTGGAGGAAATACTGAACTGTCACAAATTTAAACACAAGGCCTGGAGGAAATACTGAACTGTCACAAATTTAAACACAGGGCCTGGAGGAAATACTGAACTGTCACAAATTTAAACACAGGGCCTGGAGGAAATACTGAACGGTTACAAATTTAAACACAGGGCCTGGAGGAAATACTGAACTGTCACAAATTTAAACACAAGGCCTGGAGGGAAATACTGAACTGTCACAAATTTAAACACAAGGCCTGGAGGAAATACTGAACTGTCACAAATTTAAACACAAGGCCTGGAGGGAATACTGAACTGTCACAAATTTAAACACAAGGCCTGCAGGAAATACTGAACTGTCACAAATTTAAACACAAGGCCTGGAGGGAATACTGAACTGTCACAAATTTAAACACAAGGCCTGGAGGAAATACTGAACTGTCACAAATTTAAACACATGGCCTGGAGGAAATACTGAACTGTCACAAATTTAAACACAAGGCCTGGAGTAAATACTGAACTGTCACAAATTTAAACACAAGGCTGGGAGGAAATACTGTAATGTCACAAATTTAAACGCAGGGCCTGGAGGAAATACTGAACTGTCACAAATTTAAACACAAGGCCTGGAGGGAAATACTGAACTGTCACAAATTTAAACACAGGGTCTGGAGGAAATACTGAACTGTCACAACTTTAAACACAGGGCCTGGAGGAAATACTGAACTGTCACAAATTTAAACACAAGGCCTGGAGGAAATACTGAACTGTCACAAATTTAAACACAAGGCTGGGAGGAAATACTGTAATGTCACAAATTTAAACACAAGGCCTGGAGGAAATACTGAACTGTCACAAATTTAAACACAAGGCCGGGAGGAAATACTGTAATGTCACAAATTTAAACACAAGGCCGGGAGGAAATACTGAACTGTCACAAATTTAAACACAAGGCCGGGAGGAAATACTGTAATGTCACAAATTTAAACACAAGGCCGGGAGGAAATACTGAACTGTCACAAATTTAAACACAAGGCCTGGAGGAAATACTGAACTGTCACAAATTTAAACACGAGGCCTGGAGGAAATACTGAACTGTCACAAAGTTAAACACAAGGCCTGGAGGAAATACTGAACTGTCACAAATTTAAGCACAAGGCCTGGAGGAAATACTGAACTGTCACAAATTTAAACACAGGGCCTGGAGGAAATACTGAACTGTCACAAATTTAAACACAAGGCCTGGAAGAAATACTGAACTGTCACAAATTAAAACACAGGGTCTGGAGGAAATACTGAACTGTCACAAATTTAAACACAAGGCCTGGAGGAAATTCTGAACTGTCACAAATTTAAACACAAGGCCTGGAGGAAATACTGAACTGTCACAAATTTAAACACAGGGCCTGGAGGAAATACTGAACTGTCACAAATTTAAACACAAGGCCTGGAGGAAATACTGAACTGTCACAAATTTAAACACAGGGCCTGGAGGAAATACTGAACTGTCACAAATTTAAACACAAGGCCTGGAGGAAATACTGAACTGTCACAAATTTAAACACAAGGCCTGGAGGAAATACTGAACTGTCACAAATTTAAACACAAGGCCTGGAGGAAATACTGAACTGTCACAAATTTAAACACAAGGCCTGGAGGAAATACTGAACTGTCACAAATTTAAACACAAGGCCTGGAGGAAATACTGAACTGTCACAAATTTAACCACAAGGCCTGGAGGGAATACTGAACTGTCACAAATTTAAACACAAGGCCTGGAGGAAATACTGAACTGTCACAAATTTAACCACAAGGCCTGGAGGGAATACTGAACTGTCACAAATTTAAACACAAGGCCTGGAGGAAATACTGAACTGTCACAAATTTAAGCACAAGGCCTGGAGGAAATACTGAACAGTCACAAACTTAACCACAAGTCCTGGAGGGAATACTGAACTGTCACAAATTTAAACACAAGGCCTGGAGGAAATACTGAACTGTCACAAATTTAAACACAAGGCCTGGGGGAAATACTGAGCTGTCACAAATTTAAACACAAGGCCTTGAGGAAATACTGAAATGTCACAAATTTAAACACAGGGCCTGGAGTATATACTGAACTGTCACAAATGTAAATACAGGGACTGGAGGAAATACTGAACTGTCACAAATTTAATCACAAGGCCTGGAGGAAATACTGAACTGTCACAAATTTAAACACAAGGCCTGGAGGGAAATACTGAACTGTCACAAATTTAAACACAAGGCCTGGAGGGAAATACTGAACTGTCACAAATTTAGACACAAGGCCTGGAGGGAAATACTGAACTGTCACAAATTTAAACACAAGGCCTGGAGGGAAATACTGAACTGTCACAAATTTAAACACTGGGCCTGGAGGAAATACTGAACTGTCACAAATTTAAACACAGGGCCTGGAGGAAATACTGAACTGTCACAAATTTAAACACAGGGCCTGGAGGAAAGACTGAACTGTCACAAATTTAAACACAGGGCCTGGAGTATATACTGAACTGTCACAAATTTAAATACAGGGTCTGGAGGAAATACTGAACTGTCACAAATTTAAACACAGGGTCTGGAGGAAATACTGAACTGTCACAAATTTAAACACAAGGCCTGGAGGAAATACTGAACTGTCACAAATTTAAACACAGGGTCTGGAGGAAATACTGAACTGTCACAAATTTAAACACAGGGCCTGGAGGAAATACTGAACTGTCACAAATTTAAACACAGGGCCTGGAGGAAATACTGAACTGTCACAAATTTAAACACAAGGCCTGGAGGAAATACTGAACTGTCACAAATTTAAACACAGGGCCTGGAGGAAATACTGAACTGTCACAAATTTAAACACAGGGCCTGGAGGAAATACTGAACTGTCACAAATTTAAACACAGGGCCTGGAGTATATACTGAACTGTCACAAATTTAAACACAGGGCCTGGAGTATATACTGAACTGTCACAAATTTAAACACAGGGCCTGGAGGAAATACTGAACTGTCACAAATTTAAACACAGGGCCTGGAGGAAATACTGAACTGTCACAAATTTAAACACAGGGCCTGGAGTATATACTGAACTGTCACAAATTTAAACACAGGGCCTGGAGTATATACTGAACTGTCACAAATTTAAATACAGGGCCTGGAGGAAATACTGAACTGTCACAAATTTAAACACAAGGCCTGGAGGAAATACTGAACTGTCACAAATTTAAACACAAGGCCTGGAGGGAAATACTGAACTGTCACAAATTTAGACACAAGGCCTGGAGGGAAATACTGAACTGTCACAAATTTAAACACAAGGCCTGGAGGAAATACTGAACTGTCACAAATTTAACCACAAGGCCTGGAGGGAATACTGAACTGTCACAAATTTAAACACAAGGCCTGGAGGAAATACTGAACTGTCACAAATTTAAACACAAGGCCTGGAGGAAATACTGAACTGTCACAAATTTAACCACAAGGCCTGGAGGGAATACTGAACTGTCACAAATTTAAACACAAGGCCTGGAGGAAATACTGAACTGTCACAAATTTAAACACAAGGCCTGGAGGAAATACTGAACTGTCACAAATTTAAACACAAGGCCTGGAGGGAATACTGAACTGTCACAAATTTAAACACAAGGCCTGGAGGAAATACTGAACTGTCACAAATTTAACCACAAGGCCTGGAGGGAATACTGAACTGTCACAAATTTAAACACAAGGCCTGGAGGAAATACTGAGCTGTCACAAATTTAAACACAAGGCCTTGAGGAAATACTGAAATGTCACAAATTTAAACACAGGGCCTGGAGTATATACTGAACTGTCACAAATGTAAATACAGGGACTGGAGGAAATACTGAACTGTCACAAATTTAATCACAAGGCCTGGAGGAAATACTGAACTGTCACAAGTTTAAACACAAGGCCTGGAGGGAAATACTGAACTGTCACAAATTTAAACACAAGGCCTGGAGGGAAATACTGAACTGTCACAAATTTAGACACAAGGCCTGGAGGGAAATACTGAACTGTCACAAATTTAAACACAAGGCCTGGAGGGAAATACTGAACTGTCACAAATTTAAACACTGGGCCTGGAGGAAATACTGAACTGTCACAAATTTAAACACAGGGCCTGGAGGAAATACTGAACTGTCACAAATTTAAACACAGGGCCTGGAGGAAAGACTGAACTGTCACAAATTTAAACACAGGGCCTGGAGTATATACTGAACTGTCACAAATTTAAATACAGGGCCTGGAGGAAATACTGAACTGTCACAAATTTAAACACAAGGCCTGGAGGAAATACTGAACTGTCACAAATTTAAACACAAGGCCTGGAGGAAATACTGAACTGTCACAAATTTAAACACAGGGTCTGGAGGAAATACTGAACTGTCACAAATTTAAACACAGGGCCTGGAGGAAATACTGAACTGTCACAAATTTAAACACAGGGCCTGGAGTATATACTGAACTGTCACAAATTTAAATACAGGGCCTGGAGGAAATACTGAACTGTCACAAATTTAAACACAAGGCCTGGAGGAAATACTGAACTGTCACAAATTTAAACACAAGGCCTGGAGGGAAATACTGAACTGTCACAAATTTAGACACAAGGCCTGGAGGGAAATACTGAACTGTCACAAATTTAAACACAAGGCCTGGAGGAAATACTGAACTGTCACAAATTTAACCACAAGGCCTGGAGGGAATACTGAACTGTCACAAATTTAAACACAAGGCCTGGAGGAAATACTGAACTGTCACAAATTTAAACACAAGGCCTGGAGGAAATACTGAACTGTCACAAATTTAACCACAAGGCCTGGAGGGAATACTGAACTGTCACAAATTTAAACACAAGGCCTGGAGGAAATACTGAACTGTCACAAATTTAACCACAAGGCCTGGAGGGAATACTGAACTGTCACAAATTTAAACACAAGGCCTGGAGGAAATACTGAACTGTCACAAATTTAAGCACAAGGCCTGGAGGAAATACTGAACAGTCACAAACTTAACCACAAGTCCTGGAGGGAATACTGAACTGTCACAAATTTAAACACAAGGCCTGGAGGAAATACTGAACTGTCACAAATTTAAACACAAGGCCTGGGGGAAATACTGAGCTGTCACAAATTTAAACACAAGGCCTTGAGGAAATACTGAAATGTCACAAATTTAAACACAGGGCCTGGAGTATATACTGAACTGTCACAAATGTAAATACAGGGACTGGAGGAAATACTGAACTGTCACAAATTTAATCACAAGGCCTGGAGGAAATACTGAACTGTCACAAATTTAAACACAAGGCCTGGAGGGAAATACTGAACTGTCACAAATTTAAACACAAGGCCTGGAGGGAAATACTGAACTGTCACAAATTTAGACACAAGGCCTGGAGGGAAATACTGAACTGTCACAAATTTAAACACAAGGCCTGGAGGGAAATACTGAACTGTCACAAATTTAAACACTGGGCCTGGAGGAAATACTGAACTGTCACAAATTTAAACACAGGGCCTGGAGGAAATACTGAACTGTCACAAATTTAAACACAGGGCCTGGAGGAAAGACTGAACTGTCACAAATTTAAACACAGGGCCTGGAGTATATACTGAACTGTCACAAATTTAAATACAGGGCCTGGAGGAAATACTGAACTGTCACAAATTTAAACACAAGGCCTGGAGGAAATACTGAACTGTCACAAATTTAAACACAAGGCCTGGAGGAAATACTGAACTGTCACAAATTTAAACACAGGGTCTGGAGGAAATACTGAACTGTCACAAATTTAAACACAGGGCCTGGAGGAAATACTGAACTGTCACAAATTTAAACACAGGGCCTGGAGTATATACTGAACTGTCACAAATTTAAATACAGGGCCTGGAGGAAATACTGAACTGTCACAAATTTAAACACAAGGCCTGGAGGAAATACTGAACTGTCACAAATTTAAACACAAGGCCTGGAGGGAAATACTGAACTGTCACAAATTTAGACACAAGGCCTGGAGGGAAATACTGAACTGTCACAAATTTAAACACAAGGCCTGGAGGAAATACTGAACTGTCACAAATTTAAACACAAGGCCTGGAGGGAAATACTGAACTGTCACAAATTTAAACACTGGGCCTGGAGGAAATACTGAACTGTCACAAATTTAAACACAGGGCCTGGAGGAAATACTGAACTGTCACAAATTTAAACACAGGGCCTGGAGGAAAGACTGAACTGTCACAAATTTAAACACAGGGCCTGGAGTATATACTGAACTGTCACAAATTTAAATACAGGGCCTGGAGGAAATACTGAACAGTCACAAATTTAAACACAAGGCCTGGAGGAAATACTGAACTGTCACAAATTTAAACACAAGGCCTGGAGGAAATACTGAACTGTCACAAATTTAAACACAAGGCCTGGAGGGAAATACTGAACTGTCACAAATTTAAACACAAGGCCTGGAGGAAATACTGAACTGTCACAAATTTAAACACAAGGCCTGGAGGAAATACTGAACTGTCACAAATTTAAACACTGGGCCTGGAGGAAATACTGAACTGTCACAAATTTAAACACAGGGCCTGGAGGAAATACTGAACTGTCACAAATTTAAACACAGGGCCTGGAGGAAAGACTGAACTGTCACAAATTTAAACACAGGGCCTGGAGTATATACTGAACTGTCACAAATTTAAATACAGGGCCTGGAGGAAATACTGAACTGTCACAAATTTAAACACAAGGCCTGGAGGAAATACTGAACTGTCACAAATTTAAACACAAGGCCTGGAGGAAATACTGAACTGTCACAAATTTAAACACAGGGTCTGGAGGAAATACTGAACTGTCACAAATTTAAACACAGGGCCTGGAGGAAATACTGAACTGTCACAAATTTAAACACAGGGCCTGGAGTATATACTGAACTGTCACAAATTTAAATACAGGGCCTGGAGGAAATACTGAACTGTCACAAATTTAAACACAAGGCCTGGAGGAAATACTGAACTGTCACAAATTTAAACACAAGGCCTGGAGGGAAATACTGAACTGTCACAAATTTAGACACAAGGCCTGGAGGGAAATACTGAACTGTCACAAATTTAAACACAAGGCCTGGAGGGAATACTGAACTGTCACAAATTTAAACACAAGGCCTGGAGGGAAATACTGAACTGTCACAAATTTAAACACTGGGCCTGGAGGAAATACTGAACTGTCACAAATTTAAACACAGGGCCTGGAGGAAATACTGAACTGTCACAAATTTAAACACAGGGCCTGGAGGAAAGACTGAACTGTCACAAATTTAAACACAGGGCCTGGAGTATATACTGAACTGTCACAAATTTAAATACAGGGCCTGGAGGAAATACTGAACTGTCACAAATTTAAACACAAGGCCTGGAGGAAATACTGAACTGTCACAAATTTAAACACAAGGCCTGGAGGAAATACTGAACTGTCACAAATTTAAACACAAGGCCTGGAGGGAAATACTGAACTGTCACAAATTTAGACACAAGGCCTGGAGGGAAATACTGAACTGTCACAAATTTAAACACAAGGCCTGGAGGGTAATACTGAACTGTCACAAATTTAAACACAAGGCCTGGAGGGAATACTGAACTGTCACAAATTTAAACACAAGGCCTGGAGGGAAATACTGAACTGTCACAAATTTAAACACTGGGCCTGGAGGAAATACTGAACTGTCGCAAATTTAAACACAGGGCCTGGAGGAAATACAGAACTGTCACAAATTTAAACACAAGGCCTGGAGGAAATACTGAACTGTCACAAATTTAAACACAGGGCCTGGAGGAAATACTGAACTGTCACAAATTTAAACACAAGGCCTGGAGGAAATACTGAACTGTCACAAATTTAAACACAGGGCCTGGAGGAAATACTGAACTGTCACAAATTTAAACAAAAGGCCTGGAAGAAATACACTACTGTCACAAATTTAAACACAAGGCCTGGAGGAAATACTGAACTGTCACAAATTTAAACACAAGGCCTGGATGAAATACTGAACTGTCACAAATTTAAACACAGGGCCTGGAGGAAATACTGAACTGTCACAAATTTAAACACAAGGCCTGGAGGGAAATACTGAACTGTCACAAATTTAAACACAAGGCCTGGAGGAAATACTGAACTGTCACAAATTTAAACACAATGCCTGGAGGAAATACTGAACTGTCACAAATTTAAACACAAGGCCTGGAAGAAATACTGAACTGTCACAAATTTAAACACAAGGCCTGGAGGAAATACTGAACTGTCACAAATTTAAACACAAGGCCTGGAGGAAATACTGAACTGTCACAAATTTAAACACAGGGCCTGGAGGAAATACTGAACTGTCACAAATTTAACCACAAGGCCTGGAGGAAATACTGAACTGTCACAAATTTAAACACAAGGCCTGGAGGAAATACTGAACTGTCACAAATTTAAACACAAGGCCTGGAGGGAAATACTGAACTGTCACAAATTTAAACACAAGGCCTGGAGGAAATACTGAACTGTCACAAATTTAAACACAAGGCCTGGAGGAAATACTGAGCTGTCAGAAATTTAAACACAAGGCCTGGAGGGAAATACTGAACTGTCACACATTTAAACACAAGGCCTGGAGGAAATACTGAACTGTCACAAATTTAAACACAGGGCCTGGAGGGAATACTGAACTGTCACAAATTTAAACACAAGGCCTGGAGGAAATACTGAACTGTCACAAATTTAAACACAAGGCCTGGAGGAAATACTGAACTGTCACAAATTTAAACACAAGGCCTGGAGGAAATACTGAACTGTCACAAATTTAAACACAAGGCCTGGAGGAAATACTGAACTGTCACAAATTTAAACACAAGGCCGGGAGGAAATACTGTAATGTCACAAATTTAAACACAAGGCCTGGAGGAAATACTGAACTGTCACAAATTTAAACACAAGGCCTGGAGGAAATACTGAACTGTCACAAATTTAAACACAAGGCCTGGAGGAAATACTGAACTGTCACAAATTTAAACACAGGGCCTGGAGGAAATACTGAACTGTCACAAATTTAACCACAAGGCCTGGAGGAAATACTGAACTGTCACAAATTTAAACACAAGGCCTGGAGGAAATACTGAACTGTCACAAATTTAAACACAAGGCCTGGAGGGAAATACTGAACTGTCACAAATTTAAACACAAGGCCTGGAGGAAATACTGAACTGTCACAAATTTAAACACAAGGCCTGGAGGAAATACTGAGCTGTCAGAAATTTAAACACAAGGCCTGGAGGGAAATACTGAACTGTCACAAATTTAAACACAAGGCCTGGAGGAAATACTGAACTGTCACAAATTTAAACACAAGGCCTGGAGGAAATACTGAACTGTCACAAATTTAAACACAGGGCCTGGAGGGAATACTGAACTGTCACAAATTTAAACACAAGGCCTGGAGGAAATACTGAACTGTCACAAATTTAAACACAGGGCCTGGAGGGAATACTGAACTGTCACAAATTTAAACACAAGGCCTGGAGGAAATACTGAACTGTCACAAATTTAAACACAAGGCCTGGAGGAAATACTGAACTGTCACAAATTTAAACACAAGGCCTGGAGGAAATACTGAACTGTCACAAATTTAAACACAAGGCCTGGAGGAAATACTGAACTGTCACAAATTTAAACACAAGGCCGGGAGGAAATACTGTAATGTCACAAATTTAAACACAAGGCCTGGAGGAAATACTGAACTGTCACAAATTTAAACACAAGGCCTGGAGGAAATACTGAACTGTCACAAAGTTAAACACAAGGCCTGGAGGAAATACTGAACTGTCACAAATTTAAACACAAGGCCTGGAGGATATACTGAACTGTCACAAATTTAAACACAAGGCCTGGAGGAAATACTGAACTGTCACAAAGTTAAACACAAGGCCTGGAGGAAATACTGAACTGTCACAAATTTAAACACAGGGCCTGGAGGAAATACTGAACTGTCACAAATTTAAACACAAGGCCTGGAGGAAATACTGAACTGTCAGAAATTTAAGCACAAGGCCTGGAGGAAATACTGAACTGTCACAAATTTAAACACAAGGCCTGGAGGAAATACTGAACAGTCACAAATGTAAGCACAGGGCCTGGGGGAAATACTGAGCTGTCACAAATTTAAACACAGGGTCAGGAGGAAAGACTGAACTGTCACAAATTTAAACACAGGGCCTGGATGAAAGACTGAACTGTCACAAATTTAAATACAGGGCTTGGAGGAAATACTGAACTGTCACAAATTTAAACACAAGGCCTGGAGGAAATACTGAACTGTCACAAATTTAAACACAAGGCCTGGAGGGAAATACTGAACTGTCACAAGTTTAGACACAAGGCCTGGAGGGAAATACTGAACTGTCACAAATTTAAACACAAGGCCTGGAGGGAAATACTGAACTGTCACAAATTTAAACACAGGGCCTGGAGGAAATACTGAACTGTCACAAATTTAAACACAAGGCCTGGAAGAAATACTGAACTGTCACAAATTTAAACACAAGGCCTGGATGAAATACTGAACTGTCACAAATTTAAACACAGGGCCTGGAGGAAATACTGAACTGTCACAAATTTAAACACAAGGCCTGGATGAAATACTGAACTGTCACAAATTTAAACACAGGGTCTGGAGGAAATACTGAACTGTCACAAATTTAAACACAAGGCCTGGATGAAATACTGAACTGTCACAAATTTAAACACAAGGCCTGGATGAAATACTGAACTGTCACAAATTTAAACACAGGGCCTGGAGGAAAGACTGAACTGTCACAAATTTAAACACAAGGCCTGGAGGGAATACTGAACTGTCACAAATTTAAACACAGGGCCTGGAGGGAATACTGAACTGTCACAAATTTAAACACAAGGCCTGGAGGAAATACTGAACTGTCACAAATTTAAACACAGGGCCTGGAGGAAATACTGAACTGTCACAAATTTAAACACAAGGCCTGGAAGAAATACTGAACTGTCACAAATTTAAACACAAGGCCTGGATGAAATACTGAACTGTCACAAATTTAAACACAGGGCCTGGAGGAAATACTGAACTGTCACAAATTTAAACACAAGGCCTGGATGAAATACTGAACTGTCACAAATTTAAACACAGGTCCTGGAGGAAAGACTGAACTGTCACAAATTTAAACACAAGGCCTGGAGGGAATACTGAACTGTCACAAATTTAATCACAAGGCCTGGAGGAAATACTGAACAGTCACAAATTTAAACACAAGGCCTGGAGGGAAATACTGAACTGTCACAAATTTAAACACAAGGCCTGGAAGAAATACTGAACTGTCACAAATTTAAACACAAGGCCTGGAGGAAATACTGAACTGTCACAAATTTAAACACAAGGCCTGGAAGAAATACTGAACTGTCACAAATTTAAACACAAGGCCTGGAGGGAAATACTGAACTGTCACAAATTTAAACACAGGGCCTGGAGGAAATACTGAACTGTCACAAATTTAAACACAAGGCCTGGAAGAAATACTGAACTGTCACAAATTTAAACACAAGGCCTGGAGGGAAATACTGAACTGTCACAAATTTAAACACAAGGCCTGGAGGGAAATACTGAACTGTCACAAATTTAAACACAGGGCCTGGAGGAAATACTGAACTGTCACAAATTTAAACACAAGGCCTGGAAGAAATACTGAACTGTCACAAATTTAAACACAAGGCCTGGATGAAATACTGAACTGTCACAAATTTAAACACAGGGCCTGGAGGAAATACTGAACTGTCACAAATTTAAACACAAGGCCTGGATTAAATACTGAACTGTCACAAATTTAAACACAGGGCCTGGAGGAAAGACTGAACTGTCACAAATTTAAACACAAGGCCTGGAGGGAATACTGAACTGTCACAAATTTAAACACAAGGCCTGGAGGAAATACTGAACTGTCACAAATTTAAACACAGGGCCTGGAGGAAATACTGAACTGTCACAAATTTAAACACAAGGCCTGGAGGAAATACTGAACTGTCACAAATGTAAACACAGGGCCTGGAGGAAATACTGAACTGTCACAAATTTAAACACAAGGCCTGGAGGAAATACTGAACTGTCACAAATTTAAACACAAGGCCTGGAGGAAATACTGAACTGTCACAAATTTAAACACAAGGCCTGGAGGAAATACTGAACTGTCACAAATTTAAACACAGAGCCTGGAGGAAATACTGAACTGTCACAAATTTAAACACAAGGCCTGGAGGAAATACTGAACTGTCACAAATTTAATCACAAGGCCTGGAGGAAATACTGAACTGTCACAAATTTAAACACAGGGCCTGGAGGAAATACTGAACTCTCACAAATTTAAACACAAGGCCTGGAGGAAATACTGAACTGTCACAAATTTAAATACAGGGCCTGGAGGAAATACTGAATGTCACAAATTTAAGCACAAGGCCTGGAGGAAATACTGAACTGTCACAAATGTAAGCACAGGGCCTGGGGGAAATACTGAACTGTCACAAATTTAAACACAGGGTCTGGAGGAAATACTGAACTGTCACAAATTTAAATACAGAGCCTGGAGGAAATACTGAACTGTCACAAATTTAAACACAAGGCCTGGAGGAAATACTGAACTGTCACAAATTTAAACACAGGGCCTGGGGGAAATACTGAACTGTCACAAATTTAAACACAAGGCCTGGAGGAAATACTGAACTGTCACAAATTTAAACACAAGGCCTGGAGGAAATACTGAACTGTCACAAATTTAAACACAGGGCCTGGAGTATATACTGAACTGTCACAAATTTAAATACAGGGCCTGGAGGAAATACTGAACTGTCACAAATTTAAACACAAGGCCTGGAGGAAATACTGAACTGTCACAAATTTAAACACAAGGCCTGGAGGAAATCCTGAACTGTCACAAATTTAAACACAAGGCCTGGAGGAAATACTGAACTGTCACAAATTTAAACACAAGGCCTGGAGGAAATACTGAACAGTCACAAATTTAAGCACAGGGCCTGGGGGAAATACTGAACTGTCACAAATTTAAACACAAGGCCTGGAGGAAATACTGAACTGTCACAAATTTAAACACAGGGCCTGGAGTATATACTGAACTGTCACAAATTTAAATACAGGGCCTGGAGGAAATACTGAACTGTCACAAATTTAAACACAAGGCCTGGAGGAAATACTGAACTGTCACAAATTTAAACACAAGGCCTGGAGGAAATCCTGAACTGTCACAAATTTAAACACAAGGCCTGGAGGAAATACTGAACTGTCACAAATTTAAACACAAGGCCTGGAGGAAATACTGAACAGTCACAAATTTAAACACAAGGCCTGGAGGAAATACTGAACTGTCACAAATTTAAACACAGGGCCTGGAGGAAATACTGAACTGTCAAAAATTTAAACACAAGGCCTGGAGGAAATACTGAACTGTCACAAATTTAAACACAAGGCCTGGAGGAAATACTGAACTGTCACAAATTTAAACACAAGGCCTGGAGGAAATACTGAACTGTCACAAATTTAAACACAAGGCCTGGAGGAAATACTGAACTGTCACAAATTTAAACACAGGGGCTGGAGGAAATACTGAACTGTCACAAATTTAAACACAGGGCCTGGAGGAAAGACTGAACTGTCACAAATTTAAACACAAGGCCTGGAGGAAATACTGAACTGTCACAAATTTAAACACAGGGCCTGGAGGAAATACTGAACTGTCACAAATTTAAACACAAGGCCTGGAGGAAATACTGAACTGTCACAAATTTAAACACAGGGCCTGGAGTAAATACTGAACTGTCACAAATTTAAACACAGGGGCTGGAGGAAATACTGAACTGTCACAAATTTAAACACAGGGCCTGGAGGAAAGACTGAACTGTCACAAATTTAAACACAAGGCCTGGAGGAAATACTGAACTGTCACAAATTTAAACACAGGGGCTGGAGGAAATACTGAACTGTCACAAATTTAAACACAGGGCCTGGAGGAAAGACTGAACTGTCACAAATTTAAACACAAGGCCTGGAGGAAAGACTGAACTGTCACAAATTTAAACACAAGGCCTGGAGGAAATACTGAACTGTCACAAATTTAAACACAAGGCCTGGGGGAAATACTGAGCTGTCACAAATTTAAACACAGGGTCAGGAGGAAAGACTGAACTGTCACAAATTTAAACACAGGGCCTGGAGTATATACTGAACTGCCACAAATTTAAATACAGGGCCTGGAGGAAACACTGAACTGTCACAAATTTAAACACAAGGCCTGGAGGAAATACTGAACTGTCACAAATTTAAACACAGGGCCTGGAGGAAATACTGAACTGTCACAAATTTAAACACAAGGCCTGGAGGAAATACTGAACTGTCACAAATTTAAACACAAGTCCTGGAGGAAATACTGAACTGTCACAAATTTAAACACAAGGCCTGGAGGAAAGACTGAACTGTCACAAATTTAAATACAGGGCCTGGAGGAAACACTGAACTGTCACAAATTTAAACACAAGGCCTGGAGGAAATACTGAACTGTCACAAATTTAAACACAAGGCCTGGAGGAAATACTGAACTGTCACAAATTTAAACACAAGGCCTGGAGGAAATACTGAACTGTCACAAATTTAAACACAAGGCCTGGAGGAAATACTGAACTCTCACAAATTTAAACACAAGGCCTGGAGGAAATACTGAACTGTCACAAATTTAAACACAGGGCCTGGAGGAAATACTGAACTGTCACAAATTTAAACACAAGGCCTGGAGGAAATACTGAACTGCCACAAATTTAAACACAGGGCCTGGAGGAAATACTGAACTGTTACAAATTTAAACACAAGGCCTGGAGGAAATACTGAACTGTCACAAATTTAAACACAAGGCCTGGAGGAAAGACTGAATTGTCACAAATTTAAATACAGGGCCTGGAGGAAACACTGAACTGTTACAAATTTAAACACAAGGCCTGGAGGAAATACTGAACTGTCACAAATTTAAACACAAGGCCTGGAGGAAAGACTGAATTGTTACAAATTTAAACACAAGGCCTGGAGGAAATACTGAACTGTCACAAATTTAAACACAAGGCCTGGAGGAAATACTGAACTGTCACAAATTTAAACACAGGGCCTGGAGGAAATACTGAACTGTCACAAATTTAAACACAAGGCCTGGAGGAAATACTGAACTGTCACAAATTTAAACACAGGGCCTGGGGGAAAGACTGAACTGTCACAAATTTAAACACAAGGTCTGGAGGAAATACTGAACAGTCACAAATTTAAACACAGGGTCTGGAGGAAATACTGAACTGTTACAAATTTAAACACAAGTTCTGGAGGAAATACTGAACTGTTACAAATTTAAACACATGGCCTGGAGGAAAGACTGAACTGTCACAAATTTAAACACAAGGTCTGGAGGAAATACTGAACAGTCACAAATTTAAACACAGGGTCTGGAGGAAATACTGAACTGTTACAAATTTAAACACAAGTTCTGGAGGAAATACTGAACTGTTACAAATTTAAACACAAGGCCTGGAGGAAATACTGAACTGTCACAAATTTAAACACAGGGCCTGGAGGAAAGACTGAACTGTCACAAATTTAAACACAAGGCCTGGAGGGAATACTGAACTGCCACAAATTTTAACACAGGGCCTGGAGGAAATACTGAACAGTTACAAATTTAAACACAAGGCCTGGAGGGAATACTGAACTGCCACAAATTTAAACACAAGGCCTGGAGGGAATACTGAACTGCCACAAATTTAAACACAGGGTCTGGAGGAAATACTGAACTGTCACAAATTTAAACACAGGGTCTGGAGGAAATACTGAACTGCCACAAATTTAAACACAGGGCCTGGAGGAAAGACTGAACTGTTACAAATTTAAACACAGGGTCTGGAGGAAATACTGAACTGCCACAAATTTAAACACAGGATCTGGAGGAAATACTGAACTGCCACAAATTTAAACACAAGGCCTGGAGGAAATACTGAACTGTCACAAATTTAAACACAGGGCCTGGAGGAAATACTGAAGTGCCACAAATTTAAACACAGGGCCTGGAGGAAATACTGAACTGTCACAAATTTAAACACAGGGTCTGGAGGAAATACTGAACTGCCACAAATTTAAACACAGGGCCTGGATGAAATACTGAACTGCCACAAATTTAAACACAAGGCCTGGAGGAAATACTGAACTGTCACAAATTTAAACACAGGGCCTGGAGGAAATACTGAACTGTCACAAATTTAAACACAAGGCCTGGAGGAAATACTGAACTGTCACAAATTTAAACACAGGGCCTGGAGGAAATACTGAACTGTCACAAATTTAAACACAAGGCCTGGAGGAAATACTGAACTGTCACAAATTAAAACACAGGGCCTGGAGGAAATACTGAACTGCCACAAATTAAAACACAAGGCCTGGAGGGAATACTGAACTGTCACAAATTTAAACACAAGGCCTGGAGGAAATACTGAACTGTCACAAATTTAAACACAACGCCTGGAGGAAATACTGAACTGTCACAAATTTAAACACAAGGCCTGGAGTAAATACTGAACTGTCACAAATTTAAACACAAGGCCTGGAGGGAATACTGAACTGTCACAAATTTAAACACAAGGCCTGGAGGAAATACTGAACTGTCACAAATTTAAACACAAGGCCTGGAGGAAATACTGAACTGTCACAAATTTAAACACAAGGCCTGGGGGAAATACTGAACTGTCACAAATTTAAACACAAGGCCTGGAGGAAATACTGAACTGTCACAAATTTAAACACAGGGCCTGGAGGAAATACTGAACTGTCACAAATTAAAACACAGGGCCTGGAGGAAATACTGAACTGCCACAAATTAAAACACAGGGCCTGGAGGATATACTGAATTGTCACAAATTTAAACACAGGGTCTGGAGGAAATACTGAACTGTCACAAATTTAAACACAGGGCCTGGAGGAAATACTGAACTGTCACAAATTTAAACACAGGGCCTGGAGGAAATACTGAACTGTCACAAATTTAAACACAAGGCCTGGAGGAAATACTGAACTGTCACAAATTAAAACACAAGGCCTGGAGGAAATACTGAACTGTCACAAATTTAAACACAAGGCCTGGAGGAAATACTGAACTGCCACAAATTAAAACACAGGGCCTGGAGGAAATACTGAACTGTCACAAATTTAAACACAAGGCCTGGAGGAAATACTGAACTGTCACAAATTTAAACACAAGGCCTGGAGGAAATACTGAACTGTCACAAATTAAAACACAGGGCCTGGAGGAAATACTCAACTGCCACAAATTAAAACACAGGGCCTGGAGGAAATACTGAACTGCCACAAATTAAAACACAGGGCCTGGAGGAAATACTGAATTGTCACAAATTTAAACACAGGGTCTGGAGGAAATACTGAACTGTCACAAATTTAAACACAGGGCCTGGAGGAAATACTGAACTGTCACACATTTAAACACAGGGCCTGGAGGAAATACTGAACTGTCACACATTTAAACACAGGGCCTGGAGGAAATACTGAACTGTCACAAATTTAAACACAAGGCCTGGAGGAAATACTGAACTGTCACAAATTTAAACACAGGGCCTGGAGGAAATACTGAACTGTCACAAATTAAAACACAAGGCCTGGAGGAAATACTGAACTGTCACAAATTTAAACACAAGGCCTGGAGGAAATACTGAACTGTCACAAATTAAAACACAAGGCCTGGAGGAAATACTGAACTGTCACAAATTTAAACAGAGGGCCTGGAGGAAATACTGAACTGTCACACATTTAAACACAGGGCCTGGAGGAAATACTGAACTGTCACAAATTTAAACACAAGGCCTGGAGGAAATACTGAACTGTCACAAATTAAAACACAAGGCCTGGAGGAAATACTGAACTGTCACAAATTTAAACACAAGGCCTGGAGGAAATACTGAACTGTCACAAATTAAAACACAAGGCCTGGAGGAAATACTGAACTGTCACAAATTTAAACACAGGGCCTGGAGGAAATACTGAACTGTCACACATTTAAACACAGGGCCTGGAGGAAATACTGAATTGTCACAAATTTAAACACAGGGCCTGGAGGAAATACTGAACTGTCACAAATTTAAACACAGGGTCTGGAGGAAATACTGAACTGCCACAAATTTAAACACAGGGCCTGGAGGAAATACTGTACTGTCACAAATTTAAACACAGGGCCTGGAGGAAATACTGAACTGTCACAAATTTAAACACAAGGCCTGGAGGAAATACTGAACTGTCACAAATTTAAACACAAGGCCTGGAGGAAATACTGAACTGTCACAAATTTAAACACAAGGCCTGGAGGAAATACTGAACAGTCACAAATTTAAACACAAGGCCTGGAGGAAATACTGAACTGTCACAAATTAAAACACAGGGCCTGGAGGAAATACTGAACTGTCACAAATTTAAACACAAGGCCTGGAGGAAATACTGAACTGTCACAAATTTAAACACAAGGCCTGGAGGAAATACTGAACTGTCACAAATTTAAACACAAGGCCTGGAGGAAATACTGAACAGTCACAAATTTAAACACAAGGCCTGGAGGAAATACTGAACTGTCACAAATTAAAACACAGGGCCTGGAGGAAATACTGAACTGTCACAAATTTAAACACAAGGCCTGGAGGAAATACTGAACTGTCACAAATTAAAACACAAGGCCTGGAGGAAATACTGAACTGTCACAAATTAAAACACAGGGCCTGGAGGAAATACTGAACTGCCACAAATTAAAACACAGGGCCTGGAGGAAATACTGAATTGTCACAAATTTAAACACAGGGCCTGGAGGAAATACTGAACTGTCACAAATTTAAACACAGGGTCTGGAGGAAATACTGAACTGCCACAAATTTAAACACAGGGCCTGGAGGAAATACTGTACTGTCACAAATTTAAACACAGGGCCTGGAGGAAATACTGAACTGCCACAAAATTAAACACAAGGCCTGGAGGAAATACTGAACTGCCACAAATTAAAACACAGGGCCTGGAGGAAATACTGTACTGTCACAAATTTAAACACAAGGCCTGGAGGAAATACTGAACTGCCACAAATTTAAACACAAAGCCTGGAGGAAATACTGAACTGTCACAAATTTAAACACAGGGCCTGGAGGAAATACTGAACTGTCACAAATTTAAACACAAGGCCTGGAGGAAATACTGAACTGCCACAAATTAAAACACAGGGCCTGGAGGAAATACTGAACTGTCACAAATTTAAACACAAGGCCTGGAGGAAATACTGAACTGTCACAAATTTAAACACAAGGTCTGGAGGAAATACTGAACTGTCACAAATTTAAACACAAGGCCTGGAGGAAATACTGATCTGCCACAAATTAAAACACAGGGCCTGGAGGAAATACTGAATTGTCACAAATTTAAAAACAAGGCCTGGAGGAAATACTGAACTGTCACAAATTTAAACACAGGGTCTGGAGGAAATACTGAACTGTCACAAATTTAAACACAGGGTCTGGAGGAAATACTGAACTGTCACAAATTTAAACACAAGGCCTGGAGGAAATACTGTACTGTCACAAATTTAAACACAAGGACTGGAGGAAATACTGTACTGTCACAAATTTAAACACAAAGCCTGGAGGGAATACTGAACTGTCACAAATTTAAACACAAGGCCTGGAGGAAATACTGAACTGTCACAAATTTAAACACAAGGCCTGGATGAAATACTGAACTGTCACAAATTTAAACTCAAGGCCTGGAGGGAAATACTGAGCTGTCACAAATTTAAACACAAAGCCTGGAGGAAATACTGAACTGTCACAAATTAAAACACAGGGCCTGGAGGAAATACTGAACTGCCACAAATTTAAACACAGGGCCTGGAGGAAATACTGAACTGTCACAACTTTAAACACAGGGTCTGGAGGAAATACTGAACTGTCACAGCTTTAAACACAAGGCCTGGAGGAAATACTGAACTGTCACAAATTTAAACACAGGGCCTGGAGGAAATACTGAACTGTCACAACTTTAAACACAAGGCCTGGAGGAAATCCTGAACTGTCACAAATTTAAACACAAGGCCTGGAGGAAATACTGAACTGCCACAAATTTAAACACAGGGCCTGGAGGAAATACTGAACTGCCACAAATTTAAACACAGGGCCTGGAGGAAATACTGAACTGTCACAAATTTAAACACAAGGCCTGGAGGAAATACTGAACTGTCACAAATTTAAATACAGGGCCTGGAGGAAATACTGAACTGTCAAAAATTTAAACACGGGGCCTGGAGGAAATACAGAATTGTCACAAATTTAAACACAAGGCCTGGAGGAAATACTGAACTGTCACAAATTTAAACACAGGGCCTGGAGGAACTACTGAACTGTCACAAATTTAAACACAAGGCCTGGAGGAAATACTGAACTGTCACAAATTTAAACACAGGGCCTGGAGGGAAATACTGAACTGTCACAAATTTAAACACAAGGCCTGGAGGAAATACTGAACAGTCACAAATTTAAACACAATGTCTGGAGGAAATACTGAACAGTCACAAATTTAAACACAAGGCCTGGAGGAAATACTGAACTGTCACAACTTTAAACACAGGGCCTGGAGGAAATACTGAACTGTCACAAATTTAAACACAATGTCTGGAGGAAATACTGAACAGTCACAAATTTAAACACAATGTCTGGAGGAAATACTGAACAGTCACAAATTTAAACACAAGGCCTGGAGGAAATACTGAACTGTCACAACTTTAAACACAGGGCCTGGAGGAAATACTGAACTGTCACAAATTTAAACACAGGGCCTGGGGGAACTACTGAACTGTCACAAATTTAAACACAATGTCTGGAGGAAATACTGAACAGTCACAAATTTAAACACAAGGCCTGGAGGAAATACTGAACTGTCACAAATTTAAACACAGGGCCTGGGGGAACTACTGAACTGTCACAAATTTAAACACAATGTCTGGAGGAAATACTGAACAGTCACAAATTTAAACACAAGGCCTGGAGGAAATACTGAACTGTCACAACTTTAAACACAAGGCCTGGAGTAAATACTGAACTGTCACAAATTTAAACACAAGGCCTGGAGGAAATACTGAACTGTCACAAATTTAAACACAGGGCCTGGAGGAACTACTGAACTGTCACAAATTTAAACACAAGGCCTGGAGGAAATACTGAACTGTCACAAATTTAAACACAAGGCCTGGAGGAAATACTGAACTGTCACAAATTTAAACACAGGGCCTGGAGGAACTACTGAACTGTCACAAATTTAAACACAGGGCCTGGAGGAACTACTGAACTGTCACAAATTTAAACACAGGGCCTGGGGGAAATACTGAACTGTCACAAATTTAAACACAAGGCCTGGAGGAAATACTGAACTGTCACAAATTTAAACACAAGGCCTGGAGGAAATACTGAACTGTCACAAATTTAAACACAAGGCCTGGAGGAAATACTGAACTGTCACAAATTTAAACACAAGGCCTGGAGGAAATACTGAACTGTCACAAATTTAAACACAAGGCCTGGAGGAAATACTGAACTGTCACAAATTTAAACACAAGGCCTGGAGGAAATACTGAACTGTCACAAATTTAAACACAAGGCCTGGAGGAAATACTGAACTGTCACAAATTTAAACACAAGGCCTGGAGGAAATACTGAACTGTCACAAATTTAAACACAGGGTCTGGAGGAAATACTGAACTGTCACAAATTTAAACACAGGGCCTGGAGGAACTACTGAACTGTCACAAATTTAAACACAGGGCCTGGAGGAACTACTGAACTGTCACAAATTTAAACACAAGGCCTGGAGGAAATACTGAACTGTCACAAATTTAAACACAAGGCCTGGAGGAAATACTGAACTGTCACAAATTTAAACACAAGGCCTGGAGGAAAAACTGAACTGTCACAAATTTAAACACAAGGCCTGGAGGAAATACAGAATTGTCACAAATTTAAACACAAGGCCTGGAGGAAATACTGAACTGTCACAAATTTAAACACAGGGCCTGGAGGAAACACTGAACTGTCACAAATTTAAACACAGGGCCTGGAGGAAATACTGAACTGTCACAAATTTAAACACAGGGCCTGGAGGAAATACTGAACTGTCACAAATTTAAACACAGGGTCTGGAGGAAATACTGAACTGTCACAAATTTAAACACAAGGCCTGGAGGAAATACTGAACTGTCACAACTTTAAACACAGGGTCTGGAGGAAATACTGAACTGTCACAGCTTTAAACACAGGGCCTGGAGGAAATCCTGAACTGTCACAAATTTAAACACAAGGCCTGGAGGAAATACTGAACTGTCACAAATTTAAATACAGGGCCTGGAGGAAATACTGAACTGTCAAAAATTTAAACACAGGGCCTGGAGGAAATACAGAATTGTCACAAATTTAAACACAAGGCCTGGAGGAAATACTGAACTGTCACAAATTTAAACACAGGGCCTGGAGGAACTACTGAACTGTCACAAATTTAAATACAGGGCCTGGAGGAAATACTGAACTGTCAAAAATTTAAACACAGGGCCTGGAGGAAATACAGAATTGTCACAAATTTAAACACAAGGCCTGGAGGAAATACTGAACTGTCAAAAATTTAAACACAAGGCCTGGAGGAAATACTGAACTGTCACAAATTTAAATACAGGGCCTGGAGGAAATACTGAACTGTCAAAAATTTAAACACAGGGCCTGGAGGAAATACAGAATTGTCACAAATTTAAACACAGGGCCTGGAGGAAATACAGAATTGTCACAAATTTAAACACAAGGCCTGGAGGAAATACTGAACTGTCAAAAATTTAAACACAGGGCCTGGAGGAAATACAGAATTGTCACAAATTTAAACACAAGGCCTGGAGGAAATACTGAACTGTCACAAATTTAAACACAGGGCCTGGAGGAACTACTGAACTGTCACAAATTTAAACACAAGGCCTGGAGGAAATACTGAACTGTCACAAATTTAAACACAGGGCCTGGGGGAACTACTGAACTGTCACAAATTTAAACACAATGTCTGGAGGAAATACTGAACAGTCACAAATTTAAACACAGGGCCTGGGGGAACTACTGAACTGTCACAAATTTAAACACAATGTCTGGAGGAAATACTGAACAGTCACAAATTTAAACACAGGGCCTGGAGGAAATACTGAACTGTCACAAATTTAAACACAAGGCCTGGTGGAAATACTGAACTGTCACAAATTTAAACACAAGGCCTGGAGGAAATACTGAACTGTCACAAATTTAAACACAGGGCCTGGGGGAACTACTGAACTGTCACAAATTTAAACACAATGTCTGGAGGAAATACTGAACAGTCACAAATTTAAACACAGGGCCTGGAGGAAATACTGAACTGTCACAAATTTAAACACAAGGCCTGGAGGAAATACTGAACTGTCACAACTTTAAACACAGGGCCTGGAGGAAATACTGAACAGTCACAAATTTAAACACAAGGCCTGGAGGAAATACTGAACTGTCACAAATTTAAACACAGGGTCTGGAGGAAATACTGAACTGTCACAGCTTTAAACACAAGGCCTGGAGGAAATACTGAACTGTCACAAATTTAAACACAGGGCCTGGAGGAAATACTGAACTGTCACAACTTTAAACACAAGGCCTGGAGGAAATCCTGAACTGTCACAAATTTAAACACAAGGCCTGGAGGAAATACTGAACTGCCACAAATTTAAACACAGGGCCTGGAGGAAATACTGAACTGCCACAAATTTAAACACAGGGCCTGGAGGAAATACTGAACTGTCACAAATTTAAACACAAGGCCTGGAGGAAATACTGAACTGTCACAAATTTAAATACAGGGCCTGGAGGAAATACTGAACTGTCAAAAATTTAAACACGGGGCCTGGAGGAAATACAGAATTGTCACAAATTTAAACACAAGGCCTGGAGGAAATACTGAACTGTCACAAATTTAAACACAGGGCCTGGAGGAACTACTGAACTGTCACAAATTTAAACACAGGGCCTGGAGGAAATACTGAACTGTCACAAATTTAAACACAGGGCCTGGAGGGAAATACTGAACTGTCACAAATTTAAACACAAGGCCTGGAGGAAATACTGAACAGTCACAAATTTAAACACAATGTCTGGAGGAAATACTGAACAGTCACAAATTTAAACACAAGGCCTGGAGGAAATACTGAACTGTCACAACTTTAAACACAGGGCCTGGAGGAAATACTGAACTGTCACAAATTTAAACACAATGTCTGGAGGAAATACTGAACAGTCACAAATTTAAACACAATGTCTGGAGGAAATACTGAACAGTCACAAATTTAAACACAAGGCCTGGAGGAAATACTGAACTGTCACAACTTTAAACACAGGGCCTGGAGGAAATACTGAACTGTCACAAATTTAAACACAGGGCCTGGGGGAACTACTGAACTGTCACAAATTTAAACACAATGTCTGGAGGAAATACTGAACAGTCACAAATTTAAACACAAGGCCTGGAGGAAATACTGAACTGTCACAAATTTAAACACAGGGCCTGGGGGAACTACTGAACTGTCACAAATTTAAACACAATGTCTGGAGGAAATACTGAACAGTCACAAATTTAAACACAAGGCCTGGAGGAAATACTGAACTGTCACAACTTTAAACACAGGGCCTGGAGGAAATACTGAACTGTCACAAATTTAAACACAGGGCCTGGAGGAACTACTGAACTGTCACAAATTTAAACACAAGGCCTGGAGGAAATACTGAACTGTCACAAATTTAAACACAAGGCCTGGAGGAAATACTGAACTGTCACAAATTTAAACACAATACCTGGAGGAAATACTGAACTGTCACAAATTTAAACACAAGGCCTGGAGGAAATACTGAACTGTCACAACTTTAAACACAGGGCCTGGAGTAAATACTGAACTGTCACAAATTTAAACACAAGGCCTGGAGGAACTACTGAACTGTCACAAATTTAAACACAAGGCCTGGAGGGAAATACTGAACTGTCACAAATTTAAACACAGGGCCTGGAGGAACTACTGAACTGTCACAAATTTAAACACAGGGCCTGGGGGAAATACTGAACTGTCACAAATTTAAACACAAGGCCTGGAGGAAATACTGAACTGTCACAAATTTAAACACAGGGCCTGGAGGAACTACTGAACTGTCACAAATTTAAACACAAGGCCTGGAGGGAAATACTGAACTGTCACAAATTTAAACACAAGGCCTGGAGGAACTACTGAACTGTCACAAATTTAAACACAGGGCCTGGAGGAAATACTGAACTGTCACAAATTTAAACACAGGGCCTGGGGGAAATACTGAACTGTCACAAATTTAAACACAAGGCCTGGAGGAAATACTGAACTGTCACAAATTTAAACACAAGGCCTGGAGGAAATACTGAACTGTCACAAATTTAAACACAAGGCCTGGAGGAAATACTGAACTGTCACAAATTTAAACACAAGGCCTGGAGGAAATACTGAACTGTCACAAATTTAAACACAAGGCCTGGAGGAAATACTGAACTGTCACAAATTTAAACACAAGGCCTGGAGGAAATACTGAACTGTCACAAATTTAAACACAAGGCCTGGAGGGAATACTGAACTGTCACAAATTTAAACACAAGGCCTGGAGGAAATACTGAACTGTCACAAATTTAAACACAGGGTCTGGAGGAAATACTGAACTGTCACAAATTTAAACACAGGGCCTGGAGGAACTACTGAACTGTCACAAATTTAAACACAGGGCCTGGAGGAAATACTGAACTGTCACAAATTTAAACACAAGGCCTGGAGGAAAAACTGAACTGTCACAAATTTAAACACAAGGCCTGGAGGAAATACAGAATTGTCACAAATTTAAACACAAGGCCTGGAGGAAATACTGAACTGTCACAAATTTAAACACAGGGCCTGGAGGAAACACTGAACTGTCACAAATTTAAACACAGGGCCTGGAGGAAATACTGAACTGTCACAAATTTAAACACAGGGCCTGGAGGAAATACTGAACTGTCACAAATTTAAACACAGGGTCTGGAGGAAATACTGAACTGTCACAAATTTAAACACAAGGCCTGGAGGAAATACTGAACTGTCACAACTTTAAACACAGGGTCTGGAGGAAATACTGAACTGTCACAGCTTTAAACACAGGGCCTGGAGGAAATCCTGAACTGTCACAAATTTAAACACAAGGCCTGGAGGAAATACTGAACTGTCACAAATTTAAATACAGGGCCTGGAGGAAATACTGAACTGTCAAAAATTTAAACACAGGGCCTGGAGGAAATACAGAATTGTCACAAATTTAAACACAAGGCCTGGAGGAAATACTGAACTGTCACAAATTTAAACACAGGGCCTGGAGGAACTACTGAACTGTCACAAATTTAAATACAGGGCCTGGAGGAAATACTGAACTGTCAAAAATTTAAACACAGGGCCTGGAGGAAATACAGAATTGTCACAAATTTAAACACAAGGCCTGGAGGAAATACTGAACTGTCAAAAATTTAAACACAGGGCCTGGAGGAAATACAGAATTGTCACAAATTTAAACACAAGGCCTGGAGGAAATACTGAACTGTCAAAAATTTAAACACAAGGCCTGGAGGAAATACTGAACTGTCACAAATTTAAATACAGGGCCTGGAGGAAATACTGAACTGTCAAAAATTTAAACACAGGGCCTGGAGGAAATACAGAATTGTCACAAATTTAAACACAGGGCCTGGAGGAAATACAGAATTGTCACAAATTTAAACACAAGGCCTGGAGGAAATACTGAACTGTCAAAAATTTAAACACAGGGCCTGGAGGAAATACAGAATTGTCACAAATTTAAACACAAGGCCTGGAGGAAATACTGAACTGTCACAAATTTAAACACAGGGCCTGGAGGAACTACTGAACTGTCACAAATTTAAACACAAGGCCTGGAGGAAATACTGAACTGTCACAAATTTAAACACAGGGCCTGGGGGAACTACTGAACTGTCACAAATTTAAACACAATGTCTGGAGGAAATACTGAACAGTCACAAATTTAAACACAGGGCCTGGGGGAACTACTGAACTGTCACAAATTTAAACACAATGTCTGGAGGAAATACTGAACAGTCACAAATTTAAACACAAGGCCTGGAGGAAATACTGAACTGTCACAAATTTAAACACAGGGCCTGGGGGAACTACTGAACTGTCACAAATTTAAACACAATGTCTGGAGGAAATACTGAACAGTCACAAATTTAAACACAGGGCCTGGAGGAAATACTGAACTGTCACAAATTTAAACACAAGGCCTGGAGGAAATACTGAACTGTCACAACTTTAAACACAGGGCCTGGAGGAAATACTGAACAGTCACAAATTTAAACACAAGGCCTGGAGGAAATACTGAACTGTCACAAATTTAAACACAGGGCCTGGGGGAACTACTGAACTGTCACAAATTTAAACACAATGTCTGGAGGAAATACTGAACAGTCACAAATTTAAACACAGGGCCTGGAGGAAATACTGAACTGTCACAAATTTAAACACAAGGCCTGGAGGAAATACTGAACTGTCACAACTTTAAACACAGGGCCTGGAGGAAATACTGAACTGTCACAAATTTAAACACAGGGCCTGGAGGAACTACTGAACTGTCACAAATTTAAACACAAGGCCTGGAGGAAATACTGAACTGTCACAAATTTAAACACAAGGCCTGGAGGAACTACTGAACTGTCACAAATTTAAACACAAGGCCTGGAGGGAAATACTGAACTGTCACAAATTTAAACACAGGGCCTGGAGGAACTACTGAACTGTCACAAATTTAAACACAGGGCCTGGAGGAAATACTGAACTGTCACTAATTTAAACACAAGGCCTGGAGGAAATACTGAACTGTCACAAATTTAAACACAGGGCCTGGAGGAAATACTGAACTGTCACTAATTTAAACACAAGGCCTGGAGGAAATACTGAACTGTCACAAATTTAAACACAAGGCCTGGAGGAAATACTGAACTGTCACAAATTTAAACACAGGGCCTGGAGGAAATACTGAATGGTCACAAATTTAAACACAAGGCCTGGAGGGAATACTGAACTGTCACAAATTTAAACACAGGGCCTGGAGGAAATACTGAACTGTCACAAATTTAAACACAAGGCCTGGAGGGAATACAGAACTGTCACAAATTTAAACACAAGGCCTGGAGGAAATACTGAACTGTCACAACTTTAAACACAGGGCCTGGAGGAAATACTGAACTGTCACAAATTTAAACACAGGGCCTGGAGGAACTACTGAACTGTCACAAATTTAAACACAAGGCCTGGAGGAAATACTGAACTGTCACAAATTTAAACACAAGGCCTGGAGGAACTACTGAACTGTCACAAATTTAAACACAAGGCCTGGAGGGAAATACTGAACTGTCACAAATTTAAACACAGGGCCTGGAGGAACTACTGAACTGTCACAAATTTAAACACAAGGCCTGGAGGAAATACTGAACTGTCACTAATTTAAACACAAGGCCTGGAGGAAATACTGAACTGTCACAAATTTAAACACAGGGCCTGGAGGAAATACTGAACTGTCACTAATTTAAACACAAGGCCTGGAGGAAATACTGAACTGTCACAAATTTAAACACAAGGCCTGGAGGAAATACTGAACTGTCACAAATTTAAACACAGGGCCTGGAGGAAATACTGAATGGTCACAAATTTAAACACAAGGCCTGGAGGGAATACTGAACTGTCACAAATTTAAACACAGGGCCTGGAGGAAATACTGAACTGTCACAAATTTAAACACAAGGCCTGGAGGGAATACAGAACTGTCACAAATTTAAACACAGGGCCTGGAGGAAATACTGAACTGTCACAAATTTAAACACAGGGCCTGGAGGGAATACTGAACTGTCACAAATTTAAACACAAGGCCTGGAGGAAATACTGAACTGTCACAAATTTAAACACAGGGCCTGGAGGAAATACTGAGCTGTCACAAATTTAAACACAGGGCCTGAAGGAAATACTGAACTCTCACAAATTTAAACACAAGGCCTGGAGGGAATACTGAACTGTCACAAATTTAAACACAAGGCCTGGAGGAAATACTGTAATGTCACAAATTTAAACACAAGGCCTGGAGGAAATACTGTACTGTCACAAATTTAAACACAAGGCCTGGACGAAATACTGAAGTCTCACAAATTTAAACACAAGGCCTGGAGGAAATACTGTACTGTCACAAATTTAAACACAAGGCCTGGAGGAAGTACTGAACTGTCACAAATTTAAACACAAGGCCTGGAGGGAATACTGAACTGTCACAAATTTAAACACAAGGCCTGGAGTAAATACTGAACTGTCACAAATTTAAGCACAGGGCCCGGAGGAAATACTGAACTGTCACAAATTTAAACACAGGGTCTGGAGGAAATACTGAACTGTCACAAATTTAAACACAAGGCCTGGAGGAAATACTGAACTGTCACAAATTTAAACACAGGGCCTGGAGGAAATACTGTACTGTCACAAATTTAAACACTGGGCCTGGATGAAATACTGAACTGTCACAAATTTAAACACAAGGCCTGGAGGAAATACTGAACTGTCACAAATTTAAACACAGGGCCTGGAGGAAATACTGTACTGTCACAAATTTAAACACTGGGCCTGGATGAAATACTGAACTGTCACAAATTTAAACACAAGGCCTGGAGGAAATACTGAACTGTCACAAATTTAAGCACAGGGCCTGGAAGAAAGACTGAACTGTCACAACTTTAAACACAGGGCCTGGAGGAATTGCAGAACTGTCACAAATTTAAACACAAGGCCTGGAGGAAATGCAGAACTGTCACAACTTTAAACACAGGGCCTGGAGGTAATACTGAACTGTCACAAATTTAAACACAGGGCCTGGAGGAAATACTGAACTGTCACAACTTAAAACACAAGGCCTGGAGGAAATACTGAACTGTCACAAATTTAAACACAGGGTCTGGAGGAAATACAGAACATTCACAAATTTAAACACAGGGCCTGGAGGAAAGACTGAACTGTCACAAACTTAAACACAGGGCCAGAATAGACTGAATTGTCACAACTTTAAACACATGGCCTGGAGGAAATACTGAACTGTCACAAATTTAAACACAAGGCCTGGAGGAAATACTGGACTGTCACAAATTTAAACACAGGGCCTGGAGGAAATACTGAACTGTCACAAATTTAAACACAGGGCCTGGAGGAAATACTGAACTGTCACAAATTTAAACACAAGGCCTGGAGGGAATACTGAACTGTCACAAATTTAAACACAGGGCCTGGAGGAAATACTGAACTGTCACAAATTTAAACACAAGGCCTGGAAGAAATACTGTACTGTCACAAATTTGAACACAAGGCCTTGAGGAAATACTGTACTGTCACAAATTTAAACACAAGGCCTGGAGGAAATACTGAACTGTCACAAATTTAAACACAGGGCCTGGAGGAAATACTGAACTGTCACAAATTTAAACACAAGGCCTGGAGGAAATACTGTACTGTCACAAATTTAAACACAGGGCCTGGAGGAAATACTGAACTGTCACAAATTTAAACACAGGGCCTGGAGGAAAGACTGAACTGTCACAAATTTAAACACAAGGCCTGGAGGGAATACTGAACTGTCACAAATTTAAACACAAGGCCTGGAGGAAATACTGAACTGTCACAAATTTAAACACAGGGCCTGGAGGAAATACTGAACTGTCACAAAATTAAACACAAGGCCTGGAGGAAATACTGAACTGTCACAAATTTAAACACAGGGCCTGGAGGGAAATACTGAACTGTCACAAATTTAAACACAAGGCCTGGAGGGAAATACTGAACTGTCACAAATTTAAACACAAGGCCTGGAGGAAATACTGAACTGTCACAAATTTAAACACAGGGCCTGGAGGGAAATACTGAACTGTCACAAATTTAAACACAAGGCCTGGAGGAAATACTGAACTGTCACAAAATTAAACACAAGGCCTGGAGGAAATACTGAACTGTCACAAATTTAAACACAGGGCCTGGAGGGAAATACTGAACTGTCACAAATTTAAACACAAGGCCTGGAGGGAAATACTGAACTGTCACAAATTTAAACACAAGGCCTGGAGGGAATACTGAACTGTCACAAATTTAAACACAAGGCCTGGAGGGAATACTGAACTCTCACAAATTTAAACACAGGGCCTGGAGGAAATACTGAACTGTCACAAATTTAAACACAAGGCCTGGAGGAAATACTGAACTGTCACAAATTTAAACACAGAGCCTGGAGGAAATACTGAACTGTCACAACTTTAAACACAGGGCCTGGAGGAATTGCAGAACTGTCACAAATTTAAACACAAGGCCTGGAGGAAATACTGAACTGTCACAAATTTAATCACAAGGCCTGGAGGAAATACTGAACTGTCACAAATTTAAACACAGGGCCTGGAGGAAATACTGAACTCTCACAAATTTAAACACAGGGCCTGGAGGAAATACTGAACTGTCACAAATTTAAACACAGGGCCTGGAGGAAATACTGAACTCTCACAAATTTAAACACAAGGCCTGGAGGAAATACTGAACTGTCACAAATTTAAACACAGGGCCTGGAGGAAATACTGAACTGTCACAAATTTAAACACAAGGCCTGGAGGAAATACTGAACTGTCACAAATTTAAACACAAGGCCTGGAGGAAATACTGAATTGTCACAAATTTAAACACAGGGCCTTGAGGAAATACTGAACTGTCACAAATTTAAATACAGGGCCTGGAGGAAATACTGAATGTCACAAATTTAAGCACAAGGCCTGGAGGAAATACTGAACTGTCACAAATTTAAACACAAGGCCTGGAGGGAATACTGATCAGTCACAAATGTAAGCACAGGGCCTGGGGGAAATACTGAACTGTCACAAATTTAAACACAGGGTCTGGAGGAAATACTGAACTGTCACAAATGTAAGCACAGGGCCTGGAGGAAATACTGAACTGTCACAAATTTAAACACAAGGCCTGGAGGAAATACTGAACTGTCACAAATTTAAACACAGCTTCTGGAGGAAATACTGAACTGTCACAAATTTAAACACAAGGCCTGGAGGAAATACTGAACTGTCACAAATTTAAACACAAGGCCTGGAGGAAATACTGAACTGTCACAAATTTAAACACAGGGCCTGGAGGGAATACTGAACTGTCACAAATTTAAACACAAGGCCTGGAGGAAATACTGAACTGGCACAAATTTAAACACAGGGCCTGGAGGGAATACTGAACTGTCACAAATTTAAACACAAGGCCTGGAGGAAATACTGAACTGTCACAAATGTAAGCACAGGGCCTGGAGGAAATACTGAACTGTCACAAATTTAAACACAGGGCCTGGAGGAAATACTGAGCTGTCACAAATTTAAATACAGGGCCTGGAGGAAATACTGAACTGTCACAAATTTAAACACAAGGCCTGGAGGAAATACTGAACTGTCACAAATTTAAACACAGGGCCTGGAGGGAATACTGATCAGTCACAAATGTAAGCACAGGGCCTGGAGGAAATACTGAACTGTCACAAATTTAAACACAAGGCCTGGAGGAAATACTGAACTGTCACAAATTTAAACACAAGGCCTGGAGGAAATACTGAACTGTCACAAATTTAAACACAAGGCCTGGAGGAAATACTGAACTGTCACAAATTTAAACACAAGGCCCGGAGGAAATACTGAACTGTCACAAATTTAAACACAGGGCCTGGAGGAAATACTGAACTGTCACAAATTTAAACACAAGGCCTGGAGGAAATACTGAACTGTCACAAATTTAAACACAAGGCCTGGAGGAAATGCAGAACTGTCACAACTTTAAACACAGGGCCTGGAGGTAATACTGAACTGTCACAAATTTAAACACAGGGCCTGGAGGAAATACTGAACTGTCACAACTTAAAACACAAGGCCTGGAGGAAATACTGAACTGTCACAAATTTAAACACAGTGTCTGGAGGAAATACAGAACATTCACAAATTTAAACACAGGGCCTGGAGGAAAGACTGAACTGTCACAAACTTAAACACAGGGCCAGAATAGACTGAATTGTCACAACTTTAAACACATGGCCTGGAGGAAATACTGAACTGTCACAAATTTAAACACAAGGCCTGGAGGAAATACTGGACTGTCACAAATTTAAACACAGGGCCTGGAGGAAATACTGAACTGTCACAAATTTAAACACAGGGCCTGGAGGAAATACTGAACTGTCACAAATTTAAACACAAGGCCTGGAGGGAATACTGAACTGTCACAAATTTAAACACAGGGCCTGGAGGAAATACTGAACTGTCACAAATTTAAACACAAGGCCTGGAAGAAATACTGTACTGTCACAAATTTGAACACAAGGCCTTGAGGAAATACTGTACTGTCACAAATTTAAACACAAGGCCTGGAGGAAATACTGAACTGTCACAAATTTAAACACAGGGCCTGGAGGAAATACTGAACTGTCACAAATTTAAACACAAGGCCTGGAGGAAATACTGTACTGTCACAAATTTAAACACAGGGCCTGGAGGAAATACTGAACTGTCACAAATTTAAACACAGGGCCTGGAGGAAAGACTGAACTGTCACAAATTTAAACACAAGGCCTGGAGGGAATACTGAACTGTCACAAATTTAAACACAAGGCCTGGAGGAAATACTGAACTGTCACAAATTTAAACACAGGGCCTGGAGGAAATACTGAACTGTCACAAAATTAAACACAAGGCCTGGAGGAAATACTGAACTGTCACAAATTTAAACACAGGGCCTGGAGGGAAATACTGAACTGTCACAAATTTAAACACAAGGCCTGGAGGGAAATACTGAACTGTCACAAATTTAAACACAAGGCCTGGAGGAAATACTGAACTGTCACAAATTTAAACACAGGGCCTGGAGGGAAATACTGAACTGTCACAAATTTAAACACAAGGCCTGGAGGAAATACTGAACTGTCACAAAATTAAACACAAGGCCTGGAGGAAATACTGAACTGTCACAAATTTAAACACAGGGCCTGGAGGGAAATACTGAACTGTCACAAATTTAAACACAAGGCCTGGAGGGAAATACTGAACTGTCACAAATTTAAACACAAGGCCTGGAGGGAATACTGAACTGTCACAAATTTAAACACAAGGCCTGGAGGGAATACTGAACTCTCACAAATTTAAACACAGGGCCTGGAGGAAATACTGAACTGTCACAAATTTAAACACAAGGCCTGGAGGAAATACTGAACTGTCACAAATTTAAACACAGAGCCTGGAGGAAATACTGAACTGTCACAACTTTAAACACAGGGCCTGGAGGAATTGCAGAACTGTCACAAATTTAAACACAAGGCCTGGAGGAAATACTGAACTGTCACAAATTTAATCACAAGGCCTGGAGGAAATACTGAACTGTCACAAATTTAAACACAGGGCCTGGAGGAAATACTGAACTCTCACAAATTTAAACACAGGGCCTGGAGGAAATACTGAACTGTCACAAATTTAAACACAGGGCCTGGAGGAAATACTGAACTCTCACAAATTTAAACACAAGGCCTGGAGGAAATACTGAACTGTCACAAATTTAAACACAGGGCCTGGAGGAAATACTGAACTGTCACAAATTTAAACACAAGGCCTGGAGGAAATACTGAACTGTCACAAATTTAAACACAAGGCCTGGAGGAAATACTGAATTGTCACAAATTTAAACACAGGGCCTTGAGGAAATACTGAACTGTCACAAATTTAAATACAGGGCCTGGAGGAAATACTGAATGTCACAAATTTAAGCACAAGGCCTGGAGGAAATACTGAACTGTCACAAATTTAAACACAAGGCCTGGAGGGAATACTGATCAGTCACAAATGTAAGCACAGGGCCTGGGGGAAATACTGAACTGTCACAAATTTAAACACAGGGTCTGGAGGAAATACTGAACTGTCACAAATGTAAGCACAGGGCCTGGAGGAAATACTGAACTGTCACAAATTTAAACACAAGGCCTGGAGGAAATACTGAACTGTCACAAATTTAAACACAGCTTCTGGAGGAAATACTGAACTGTCACAAATTTAAACACAGCTTCTGGAGGAAATACTGAACTGTCACAACTTTAAACACAAGGCCTGGAGGAAATACTGAACTGTCACAAATTTAAACACAAGGCCTGGAGGAAATACTGAACTGTCACAAATTTAAACACAGCTTCTGGAGGAAATACTGAACTGTCACAAATTTAAACACAAGGCCTGGAGGAAATACTGAACTGTCACAAATTTAAACACAAGGCCTGGAGGAAATACTGAACTGTCACAAATTTAAACACAGGGCCTGGAGGGAATACTGAACTGTCACAAATTTAAACACAAGGCCTGGAGGAAATACTGAACTGGCACAAATTTAAACACAGGGCCTGGAGGGAAATACTGAACTGTCACAAATTTAAACACAGGGTCTGGAGGAAATACTGAACTGTCACAACTTTAAACACAAGGCCTGGAGGAAATACTGAACTGTCACAAATTTAAACACAGAGCCTGGAGGAAATACTGAACTGTCACAAATTTAAACACAATGCCTGGAGGAAATACTGAACTGTCACAAATTTAAACACAATGCCTGGAGGAAATACTGAACTGTCACAAATTTAAACACAAGGCCTGGAGGAAATACTGAACTGTCACAAATTTAAACACAATGCCTGGAGGAAATACTGAACTGTCACAAATTTAAACACAAGGCCTGGAGGAAATACTGAACTGTCACAAATGTAAGCACAGGGCCTGGAGGAAATACTGAACTGTCACAAATTTAAACACAGGGCCTGGAGGAAATACTGAGCTGTCACAAATTTAAATACAGGGCCTGGAGGAAATACTGAACTGTCACAAATTTAAACACAAGGCCTGGAGGAAATACTGAACTGTCACAAATTTAAACACAGGGCCTGGAGGGAATACTGATCAGTCACAAATGTAAGCACAGGGCCTGGAGGAAATACTGAACTGTCACAAATTTAAACACAAGGCCTGGAGGAAATACTGAACTGTCACAAATTTAAACACAAGGCCTGGAGGAAATACTGAACTGTCACAAATTTAAACACAAGGCCTGGAGGAAATACTGAACTGTCACAAATTTAAACACAAGGCCCGGAGGAAATACTGAACTGTCACAAATTTAAACACAGGGCCTGGAGGAAATACTGAACTGTCACAAATTTAAACACAAGGCCTGGAGGAAATACTGAACTGTCACAAATTTAAACACAAGGCCTGGAGGAAATACTGAACTGTCACAAATTTAAACACAAGGCCTGGAGGAAATACTGAACTGTCACAAATTTAAACACAGGGTCTGGAGGAAATACTGAACTGTCACAAATTTAAACACAAGGCCTGGAGGAAATACTGAACTGTCACAAATTTAAATACAGGGCCTGGAGGAAATACTGAACTGTCACAAATTTAAACACAAGGCCTGGAGGAAATACTGAACTGTCACAAATTTAAACACAAGGCCTGGAGGAAATACTGAACTGTCACAAATTTAAACACAAGGCCTGGAGGAAATACTGAACTGTCACAAATTTAAACACAAGGCCTGGGGGAAATACTGAGCTGTCACAAATTTAAATACAGGGCCTGGAGGAAATACTGAACTGTCACAAATTTAAACACAAGGCCTGGAGGAAATACTGAACTGTCACAAATTTAAACACAGGGCCTGGAGGAAATACTGAACTGTCACAAATTTAAACACAAGGCCTGGAGGAAATACTGAACTGTCACAAATTTAAACACAAGGCCTGGGGGAAATACTGAGCTGTCACAAATTTAAATACAGGGCCTGGAGGAAATACTGAACTGTCACAAATTTAAACACAAGGCCTGGAGGAAATACTGAACTGTCACAAATTTAAACACAAGGCCTGGAGGAAATACTGAACTGTCACAAATTTAAACACAAGGCCTGGAGGAAATACTGAACTGTCACAAATTTAAACACAAGGCCTGGAGGAAATACTGAACTGTCACAAATTTAAACACAAGGCCTGGAGGAAATACTGAACTGTCACAAATTTAAATACAGGGCCTGGAGGAAATACTGAACTGTTACCAATTTAAATACAGGGCCTGGAGGAAATACTGAACTGTCACAAATTTAAACACAAGGCCTGGAGGAAATACTGAACTGTCACAAATTTAAACACAAGGCCTGGAGGAAATACTGAACTGTCACAAATTTAAACACAAGGCCTGGAGGAAATACTGAACTGTCACAAATTTAAACACAAGGCCTGGGGGAAATACTGAGCTGTCACAAATTTAAATACAGGGCCTGGAGGAAATACTGAACTGTCACAAATTTAAACACAAGGCCTGGAGGAAATACTGAACTGTCACAAATTTAAACACAAGGTCTGGAGGAAATACTGAACTGTCACAAATTTAAACACAAGGCCTGGAGGAAATACTGAACTGTCACAAATTTAAACACAAGGCCTGGAGGAAATACTGAACTGTCACAAATTTAAACACAAGGCCTGGAGGAAATACTGAACTGTCACAAATTTAAACACAAGGCCTGGAGGAAATACTGAACTGTCACAAATTTAAACACAAGGCCTGGAGGAAATCCTGAACTGTCACAAATTTAAACACAAGGCCTGGAGGAAATCCTGAACTGTCACAAATTTAAACACAAGGCCTGGAGGAAATACTGAACTGTCACAAATTTAAACACAGGGCCTGGAGGAAATACTGAACAGTCACAAATTTAAACACAAGGCCTGGAGGAAATACTGAACTGTCACAAATTTAAACACAGGGCCTGGAGGAAATACTGAACTGTCACAAATTTAAACACAGGGCCTGGAGGAAATACTGAACTGTCACAAATTTAAACACAGGGCCTGGAGGAAATACTGAACTGTCACAAATTTAAACACAAGGCCTGGAGGAAATACTGAACTGTCACAAATTTAAACACAGGGGCTGGAGGAAATACTGAACTGTCACAAATTTAAACACAGGGCCTGGAGGAAAGACTGAACTGTCACAAATTTAAACACAAGGCCTGGAGGAAATACTGAACTGTCACAAATTTAAACACAGGGCCTGGAGGAAATACTGAACTGTCACAAATTTAAACACAAGGCCTGGAGGAAATACTGAACTGTCACAAATTTAAACACAAGGCCTGGAGGAAAGACTGAACTGTCACAAATTTAAATACAGGGCCTGGAGGAAACACTGAACTGTCACAAATTTAAACACAAGGCCTGGAGGAAATACTGAACTGTCACAAATTTAAACACAAGGCCTGGAGGAAATACTGAACTGTCACAAATTTAAACACAAGGCCTGGAGGAACTACTGAACTTTTACAAATTTAAACACAAAGCCTGGAGGAAATACTGAACTGCCACAAATTTAAACACAGGGCCTGGAGGAAATACTGAACTGTTACAAATTTAAACACAAGGCCTGGAGGAAATACTGAACTGTCACAAATTTAAACACAAGGCCTGGAGGAAAGACTGAATTGTCACAAATTTAAATACAGGGCCTGGAGGAAACACTGAACTGTTACAAATTTAAACACAAGGCCTGGAGGAAATACTGAACTGTCACAAATTTAAACACAAGGCCTGGAGGAAAGACTGAATTGTCACAAATTTAAACACAGGGCCTGGAGGAAATACTGAACTGTCACAGATTTAAACACAAGGCCTGGAGGAAATACTGAACTGTCACAAATTTAAACACAGGGCCTGGAGGGAATACTGAACTGTCACAAATTTAAACACAAGGCCTGGAGGAAATACTGAACTGTCACAAATTTAAACACAGGGCCTGGGGGAAAGACTGAACTGTCACAAATTTAAACACAAGGTCTGGAGGAAATACTGAACAGTCACAAATTTAAACACAGGGTCTGGAGGAAATACTGAACTGTTACAAATTTAAACACAAGTTCTGGAGGAAATACTGAACTGTTACAAATTTAAACACAAGGCCTGGAGGAAATACTGAACTGTCACAAATTTAAACACAGGGCCTGGGGGAAATACTGAACTGTCACAAATTTAAACACAGCGTCTGGAGGAAATACTGAACTGTCACAAATTTAAACACAAGGCCTGGAGGAAATACTGAACTGTCACAAATTTAAACACAGGGCCTGGGGGAAATACTGAGCTGTCACAAATTTAAATACAGGGCCTGGAGGAAATACTGAACTGTCACAAATTTAAACACAGGGCCTGGAGGAAATACTGAACTGTCACAAATTTAAATACAGGGCCTGGAGGAAATACTGAACTGTCACAAATTTAAACACAAGGCCTGGAGGAAATACTGAACTGTCACAAATTTAAACACAAGGCCTGGAGGAAATCCTGAACTGTCACAAATTTAAACACAAGGCCTGGAGGAAATACTGAACTGTCACAAATTTAAACACAGGGCCTGGAGGAAATACTGAACAGTCACAAATTTAAACACAAGGCCTGGAGGAAATACTGAACTGTCACAAATTTAAACACAAGGCCTGGAGGAAATACTGAACTGTCACAAATTTAAACACAAGGCCTGGAGGAAATACTGAACTGTCACAAATTTAAACACAAGGCCTGGAGGAAATACTGAACTGTCACAAATTTAAGCACAGGGCCTGGAGGAAATACTGAACTGTCACAAATTTAAACACAGGGCCTGGAGGAAAGACTGAACTGTCACAAATTTAAACACAGGGCCTGGAGGAAATACTGAACTGTCACAAATTTAAACACAGGGCCTGGAGGAAAGACTGAACTGTCACAAATTTAAACACAAGGCCTGGAGGAAATACTGAACTGTCACAAATTTAAACACAGGGCCTGGAGGAAAGACTGAACTGTCACAAATTTAAACACAAGGCCTGGAGGAAATACTGAACTGTCACAAATTTAAACACAGGGCCTGGAGGAAAGACTGAACTGTCACAAATTTAAACACAAGGCCTGGAGGAAATACTGAACTGTCACAAATTTAAACACAGGGCCTGGAGGAAATACTGAACTGTCACAAATTTAAACACAGGGGCTGGAGGAAATACTGAACTGTCACAAATTTAAACACAAGGCCTGGAGGAAATACTGAACTGTCACAAATTTAAACACAAGGCCTGGAGGAAATACTGAACTGTCACAAATTTAAACACAAGGCCTGGAGGAAATACTGAACTGTCACAAATTTAAACACAGGGGCTGGAGGAAATACTGAACTGTCACAAATTTAAACACAGGGCCTGGAGGAAATACTGAACTGTCACAAATTTAAACACAGGGCCTGGAGGAAACACTGAACTGTCACAAATTTAAACACAAGGCCTGGAGGAAATACTGAACTGTCACAAATTTAAACACAGGGCCTGGAGGAAAGACTGAACTGTCACAAATTTAAACACAGGGCCTGGAGGAAATACAGAACTGTCACAAATTTAAACACAAGTCCTGGAGGAAATACTGATCTGTCACAAATTTAAACACAGGGTCTGGAGGAAATACTGAACTGTCACAAATTTAAACACAGGGTCAGGAGGAAAGACTGAACTGTCACAAATTTAAACACAGGGGCTGGAGGAAACACTGAACTGTCACAAATTTAAACACAGGGCCTGGAGTAAAGACTGAACTTTCACAAATTTAAACACAAGGCCTGGAGGAAATACTGAACTGTCACAAATGTAAGCACAGGGCCTGGGGGAAATACTGAGCTGTCACAAATTTAAACACAGGGTCAGGAGGAAAGACTGAACTGTCACAAATTTAAACACAGGGCCTGGAGTATATACTGAACTGTCACAAATTTAAATACAGGGCCTGGAGGAAACACTGAACTGTCACAAATTTAAACACAAGGCCTGGAGGAAATACTGAACTGTCACAAATTTAAACACAGGGCCTGGAGGAAATACTGAACTGTCACAAATTTAAACACAAGGCCTGGAGGAAATACTGAACTGTCACAAATTTAAACACAAGGCCTGGAGGAAATACTGAACTGTCACAAATTTAAACACAGGGCCTGGAGGAAATACTGAACTGTCACAAATTTAAACACAGGGCCTGGAGGAAATACTGAACTGTCACAAATTTAAACACAAGGCCTGGAGGAAATACTGAACTGTCACAAATTTAAACACAAGGCCTGGAGGAAATACTGAACTGTCACAAATTTAAACACAAGGCCTGGAGGAAATACTGAACTGTCACAAATTTAAACACAAGGCCTGGAGGAAATACTGAACTGTCACAAATTTAAACACAAGGCCTGGAGGAAAGACTGAACTGTCACAAATTTAAATACAGGGCCTGGAGGAAACACTGAACTGTCACAAATTTAAACACAAGGCCTGGAGGAAATACTGAACTGTCACAAATTTAAACACAAGGCCTGGAGGAAATACTGAACTGTCACAAATTTAAACACAAGGCCTGGAGGAAATACTGAACTGCCACAAATTTAAACACAGGACCTGGAGGAAATACTGAACTGCCACAAATTTAAACACAGGGCCTGGAGGAAATACTGAACTGTTACAAATTTAAACACAAGGCCTGGAGGAAATACTGAACTGTCACAAATTTAAACACAAGGCCTGGAGGAAAGACTGAATTGTCACAAATTTAAATACAGGGCCTGGAGGAAACACTGAACTGTTACAAATTTAAACACAAGGCCTGGAGGAAATACTGAACTGTCACAAATTTAAACACAAGGCCTGGAGGAAAGACTGAATTGTTACAAATTTAAACACAAGGCCTGGAGGAAATACTGAACTGCCACAAATTTAAACACAAGGCCTGGAGGAAATACTGAACTGTCACAAATTTAAACACAGGGCCTGGAGGAAATACTGAACTGTCACAAATTTAAACACAGGGCCTGGGGGAAAGACTGAACTGTCACAAATTTAAACACAAGGTCTGGAGGAAATACTGAACAGTCACAAATTTAAACACAGGGTCTGGAGGAAATACTGAACTGTTACAAATTTAAACACAAGTTCTGGAGGAAATACTGAACTGTTACAAATTTAAACACAAGGCCTGGAGGAAAGACTGAACTGTCACAAATTTAAACACAAGGTCTGGAGGAAATACTGAACAGTCACAAATTTAAACACAGGGTCTGGAGGAAATAATGAACTGTTACAAATTTAAACACAAGTTCTGGAGGAAATACTGAACTGTTACAAATTTAAACACAAGGCCTGGAGGAAATACTGAACTGTCACAAATTTAAACACAAGGCATGGAGGGAATACTGAACTGTCAGAAATTTAAACACAGGGTCTGGAGGAAATACTGAACTGCCACAAATTTAAACACAGGATCTGGAGGAAATACTGAACTGCCACAAATTTAAACACAAGGCCTGGAGGAAATACTGAACTGTCACAAATTAAAACACAGGGCCTGGAGGAAATACTGAAGTGCCACAAATTTAAACACAGGGCCTGGAGGAAATACTGAACTGTCACAAATTTAAACACAGGGTCTGGAGGAAATACTGAACTGCCACAAATTTAAACACAGGGCCTGGATGAAATACTGAACTGCCACAAATTTAAACACAAGGCCTGGAGGGAAATACTGAACTGTCACAAATTTAAACACAGGGCCTGGAGGAAATACTGAACTGTCACAAATTTAAACACAAGGCCTGGAGGAAATACTGAACTGTCACAAATTTAAACACAGGGCCTGGAGGAAATACTGAACTGTCACAAATTTAAACACAAGGCCTGGAGGAAATACTGAACTGTCACAAATTTAAACACAGGGCCTGGAGGAAATACTGAACTGTCACAAATTTAAACACAAGGCCTGGAGGAAATACTGAACTGTCACAAATTTAAACACAAGGCCTGGAGGAAATACTGAACTGTCACAAATTAAAACACAGGGCCTGGAGGAAATACTGAACTGCCACAAATTAAAACACAGGGCCTGGAGGAAATACTGAACTGCCACAAATTAAAACACAGGGCCTGGAGGAAATACTGAATTGTCACAAATTTAAACACAGGGCCTGGAGGAAATACTGAACTGTCACAAATTTAAACACAGGGTCTGGAGGAAATACTGAACTGTCACAAATTTAAACACAGGGCCTGGAGGAAATACTGAACTGTCACAAATTTAAACACAGGGCCTGGAGGAAATACTGAACTGTCACAAATTTAAACACAAGGCCTGGAGGAAATACTGAACTGTCACAAATTAAAACACAAGGCCTGGAGGAAATACTGAACTGTCACAAATTTAAACACAAGGAATGGAGGAAATACTGAACTGCCACAAATTAAAACACAGGGCCTGGAGGAAATACTGAACTGTCACAAATTTAAACACAGGGCCTGGAGTAAATACTGAACTGTCACAAATTTAAACACAAGGCCTGGAGGAAATACTGAACTGCCACAAATTAAAACACAGGGCCTGGAGGAAATACTGAACTGCCACAAATTAAAACACAGGGCCTGGAGGAAATACTGAATTGTCACAAATTTAAACACAGGGCCTGGAGGAAATACTGAACTGTCACAAATTTAAACACAGGGCCTGGAGTAAATACTGAACTGTCACAAATTTAAACACAGGGCCTGGAGGAAATACTGTACTGTCACAAATTTAAACACAAGGCCTGGAGGAAATACTGAACTGCCACAAATTTAAACACAGGGCCTGGAGGAAATACTGTACTGTCACAAATTTAAACACAAGGCCTGGAGGAAATACTGAACTGCCACAAATTAAAACACAGGGCCTGGAGGAAATACTGTACTGTCACAAATTTAAACACAAGGCCTGGAGGAAATACTGAACTGCCACAAATTTAAACACAAAGCCTGGAAGAAATACTGTACTGTCACAAATTTAAACACAGGGCCTGGAGGAAATACTGAACTGCCACAAATTTAAACACAAGGCCTGGAGGAAATACTGAACTGCCACAAATTAAAACACAGGGCCTGGAGGAAATACTGAACTGTCACAAATTTAAACACAAGGCCTGGAGGAAATACTGAACTGTCACAAATTTAAACACAAGGTCTGGAGGAAATACTGAACTGTCACAAATTTAAACACAAGGCCTGGAGGAAATACTGAACTGCCACAAATTAAAACACAGGGCCTGGAGGAAATACTGAACTGTCACAAATTTAAACACAGGGTCTGGAGGAAATACTGAACTGTCACAAATTTAAACACAGGGTCTGGAGGAAATACTGAACTGTCACAAATTTAAACACAAGGACTGGAGGAAATACTGTACTGTCACAAATTTAAACACAAAGCCTGGAGGGAATACTGAACTGTCACAAATTTAAACACAAGGCCTGGAGGAAATACTGTACTGTCACAAATTTAAACACAAAGCCTGGAGGAAATACTGAACTGTCACAAATTAAAACACAGGGCCTGGAGGAAATACTGAACTGCCACAAATTTAAACACAGGGCCTGGAGGAAATACTGAACTGTCACAACTTTAAACACAGGGTCTGGAGGAAATACTGAACTGTCACAGCTTTAAACACAGGGCCTGGAGGAAATCCTGAACTGTCACAAATTTAAACACAAGGCCTGGAGGAAATACTGAACTGTCACAAATTTAAATACAGGGCCTGGAGGAAATACTGAACTGTCAAAATTGTAAACACAGGGCCTGGAGGAAATACAGAATTGTCACAAATTTAAACACAAGGCCTGGAGGAAATACTGAACTGTCACAAATTAAAACACAGGGCCTGGAGGAACTACTGAACTGTCACAAATTTAAACACAAGGCCTGGAGGAAATACTGAACTGTCACAAATTTAAACACAGGGCCTGGAGGAACTACTGAACTGTCACAAATTTAAACACAAGGCCTGGAGGAAATACTGAACTGTCACAAATTTAAACACAAGGCCTGGAGGAAATACTGAACTGTCACAAATTTAAACACAAGGCCTGGAGGAAATACAGAATTGTCACAAATTTAAACACAAGGCCTGGAGGAAATACTGAACTGTCACAAATTTAAACACAGGGCCTGGACGAAATACTGAACTGTCACAAATTTAAACACAGGGCCTGGAGGAAATACTGAACTGTCACAAATTTAAACACAGGGCCTGGAGGAAATACTGAACTGTCACAAATTTAAACACAGGGTCTGGAGGAAATACTGAACTGTCACAAATTTAAACACAAGGCCTGGAGGAAATACTGAACTGTCACAACTTTAAACACAGGGTCTGGAGGAAATACTGAACTGTCACAGCTTTAAACACAGGGCCTGGAGGAAATCCTGAACTGTCACAAATTTAAACACAGGGCCTGGAGGAAATACTGAACTGTCACAAATTTAAATACAGGGCCTGGAGGAAATACTGAACTGTCAAAAATTTAAACACAGGGCCTGGAGGAAATGCTGAATGGTCACAAATTTAAACACAAGGCCTGGAGGGAATACTGAACTGTCACAAATTTAAACACAGGGCCTGGAGGAAATACTGAACTGTCACAAATTTAAACACAAGGCCTGGAGGGAATACAGAACTGTCACAAATTTAAACACAGGGCCTGGAGGAAATACTGAACTGTCACAAATTTAAACACAGGGCCTGGAGGAAATACTGAACTGTCACAAATTTAAATACAGGGCCTGGAGGAAATACTGAACTGTCAAAAATTTAAACACAGGGCCTGGAGGAAATGCTGAATGGTCACAAATTTAAACACAAGGCCTGGAGGGAATACTGAACTGTCACAAATTTAAACACAGGGCCTGGAGGAAATACTGAACTGTCACAAATTTAAACACAAGGCCTGGAGGGAATACAGAACTGTCACAAATTTAAACACAGGGCCTGGAGGAAATACTGAACTGTCACAAATTTAAACACAGGGCCTGGAGGAAATACTGAACTGTCACAAATTTAAACACAGGGCCTGGAGGAAATACTGAACTCTCACAAATTTAAACACAAGGCCTGGAGGAAATACTGTACTGTCACAAATTTAAACACAAGGCCTGGAGGAAATACTGAGCTGTCACAAATTTAAACACAGGGCCTGGAGGAAATACTGAGCTGTCACAAATTTAAACACAAGGCCTGGAGGAAATACTGAACTGTCACAAATTTAAACACAGGGCCTGGAGGAAATACTGAGCTGTCACAAATTTAAACACAAGGCCTGGAGGAAATACTGAACTGTCACAAATTTAAACACAGGGCCTGGAGGAAATACTGAGCTGTCACAAATTTAAGCACAAGGCCTGGAGGAAATACTGAACTGTCACAAATTTAAACACAGGGTCTGGAGGAAATACTGAACTGTCACAAATTTAAACACAAGGCCTGGAGGAAATACTGAACTGTCACAAATTTAAACACAAGGCCTGGAGGAAATACTGAACTGTCACAAATTTAAACACAAGGCCTGGAGGAAATACTGAACTGTCACAAATTTAAACACAAGGCCTGGAGGAAATACTGAACTGTCACAAATTTAAACACAAGGCCTGGAGTAAATACTGAACTGTCACAAATTTAAACACAGGGTCTGGAGGAAATACTGAACTGTCACAAATTTAAACACAGGGTCTGGAGGAAATACTGAACTGTCACAAATTTAAACACAAGGCCTGGAGGGAAATACTGAACTGTCACAAATTTAAACACAGGGTCTGGAGGAAATACTGAACTGTCACAAATTTAAACACAGGGTCTGGAGGAAATACTGAACTGTCACAAATTTAAACACAAGGCCTGGAGCAAATACTGAGCTGTCACAAATTTAAACACAAGGCCTGGAGGGAAATACTGAACTGTCACAAATTTAAACACAGGGTCTGGAGGAAATACTGAACTGTCACAAATTTAAACACAAGGCCTGGAGGGAAATACTGAACTGTCACAAATTTAAACACAGGGTCTGGAGGGAAATACTGAACTGTCACAAATTTAAACACAGGGTCTGGAGGAAATACTGAACTGTCACAAATTTAAACACAAGGCCTGGAGCAAATACTGAGCTGTCACAAATTTAAACACAAGGCCTGGATGGAATACTGAACTGTCACAAATTTAAACACAAGGCCTGGATGGAATACTGAACTGTCACAAATTTAAACACAAGGCCTGGAGGAAAAACTGTAATGTCACAAATTTAAACACAGGGCCTGGAGGAAATACTGAACTGTCACAAATTTAAACACAAGGCCTGGAGGAAATACTGAACTGTCACAAATTTAAACACAGGGCCTGGAGGAAATACTGAACTGTCACAAATTTAAACACAAGGCCTGGAGGAAATACTGAACTGTCACAAATTTAAACACAAGGCCTGGAGGAAATACTGAACTGTCACAAATTTAAACACAAGGCCTGGAGGAAATACTGAACGGTCACAAATTTAAACACAAGGCCTGGAGGAAATACTGAACTGTCACAAATTTAAACACAAGGCCTGGAGGAAATACTGAACTGTCACAAATTTAAACACAAGGCCTGGAGGAAATACTGAACGGTCACAAATTTAAACACAAGGCCTGGATGGAATACTGAACTGTCACAAATTTAAACACAAGGCCTGGAGGAAATACTGTAATGTCACAAATTTAAACACAGGGCCTGGAGGGAATACTGAACTGTCACAAATTTAAACACAGGGCCTGGAGGAAATACTGAACTGTCACAAATTTAAACACAAGGCCTGGAGGAAATACTGTAATGTCACAAATTTAAACACAGGGCCTGGAGGGAATACTGAACTGTCACAAATTTAAACACAGGGCCTGGAGGAAATACTGTAATGTCACAAATTTAAACACAGGGCCTGGAGGGAATACTGAACTGTCACAAATTTAAACACAGGGCCTGGAGGAAATACTGAACTGTCACAAATTTAAACACAGGGCCTGGAGGGAATACTGAACTGTCACAAATTTAAACACAAGGCCTGGAGGAAATACTGTAATGTCACAAATTTAAACACAGGGCCTGGAGGGAATACTGAACTGTCACAAATTTAAACACAGGGCCTGGAGGAAATACTGAACTGTCACAAATTTAAACACAAGGCCTGGAGGAAATACTGAACTGTCACAAATTTAAACACAGGGCCTGGAGGAAATACTGAACTGTCACAAATTTAAACACAAGGCCTGGAGGAAATACTGAACTGTCACAAATTTAAACACAAGGCCTGGAGGAAATACTGAACTGTCACAAATTTAAACACAAGGCCTGGAGGAAATACTGAACGGTCACAAATTTAAACACAAGGCCTGGATGGAATACTGAACTGTCACAAATTTAAACACAAGGCCTGGAGGAAATACTGTAATGTCACAAATTTAAACACAGGGCCTGGAGGGAATACTGAACTGTCACAAATTTAAACACAGGGCCTGGAGGAAATACTGAACTGTCACAAATTTAAACACAAGGCCTGGAGGAAATACTGTAATGTCACAAATTTAAACACAAGGCCTGGAGGAAATACTGAACTGTCACAAATTTAAACACAAGGCCTGGAGGAAATACTGAACTGTCACAAATTTAAACACAGGGCCTGGAGTAAATACTGAACTGTCTCAAATTTAAACACAAGGCCTGGAGGAAATACTGAACTGTCACAAATTTAAACACAAGGCCTGGAGGAAATACTGAACTGTCACAAATTTAAACACAGGGCCTGGAGGAAATACTGAACTGTCACAAATTTAAACACAGGGCCTGGAGGAAATACTGAACTGTCACAAATTTAAACACAAGGCCTGGAGGAAATACTGAACTGTCACAAATTTAAACACAAGGCCTGGAGGGAATACTGAACTGTCACAAATTTAAACACAAGGCCTGGAGGAAATACTGAACTGTCACAAATTTAAACACAGGGCCTGGAGGAAATACTGAACTGTCACAAATTTAAACACAAGGCCTGGAGGAAATACTGAACTGTCACAAATTTAAACACAAGGCCTGGAGGAAATACTGAACTGTCACAAATTTAAACACAGGGCCTGGAGGAAATACTGTACTGTCACAAATTTAAATACAGGGCCTGGAGGAAATACTGAACTGTCACAAATTTAAACACAAGGCCTGGAGGAAATACTGAACTGTCACAAATTTAAACACAAGGCCTGGAGGAAATACTGAACTGTCACAAATTTAAACACAAGGCCTGGAGGGAATACTGAACTGTCACAAATTTAAACACAAGGCCTGGAGGAAATACTGAACTGTCACAAATTTAAACACAGGGCCTGGAGGAAATACTGAACTGTCACAAATTTAAACACAAGGCCTGGAGGAAATACTGAACTGTCACAAATTTAAACACAAGGCCTGGAGGAAATACTGAACTGTCACAAATTTAAACACAGGGCCTGGAGGAAATACTGTACTGTCACAAATTTAAATACAGGGCCTGGAGGAAATACTGTACTGTCACAAATTTAAATACAGGGCCTGGAGGAAATAATGAACTGTCACAAATTTAAACACAGGGCCTGGAGGGAATACTGAACTGTCACAAATTTAAACACAAGGCCTGGAGGAAATACTGAACTGTCACAAATTTAAACACAGGGCCTGGAGGAATTACTGAACTGTCACAAATTTAAACACAAGGCCTGGAGGGAATACTGAACTGTCACAAATTTAAACACAGGGCCTGGAGGAATTACTGAACTGTCACAAATTTAAACACAAGGCCTGGAGGGAATACTGAACTGTCACAAATTTAAACACAGGGCCTGGAGGAATTACTGAACTGTCACAAATTTAAACACAAGGCCTGGAGGGAATACTGAACTGTCACAAATTTAAACACAAGGCCTGGAGGAAATACTGAACTGTCACAAATTTAAACACAAGGCCTGGAGGAAATACTGAACTGTCACAAATTTAAACACAGGGCCTGGAGGAATTACTGAACTGTCACAAATTTAAACACAAGGCCTGGAGGGAATACTGAACTGTCACAAATTTAAACACAGGGCCTGGAGGAACTACTGAACTGTCACAAATTTAAACACAAGGCCTGGAGGGAATACTGAACTGTCACAAATTTAAACACAAGGCCTGGAGGAAATACTGATCAGTCACAAATTTAAACACAGGGCCTGGAGGAAATACTGAGCTGTCACAAATTTAAACACAGGGCCTGAAGGAAATACTGAACTCTCACAAATTTAAACACAAGGCCTGGAGGGAATACTGAACTGTCACAAATTTAAACACAAGGCCTGGAGGAAATACTGAACTGTCACAAATTTAAACACAAGGCCTGGAGGGAATACTGAGCGGTCACAAATTTAAACACAAGGCTTGGAGGAAATACTGAACTGTCACAAATTTAAACACAAGGCCTGGAGGGAATACTGAACTGTCACAAATTTAAACACAAGGCCTGGAGGGAATACTGAACTGTCACAAATTTAAACACAAGGCCTGGAGGAAATACTGAACTGTCACAAATTTAAACACAGGGCCTGGAGGAAATACTGAGCTGTCACAAATTTAAACACAGGGCCTGAAGGAAATACTGAACTCTCACAAATTTAAACACAAGGCCTGGAGGGAATACTGAACTGTCACAAATTTAAACACAGGGCCTGGAGGAAATACTGTAATGTCACAAATTTAAACACAAGGCCTGGAGGAAATACTGTAATGTCACAAATTTAAACACAAGGCCTGGACGAAATACTGAACTGTCACAAATTTAAACACAAGGCCTGGAGGAAATACTGTAATGTCACAAATTTAAACACAAGGCCTGGAGGAAATACTGTACTGTCACAAATTTAAACACAAGGCCTGGAGGAAATACTGTAATGTCACAAATTTAAACACAAGGCCTGGAGGAAGTACTGAACTGTCACAAATTTAAACACAAGGCCTGGAGGGAATACTGAACTGTCACAAATTTAAACACAAGGCCTGGAGGAAATACTGTAATGTCACAAATTTAAACACAAGGCCTGGAGGAAATACTGTACTGTCACAAATTTAAACACAAGGCCTGGAGGAAATACTGTAATGTCACAAATTTAAACACAAGGCCTGGAGGAAGTACTGAACTGTCACAAATTTAAACACAAGGCCTGGAGGGAATACTGAACTGTCACAAATTTAAACACAAGGCCTGGAGTAAATACTGAACTGTCACAAATTTAAGCACAGGGCCCGGAGGAAAGACTGAACTGTCACAAATTTAAACACAGGGTCTGGAGGAAATACTGAACTGTCACAAATTTAAACACAAGGCCTGGAGGAAATACTGAACTGTCACAAATTTAAACACAGGGCCTGGAGGAAATACTGTACTGTCACAAATTTAAACACAGGGCCTGGAGGAATTGCAGAACTGTCACAAATTTAAACACAAGGCCTGGAGGAAATGCAGAACTGTCACAACTTTAAACACAGGGCCTGGAGGTAATACTGAACTGTCACAAATTTAAACACAGGGCCTGGAGGAAATACTGAACTGTCACAACTTAAAACACAAGGCCTGGAGGAAATACTGAACTGTCACAAATTTAAACACAGGGTCTGGAGGAAATACAGAACATTCACAAATTTAAACACAGGGCCTGGAGGAAAGACTGAACTGTCACAAACTTAAACACAGGGCCAGGATAGACTGAATTGTCACAACTTTAAACACATGGCCTGGAGGAAATACTGAACTGCCACAAATTTAAACACAGGGTCTGGAGGAAATACTGAACTGTCACAAATTTAAACACAAGGCCTGGAGGGAATACTGAACTGCCACAAATTTAAACACAGGGTCTGGAGGAAATACTGAACTGTCACAAATTTAAACACAAGGCCTGGAGGAAATACTGAACTGTCACAAATTTAAACACAAGGCCTGGAGGAAATACTGAACTGTCACAAATTTAAACACAGGGCCTGGAGGGAATACTGAACTGTCACAAATTTAAACACAAGGCCTGGAGGAAATACTGAACTGTCACAAATTTAAACACAGGGCCTGGAGGAAATACTGAACTGTCATACATTTAAACACAAGGCCTGGAGGAAATACTCAACTGCCACAAATTTAAACACAGGGTCTGGAGGAAAGACTGAACTGTCACAAATTTAAACACAAGGCCTGGAGGAAATACTGAACTGTCACAAATTTAAACACAAGGCCTGGAGGAAATACTGAACTGTCACAAATTTAAACAAAAGGCCTGGAGGAAATACTGAACTGTCACAAATTTAAACACAGGGCCTGGAGGAAATACTGAACTGTCACAAATTTAAACACAAGGCCTGGAGGAAATACTGAACGGTCACAAATTTAAACACAGGGTCTGGAGGAAAGACTGAACTGTCACAAATTTAAACACAAGGCCTGGAGGAAATACTGAACTGTCACAAATTTAAACACAAGGCCTGGAGGAAATACTGAACTGTCACAAATTTAAACACAAGGCCTGGAGGAAATACTGAACTGTCACAAATTTAAACACAAGGCCTGGAGGAAATACTGAACTGTCACAAATTTAAACACAGGGCCTGGAGGGAATACTGAACTGTCACAAATTTAAACACAGGGCCTGGAGGGAATACTGAACTGTCACAAATTTAAACACAAGGCCTGGAGGAAATACTGAACTGTCACAAATTTAAACACAAGGCCTGGAGGAAATACTGAACTGTCACAAATTTAAACACAGGGCCTGGAGGGAATACTGAACTGTCACAAATTTAAACACAGGGCCTGGAGGGAATACTGAACTGTCACAAATTTAAACACAAGGCCTGGAGGAAATACTGAACTGTCACAAATTTAAACACAAGGCCTGGAGGAAATACTGAACTGTCACAAATTTAAACACAAGGCCTGGAGGAAATACTGAACTGTCACAAATTTAAACACAGGGCCTGGAGGAAATACTGAACTGTCACAAATTTAAACACAGGGCCTGGAGGAAATACTGAACTGTCACAAATTTAAACACAAGGCCTGGAGGAAATACTGAACTGTCACAAATTTAAACACAGGGCCTGGAGGGAATACTGAACTGTCACAAATTTAAACACAGGGCCTGGAGGGAATACTGAACTGTCACAAATTTAAACACAGGGCCTGGAGGGAAATACTGAACTGTCACAAATTTAAACACAAGGCCTGGAGGAAATACTGAACTGTCACAAATTTAAACACAGGGCCTGGAGGGAAATACTGAACTGTCACAAATTTAAACACAAGGCCTGGAGGAAATACTGAACTGTCACAAATTTAAACACAGGGCCTGGAGGGAATACTGAACTGTCACAAATTTAAACACAGGGTCTGGAGGAAATACTGAACTGTCACAAATTTAAACACAAGGCCTGGAGGAAATACTGAACTGTCACAAATTTAAACACAGGGCCTGGAGGGAATACTGAACTGTCACAAATTTAAACACAAGGCCTGGAGGGAATACTGAACTGTCACAAATTTAAACACAAGGCCTGGAGGAAATACTGAACTGTCACAAATTTAAACACAAGGCCTGGAGGAAATACTGAACTGTCACAAATTTAAACACAAGGCCTGGAGGAAATACTGAACTGTCACAAATTTAAACACAAGGCCTGGAGGAAATACTGAACTGTCACAAATTTAAACACTGGGCCTGGAGGAAATACTGAACTGTCACAAATTTAAACACAAGGCCTGGAGGAAATACTGAACTGTCACAAATTTAAACACAGGGCCTGGAGGGAATACTGAACTGTCACAAATTTAAACACAGGGCCTGGAGGGAATACTGAACTGTCACAAATTTAAACACAGGGCCTGGAGGGAAATACTGAACTGTCACAAATTTAAACACAAGGCCTGGAGGAAATACTGAACTGTCACAAATTTAAACACAGGGCCTGGAGGGAAATACTGAACTGTCACAAATTTAAACACAAGGCCTGGAGGAAATACTGAACTGTCACAAATTTAAACACAGGGCCTGGAGGGAATACTGAACTGTCACAAATTTAAACACAGGGTCTGGAGGAAATACTGAACTGTCACAAATTTAAACACAAGGCCTGGAGGAAATACTGAACTGTCACAAATTTAAACACTGGGCCTGGAGGGAATACTGAACTGTCACAAATTTAAACACAAGGCCTGGAGGGAATACTGAACTGTCACAAATTTAAACACAAGGCCTGGAGGAAATACTGAACTGTCACAAATTTAAACACAAGGCCTGGAGGAAATACTGAACTGTCACAAATTTAAACACAAGGCCTGGAGAAAATACTGAACTGTCACAAATTTAAACACAGGGCCTGGAGGGAATACTGAACTGTCACAAATTTAAACACATGGCCTGGAGGAAATACTGAACTGTCACAAATTTAAACACAAGGCCTGGAGGAAATACTGAACTGTCACAAATTTAAACACAAGGCCTGGAGGAAATACTGAACTGTCACAAATTTAAACACAGGGCCTGGAGGGAATACTGAACTGTCACAAATTGAAACACAGGGCCTGGAGGGAATACTGAACTGTCACAAATTTAAACACAGGGCCTGGAGGGAAATACTGAACTGTCACAAATTTAAACACAAGGCCTGGAGGAAATACTGAACTGTCACAAATTTAAACACAGGGTCTGGAGGGAATACTGAACTGTCACAAATTTAAACACAAGGCCTGGAGGAAATACTGAACTGTCACAAATTTAAACACAAGGCCTGGAGGAAATACTGAACTGTCACAAATTTAAACACAAGGCCTGGAGGAAATACTGAACTGTCACAAATTTAAACACAGGGCCTGGAGGGAATACTGAACTGTCACAAATTGAAACACAGGGCCTGGAGGGAATACTGAACTGTCACAAATTGAAACACAGGGCCTGGAGGGAATACTGAACTGTCACAAATTTAAACACAAGGCCTGGAGGAAATACTGAACTGTCACAAATTTAAACACAAGGCCTGGAGGAAATACTGAACTGTCACAAATTTAAACACAAGGCCTGGAGGAAATACTGAACTGTCACAAATTTAAACATAGGGCCTGGAGGGAATACTGAACTGTCACAAATTGAAACACAGGGCCTGGAGGGAATACTGAACTGTCACAAATTAAAACACAGGGCCTGGAGGGAAATACTGAACTGTCACAAATTTAAACACAGGGCCTGGAGGAAATACTGAACTGTCACAAATTAAAGCACAGGGCCTGGAGGAAATACTGAACTGTCACAAATTTAAACACAAGGCCTGGAGGAAATACTGTACTGTCACAAATTAAAACACAAGGCCTGGGGGAAATACTGAACTGTCACAAATTTAAACACAGGGCCTGGAGGAAATACTGAACTGTCACAAATTTGAACACAGGGCCTGGAGGAAATTCTGAACTGTCACAAATTTAAACACAAGGCCTGGAGGAAATACTGAACTGCACAAATTTGAACACAGGGCCTGGAGGACATACTGAACTGTCACAAATTTAAACACAAGGCCTGGAGGGAATACTGAACTGTCACAAATTTAAACACAAGGCCTGGAAGAAATACTGAACTGTCACAAATTTGAACACAGGGCCTGGAGGACATTCTGAACTGTCACAAATTTAAACACAAGGCCTGGAGGGAATACTGAACTGTCACAAATTTAAACACAAGGCCTGGAAGAAATACTGAACTCTCAAAAATTTAAACACAAGGCCTGGAGGAAATACTGAACTGTCACAAATTTAAACACAAGGCCTGGAGGAAATACTGAACTGTCACAAATTTAAACACAGGGCCGGGAGGAAATACTGAACTGTCACAAATTTAAGCACAAGGCCTGGAGGAAATACTGAACTGTCACAAATTTAAGCACAGGGCCTGGAGGAAATACTGAACTGTCACAAATTTAAACACAAGGCCTGGAGGAAATACTGAACTGTCACAAATTTAAACACAGGACCGGGAGGAAATACTGAACTGTCACAAATTTAAGCACAAGGCCTGGAGGGAATACTGAACTCTCACAAATTTAAACACAGGGCCTGGAGGAAATACTGAACTGTCACAAATTTAAACACAAGGCCTGGAGGAAATACTGAACTGTCACAAATTTAAACACAAGGTCTGGAGGGAATACTGAACTGTCACAAATTTAAACACAAGGCCTGGAGGGAATACTGAACTCTCACAAATTTAAACACAAGGCCTGGAGGGAATACTGAACTGTCACAAATTTAAACACAAGGCCTGGAGGAAATACTGAACTGTCACAAATTTAAACACAAGGCCTGGAGGAAATACTGAACTGTCACAAATTTAAACACAAGGCCTGCAGGAATTACTGAACTGTCACAAATTTAAACACAAGGCCTGGAGGAAATACTGAACTGTTACAAATTTAAACACAAGGCCTGGAGGAAATACTGAACTGTCACAAATTTAAACACAAGGCCTGGAGGAAATACTGAACTGTTACAAATTTAAACACAAGGCCTGGAGGAAATACTGAACTGTCACAAATTTAAACACAGGGCCTGGAGGAAATAATGAACTGTCACAAATTTAAACACAGGGCCTGGAGGAAATACTGAACTGTCACAAATTTAAACACAAGGCCTGGAGGAAATACTGAACTGTCACAAATTTAAACACAGGGCCTGGAGGAAATACTGAACTGTCACAAATTTAAACACAAGGCCTGGAGGAAATACTGAACTGTTACAAATTTAAACACAAGGCCTGGAGGAAATACTGAACTGTCACAAATTTAAACACAAGGCCTGGAGGAAATACTGAACTGTCACAAATTTAAACACAAGGCCTGGAGGAAATACTGAACTGTCACAAATTTAAACACAAGGCCTGGAGGAAATACTGAACTGTCACAAATTTAAATACAGGGCCTGGAGGAAATACTGAACTGTCACAAATTTAAATACAGGGCCTGGAGGAAATACTGAACTGTCACAAATTTAAACACAAGGCCTGGAAGAAATACTGAACTGTCACAAATTTAAACACAGGGCCTGGAGGAAATACTGAACTGTCACAAATTTAAACACAAGGCCTGGAGGAAATACTGAACTGTTACAAATTTAAACACAAGGCCTGGAGGAAATACTGAACTGTCACAAATTTAAACACAAGGCCTGGAGGAAATACTGAACTGTCACAAATTTAAACACAGGGCCTGGAGGAAATACTGAACTGTCACAAATTTAAACACAAGGCCTGGAGGAAATACTGAACTGTCACAAATTTAAACACAGGGCCTGGAGGGAATACTGAACTGTCACAAATTGAAACACAGGGCCTGGAGGGAATACTGAACTGTCACAAATTTAAACACAGGGCCTGGAGGGAAATACTGAACTGTCACAAATTTAAACACAGGGCCTGGAGGAAATACTGAACTGTCACAAATTAAAGCACAGGGCCTGGAGGAAATACTGAACTGTCACAAATTTAAACACAAGGCCTGGAGGAAATACTGTACTGTCACAAATTAAAACACAAGGCCTGGGGGAAATACTGAACTGTCACAAATTTAAACACAGGGCCTGGAGGAAATACTGAACTGTCACAAATTTGAACACAGGGCCTGGAGGAAATTCTGAACTGTCACAAATTTAAACACAAGGCCTGGAGGAAATACTGAACTGCACAAATTTGAACACAGGGCCTGGAGGACATACTGAACTGTCACAAATTTAAACACAAGGCCTGGAGGGAATACTGAACTGTCACAAATTTAAACACAAGGCCTGGAAGAAATACTGAACTGTCACAAATTTGAACACAGGGCCTGGAGGACATTCTGAACTGTCACAAATTTAAACACAAGGCCTGGAGGGTATACTGAACTGTCACAAATTTAAACACAAGGCCTGGAAGAAATACTGAACACTCACAAATTTAAACACAAGGCCTGGAGGAAATACTGAACTGTCACAAATTTAAACACAAGGCCTGGAGGAAATACTGAACTGTCACAAATGTAAACACAGGGCCGGGAGGAAATACTGAACTGTCACAAATTTAAGCACAAGGCCTGGAGGAAATACTGAACTGTCACAAATTTAAGCACAGGGCCTGGAGGAAATACTGAACTGTCACAAATTTAAACACAAGGCCTGGAGGAAATACTGAACTGTCACAAATTTAAACACAGGACCGGGAGGAAATACTGAACTGTCACAAATTTAAGCACAAGGCCTGGAGGGAATACTGAACTCTCACAAATTTAAACACAGGGCCTGGAGGAAATACTGAACTGTCACAAATTTAAACACAAGGCCTGGAGGAAATACTGAACTGCCACAAATTTAAACACAAGGCCTGGAGGGAATACTGAACTGTCACAAATTTAAACACAAGGCCTGGAGGGAATACTGAACTCTCACAAATTTAAACACAAGGCCTGGAGGGAATACTGAACTGTCACAAATTTAAACACAAGGCCTGGAGGAAATACTGAACTGTCACAAATTTAAACACAAGGCCTGGAGGAAATACTGAACTGTCACAAATTTAAACACAAGGCCTGGAGGAATTACTGAACTGTCACAAATTTAAACACAAGGCCTGGAGAAAATACTGAACTGTCACAAATTTAAACACAGGGCCTGGAGGAAATACTGAACTGTCACAAATTTAAACACAAGGCCTGGAGGGAATACTGAACTGTCACAAATTTAAACACAAGGCCTGGAGGAAATACTGAACTGTCACAAATTTAAACACAAGGCCTGGAGGAAATACTGAACTGTCACAAATTTAAACACAAGGCCTGGAGGAATTACTGAACTGTCACAAATTTAAACACAAGGCATGGAGGAAATACAGAACTGTCACAAATTTAAACACAAGGCCTGGAGGGAATACTGAACTGTCACAAATTTAAACACAAGGCCTGGAGGAAATACTGAACTGTCACAAATTTAAACACAAGGCCTGGAGGGAATACTGAACTCTCACAAATTTAAACACAAGGCCTGGAGGAAATACTGAACTGTCACAAATTTAAACACAAGGCCTGGAGGGAATACTGAACTGTCACAAATTTAAACACAAGGCCTGGAGGAAATAGTGAACTGTCACAAATTTAAACACAAGGCCTGGAGGGAATACTGAACTCTCACAAATTTAAACACAAGGCCTGGAGGAAATACTGAACTGTCACAAATTTAAACACAAGGCCTGGAGGGAATACTGAACTGTCACAAATTTAAACACAAGGCCTGGAGGAAATAGTGAACTGTCACAAATTTAAACACAAGGCCTGGAGGGAATAATGAACTGCCACAAATTTAAACACAAGGCCTGGAGGAAATACTGAACTGTCACAAATTTAAACACAAGGCCTGGAGGAAATACTGAACTGTCACAAATTTAAACACAGGGCCTGGAGGAAATACTGAACTGCCACAAATTTAAACACAGGGACTGGAGGAAATACTGAACTGTCACAAATTTAAACACAGGGCCTGGAGGAAATACTGAACTGCCACAAATTTAAACACAGGGTCTGGAGGAAATACTGAACTGTCACAAATTTAAACACAGGGCCTGGAGGAAATACTGAACTGCCACAAATTTAAACACAGGGTCTGGAGGAAAGACTGAACTGTCACAAATTTAAACACAGGGCCTGGAGGGAATACTGAACTGTCACAAATTTAAACACAAGGCCTGGAGGAAATACTGAACTGTCACAAATTTAAACACAGGGCCTGGAGGAAATACTGAACTGTCACAAATTTAAACACAGGGCCTGGAGGAAATACTGAACTGCCACAAATTTAAACACAGGGTCTGGAGGAAAGACTGAACTGTCACAAATTGAAACACAAGGCCTGGAGGAAATACTGAACTGTCACAAATTTAAACACAGGGCCTGGAGGAAATACTGAACTGCCACAAATTTAAACACAGGGTCTGGAGGAAAGACTGAACTGTCCCAAATTTAAACACAGGGCCTGGAGGGAATACTGAACTGTCACAAATTTAAACACAAGGCCTGGAGGGAAATACTGAACTGTCACAAATTTAAACACAAGGCCTGGAGGAAATACTGAACTGTCACAAATTTAAACACAGGGCCTGGAGGGAATACTGAACTGTCACAAATTTAAACACAGGCCCTGGAGGGAATACTGAACTGTCACAAATTTAAACACAAGGCCTGGAGGAAATACTGAACTGTCACAAATTTAAACACAAGGCCTGGAGGAAATACTGAACTGTCACAAATTTAAACACAAGGCCTGGAGGAAATACTGAACTGTCACAAATTTAAACACAAGGCCTGGAGGAAATACTGAACTGTCACAAATTTAAACACAAGGCCTGGAGGAAATACTGAACTGTCACAAATTTAAACACAGGGCCTGGAGGGAATACTGAACTGTCACAAATTTAAACACAGGCCCTGGAGGGAATACTGAACTGTCACAAATTTAAACACAAGGCCTGGAGGAAATACTGAACTGTCACAAATTTAAACACAAGGCCTGGAGGAAATACTGAACTGTCACAAATTTAAACACAAGGCCTGGAGGAAATACTGAACTGTCACAAATTTAAACACAAGGCCTGGAGGAAATACTGAACTGTCACAAATTTAAACACAAGGCCTGGAGGAAATACTGAACTGTCACAAATTTAAACACAGGGCCTGGAGGGAATACTGAACTGTCACAAATTTAAACACAGGGCCTGGAGGGAATACTGAACTGTCACAAATTTAAACACAGGGCCTGGAGGGAATACTGAACTGTCACAAATTTAAACACAGGGCCTGGAGGGAAATACTGAACTGTCACAAATTTAAACACAAGGCCTGGAGGAAATACTGAACTGTCACAAATTTAAACACAAGGCCTGGAGGAAATACTGAACTGTCACAAATTTAAACACAGGGCCTGGAGGAAATACTGAACTGTCACAAATTTAAACACAAGGCCTGGAGGAAATACTGAACTGTCACAAATTTAGACACAAGGCCTGGAGGAAATACTGAACTGTCACAAATTTAGACACAAGGCCTGGAGGAAATACTGAACTGTCACAAATTTAAACACAGGGCCTGGAGGAAATACTGAACTGTCACAAATTTAAGCACAGGGCCTGGAGGAAATACTGAACTGTCACAAATTTAAACACAGGGCCTGGAGGGAATACTGAACTGTCACAAATTAAAACACAAGGCCTGGAGGAAATACTGAACTGTCACAAATTTAAACACAAGGCCTGGAGGAAATACTGAACTGTCACAAATTTAAACACAAGGCCTGGAGGAAATACTGAACTGTCACAAATTTAAACACAAGGCCTGGAGGAAATACTGAACTGTCACAAATTTGAACACAGGGCCTGGAGGGAATACTGAACTGTCACAAATTTAAACACAAGGCCTGGAGGAAATACTGAACTGTCACAAATTTAAACACAGGGCCTGGAGGAAATACTGAACTGTCACAAATTTAAACACAAGGCCTGGAGGAAATAGTGAACTGTCACAAATTTAAACACAAGGCCTGGAGGGAATAATGAACTGCCACAAATTTAAACACAAGGCCTGGAGGAAATACTGAACTGTCACAAATTTAAACACAAGGCCTGGAGGAAATACTGAACTGTCACAAATTTAAACACAGGGCCTGGAGGAAATACTGAACTGCCACAAATTTAAACACAGGGACTGGAGGAAATACTGAACTGTCACAAATTTAAACACAGGGCCTGGAGGAAATACTGAACTGCCACAAATTTAAACACAGGGTCTGGAGGAAAGACTGAACTGTCACAAATTTAAACACAAGGCCTGGAGGAAATACTGAACTGTCACAAATTTAAACACAGGGCCTGGAGGAAATACTGAACTGCCACAAATTTAAACACAGGGTCTGGAGGAAAGACTGAACTGTCACAAATTTAAACACAGGGCCTGGAGGGAATACTGAACTGTCACAAATTTAAACACAAGGCCTGGAGGAAATACTGAACTGTCACAAATTTAAACACAGGGCCTGGAGGAAATACTGAACTGTCACAAATTTAAACACAGGGCCTGGAGGAAATACTGAACTGCCACAAATTTAAACACAGGGTCTGGAGGAAAGACTGAACTGTCACAAATTGAAACACAAGGCCTGGAGGAAATACTGAACTGTCACAAATTTAAACACAGGGCCTGGAGGAAATACTGAACTGCCACAAATTTAAACACAGGGTCTGGAGGAAAGACTGAACTGTCCCAAATTTAAACACAGGGCCTGGAGGGAATACTGAACTGTCACAAATTTAAACACAAGGCCTGGAGGGAAATACTGAACTGTCACAAATTTAAACACAAGGCCTGGAGGAAATACTGAACTGTCACAAATTTAAACACAGGGCCTGGAGGGAATACTGAACTGTCACAAATTTAAACACAGGCCCTGGAGGGAATACTGAACTGTCACAAATTTAAACACAAGGCCTGGAGGAAATACTGAACTGTCACAAATTTAAACACAAGGCCTGGAGGAAATACTGAACTGTCACAAATTTAAACACAAGGCCTGGAGGAAATACTGAACTGTCACAAATTTAAACACAAGGCCTGGAGGAAATACTGAACTGTCACAAATTTAAACACAAGGCCTGGAGGAAATACTGAACTGTCACAAATTTAAACACAAGGCCTGGAGGAAATACTGAACTGTCACAAATTTAAACACAGGGCCTGGAGGAAATACTGAACTGTCACAAATTTAAACACAAGGCCTGGAGGAAATACTGAACTGTCACAAATTTAAACACAAGGCCTGGAGGAAATACTGAACTGTCACAAATTTAAACACAAGGCCTGGAGGAAATACTGAACTGTCACAAATTTAAACACAAGGCCTGGAGGAAATACTGAACTGTCACAAATTTAAACACAAGGCCTGGAGGAAATACTGAACTGTCACAAATTTAAACACAGGGCCTGGAGGGAATACTGAACTGTCACAAATTTAAACACAGGCCCTGGAGGGAATACTGAACTGTCACAAATTTAAACACAAGGCCTGGAGGAAATACTGAACTGTCACAAATTTAAACACAAGGCCTGGAGGAAATACTGAACTGTCACAAATTTAAACACAAGGCCTGGAGGAAATACTGAACTGTCACAAATTTAAACACAAGGCCTGGAGGAAATACTGAACTGTCACAAATTTAAACACAAGGCCTGGAGGAAATACTGAACTGTCACAAATTTAAACACAGGGCCTGGAGGGAATACTGAACTGTCACAAATTTAAACACAGGGCCTGGAGGGAATACTGAACTGTCACAAATTTAAACACAGGGCCTGGAGGGAATACTGAACTGTCACAAATTTAAACACAGGGCCTGGAGGGAAATACTGAACTGTCACAAATTTAAACACAAGGCCTGGAGGAAATACTGAACTGTCACAAATTTAAACACAAGGCCTGGAGGAAATACTGAACTGTCACAAATTTAAACACAGGGCCTGGAGGAAATACTGAACTGTCACAAATTTAAACACAAGGCCTGGAGGAAATACTGAACTGTCACAAATTTAGACACAAGGCCTGGAGGAAATACTGAACTGTCACAAATTTAGACACAAGGCCTGGAGGAAATACTGAACTGTCACAAATTTAAACACAGGGCCTGGAGGAAATACTGAACTGTCACAAATTTAAGCACAGGGCCTGGAGGAAATACTGAACTGTCACAAATTTAAACACAGGGCCTGGAGGGAATACTGAACTGTCACAAATTAAAACACAAGGCCTGGAGGAAATACTGAACTGTCACAAATTTAAACACAAGGCCTGGAGGAAATACTGAACTGTCACAAATTTAAACACAAGGCCTGGAGGAAATACTGAACTGTCACAAATTTAAACACAAGGCCTGGAGGAAATACTGAACTGTCACAAATTTGAACACAGGGCCTGGAGGGAATACTGAACTGTCACAAATTTAAACACAAGGCCTGGAGGAAATACTGAACTGTCACAAATTTAAACACAGGGCCTGGAGGAAATACTGAACTGTCACAAATTTAAGCACAGGGCCTGGAGGAAATACTGAACTGTCACAAATTTAAACACAGGGCCTGGAGGAAATACTGAACTGTCACAAATTTAAACACAAGGCCTGGAGGAAATACTGAACTGTCACAAATTTAAACACAAGGCCTGGAGGAAATACTGAACTGTCACAAATTTAAACACAGGGCCTGGAGGAAATACTGAACTGTCACAAATTTAAACACAAGGCCTGGAGGAAATGCAGAACTGTCACAACTTTAAACACAGGGCCTGGGGGAAATACTGAACTGTCACAAATTTAAACACAGGGCCTGGAGGAAATACTGAACTGTCACAAATTTAAACACAGGGCCTGGAGGGAATACTGAACTGTCACAAATTTAAACACAAGGCCTGGATGAAATACTGAACTGTCACAAATTTAAACACAAGGCCTGGAGGAAATACTGAACAGTCACAAATTTAAACACAAGGACTGGAGGAAATACTGAATTGTCACAAATTTAAACACAAGGCCTGGAGGAAATACTGAACTGTCACAAATTTAAACACAGGGCCTGGAGGAACTACTGAACGGTCACAAATTTAAACACAAGGCCTGGAGGGAATACTGAACTGTCACAAATTTAAACACAGGGCCTGGAGGAAATACTGAACTCTCACAAATTTAAACACAAGGCCTGGAGGAAATACTGTAATGTCACAAATTTAAACACAGGGCCTGGAGGAAATACTGAACTGTCACAAATTTAAACACAAGGCCTGGAGGGAATACTGAACTGTCACAAATTTAAACACAGGGCCTGGAGGAAATACTGAACTCTCACAAATTTAAACACAAGGCCTGGAGGAAATACTGTAATGTCACAAATTTAAACACAAGGCCTGGAGGAAATACTGTAATGTCACAAATTTAAACACAGGGCCTGGAGGAAATACTGAACTGTCACAAATTTAAACACAGGGCCTGGAGGGAATACTGAACTGTCACAAATTTAAACACAAGGCCTGGAGGAAATACTGAACTGTCACAAATTTAAACACAGGGCCTGGAGGGAAATACTGAACTGTCACAAATTTAAACACAAGGCCTGGAGGAAATACTGAACTGTCACAAATTTAAACACAGGGCCTGGAGGGAAATACTGAACTGTCACAAATTTAAACACAAGGCCTGGAGGAAATACTGAACTGTCACAAATTTAAACACAGGGCCTGGAGGGAATACTGAACTGTCACAAATTTAAACACAGGGCCTGGAGGGAATACTGAACTGTCACAAATTTAAACACAGGGCCTGGAGGAAATACTGAACTGTCACAAATTTAAACACAAGGCCTGGAGGAAATACTGAACTGTCACAAATTTAAGCACAAGGCCTGGAGGAAATACTGAACAGTCACAAATTTAAACACAAGGCCTGAATGAAAAACTGAACTGTCACAAATTTAAACACAGGGCCGGGAGGAAATACTGAACTGTCACAAATTTAAGCACAAGGCCTGGAGGGAATACTGAACTCTCAGAAATTTAAACACAAGGCCTGGAGGAAATACTGAACTGTCACAAATTTAAACACAAGGCCTGGAGGGAATACTGAACTCTCACAAATTTAAACACAAGGCTGGAGGAAATACTGAACTGTCACAAATTTAAACACAAGGCCTGGAGGGAATACTGAACTGTCACAAATTTAAACACAAGGCCTGGAGGGAATACTGAACTCTCACAAATTTAAACACAAGGCCTGGAGGAAATACTGAACTGTCACAAATTTAAACACAAGGCCTGGAGGGAATACTGAACTGTCACAAATTTAAACACAAGGCCTGGAGGAAATACTGAACTGTCACAAATTTAAACACAAGGCCTGGAGGGAATACTGAACTCTCACAAATTTAAACACAAGGCCTGGAGGAAATACTGAACTGTCACAACTGTATACACAAGGCCTGGAGGGAATACTGAACTGTCACAAATTAAAACACAGGGCCTGGAGGGAATACTGAACTGTCACAAATTTAAACACAAGGCCTGGAGGAAATACTGAACTGTCACAAATTTAAACACAAGGTCTGGAGGAAATACTGAACTGTCACAAATTTAAACACAAGGCCTGGAGGGAATACTGAACTCTCACAAATTTAAACACAAGGCCTGGAGGAAATACTGAACTGTCACAAATTTAAACACAGGGCCTGGAGGGAATACTGAACTGTCACAAATTTAAACACAGGGCCTGGAGGGAATACTGAACTGTCACAAATTTAAACACAAGGCCTGGAGGAAATACTGAACTGTCACAAATTTAAACACAAGGCCTGGAGGAAATACTGAACTGTCACAAATTTAAACACAGGGCCTGGAGGAAATACTGAACTGTCACAAATTTAAACACAAGGCCTGGAGGAAATACTGAAATGTCACAAATTTAAACACAAGGCCTGGAGGAAATACTGAACTGTCACAAATTTAAACACAAGGCCTGGAGGAAATACTGAACTGTCACAAATTTAAACACAGGGCCTGGAGGGAATACTGAACTGTCACAAATTTAAACACAGGGCCTGGTTGGAATATTGAACTGTCACAAATTTAAACACAAGGCCTGGAGGAAATACTGAACTGTCACAAATTTAAACACAGGGCCTGGAGGGAATACTGAACTGTCACAAATTTAAACACAAGGCCTGGAGGAAATACTGAACTGTCACAAATTTAAACACAGGGCCTGTAGGAAATACTGAACTGTCACAAATTTAAGCACAGGGCCTGGAGGAAATACTGAACTGTCACAAATTTAAACACAGGGCCTGGAGGAAATACAGAACTGTCACAAATTTAAACACAAGGCCTGGAGGAAATACTGAACTGTCACAAATTTAAACACAAGGCCTGGAGGAAATACTGAACTGTCACAAATTTAAACACAGGGCCTGGAGGAAATACTGAACTGTCACAAATTTAAATACAAGGCCTGGAGGAAATACTGAACTGTCACAAATTTAAACACAAGGCCTGGAGGAAATACTGAACTGTCACAAATTTAAACACAGGGCCTGGAGGAAATACTGAACTGTCACAACTTTAAACACAGGGCCTGGGGGAAATACTGAACTGTCACAAATTTAAACACAGGGCCTGGAGGAAATACTGAACTGTCACAAATTTAAACACAAGGCCTGGAGGAAATACTGAACTGTCACAAATTTAAACACAGGGCCTGGAGGGAAATACTGAACTGTCACAAATTTAAACACAGGGCCTGGAGGAAATACTGAACTGTCACAAATTTAAACACAAGGCCTGGAGGAAATACTGAACTGTCACAAATTTAAACACAGGGCCTGGAGGGAATACTGAACTGTCACAAATTTAAACACAAGGCCTGGAGGAAATACTGAACTGTCACAAATTTAAACACAAGGCCTGGAGGAAATACTGAACAGTCACAAATTTAAACACAAGGACTGGAGGAAATACTGAATTGTCACAAATTTAAACACAAGGCCTGGAGGAAATACTGAACTGTCACAAATTTAAACACAGGGCCTGGAGGAAATACTGAACTGTCACTAATTTAAACACAGGGCCTGGAGGAAATACTGAACTCTCACAAATTTAAACACAAGGCCTGGAGGAAATACTGTAATGTCACAAATTTAAACACAGGGCCTGGAGGGAATACTGATCTGTCACAAATTTAAACACAGGGCCTGGAGGAAATACTGAACTCTCACAAATTTAAACACAAGGCCTGGAGGAAATACTGTAATGTCACAAATTTAAACACAGGGCCTGGAGGGAATACTGAACTGTCACAAATTTAAACACAAGGCCTGGAGGAAATACTGAACTGTCACAAATTTAAACACAGGGCCTGGAGGGAAATACTGAACTGTCACAAATTTAAACACAAGGCCTGGAGGAAATACTGAACTGTCACAAATTTAAACACAGGGCCTGGAGGGAAATACTGAACTGTCACAAATTTAAACACAAGGCCTGGAGGAAATACTGAACTGTCACAAATTTAAACACAGGGCCTGGAGGGAATACTGAACTGTCACAAATTTAAACACAGGGCCTGGAGGGAATACTGAACTGTCACAAATATAAACACAGGGCCTGGAGGAAATACTGAACTGTCACAAATTTAAACACAAGGCCTGGAGGAAATACTGAACTGTCACAAATTTAAACACAGGGCCGGGAGGAAATACTGAACTGTCACAAATTTAAACACAAGGCCTGGAGGAAATACTGAACAGTCACAAATTTAAACACAAGGCCTGAATGAAATACTGAACTGTCACAAATTTAAACACAGGGCCGGGAGGAAATACTGAACTGTCACAAATTTAAGCACAAGGCCTGGAGGGAATACTGAACTCTCACAAATTTAAACACAAGGCCTGGAGGAAATACTGAACTGTCACAAATTTAAACACAAGGCCTGGAGGGAATACTGTACTGTCACAAATTTAAACACGAGGCTGGAGGAAATACTGAACTGTCACAAATTTAAACACAAGGCCTGGAGGGAATACTGAACTGTCACAAATTTAAACACAAGGCCTGGAGGGAATACTGAACTCTCACAAATTTAAACACAAGGCCTGGATGAAATACTGAACTCTCACAAATTTAAACACGAGGCTGGAGGAAATACTGAACTGTCACAAATTTAAACACAAGGCCTGGAGGGAATACTGAACTGTCACAAATTTAAACACAAGGCCTGGAGGGAATACTGAACTCTCACAAATTTAAACACAAGGCCTGGAGGAAATACTGAACTGTCACAAATTTAAACACAAGGCCTGGAGGGAATACTGAACTGTCACAAATTTAAACACAAGGCCTGGAGGAAATACTGAACTGTCACAAATTTAAACACAAGGCCTGGAGGGAATACTGAACTCTCACAAATTTAAACACAATGCCTGGAGGAAATACTGAACTGTCACAACTGTATACACAAGGCCTGGAGGGAATACTGAACTGTCACAAATTTAAACACAAGTCCTGGAGGAAATACTGAACTGTCACAAATTTAAACACAGGGCCTGGAGGAAATACTGAACTGTCACAAATTTAAACACAAGGCCTGGAGGAAATACTGAACTGTCACAAATTTAAACACAAGGCCTGGAGGGAATACTGAACTGCCACAAATTTAAACACAGGGTCTGGAGGAAATACTGAAATGTCACAAATTTAAACACAAGGCCTGGAGGAAATACTGAACTGTCACAAATTTAAACACAGGGCCTGGAGGAAATACTGAACTGCCACAAATTTAAACACAGGGTCTGGAGGAAAGACTGAACTGTCACAAATTGAAACACAAGGCCTGGAGGAAATACTGAACTGTCACAAATTTAAACACAGGGCCTGGAGGAAATACTGAACTGCCACAAATTTAAACACAGGGTCTGGAGGAAAGACTGAACTTTCCCAAATTTAAACACAGGGCCTGGAGGGAATACTGAACTGTCACAAATTTAAACACAGGGCCTGGAGGGAAATACTGAACTGTCACAAATTTAAACACAAGGCCTGGAGGAAATACTGAACTGTCACAAATTTAAACACAGGGCCTGGAGGAAATACTGAACTGTCACAAATTTAAACACACGGCCTGGAGGAAATACTGAACTGTCACAAATTTAAAAACAAGGCCAGGAGGAAATACTGAACTGTCACAAATTTAAACACAAGGCCTGGAGGAAATACTGAACTGTCACAAATTTAAACACAAGGCCAGGAGGAAATACTGAACTGTCACAAATTTAAACACAAGGCCTGGAGGAAATACTGAACTGTCACAAATTTAAACACAAGGCCTGGAGGAAATACTGAACTGTCACAAATTTAAACACAGGGCCTGGAGGAAATACTGAACTGTCACAAATTTAAACACAAGGCCTGGAGGAAATACTGAACTGTCACAAATTTAAACACAGGGCCTGGAGGAAATACTGAACTGTCACAAATTTAAACACAAGGCCTGGAGGAAATACTGAACTGTCACAAATTTAAACACAAGGCCTGGAGGAAATACTGAACTGTCACAAATTTAAACACAGGGCCTGGAGGAAATACTGAACTGTCACAAATTTAAACACAAGGCCTGGAGGAAATACTGAACTGTCACAAATTTAAACACAAGGCCTGGAGGAAATACTGAACTGTCACAAATTTAAACACAAGGCCTGGAGGAAATACTGAACTGTCACAAATTTAAACACAAGGCCTGGAGGAAATACTGAACTGTCACAAATTTAAACACAGGGCCTGGAGGAAATACTGAACTGTCACAAATTTAAACACAAGGCCTGGAGGAAATACTGAACTGTCACAAATTTAAACACAAGGCCTGGAGGAAATACTGAACTGTCACAAATTTAAACACAAGGCCTGGAGGAAATACTGAACTGTCACAAATTTAAACACAAGGCCTGGAGGAAATACTGAACTGTCACAAATTTAAACACAGGGCCTGGAGGGAATACTGAACTGTCACAAATTTAAACACAAGGCCTGGAGGAAATACTGAACTGTCACAAATTTAAACACAGGGCCTGGAGGAAATACTGTACTGTCACAAATTTAAGCACAGGGCCTGGAGGAAATACTGAACTGTCACAAATTTAAACACAGGGCCTGGAGGGAATACTGAACTGTCACAAATTTAAACACAGGGCCTGGAGGAAATACTGAACTGTCACAAATTTAAACACAAGGCCTGGAGGAAATACTGAACTGTCACAAATTTAAACACAAGGCCTGGAGGAAATACTGAACTGTCACAAATTTAAACACAAGGCCTGGAGGAAATACTGAACTGTCACAAATTTAAACACAAGGCCTGGAGGAAATACTGAACTGTCACAAATTTAAACACAGAGCCTGGAGGAAATACTGAACTGTCACAAATTTAAGCACTGGGCCTGGAGGAAATACTGAACTGTCACAAATTTAAACACAAGGCCTGGAGGAAATACTGAACTGTCACAAATTTAAACACAAGGCCTGGAGGAAATACTGAACTGTCACAAATTTAAACACAAGGCCTGGAGGAAATACTGAACTGTCACAAATTTAAACACAGGGCCTGGAGGAAATACTGAACTGTCACAAATTTAAACACAAGGCCTGGAGGAAATACTGAACTGTCACAAATTTAAACACAGGGCCTGGAGGGAATACTGAACTGTCACAAATTTAAACACAAGGCCTGGAGGAAATACTGAACTGTCACAAATTTAAACACAGGGCCTGGAGGGAATACTGAACTGTCACAAATTTAAACACAAGGCCTGGAGGAAATACTGAACTGTCACAAATTTAAACACAAGGCCTGGAGGAAATACTGAACAGTCACAAATTTAAACACAAGGACTGGAGGAAATACTGAATTGTCACAAATTTAAACACAAGGCCTGGAGGAAATACTGAACTGTCACAAATTTAAACACAGGGGCCGGAGGAACTACTGAACGGTCACAAATTTAAACACAGGGCCTGGAGGGAATACTGAACTGTCACAAATTTAAACACAAGGCCTGGAGGAAATACTGAACTGTCACAAATTTAAACACAAGGCCTGGAGGAAATACTGAACTGTCACAAATTTAAACACAAGGCCTGGAGGAAATACTGAACTGTCACAAATTTAAACACAAGGCCTGGAGGAAATACTGAACTGTCACAAATTTAAACACAAGGCCTGGAGGAAATACTGAACTGTCACAAATTTAAACACAGAGCCTGGAGGAAATACTGAACTGTCACAAATTTAAGCACTGGGCCTGGAGGAAATACTGAACTGTCACAAATTTAAACACAAGGCCTGGAGGAAATACTGAACTGTCACAAATTTAAACACAAGGCCTGGAGGAAATACTGAACTGTCACAAATTTAAACACAAGGCCTGGAGGAAATACTGAACTGTCACAAATTTAAACACAGGGCCTGGAGGAAATACTGAACTGTCACAAATTTAAACACAAGGCCTGGAGGAAATACTGAACTGTCACAAATTTAAACACAGGGCCTGGAGGGAATACTGAACTGTCACAAATTTAAACACAAGGCCTGGAGGAAATACTGAACTGTCACAAATTTAAACACAGGGCCTGGAGGGAATACTGAACTGTCACAAATTTAAACACAAGGCCTGGAGGAAATACTGAACTGTCACAAATTTAAACACAAGGCCTGGAGGAAATACTGAACAGTCACAAATTTAAACACAAGGACTGGAGGAAATACTGAATTGTCACAAATTTAAACACAAGGCCTGGAGGAAATACTGAACTGTCACAAATTTAAACACAGGGGCCGGAGGAACTACTGAACGGTCACAAATTTAAACACAAGGCCGGGAGGGAATACTGAACTGTCACAAATTTAAACACAGGGCCTGGAGGAAATACTGAACTCTCACAAATTTAAACACAAGGCCTGGAGGAAATACTGAACTGTCACAAATTTAAACACAAGGCCTGGAGGAAATACTGAAATGTCACAAATTTAAACACAGGGCCTGGAGGAAATACTGAACTCTCACAAATTTAAACACAAGGCCTGGATGAAATACTGTAATGTCACAAATTTAAACACAAGGCCTGGAGGAAATACTGAACTGTCACAAATTTAAACACAAGGCCTGGAGGGAATACTGAACTGTCACAAATTTAAACACAAGGCCTGGAGGAAATACTGAACTGTCACAAATTTAAACACAGGGCCTGGAGGAAATACTGAACTGTCACAAATTTAAACACAGGGACTGGAGGAAATACTGAACTGTCACAAATTTAAACACAGGGCCTGGAGGAAGTACTGAACTGTCACAAATTTAAACACAGGGCCTGGAGGAAATACTGAACTGTCACAAATTTAAACACAGGGCCTGGAGGAAATACTGAACTGTCACAAATTTAAGCACAGGGCCCGGAGGAAAGACTGGACTGTCACAAATTTAAACACAGGGTCTGGAGGAAATACTGAACTGTCACAAATTTAAACACAAGGCCTGGAGGAAATACTGAACTGTCACAAATTTAAACACAGGGCCTGGGGGAAATACTGAACTGTCACAAATTTAAACACAAGGCCTGGAGGAAATACTGAACTGTCACAAATTTAAACACAGGGCCTGGATGAAATACTGAACTGTCACAAATTTAAGCACAGGGCCCGGAGGAAAGACTGAACCGTCACAACTTTAAACACAGGGCCTGGAGGAAATGCAGAACTGTCACAACTTTAAACACAGGGCCTGGAGGTAATACTGAACTGTCACAAATTTAAACACAAGGCCTGGAGGAAATGCAGAACTGTCACAACTTTAAACACAGGGCCTGGAGGTAATACTGAACTGTCACAAATTTAAACACAGGGCCTGGAGGAAATACTGAACTGTCACAAATTTAAACACAGGGTCTGGAGGAAATACAGAACATTCACAACTTTAAACACAAGGCCTGGAGGGAATACTGAACTGTCACAAATTTAAACACAGGGCCTGGAGGAAATACTGAACTGTCAGAAATTTAAACACAGGGCCTGGAGGAAATACTGAACTGTCACAAATTTAAACACAGGGCCTGGAGGAAATACTGAACTGTCACAAATTTAAACACAGGGCCTGGAGGAAATACTGAACTGTCACAAATTTAAACACAAGGCCTGGGGGAAAAACTGAACTGTCACAAATTTAAACACAAGGCCTGGAGGAAATACTGAACTGTCACAAATTTAAACACAAGGCCTGCAGGGAATACTGAACTGTCACAAATTTAAACACAGGGCCTGGAGGAAATACTGAACTGTCACAAATTTAAACACAGGGCCTGGAGGAAATACTGAACTGTCACAAATTAAAACACAAGGTCAGGAGGAAATACTGAACTGTCACAAATTTAAACACAAGGCCTGGAGGAAATACTGAACTGTCACAAATTTAAACACAGGGCCTGGAGGAAATACTGAACTGTCACAAATTAAAACACAAGGTCAGGAGGAAATACTGAACTGTCACAAATTTAAACACAAGGCCTGGAGGAAATACTGAACTGTCACAAATTTAAACACAACTCCTGGAGGAAATACTGAACTGTCACAAATTTAAACACAGGGTCTGGAGGAAATACTGTACTGTCACAAATTTAAACACAAGGCCTGGAGGAAATACTGAACTGTCACAAATTTAAACACAAGGCCTGGAGGAAATACTGAACTGTCACAAATTTAAACACAGGGCCTGGAGGAAATACTGAACTGTCACAAATTTAAACACAAGGCCTGGAGGAAATACTGAACTGTCACAAATTTAAACACGGGGTCTGGAGGGAATACTGTACTGTCACAAATTTAAACACAAGGCCTGGAGGAAATACTGAACTGTCACAAATTTAAACACAGGGCCTGGAGGAAATACTGAACTGTCACAAATTTAAACACAAGGCCTGGAGGAAATACTGAACTGTCACAAATTTAAACACGGGGTCTGGAGGGAATACTGAACTGTCACAAATTTAAACACAGGGCCTGGAGGAAATACTGAACTGTCACAAATTTAAACACAAGGCCTGGAGGAAATACTGAACTGTCACAAATTTAAACACAGGGCCTGGAGGAAATACTGAACTGTCACAAATTTAAACACAAGGCCTGGAGGAAATACTGAACTGTCACAAATTTAAACACGGGGTCTGGAGGGAATACTGTACTGTCACAAATTTAAACACAAGGCCTGGAGGAAATACTGAACTGTCACAAATTTAAACACAGGGCCTGGAGGAAATACTGAACTGTCACAAATTTAAACACAAGGCCTGGAGGAAATACTGAACTGTCACAAATTTAAACACAGGGTCTGGAGGAAATACTGTACTGTCACAAATTTAAACACAGGGCCTGGAGGAAAGACTGAACTCTCACAAATTTAAACACAAGGCCTGGAGGAAATACTGAACTGTCACAAATTTAAACACAAGGCCTGGAGGAAATACTGAACTGTCACAAATTTAAACACAAGGCCTGGAGGAAATACTGAACTGTCACAAATTTAAACACAGGGTCTGGAGGAAATACTGTACTGTCACAAATTTAAACACAGGGCCTGGAGGAAATACTGAACTGTCACAAATTTAAATACAAGGCCTGGAGGGAATACTGAACTGTCACAAAATTAAACACAAGGCCTGGAGGAAATACTGAACTGTCACAAATTTAAACACAAGGCCTGGAGGAAAATACTGAACTGTCACAAATTTAAACACAAGGCCTGGAGGGAAATACTGTAATGTCACAAATTTAAACACAGGGCCTGGAGGAAATACTGAACTGTCACAAATTTAAACACAAGGCCTGGAGGAAATACTGAACTGTCACAAATTTAAACACAGGGTCTGGAGGAAATACTGAACTGTCACAAATTTAAACACAAGGCCTGGAGGAAATACTGAACTGTCACAAATTTAAACACAGGGTCTGGAGGAAATACTGAACTGTCACAAAATTAAACACAAGGCCTGGAGGGAAATACTGAACTGTCACAAATTTAAACACAAGGCCTGGAGGGAAATACTGAACTGTCACAAATTTAAACACAGGGCCTGGAGGAAATACTGAACTGTCACAAATTTAAACACAAGGCCTGGAGGAAATACTGAACTGTCACAAATTTAAACACAGGGTCTGGAGGAAATACTGAACTGTCACAAATTTAAACACAAGGCCTGGAGGAAATACTGAACTGTCACAAATTTAAACACAGGGTCTGGAGGAAATACTGAACTGTCACAAATTTAAACACAAGGCCTGGAGGAAATACTGAACTGTCACAAATTTAAACACAAGGCCTGGAGGAAATACTGAACTGTCACAAATTTAAACACAGGGTCTGGAGGAAATACTGAACTGTCACAAATTTAAACACAAGGCCTGGAGGAAATACTGAACTGTCACAAATTTAAACACAGGGTCTGGAGGAAATACTGAACTGTCACAAATTTAAACACAGGGTCTGGAGGAAATACTGAACTGTCACAAATTTAATCACAGGGTCTGGAGGAAATACTGAACTGTCACAAATTTAAACATAGGGTCTGGAGGAAATACTGAACTGTCACAAATTTAAACACAAGGCCTGGAGGGAAATACTGAACTGTCACAAATTTAAACACAAGGCCTGGAGGAAATACTGAACTGTCACAAATTTAAACACAGGGTCTGGAGGAAATACTGAACTGTCACAAATTTAAACACAAGGCCTGGAGTAAATACTGAACTGTCACAAATTTAAACACAGGGTCTGGAGGAAATACTGAACTGTCACAAATTTAAACACAAGGCCTGGAGAAAATACTGAACTGTCACAAATTTAAACACAAGGCCCGGAGGAAATACTGAGCTGTCACAAATTTAAACACAAGGCCTGGAGGGAAATACTGAACTGTCACACATTTAAACACAAGGCATGGAGGAAATACTGAACTGTCACAAATTTAAACACAGGGCCTGGAGGAAATACTGAGCTGTCACAAATTTAAACACAAGGCCTGGAGGGAAATACTGAACTGTCACACATTTAAACACAAGGCATGGAGGAAATACTGAACTGTCACAAATTTAAACACAGGGCCTGGAGGAAATACTGAACTGTCACAAATTTAAACACAAGGCCTGGAGGGAAATACTGAACTGTCACACATTTAAACACAAGGCATGGAGGAAATACTGAACTGTCACAAATTTAAACACAGGGCCTGGAGGAAATACTGAACTGTCACAAATTTAAACACAAGGCCTGGAGGAAATACTGAACTGTCACAAATTTAAACACAAGGCCTGGAGGAAATACAGAACTGTCACAAATTTAAACACAGGGCCTGGAGGAAATACTGAACTGTCACAAATTTAAACACAGGGCCTGGAGGAAATACTGAACTGTCACAAATTTAAACACAAGGCCTGGAGGAAATACTGAACTGTCACAAATTTAAACACAAGGCCTGGAGGGAAATACTGAACTGTCACACATTTAAACACAAGGCCTGGAGTAAATACTGAACTGTCACAAATTTAAACACAGGGCCTGGAGGAAATACTGAACTGTCACAAATTTAAACACAGGGCCTGGAGGGAATACTGAACTGTCACAAATTTAAACACAAGGCCTGGAAGAAATACTGAACTGTCACAAATTTAAACACAAGGCCTGGAGGAAATACTGAACTGTCACAAATTTAAACACAAGGCCTGGAAGAAATACTGAACTGTCACAAATTTAAACACAAGGCCTGGAGGAAATACTGAACTGTCACAAATTTAAACACAGGGCCTGGAGGAAATACTGAACTGTCACAAATTTAAAAACAAGGCCTGGAGGGAATACTGAACTGTCACAAATTTAAACACAAGGCCTGGAAGAAATACTGAACTGTCACAAATTTAAACACAAGGCCAGGAGGAAATACTGAACTGTCACAAATTTAAACACAGGGCCGGGAGGAAATACTGAACTGTCACAAATTTAAGCACAGGGCCTGGAGTAAATACTGAACTGTCACAAATTTAAACACAAGGCCTGGAGGAAATACTGAACTGTCACAAATTTAAACACATGGCCTGGAGGAAATACTGAACTGTCACAAATTTAAACACAAGGCCTGGAGGAAATACTGAACTGTCACAAATTTAAACACAAGGCCTGGAGGGAGTACTGAACTGTCACAAATTTAAACACAAGGCCTGGAGGGAGTACTGAACTGTCACAAATTTAAACACAAGGCCTGGAGGAAATACTGAACTGTCACAAATTTAAACACAAGGCCTGGAGGAAATACTGAACTGTCACAAATTTAAACACAAGGCCTGGAGGAAATACTGAACTGTCACAAATTTAAACACAAGGCCTGGAGGAAATACTGAACTGTCACAAATTTAAACACAGGGCCGGGAGGAAATACTGAACTGTCACAAATTTAAGCACAGGGCCTGGAGTAAATACTGAACTGTCACAAATTTAAACACAAGGCCTGGAGGAAATACTGAACTGTCACAAATTTAAACACATGGCCTGGAGGAAATACTGAACTGTCACAAATTTAAACACAAGGCCTGGAGGAAATACTGAACTGTCACAAATTTAAACGCAAGGCCTGGAGGGAATACTGAACTGTCACAAATTTAAACACAGGGTCTGGAGGAAACACTGAACTGTCACAAATTTAAACACAAGGCCTGGAGGAAATACTGAACTGTCACAAATTTAAACGCAAGGCCTGGAGGGAATACTGAACTGTCACAAATTTAAACACAGGGTCTGGAGGAAACACTGAACTGTCACAAATTTAAACACAATGCCTGGAGGAAATACTGAACTGTCACAAATTTAAACACAAGGCCTGGAGGAAATACTGAACTGTCACAAATTTAAACACAAGGCCTGGAGGAAATACTGAACTGTCACAAATTTAAACACAAGGCCTGGGGGAAATACTGAACTGTCACAAATTTAAACACAGGGCCTGGAGGAAATGCTGAACTGTCACAAATTTAAACACAGGGCCTGGAGGAAATACTGAACTGTCACAAATTTAAACACAAGGCCTGGGGGAAATACTGAACTGTCACAAAATTAAACACAGGGCCTGGAGGAAATACTGAACTGTCACAAATTTAAACACAGGGCCTGGAGGAAATACTGAACTGTCACAAATTTAAACACAAGGCCTGGAGGAAATACTGAACTGTCACAAATTTAAACACAAGGCCTGGAGGGAAATACTGAACTGTCACAAATTTAAACACAAGGCCTGGAGGAAATACTGAACTGTCACAAATTTAAACACAGGGCCTGGAGGAAATACTGAACTGTCACAAATTTAAACACAGGGCCTGGAGGAAATACTGAACTGCCACAAATTTAAACACAGGGCCTGGAGGAAATACTGAACTGTCACAAATTAAAACACAGGGCCTGGAGGAAATACTGAACTGTCACAAATTTAAACACAGGGCCTGGAGGAAATACTGAACTGTCACAAATTTAAACACAGGGCCTGGAGGAAATACTGAACTGTCACAAATTTAAACACAGGGCCTGGAGGAAATACTGAACTGTCACAAATTTAAACACAGGGCCTGGAGGAAATACTGAACTGTCACAAATTTAAACACAGGGCCTGGAGGAAATACTGAACTGTCACAAATTTAAACACAGGGCCTGGAGGAAATACTGAACTGTCACAAATTTAAACACAGGGCCTGGAGGAAATACTGAACTGTCACAAATTTAAACACAGGGCCTGGAGGAACTACTGAACGGTCACAAATTTAAACACAAGGCCTGGAGGAAATACTGAACTGTTACAAATTTAAACACAAGGCCTGGAGGAACTACTGAACGGTCACAAATTTAAACACAAGGCCCGGAGGGAACACTGAACTGTCACAAATTTAAACACAGGGCCTGGAGGAAATACTGAACTGTCACAAATTTAAACACAGGGCCTGGAGGAAATACTGAGCTGTCACAAATTTAAACACAGGGCCTGGAGGAACTACTGAACTGTCACAAATTTAAACACAAGGCCTGGAGGAACTACTGAACTGTCACAAATTTAAACACAGGGCCTGGAGGAAATACTGAACTGTCACAAATTTAAACACAGGGCCTGGAGGAAATACTGAACTGTCACAAATTTAAACACAGGGCCTGGAGGAACTACTGAACTGTCACAAATTTAAACACAGGGCCTGGAGGAAATACTGAACTGTCACAAATTTAAACACAAGGCCTGGAGGAAATACTGAACTGTCACAAATTTAAACACAGGGTCTGGAGGAAATACTGAACTGTCACAAATTTAAACACAAGGCCTGGAGGAACTACTGAACGGTCACAAATTTAAACACAAGGCCCGGAGGGAATACTGAACTGTCACAAATTTAAACACAGGGCCTGGAGGAAATACTGAACTGTCACAAATTTAAACACAGGGCCTGGAGGAAATACTGAACTGTCACAAATTTAAACACAGGGCCTGGAGGAAATACTGAGCTGTCACAAATTTAAACACAGGGCCTGGAGGAACTACTGAACGGTCACAAATTTAAACACAAGGCCCGGAGGGAACACTGAACTGTCACAAATTTAAACACAGGGCCTGGAGGAAATACTGAACTGTCACAAATTTAAACACAGGGCCTGGAGGAAATACTGAACTGTCACAAATTTAAACACAGGGCCTGGAGGAACTACTGAACGGTCACAAATTTAAACACAAGGCGTGGAGGGAATACTGAACTGTCACAAATTTAAACACAGGGCCTGGAGGAAATACTGAACTGTCACAAATTTAAACACAGGGTCTGGAGGAAATACTGAACTGTCACAACTTTAAACACAGGGACTGGAGGAAATACTGAACTGTCACAGCTTCAAACACAGGGCCTGGAGGAAATCCTGAACTGTCACAAATTTAAACACAAGGCCTGGAGGAAATACTGAACTGTCACAAATTTAAACACAAGGCCTGGAGGAAATACTGAACTGTCACAAATTTAAACACAGGGCCTGGAGGAAATACTGAACTGTCACAAATTTAAACATAGGGCCTGGAGGAAATACTGAACGGTCACAAATTTAAACACAAGGCCTGGAGGAAATACTGAACTGTCACAAATTTAAACACAAGGTCTGGAGGAAATACTGAACTGTCACAAATTTAAACACAGGGCCTGGAGGAAATACTGAACTCTCACAAATTTAAACACAAGGCCCGGAGGGAACACTGAACTGTCACAAATTTAAACACAGGGCCTGGAGGAAATACTGAACTGTCACAAATTTAAACACAGGGCCTGGAGGAAATACTGAACTGTCACAAATTTAAACACAGGGCCTGGAGGAACTACTGAACGGTCACAAATTTAAACACAAGGCGTGGAGGGAACACTGAACTGTCACAAATTTAAACACAGGGCCTGGAGGAAATACTGAACTGTCACAAATTTAAACACAGGGTCTGGAGGAAATACTGAACTGTCACAAATTTAAACACAGGGCCTGGAGGAAATACTGAACTGTCACAAATTTAAACATAGGGCCTGGAGGAAATACTGAACGGTCACAAATTTAAACACAAGGCCTGGAGGAAATACTGAACTGTCACAAATTTAAACACAAGGTCTGGAGGAAATACTGAACTGTCACAAATTTAAACACAGGGCCTGGAGGAAATACTGAACTCTCACAAATTTAAACACAAGGCCCGGAGGGAACACTGAACTGTCACAAATTTAAACACAGGGCCTGGAGGAAATACTGAACTGTCACAAATTTAAACACAAGGCCTGGAGGAAATACTGAACTGTCACAAATTTAAACACAAGGCCTGGAGTAAATACTGAACTGTCACAAATTTAAACACAAGGCCTGGAGGAAATACTGAACTGTCACAAATTTAAACACAGGGCCTGGAGGAACTACTGAACGGTCACAAATTTAAACACAAGGCGTGGAGGGAACACTGAACTGTCACAAATTTAAACACAGGGCCTGGAGGAACTACTGAACGGTCACAAATTTAAACACAAGGCGTGGAGGGAACACTGAACTGTCACAAATTTAAACACAGGGCCTGGAGGAAATACTGAACTGTCACAAATTTAAACACAAGGCCTGGAGTAAATACTGAACTGTCACAAATTTAAACACAGGGCCTGGAGGAAATACTGAACTGTCACAAATTTAAACATAGGGCCTGGAGGAAATACTGAACGGTCACAAATTTAAACACAAGGCCTGGAGGAACTACTGAATGGTCACAAATTTAAACACAAGGCGTGGAGGGAACACTGAACTGTCACAAATTTAAACACAAGGCCTGGAGGAAATACTGAACTGTCACAAATTTAAACACAGGGCCTGGAGGAACTACTGAACGGTCACAAATTTAAACACAAGGCCTGGAGGAAATACTGAACTGTCACAAATTTAAACACAGGGCCTGGAGGAACTACTGAACGGTCACAAATTTAAACACAAGGCCTGGAGGAAATACTGAACTGTCACAAATTTAAACACAAGGCCTGGAGGGAACACTGAACTGTCACAAATTTAAACACAGGGTCTGGAGGAAATACTGAACTGTCACAAATTTAAACACAAGGCCTGGAGTAAATACTGAACTGTCACAAATTTAAACACAGGGCCTGGAGGAAATACTGAACTGTCACAAATTTAAACATAGGGCCTGGAGGAAATACTGAACTGTCACAAATTTAAACACAGGGCCTGGAGGGAATACTGAACTGTCACAAATTTAAACACAAGGCCTGGAGGAACTACTGAATGGTCACAAATTTAAACACAAGGCCTGGAGGGAATACTGAACTGTCACAAATTTAAACACAGGGCCTGGAGGAAATACTGAACTGTCACAAATTTAAACACAAGGCCTGGAGGAAATACTGAACTGTCACAAATTTAAACACAAGGCCTGGAGGAAATACTGAACTCTCACAAATTTAAACACAAGGCCTGGAGGAAATACTGAACTGTCACAAATTTAAACACAAGGCCTGGAGGAAATACTGAACTGTCACAAATTTAAACACAGGGCCTGGAGGAAATACTGAACTGTCACAAATTTAAACACAGGGCCTGGAGGAATTACTGAACTGTTCAAATTTAAACACAGAGCCTGGAGGAAATACTGAACTGTTACAAATTTAAACACAAGGCCTGGAGGAATTACTGAACTGTCACAAATTTAAACACAGGGCCTGGAGGAAATACTGAACTGTCACAAATTTAAACACAAGGCCTGGAGGAAATACTGAACTGTCACAAATTTAAACACAATGCCTGGAGGAAAGACTGAACTGTCACAAATTTAAACACAGGGCCTGGAGGAAATACTGAACTGTCACAAATTTAAACACAAGGCCTGGAGGAAATACTGAACTGTCACAAATTTAAACACAAGGCCTGGAGGAAATACTGAAATGTCACAAATTTAAACACAGGGCCTGGAGGAAAGACTGAACTGTCACAAATTTAAACACAGGGCCTGGAGGAAAGACTGAACTGTCACAAATTTAAACACAGGGCCTGGAGGAAAGACTGAACTGTCACAAATTTAAACACAAGGCCTGGAGGAAATACTGAACTGTCACAAAATTAAACACAAGGCCTGGAGGAAATACTGAACTGTCACAAATTTAAACACAGGGCCTGGAGGGAAATACTGAACTGTCACAAATTTAAACACAGGGCCTGGAGGAAATACTGAACTGTCACAAATTTAAACACAGGGCCTGGAGGGAATACTGAACTGTCACAACTTTAAACACAGGGCCTGGAGGAAAGACTGAATTGTCACAAATTTAAACACAAGGCCTGGAGGAAATACTGAACAGTCACAAATTTAAACACAAGGCCTGGAGGAAATACTGAACTGTCACAAATTAAAACACAAGGCCTGGAGGAAATACTGAACAGTCACAAATTTAAACACAAGGCCTGGAGGAAATACTGAACAGTCACAAATTTAAACACAAGGCCTGGAGGAAATACTGAACTGTCACAAATTTAAACACAGGGCCTGGAGTAAAGACTGAACAGTCACAAATTTAAACACAAGGCCTGGAGGAAATACTGAACTGTCACAAATTTAAACACAAGGCCTGGAGGAAATACTGAACAGTCACAAATTTAAACACAAGGCCTGGAGGAAATACTGAACTGTCACAAATTTAAACACAAGGCCTGGATGGAATACTGAACTGTCACAAATTTAAACACAAGGTCTGGAGGAAATACTGAACTGTCACAAATTTAAACACAAGGCCTGGAGGAAATACTGAACTGTCACAAATTTAAACACAAGGCCTGGAGGAAATACTGAACTGTCACAAATTTAAACACAGGGCCTGGAGGAAATACTGAACTGTCACAAATTTAAACACAGGGACTGGAGGAAATACTGAACTGTCACAAATTTAAACACAAGGCCTGGAGGGAAATACTGAACTGTCACAAATTTAAACACAGGGCCTGGAGGGAATACTGAACTGTCACAAATTTAAACACAAGGCCTGGAGGAAACACTGAACTGTCACAAATTTAAACACAAGTCCTGGAGGAAATACTGAACTGTCACAAATTTAAACACAAGGCCTGGAGGGAAATACTGAACTGTCACAAATGTAAACACAAGGCCTGGAGGAAATACTGAACTGTCACAAATTTAAACACAAGGCCTGGAGGAAATACTGAACTGTTACAAATTTAAACACAAGTCCTGGAGGAAATACTGAACGGTCACAAATTTAAACACAGGGCCTGGAGGAAATACTGAACTGTCACAAATTTAAACACAAGGCCTGGAGGAAATACTGAACTGTCACAAATTTAAGCACAGGGCCCGGAGGAAATACTGAACTGTTACAAATTTAAACACAGGGCCTGGAGGAAATACTGAACTGTCACAAATTTAAACACAGGGCCTGGAGGAAATACTGAACTGTCACAAATTTAAACACAGGGCCTGGATGAAATACTGAACTGTCACAAATTTAAACACAAGGCCCGGAGGAAATACTGAACTGTCACAAATTTAAACACAGGGCCTTGAGTATATACTGAACTGTCACAAATTTAAACACAAGGCCTGGAGGAAATACTGAACGGTCACAAATTTAAACACAGGGCCTGGAGGAAATACTGAACAGTCACAAATTTAAACACAAGGCCTGGAGGGAATACTGAACTGTCACAAATTTAAACACAAGGGCTGGAGGAAACACTGAACTGTCACAAATTTAAACACAGGGCCTGGAGGAAATACTGGTCTGTCACAACTTTAAACACAGGGCCTGGAGGAAATACTGAACTGTCACAAATTTAAACACAAGTCCTGGAGGGAATACTGAACTGTCACAAATTTAAACACAAGGCCTGGAGGAAACACTGAACTGTCACAAATTTAAACACAGGGCCTGGAGTAAAGACTGAACAGTCACAAATTTAAACACAAGGCCTGGAGGAAATACTGAACTGTCACAAATTTAAACACAAGGCCTGGAGGAAATACTGAACTGTTACAAATTTAAACACAGGGCCTGGAGGAAATACTGAACAGTCACAAATTTAAACACAAGGCCTGGAGGAAATACTGAACAGTCACAAATTTAAACACAAGGCGTGGAGGAAATACTGAACAGTCACAAATTTAAACACAAGGCCTGGAGGGAATACAGAACTGTCACAAATTTAAACACAGGGCCTGGAGGGAAATACTGAACTGTCACAAATTTAAACACAAGGCCTGGAGGAAATACTGAACAGTCACAAATATAAACACAAGGCCTGGAGGGAATACAGAACTGTCACAAATTTAAACACAGGGCCTGGAGGGAAATACTGAACTGTCACAAATTTAAACACAAGGACTGGAGGAAATACTGAACTGTCACAAATTTAAACACAGGGCCTGGAGGGAATACTGAACTGTCACAAATTTAAACACAAGGCCTGGAGGAAATACTGAACAGTCACAAATTTAAACACAAGGCCTGGAGTAAATACTGAACTGTCACAAATTTAAACACAGGGCCTGGAGGGAATACTGAACTGTCACAAATTTAAACACAGGGCCTGGAGGAAATACTGATCTGTCACAACTTTAAACACTGGGCCTGGAGGGAATACAGAACTGTCACAAATTTAAACACAAGGCCTGGAGGAAATACTGAACAGTCACAAATATAAACACAAGGCCTGGAGGAAATACTGAACAGTCACAAATATAAACACAAGGCCTGGAGGAAATACTGAACAGTCACAAATATAAACACAACGCCTGGAGGGAATACTGAACAGTCACAAATATAAACACAAGGCCTGGAGGGAATACAGAACTGTCACAAATATAAACACAAGGCCTGGAGGAAATACTGAACAGTCACAAATATAAACACAAGGCCTGGAGGAAATACTGAACAGTCACAAATATAAACACAAGGCCTGGAGGGAATACTGAACAGTCACAAATATAAACACAAGGCGTGGAGGGAATACAGAACTGTCACAAATTTAAACACAGGGTCTGGAGGAAATACTGAACAGTCACAAATTTAAACACAAGGCCTGGAGGAAATACTGAACAGTCACAAATATAAACACAAGGCCTGGAGGAAATACTGAACAGTCACAAATATAAACACAAGGCCTGGAGGGAATACTGAACTGTCACAAATTTAAACACAAGGCCTGGAGGAAATACTGATCTGTCACAACTTTAAACACAGGGCCTGGAGGAAATACTGAACAGTCACAAATTTAAACACAATGCCTGGAGGAAATACTGAACTGTCACAAATTTAAACACAAGGCCTGGAGGAAATACTGAACTGTCACAAATTTAAACACAAGGCCTGGAGGAAATACTGAACTGTCACAAATTTAAACACAAGGCCTGGAGGAAATATTGAACTGTCACAAATTTAAACACAAGGCCTGGTAGAAATACTGATCTGTCACAAATTTAAACACAAGGCCTGGAGGAAATACTGAACTGTCACAAATTTAAACACAGGGCCAGGAACGACTGAACTGTCACAACTTTAAACACAGGGCCTGGAGGAAATACTGAACTGTCACAAATTTAAACACAAGGCCTGGAGGAAATACTGAACTGTCACAAATTTAAACACAGGGCCAGGAACGACTGAACTGTCACAAATTTAAACACAAGGCCTGGAGGAAATACTGAACTGTCACAAATTTAAACACAGGGCCTGGAGGAAATACTGAACTGTCACAAATTTAAACACAGGGCCTGGAGGAAATACTGAACTGTCACAGATTTAAACACAAGGCCTGGAGGAAATACTGAACTGTCACAAATTTAAACACAAGGGCTGGAGGAAATACTGATCTGTCACAAATTTAAACACAAGGCCTGGAGGAAATACTGAACTGTCACAAATTTAAACACAGGGCCAGGAACGACTGAACTGTCACAACTTTAAACACAGGGCCGGGAGGAAATACTGAACTGTCACAAATTTAAACACAAGGCCTGGAGGAAATACTGAACTGTCACAAATTTAAACACAAGGCCTGGAGGAAATACTGAACTGTCACAAATTTAAACACAAGGCCTGGAGGGAAAACTGAACTGTCACAACTTTAAACACAAGGCCTGGAGGAAATACTGAACTGTCACAAATTTAATCACAAGGCCTGGAGGAAATACTGAAATGTCACAAATTTAAACACAGGGGCTGGAGGAAATACTGAACTGTCACAAATTTAAACACAAGGCCTGGAGGAAATACTGAACTGTCACAAATTTAAACACAAGGCCTGGAGGAAATACTGAACTGTCACAAATTTAAACACAAGGCCTGGAGGGAAAACTGAACTGTCACAACTTTAAACACAAGGCCTGGAGGAAACACTGAACTGTGACAAATTTAAACACGGGGCCTGGAGGAAATACTGAACTGTCACAAATTTAATCACAAGGCCTGGAGGAAATACTGAAATGTCACAAATTTAAACACAGGGGCTGGAGGAAATACTGAACTGTCACAAATTTAAACACAAGGCCTGGAAGAAATACTGAACTGTCACAAATTTAAACACAAGGCCTGGAGGAAATACTGAACTGTCACAAATTTAAACACAAGGCCTGGAGGAAATACTGAACTGTCACAAATTTAAACACAAGGCCTGGAGGGAAAACTGAACTGTCACAACTTTAAACACAAGGCCTGGAGGAAACACTGAACTGTGACATATTTAAACACAGGGCCTGGAGGAAAAACTGAACTGTCACAAATTTAAACACAAGGCCTGGAGGAAATACTGAACTGTCACAAATTTAAACACAAGGCCTGGAGGGAAAACTGAACTGTCACAACTTTAAACACAAGGCCTGGAGGAAACACTGAACTGTGACAAATTTAAACACGGGGCCTGGAGGAAATACTGAACTGTCACAAATTTAATCACAAGGCCTGGAGGAAATACTGAAATGTCACAAATTTAAACACAGGGGCTGGAGGAAATACTGAACTGTCACAAATTTAAACACAAGGCCTGGAAGAAATACTGAACTGTCACAAATTTAAACACAAGGCCTGGAGGAAATACTGAACTGTCACAAATTTAAACACAAGGCCTGGAGGAAATACTGAACTGTCACAAATTTAAACACAAGGCCTGGAGGGAAAACTGAACTGTCACAACTTTAAACACAAGGCCTGGAGGAAACACTGAACTGTGACATATTTAAACACAGGGCCTGGAGGAAATACTGAACTGTCACAAATTTAAACACAAGGCCTGGAGGAAATACTGAACTGTCACAAATTTAAACACAAGGCCTGGAGGAAATACTGAACTGTCACAAATTTAAACACGGGGCCTGGAGGAAATACTGAACTGTCACAAATTTAATCACAAGGCCTGGAGGAAATACTGAAATGTCACAAATTTAAACACAGGGGCTGGAGGAAATACTGAACTGTCACAAATTTAAACACAAGGCCTGGAGGGAATACTGAACTGTCACAAATTTAAACACAGGGCCTGGAGGAAATACTGAACTGTCACAAATTTAAACACAGGGCCTGGAGGAAATACTGAACTGTCACAAATTTAAACACAGGGACTGGAGGAAATACTGAACTGTCACAAATTTAAACACAGGGACTGGAGGAAATACTGAACTGTCACAAATTTAAACACAAGGCCTGGAGGAAATACTGAACTGTCACAAATTTAAACACAAGGCCTGGAGGAAATACTGAACTGTCACAAATTTAAACACAAGGCCTGGAGGAAATACTGAACTGTCACAAATTTAAACACAGGGCCTGGAGGAAATACTGAACTGTCACAAATTTAAACACAGGGCCTGGAGGAAATACTGAACTGTCACAAATTTAAACACAGGGCCTGGAGGAAATACTGAACTGTCACAAATTTAAACACAAGGCCTGGAGGAAATACTGAACTGTCACAAATTTAAAAGAAGGCCTGGAGGAAATACTGAACTGTCACAAATTTAAACACAAGGCCTGGAGGAAATACTGAACTGTCACAAATTTAAACACAAGGCCTGGAGGGAATACTGAACTGTCACAAATTTAAACACAAGGCCTGGAGGAAATACTGAACTGTCACAAATTTAAACACAGGGCCTGGAGGAAATACTGAACTGTCACAAATTTAAACACAAGGCCTGGAGGGAAAACTGAACTGTCACAACTTTAAACACAGGGCCTGGAGGAAATACTGAACTGTCACAAATTTAAACACAAGGCCTGGAGGAAACACTGAACTGTGACAAATTTAAACACAGGGCCTTGAGGAAATACTGAAATGTCACAAATTTAAACACAGGGCCTGGAGGAAATACTGAACTGTCACAAATTTAAACACAAGGCCTGGAGAAAATACTGAACTGTTACAAATTTAAACACAGGGCCTGGAGGAAATACTGAACTGTCACAAATTTAAACACAAGGCCTGGAGGAAATACTGAACTGTCACAAATTTAAACACAAGGCCTGGAGGAAATACTGAACTGTCACAAATTTAAACACAAGGCCTGGAGTAAATACTGAACTGTCACAAATTTAAACACAAGGCCTGGAGGAAATACTGAACTGTCACAAATTTAAACACAAGGCCAGGAGGAAATACTGAACTGTCACAAATTTAAACACAAGGCCTGGAGGAAATACTGAACTGTCACAAATTTAAACACAGGGCCTGGAGGAAATACTGAACTGTCACAAATTTAAACACAAGGCCTGGAGGAAATACTGAACTGTCACAAATTTAAACACAGGGCCTGGAGGAAATACTGAACTGTCACAAATTTAAACACAAGGCCTGGAGGAAATACTGAATTGTCACAAATTTAAACACAAGGCCTGGAGGAAATACTGAACTGTCACAAATTTAAACACAAGGCCTGGAGGAAATACTGAACTGTCACAAATTTAAACACAAGGCCTGGAGGAAATACTGAACTGTCACAAATTTAAACACAGGGCCTGGAGGAAATACTGAACTGTCACAAATTTAAACACAAGGCCTGGAGGAAATACTGAACTGTCACAAATTTAAACACAAGGCCTGGAGGAAATACTGAACTGTCACAAATTTAAACACAAGGCCTGGAGGAAATACTGAACTGTCACAAATTAAAACACAAGGCCTGGAGGAAATACTGAACTGTCACAAATTTAAACACAAGGCCTGGAGTAAATACTGAACTGTAACAAATTTAAACACAAGGCCTGGAGGAAATACTGAACTGTCACAAATTTAAACACAAGGCCATGAGGAAATACTGAACTGTCACAAATTTAAACACAAGGCCTGGAGGAAATACTGAACTGTCACAAATTTAAACACAAGGCCTGGAGGAAATACTGAATTGTCACAAATTTAAACACAAGGCCTGGAGGAAATACTGAACTGTCACAAATTTAAACACAAGGCCTGGAGTAAATACTGAACTGTCACAAATTTAAACACAGGGCCTGGAGGAAATACTGAACTGTTACAAATTTAAACACAGGGCCTGGAGGAAATGCTGAACTGTCACAAATTTAAACACAAGGCCTGGAGGAAATACTGAACTGTCACAAATTTAAACACAAGGCCTGGAGGAAATACTGAACTGTCACAAATTTAAACACAGGGCCTGGAGGAAATACTGAACTGTCACAAATTTAAACACAGGGCCTGGAGGAAATACTGAACTGTCACAAATTTAAACACAAGGCCTGTAGGAAATACTGAACTGTCACAAATTTAAACACAAGGCCTGGAGGAAATACTGAACTGTCACAAATTTAAACACAGGGCCTGGAGGAAATACTGAACTGTCACAAATTTAAACACAAGGCCTGGAGGGAATACTGAACAGTCACAAATTTAAACACAAGGCCTGGAGGAAATACTGAACTGTCACAACTTTAAACACAGGGCCTGGAGGAAATACTGAACTGTCACAAATTTAAACACAAGGCCTGGAGGAAATACTGAACTGTCACAACTTTAAACACAGGGCCTGGAGGAAATACTGAACTGTCACAAATTTAAACACAAGACCTGGAGGAAATACTGAACTGTCACAAATTTAAACACAGGGACTGGAGGAAATACTGAACTGTCACAAATTTAAACACAAGGCCTGGAGGAAATACTGAACTGTCACAAATTTAAACACAAGGCCTGGAGGAAATACTGAACTGTCACAATTTTAAACACAAGGCCTGGAGGGAATACTGAACTGTCACAAATTTAAACACAGGGCCTGGAGGAAATACTGAACTGTCACAATTTTAAACACAAGGCCTGGAGGGAATACTGAACTGTCACAAATTTAAACACAGGGCCTGGAGGAAATACTGAACTGTCACAAATTTAAACACAAGGCCTGGAGGAAATACTGAACTGCCACAAATTTAAACACAAGGCCTGGAGGAAATTCTGAACTGTCACAAATTTAAACACAAGGCCTGGAGGAAATACTGAACTGTCACAATTTTAAACACAAGGCCTGGAGGGAATACTGAACTGTCACAAATTTAAACACAGGGCCTGGAGGAAATACTGAACTGTCACAAATTTAAACACAAGGTCTGGAGGAAATACTGAACTGTCACAAATTTAAACACAGGGCCTGGAGGAAATACTGAACTCTCACAAATTTAAACACAAGGTCTGGAGGAAAGACTGAACTGTCACAAATTTAAACACAAGGCCTGGAGGAAATACTGAACAGTCACAAATTTAAACACAAGGCCTGGAGGAAATACTGAACTGTCACAAATTTAAACACATGGCCTGGAGGAAATACTGAACTGTCACAAATTTAAACACAAGGCCTGGAGGAAATACTGAACTGTCACAAATTTAAACACAGGGCCTGGAGGGAATACTGAACTGTCACAAATTTAAACACAAGGACTGGAGGAAATACTGAACTGTCACAAATTTAAACACAGGGCCTGGAGGGAATACTGAACTGTCACAAATTTAAACACAAGGCCTGGAGGAAATACTGAACAGTCACAAATTTAAACACAAGGCCTGGAGGAAATACTGATCTGTCACAACTTTAAACACAGGGCCTGGAGGGAATACAGAACTGTCACAAATTTAAACACAAGGCCTGGAGGAAATACTGAACAGTCACAAATATAAACACAAGGCCTGGAGGAAATACTGAACAGTCACAAATATAAACACAAGGCCTGGAGGAAATACTGAACAGTCACAAATATAAACACAACGCCTGGAGGGAATACTGAACAGTCACAAATATAAACACAAGGCCTGGAGGGAATACAGAACTGGCACAAATTTAAACACAGGGTCTGGAGGAAATACTGAACTGTCACAAATATAAACACAAGGCCTGGAGGAAATACTGAACAGTCACAAATATAAACACAAGGCCTGGAGGGAATACAGAACTGTCACAAATTTAAACACAGGGTCTGGAGGAAATACTGAACAGTCACAAATTTAAACACAAGGCCTGGAGGAAATACTGAACAGTCACAAATATAAACACAAGGCCTGGAGGGAATACAGAACTGTCACAAATTTAAACACAAGGCCTGGAGGAAATACTGAACAGTCACAAATATAAACACAAGGCCTGGAGGGAATACAGAACTGTCACAAATTTAAACACAGGGCCTGGAGGGAAATACTGAACTGTCACAAATTTAAACACAGGGCCTGGAGGGAATACTGAACTGTCACAAATTTAAACACAAGGACTGGAGGAAATACTGAACTGTCACAAATTTAAACACAGGGCCTGGAGGGAATACTGAACTGTCACAAATTTAAACACAAGGCCTGGAGGAAATACTGAACAGTCACAAATTTAAACACAAGGCCTGGAGGAAATACTGATCTGTCACAACTTTAAACACAGGGCCTGGAGGAAATACTGAACAGTCACAAATTTAAACACAATGCCTGGAGGAAATACTGAACTGTCACAAATTTAAACACAAGGCCTGGAGGAAATACTGAACTGTCACAAATTTAAACACAAGGCCTGGAGGAAATACTGAACTGTCACAAATTTAAACACAAGGCCTGGAGGAAATATTGAACTGTCACAAATTTAAACTCAAGGCCTGGTAGAAATACTGATCTGTCACAAATTTAAACACAAGGCCTGGAGGAAATACTGAACTGTCACAAATTTAAACACAGGGCCAGGAACGACTGAACTGTCACAAATTTAAACACAGGGCCTGGAGGAAATACTGAACTGTCACAAATTTAAACACAAGGCCTGGAGGAAATACTGAACTGTCACAAATTTAAACACAGGGCCAGGAACGACTGAACTGTCACAACTTTAAACACAGGGCCTGGAGGAAATACTGAACTGTCACAAATTTAAACACAGGGCCTGGAGGAAATACTGAACTGTCACAGATTTAAACACAAGGCCTGGAGGAAATACTGAACTGTCACAAATTTAAACACAAGGGCTGGAGGAAATACTGATCTGTCACAAATTTAAACACAAGGCCTGGAGGAAATACTGAACTGTCACAAATTTAAACACAGGGCCAGGAACGACTGAACTGTCACAACTTTAAACACAGGGCCGGGAGGAAATACTGAACTGTCACAAATTTAAACACAAGGCCTGGAGGAAATACTGAACTGTCACAAATTTAAACACAAGGCCTGGAGGAAATACTGAACTGTCACAAATTTAAACACAAGGCCTGGAAGAAATACTGAACTGTCACAAATTTAAACACAAGGCCTGGAGGAAATACTGAACTGTCACAAATTTAAACACAAGGCCTGGAGGAAATACTGAACTGTCACAAATTTAAACACAAGGCCTGGAGGGAAAACTGAACTGTCACAACTTTAAACACAAGGCCTGGAGGAAACACTGAACTGTGACAAATTTAAACACGGGGCCTGGAGGAAATACTGAACTGTCACAAATTTAATCACAAGGCCTGGAGGAAATACTGAAATGTCACAAATTTAAACACAGGGGCTGGAGGAAATACTGAACTGTCACAAATTTAAACACAAGGCCTGGAAGAAATACTGAACTGTCACAAATTTAAACACAAGGCCTGGAGGAAATACTGAACTGTCACAAATTTAAACACAAGGCCTGGAGGAAATACTGAACTGTCACAAATTTAAACACAAGGCCTGGAGGGAAAACTGAACTGTCACAACTTTAAACACAAGGCCTGGAGGAAACACTGAACTGTGACATATTTAAACACAGGGCCTGGAGGAAAAACTGAACTGTCACAAATTTAAACACAAGGCCTGGAGGAAATACTGAACTGTCACAAATTTAAACACAAGGCCTGGAGGGAAAACTGAACTGTCACAACTTTAAACACAAGGCCTGGAGGAAACACTGAACTGTGACAAATTTAAACACGGGGCCTGGAGGAAATACTGAACTGTCACAAATTTAATCACAAGGCCTGGAGGAAATACTGAAATGTCACAAATTTAAACACAGGGGCTGGAGGAAATACTGAACTGTCACAAATTTAAACACAAGGCCTGGAAGAAATACTGAACTGTCACAAATTTAAACACAAGGCCTGGAGGAAATACTGAACTGTCACAAATTTAAACACAAGGCCTGGAGGAAATACTGAACTGTCACAAATTTAAACACAAGGCCTGGAGGGAAAACTGAACTGTCACAACTTTAAACACAAGGCCTGGAGGAAACACTGAACTGTGACATATTTAAACACAGGGCCTGGAGGAAATACTGAACTGTCACAAATTTAAACACAAGGCCTGGAGGAAACACTGAACTGTGACATATTTAAACACAGGGCCTGGAGGAAATACTGAACTGTCACAAATTTAATCACAAGGCCTGGAGGAAATACTGAACTGTCACAAATTTAAACACAGGGCCTGGAGGAAATACTGAACTGTCACAAATTTAAACACAGGGCCTGGAGGAAATACTGAACTGTCACAAATTTAAACACAGGGACTGGAGGAAATACTGAACTGTCACAAATTTAAACACAGGGACTGGAGGAAATACTGAACTGTCACAAATTTAAACACAAGGCCTGGAGGAAATACTGAACTGTCACAAATTTAAACACAGGGACTGGAGGAAATACTGAACTGTCACAAATTTAAACACAAGGCCTGGAGGAAATACTGAACTGTCACAAATTTAAACACAAGGCCTGGAGGAAATACTGAACTGTCACAAATTTAAACACAAGGCCTGGAGGAAATACTGAACTGTCACAAATTTAAACACAAGGCCTGGAGGAAATACTGAACTGTCACAAATTTAAACACAAGGCCTGGAGGAAATACTGAACTGTCACAAATTTAAACACAGGGCCTGGAGGAAATACTGAACTGTCACAAATTTAAACACAGGGCCTGGAGGAAATACTGAACTGTCACAAATTTAAACACAGGGCCTGGAGGAAATACTGAACTGTCACAAATTTAAACACAAGGCCTGGAGGAAATACTGAACTGTCACAAATTTAAAAGAAGGCCTGGAGGAAATACTGAACTGTCACAAATTTAAACACAAGGCCTGGAGGAAATACTGAACTGTCACAAATTTAAACACAAGGCCTGGAGGGAATACTGAACTGTCACAAATTTAAACACAAGGCCTGGAGGAAATACTGAACTGTCACAAATTTAAACACAGGGCCTGGAGGAAATACTGAACTGTCACAAATTTAAACACAAGGCCTGGAGGGAAAACTGAACTGTCACAACTTTAAACACAGGGCCTGGAGGAAATACTGAACTGTCACAAATTTAAACACAAGGCCTGGAGGAAACACTGAACTGTGACAAATTTAAACACAGGGCCTTGAGGAAATACTGAAATGTCACAAATTTAAACACAGGGCCTGGAGGAAATACTGAACTGTCACAAATTTAAACACAAGGCCTGGAGAAAATACTGAACTGTTACAAATTTAAACACAGGGCCTGGAGGAAATACTGAACTGTCACAAATTTAAACACAAGGCCTGGAGGAAATACTGAACTGTCACAAATTTAAACACAAGGCCTGGAGGAAATACTGAACTGTCACAAATTTAAACACAAGGCCTGGAGTAAATACTGAACTGTCACAAATTTAAACACAAGGCCTGGAGGAAATACTGAACTGTCACAAATTTAAACACAAGGCCAGGAGGAAATACTGAACTGTCACAAATTTAAACACAAGGCCTGGAGGAAATACTGAACTGTCACAAATTTAAACACAAGGCCTGGAGGAAATACTGAATTGTCACAAATTTAAACACAAGGCCTGGAGGAAATACTGAACTGTCACAAATTTAAACACAAGGCCTGGAGGAAATACTGAACTGTCACAAATTTAAACACAGGGCCTGGAGGAAATACTGAACTGTCACAAATTTAAACACAAGGCCTGGAGGAAATACTGAACTGTCACAAATTTAAACACAAGGCCTGGAGGAAATACTGAACTGTCACAAATTTAAACACAAGGCCTGGAGTAAATACTGAACTGTCACAAATTTAAACACAAGGCCTGGAGGAAATACTGAACTGTCACAAATTTAAACACAAGGCCTGGAGTAAATACTGAACTGTCACAAATTTAAACACAAGGCCTGGAGGAAATACTGAACTGTCACAAATTTAAACACAAGGCCATGAGGAAATACTGAACTGTCACAAATTTAAACACAATGCCTGGAGGAAATACTGAACTGTCACAAATTTAAACACAAGGCCTGGAGGAAATACTGAATTGTCACAAATTTAAACACAAGGCCTGGAGGAAATACTGAACTGTCACAAATTTAAACACAAGGCCTGGAGTAAATACTGAACTGTCACAAATTTAAACACAGTGCCTGGAGGAAATACTGAACTGTTACAAATTTAAACACAGGGCCTGGAGGAAATGCTGAACTGTCACAAATTTAAACACAAGGCCTGGAGGAAATACTGAACTGTCACAAATTTAAACACAAGGCCTGGAGGAAATACTGAACTGTCACAAATTTAAACACAGGGCCTGGAGGAAATACTGAACTGTCACAAATTTAAACACAGGGCCTGGAGGAAATACTGAACTGTCACAAATTTAAACACAAGGCCTGTAGGAAATACTGAACTGTCACAAATTTAAACACAAGGCCTGGAGGAAATACTGAACTGTCACAAATTTAAACACAGGGCCTGGAGGAAATACTGAACTGTCACAAATTTAAACACAAGGCCTGGAGGGAATACTGAACAGTCACAAATTTAAACACAAGGCCTGGAGGAAATACTGAACTGTCACAACTTTAAACACAGGGCCTGGAGGAAATACTGAACTGTCACAAATTTAAACACAAGGCCTGGAGGAAATACTGAACTGTCACAACTTTAAACACAGGGCCTGGAGGAAATACTGAACTGTCACAAATTTAAACACAAGACCTGGAGGAAATACTGAACTGTCACAAATTTATACACAGGGACTGGAGGAAATACTGAACTGTCACAAATTTAAACACAAGGCCTGGAGGAAATACTGAACTGTCACAAATTTAAACACAAGGCCTGGAGGAAATACTGAACTGTCACAATTTTAAACACAAGGCCTGGAGGGAATACTGAACTGTCACAAATTTAAACACAGGGCCTGGAGGAAATACTGAACTGTCACAAATTTAAACACAGGGCCTGGAGGAAATACTGAACTGTCACAATTTTAAACACAAGGCCTGGAGGGAATACTGAACTGTCACAAATTTAAACACAGGGCCTGGAGGAAATACTGAACTGTCACAAATTTAAACACAAGGCCTGGAGGAAATACTGAACTGCCACAAATTTAAACACAAGGCCTGGAGGAAATTCTGAACTGTCACAAATTTAAACACAAGGCCTGGAGGAAATACTGAACTGTCACAATTTTAAACACAAGGCCTGGAGGGAATACTGAACTGTCACAAATTTAAACACAGGGCCTGGAGGAAATACTGAACTGTCACAAATTTAAACACAAGGTCTGGAGGAAATACTGAACTGTCACAAATTTAAACACAAGGCCTGGAGGAAATACTGAACTGCCACAAATTTAAACACAAGGCCTGGAGGAAATTCTGAACTGTCACAAATTTAAACACAAGGCCTGGAGGAAATACTGAACTGTCACAATTTTAAACACAAGGCCTGGAGGGAATACTGAACTGTCACAAATTTAAACACAGGGCCTGGAGGAAATACTGAACTGTCACAAATTTAAACACAAGGTCTGGAGGAAATACTGAACTGTCACAAATTTAAACACAGGGCCTGGAGGAAATACTGAACTCTCACAAATTTAAACACAAGGTCTGGAGGAAAGACTGAACTGTCACAAATTTAAACACAAGGCCTGGAGGAAATACTGAACAGTCACAAATTTAAACACAAGGCCTGGAGGAAATACTGAACTGTCACAAATTTAAACACATGGCCTGGAGGAAATACTGAACTGTCACAAATTTAAACACAAGGCCTGGAGGAAATACTGAACTGTCACAAATTTAAACACAGGGCCTGGAGGAAATACTGAACTGTCACAAATTTAAACACAGGGCCTGGAGGAAATACTGAACTGTCGCAAATTTAAACACAAGGCCTGGAGGGAAATACTGAACTGTCACAAATTTAAACACAGGGCCTGGAGGGAATACTGAACAGTCACAAATTTAAACACAGGGCCTGGAGGAAATACTGAACAGTCACAAATTTAAACACAAGTCCTGGAGGAAATACTGAACTGTCACAAATTTAAACACAAGGCCTGGAGGAAACACTGAACTGTCACAAATTTAAACACAAGTCCTGGAGGAAATACTGAACTGTCACAAATTTAAACACAAGGCCTGGAGGGAAATACTGAACTGTCACAAATTTAAACACAAGGCCTGGAGGAAATACTGAACTGTCACAAATTTAAACACAAGGCCTGGAGGGAATACTGAACTGTCACAAATTTAAACACAAGGCCTGGAGGAAATACTGAACTGTCACAAATTTAAACACAGGGCCTGGAGGAAATACTGAACTGTCACAAATTTAAACACAAGGCCTGGAGGGAAAACTGAACTGTCACAACTTTAAACACAGGGCCTGGAGGAAATACTGAACTGTCACAAATTTAAACACAAGGCCTGGAGGAAACACTGAACTGTGACAAATTTAAACACAGGGCCTTGAGGAAATACTGAAATGTCACAAATTTAAACACAGGGCCTGGAGGAAATACTGAACTGTCACAAATTTAAACACAAGGCCTGGAGAAAATACTGAACTGTTACAAATTTAAACACAGGGCCTGGAGGAAATACTGAACTGTCACAAATTTAAACACAAGGCCTGGAGGAAATACTGAACTGTCACAAATTTAAACACAAGGCCTGGAGGAAATACTGAACTGTCACAAATTTAAACACAAGGCCTGGAGTAAATACTGAACTGTCACAAATTTAAACACAAGGCCTGGAGGAAATACTGAACTGTCACAAATTTAAACACAAGGCCAGGAGGAAATACTGAACTGTCACAAATTTAAACACAAGGCCTGGAGGAAATACTGAACTGTCACAAATTTAAACACAAGGCCTGGAGGAAATACTGAATTGTCACAAATTTAAACACAAGGCCTGGAGGAAATACTGAACTGTCACAAATTTAAACACAAGGCCTGGAGGAAATACTGAACTGTCACAAATTTAAACACAGGGCCTGGAGGAAATACTGAACTGTCACAAATTTAAACACAAGGCCTGGAGGAAATACTGAACTGTCACAAATTTAAACACAAGGCCTGGAGGAAATACTGAACTGTCACAAATTTAAACACAAGGCCTGGAGTAAATACTGAACTGTCACAAATTTAAACACAAGGCCTGGAGGAAATACTGAACTGTCACAAATTTAAACACAAGGCCTGGAGTAAATACTGAACTGTCACAAATTTAAACACAAGGCCTGGAGGAAATACTGAACTGTCACAAATTTAAACACAAGGCCATGAGGAAATACTGAACTGTCACAAATTTAAACACAATGCCTGGAGGAAATACTGAACTGTCACAAATTTAAACACAAGGCCTGGAGGAAATACTGAATTGTCACAAATTTAAACACAAGGCCTGGAGGAAATACTGAACTGTCACAAATTTAAACACAAGGCCTGGAGTAAATACTGAACTGTCACAAATTTAAACACAGTGCCTGGAGGAAATACTGAACTGTTACAAATTTAAACACAGGGCCTGGAGGAAATGCTGAACTGTCACAAATTTAAACACAAGGCCTGGAGGAAATACTGAACTGTCACAAATTTAAACACAAGGCCTGGAGGAAATACTGAACTGTCACAAATTTAAACACAGGGCCTGGAGGAAATACTGAACTGTCACAAATTTAAACACAGGGCCTGGAGGAAATACTGAACTGTCACAAATTTAAACACAAGGCCTGTAGGAAATACTGAACTGTCACAAATTTAAACACAAGGCCTGGAGGAAATACTGAACTGTCACAAATTTAAACACAGGGCCTGGAGGAAATACTGAACTGTCACAAATTTAAACACAAGGCCTGGAGGGAATACTGAACAGTCACAAATTTAAACACAAGGCCTGGAGGAAATACTGAACTGTCACAACTTTAAACACAGGGCCTGGAGGAAATACTGAACTGTCACAAATTTAAACACAAGGCCTGGAGGAAATACTGAACTGTCACAACTTTAAACACAGGGCCTGGAGGAAATACTGAACTGTCACAAATTTAAACACAAGACCTGGAGGAAATACTGAACTGTCACAAATTTAAACACAGGGACTGGAGGAAATACTGAACTGTCACAAATTTAAACACAAGGCCTGGAGGAAATACTGAACTGTCACAAATTTAAACACAAGGCCTGGAGGAAATACTGAACTGTCACAATTTTAAACACAAGGCCTGGAGGGAATACTGAACTGTCACAAATTTAAACACAGGGCCTGGAGGAAATACTGAACTGTCACAATTTTAAACACAAGGCCTGGAGGGAATACTGAACTGTCACAAATTTAAACACAGGGCCTGGAGGAAATACTGAACTGTCACAATTTTAAACACAAGGCCTGGAGGGAATACTGAACTGTCACAAATTTAAACACAGGGCCTGGAGGAAATACTGAACTGTCACAAATTTAAACACAAGGCCTGGAGGAAATACTGAACTGCCACAAATTTAAACACAAGGCCTGGAGGAAATTCTGAACTGTCACAAATTTAAACACAAGGCCTGGAGGAAATACTGAACTGTCACAATTTTAAACACAAGGCCTGGAGGGAATACTGAACTGTCACAAATTTAAACACAGGGCCTGGAGGAAATACTGAACTGTCACAAATTTAAACACAAGGTCTGGAGGAAATACTGAACTGTCACAAATTTAAACACAGGGCCTGGAGGAAATACTGAACTCTCACAAATTTAAACACAAGGTCTGGAGGAAAGACTGAACTGTCACAAATTTAAACACAAGGCCTGGAGGAAATACTGAACAGTCACAAATTTAAACACAAGGCCTGGAGGAAATACTGAACTGTCACAAATTTAAACACATGGCCTGGAGGAAATACTGAACTGTCACAAATTTAAACACAAGGCCTGGAGGAAATACTGAACTGTCACAAATTTAAACACAGGGCCTGGAGGAAATACTGAACTGTCACAAATTTAAACACAGGGCCTGGAGGAAATACTGAACTGTCGCAAATTTAAACACAAGGCCTGGAGGGAAATACTGAACTGTCACAAATTTAAACACAGGGCCTGGAGGGAATACTGAACAGTCACAAATTTAAACACAGGGCCTGGAGGAAATACTGAACAGTCACAAATTTAAACACAAGTCCTGGAGGAAATACTGAACTGTCACAAATTTAAACACAAGGCCTGGAGGAAACACTGAACTGTCACAAATTTAAACACAAGTCCTGGAGGAAATACTGAACTGTCACAAATTTAAACACAAGGCCTGGAGGGAAATACTGAACTGTCACAAATTTAAACACAAGGCCTGGAGGAAATACTGAACTGTCACAAATTTAAACACAAGGCCTGGAGGAAACACTGAACTGTCACAAATTTAAACACAAGTCCTGGAGGAAATACTGAACTGTCACAAATTTAAACACAAGGCCTGGAGGGAAATACTGAACTGTCACAAATTTAAACACAAGGCCTGGAGGAAATACTGAACTGTCACAAATTTAAACACAAGGCCTGGAGGAAATACTGAACTGTTACAAATTTAAACACAAGTCCTGGAGGAAATACTGAACTGTCACAAATTTAAACACAGGGCCTGGAGGAAATACTGAACTGTTACAAATTTAAACACAGGGCCTGGAGGAAATACTGAACTGTCACAAATTTAAACACAAGGCCCGGAGGAAATACTGAACTGTCACAAATTTAAACACAGGGCCTTGAGTATATACTGAACTGTCACAAATTTAAACACAAGGCCTGGAGGAAATACTGAACGGTCACAAATTTAAACACAGGGCCTGGAGGAAATACTGAACAGTCACAAATTTAAACACAAGGCCTGGAGGGAATACTGAACTGTCACAAATTTAAACACAAGGCCTGGAGGAAACACTGAACTGTCACAAATTTAAACACAGGGCCTGGAGGAAATACTGGTCTGTCACAACTTTAAACACAGGGCCTGGAGGAAATACTGAACTGTCACAAATTTAAACACAAGTCCTGGAGGGAATACTGAACTGTCACAAATTTAAACACAAGGCCTGGAGGAAACACTGAACTGTCACAAATTTAAACACAGGGCCTGGAGTAAAGACTGAACAGTCACAAATTTAAACACAAGGCCTGGAGGAAATACTGAACTGTCACAAATTTAAACACAAGGCCTGGAGGAAATACTGAACTGTTACAAATTTAAACACAGGGCCTGGAGGAAATACTGAACAGTCACAAATTTAAACACAAGGCCTGGAGGAAATACTGAACAGTCACAAATTTAAACACAAGGCGTGGAGGAAATACTGAACAGTCACAAATTTAAACACAAGGCCTGGAGGGAATACAGAACTGTCACAAATTTAAACACAAGTCCTGGAGGAAATACTGAACTGTCACAAATTTAAACACAAGGCCTGGAGGGAAATACTGAACTGTCACAAATTTAAACACAAGGCCTGGAGGAAATACTGAACTGTCACAAATTTAAACACAAGGCCTGGAGGAAATACTGAACTGTTACAAATTTAAACACAAGTCCTGGAGGAAATACTGAACTGTCACAAATTTAAACACAGGGCCTGGAGGAAATACTGAACTGTTACAAATTTAAACACAGGGCCTGGAGGAAATACTGAACTGTCACAAATTTAAACACAAGGCCCGGAGGAAATACTGAACTGTCACAAATTTAAACACAGGGCCTTGAGTATATACTGAACTGTCACAAATTTAAACACAAGGCCTGGAGGAAATACTGAACGGTCACAAATTTAAACACAGGGCCTGGAGGAAATACTGAACAGTCACAAATTTAAACACAAGGCCTGGAGGGAATACTGAACTGTCACAAATTTAAACACAAGGCCTGGAGGAAACACTGAACTGTCACAAATTTAAACACAGGGCCTGGAGGAAATACTGGTCTGTCACAACTTTAAACACAGGGCCTGGAGGAAATACTGAACTGTCACAAATTTAAACACAAGTCCTGGAGGGAATACTGAACTGTCACAAATTTAAACACAAGGCCTGGAGGAAACACTGAACTGTCACAAATTTAAACACAGGGCCTGGAGTAAAGACTGAACTTTCACAAATTTAAACACAAGGCCTGGAGGAAATACTGAACTGTTACAAATTTAAACACAGGGCCTGGAGGAAATACTGAACAGTCACAAATTTAAACACAAGGCGTGGAGGAAATACTGAACAGTCACAAATTTAAACACAAGGCCTGGAGGGAATACAGAACTGTCACAAATTTAAACACAGGGCCTGGAGGAAATACTGAACTGTCACAAATTTAAACACAGGGCCTGGAGGAAATACTGATCTGTCACAACTTTAAACACAAGGCCTGGAGGAAATACTGAACAGTCACAAATTTAAACACAAGGCCTGGAGGAAATACTGAACTGTCACAAATTTAAACACAAGGCCTGGAGGAAATACTGATCTGTCACAAATTTAAACACAGGGCCTGGAGGGAAATACTGAACTGTCACAAATTTAAACACAGGGCCTGGAGGGAATACTGAACTGTCACAAATTTAAACACAAGGCCTGGAGGAAATACTGATCTGTCACAAATTTAAACACAAGGCCTGGAGGAAATACTGAACAGTCACAAATTTAAACACAAGGCCTGGAGGAAATACTGAACTGTCACAACTTTAAACACAAGGCCTGGAGGAAATACTGAACAGTCACAAATTTAAACACAAGGCCTGGAGGAAATACTGAACAGTCACAAATTTAAACACAAGGCCTGGAGGAAATACTGAACTGTCACAACTTTAAACACAAGGCCTGGAGGAAATACTGAACTGTCACAAATTTAAACACAAGGCCTGGAGGAAATATTGAACTGTCACAAATTTAAACACAAGGCCTGGAGGAAATACTGAACTGTCACAAATTTAAACACAGGGCCTGGAGGAAATACTGATCTGTCACAAATTTAAACACAAGGCCTGGAGGAAATACTGAACTGTCACAAATTTAAACACAGGGCCAGGAACGACTGAACTGTCACAACTTTAAACACAGGGCCTGGAGGAAATACTGAACTGTCACAAATTTAAACACAAGGCCTGGAGGAAATACTGAACTGTCACAAATTTAAACACAGGGCCAGGAACGACTGAACTGTCACAACTTTAAACACAGGGCCTGGAGGAAATACTGAACTGTCACAAATTTAAACACAGGGCCTGGAGGAAATACTGAACTGTCACAAATTTAAACACAAGGCCTGGAGGAAATACTGAACTGTCACAAATTTAAACACAAGGGCTGGAGGAAATACTGATCTGTCACAAATTTAAACACAAGGCCTGGAGGAAATACTGAACTGTCACAAATTTAAACACAGGGCCAGGAACGACTGAACTGTCACAACTTTAAACACAGGGCCTGGAGGAAATACTGAACTGTCACAAATTTAAACACAAGGCCTGGAGGAAATACTGAACTGTCACAAATTTAAACACAGGGCCTGGAGGGAATACTGAACTGTCACAAATTTAAACACAGGGCCTGGATGAAATACTGAACTCTCACAAATTTAAACACAAGGCCTGGAGGAAATACTGAACTGTCACAAATTTAAACACAAGGCCTGGAGGAAATACTGAACTGTCACAAATTTAAACACAAGGCCTGGAGGAAATACTGAACTGTCACAAATTTAAACACAAGGCCTGGAGGAAATACTGAACAGTCACAAATATAAACACAAGGCCTGGAGGAAATACAGAACTGTCACAAATTTAAACACAGGGCCTATAGGGAAATACTGAACTGTCACAAATTTAAACACAGGTCCTGGAGGGAATACTGAACTGTCACAAATTTAAACACAATGCCTGGAGGAAATACTGATCTGTCACAACTTTAAACACAAGGCCTGGAGGAAATACTGAACAGTCACAAATTTAAACACAAGGCCTGGAGGAAATACTGAACTGTCACAAATTTAAACACAAGGCCTGGAGGAAATACTGAACAGTCACAAATTTAAACACAAGGCCTGGAGGAAATACTGAACTGTCACAAATTTAAACACAAGGCCTGGAGGAAATACTGAACTGTCACAAATTTAAACACAAGGCCTGGAGGAAATATTGAACTGTCACAAATTTAAACACAAGTCCTGGAGGAAATACTGATCTGTCACAAATTTAAACACAAGGCCTGGAGGAAATACTGAACTGTCACGAATTTAAACACAAGGCCTGGAGGAAATACTGAACTGTCACAAATTTAAACACAAGGCCTGGAGGAAATACTGAACTGTCACAAATTTAAACACAAGGCCTGGAGGAAATACTGAACTGTCACAAATTTAAACACAAGGCCTGGAGGAAATACTGAACTGTCACAAATTTAAACACAAGGCCTGGAGGAAATACTGAACTGTCACAAATTTAAACACAAGGCCTGGAGGAAATACTGAACTGTCACAAATTTAAACACAAGGCCTGGAGGAAATACTGAACTGTCACAAATTTAAACACAGGGCCAGGAACGACTGAACTGTCACAACTTTAAACACAGGGCCTGGAGGAAATACTGAACTGTCACAAATTTAAACACAAGGCCTGGAGGAAATACTGAACTGTCACAAATTTAAACACAAGGCCTGGAGGAAATACTGAACTGTCACAAATTTAAACACAAGGCCTGGAGGAAATACTGAACTGTCACAAATTTAAACACAGGGCCAGGAACGACTGAACTGTCACAACTTTAAACACAGGGCCTGGAGGAAATACTGAACTGTCACAAATTTAAACACAGGGCCTGGAGGAAATACTGAACTGTCACAAATTTAAACACAAGGCCTGGAGGAAATACTGAACTGTCACAAATTTAAACACAAGGGCTGGAGGAAATACTGATCTGTCACAAATTTAAACACAAGGCCTGGAGGAAATACTGAACTGTCACAAATTTAAACACAGGGCCAGGAACGAATGAACTGTCACAACTTTAAACACAGGGCCTGGAGGAAATACTGAACTGTCACAAATTTAAACACAAGGCCTGGAGGAAATACTGAACTGTCACAAATTTAAACACAGGGCCTGGAGGAAATACTGAACTGTCACAAATTTAAACACAGGGCCTGGAGGAAATACTGAACTGTTACAAATTTAAACACAAGGCCTGGAGGAAATACTGATCTGTCACAAATTTAAACACAAGGCCTGGAGGAAATACTGAACTGTCACAAATTTAAACACAAGGCCTGGAGGAAATACTGAACTGTCACAAATTTAAACACAAGGCCTGGAGGAAATACTGAACTGTCACAAATTTAAACACAGGGCCTGGAGTAAATACTGAACTGTCACAAATTTAAACACAAGGCCTGGAGGAAATACTGAACTGTCACAAATTTAAACACAAGGCCTGGAGGGAATACTGAACTGTCACAAATTTAAACACAAGGCCTGGAGGAAATACTGAACTGTCACAAATTTAAACACAAGGCCTGGAGGAAATACTGAACTCTCACAACTTTAAACACAGGGCCTGGAGTAAATACTGAACTGTCACAAATTTAAACACAAGGCCTGGAGGAAATAATGAACTGTCACAAATTTAAACACAGGGCCTGGAGGAAATACTGAACTGTCACAAATTTAAACACAGGGCCTGGAGGAAATACTGAACTGTCACAAATTTAAACACAAGGCCTGGAGTAAATACCGAACTGTCACAAATTTAAACACAAGGCCTGGAGGAAATACTGAACTCTCACAACTTTAAACACAGGGCCTGGAGTAAATACTGAACTGTCACTAATTTAAACACAGGGCCTGGAGGAAATACTGAACTGTCACATATTTAAACACTGGGCCTGGAGGAAATACTGAACTGTCACAAATTTAAACACAGGTACTGGAGGAAATACTGAACTGTCACAAATTTAAACACAAGGCCTGGAGGAAATACTGAACTGTCACAACTTTAAACACAGGCCCTGGAGTAAATACTGAACTGTCACAAATTTAAACACAGGGCCTGGAGGAAATACTGAACTGTCACAAATTTAAACACAAGGCCTGGAGGAAATACTGAACTGTCACAACTTTAAACACAGGCCCTGGAGTAAATACTGAACTGTCACAAGTTTAAACACAAGGCCTGGAGGAAATACTGAACTGTCACAAATTTAAACACAAGGCCTGGAGGAAATACTGAACTGTCACAAATTTAAACGCAAGTCCTGGAGGAAAGACTGAACTGTCACAAATTTAAACACAGAGCCAGGAACGACTGAACTGTCACAACTTTAAACACAGGGCCTGGAGCAAATACTGAATTGTCACAAATTTAAACACAAGGCCTGGAGGAAATACTGAACTGTCACAAATTTAAACACAAGGCCTGGAGGAAATACTGAACTGTCACAAATTTAAACACAGGGCCTGGAGGAAATACTGAACTGTCACAAATTTAAACACAAGGCCTGGAGGAAATACTGAACTGTCACAAATTTAAACACTAGGCCTGGAGTAAATACTGAACTGTCACAAATTTAAACACTAGGCCTGGAGGAAATACTGAACTGTCACAAATTTAAACACAAGGCCTGGAGGAAATACTGAAATGTCACAAATTTAAACACAAGGCCTGGAGGGAATACTGAACTGTCACAAATTTAAACACAAGGCCTGGAGTAAATACCGAACTGTCACAAATTTAAACACAAGGCCTGGAGGAAATACTGAACTCTCACAACTTTAAACACAGGGCCTGGAGTAAATACTGAACTGTCACAAATTTAAACACAAGGCCTGGAGGAAATAATGAACTGTCACAAATTTAAACACAGGGTCTGGAGGAAATACTGAACTGTCACAAATTTAAACACAAGGCCTGGAGGAAATACTGAACTGTCACAAATTTAAACACAGGGCCTGGAGGAAATACTGAACTGTCACAAATTTAAACACAGGGCCTGGAGGAAATACTGAACTGTCACAAATTTAAACACAAGGCCTGGAGGAAATACTGAACTGTCACAAATTTAAACACAGGGCCTGGAGGAAATACTGAACTGTCACAAATTTAAACACAAGGCCTGGAGGAAATACTGAACTGTCACAAATTTAAACACAGGGCCTGGAGGAAATACTGAACTGTCACAAATTTAAACACAAGGCCTGGAGGAAATACTGAACTGTCACAAATTTAAACACAGGGCCTGGAGGGAAATACTGAACTGTCACAAAATTAAACACAGGGCCTGGAGTAAATACTGAACTGTCACAAATTTAAACACAGGGACTGGAGGAAATACTGAACTGTTACAAATTTAAACACAGGTCCTGGAGGAAATACTGAACTGTCACAAATTTAAACACAGGGCCTGGAGGAAATACTGAACTGCCACAAATTTAAACACAAGGCCTGGAGGAACTACTGAACTGTCACAAATTTAAACACAGGGTCTGGAGGAAATACTGAACTGTCACAAATTTAAACACAGGGTCTGGAGGAAATACTGAACTGTCACAACTTTAAACACAGGGCCTGGAGGAAATACTGAACTGTTACAAATTTAAACACAAGGCCTGGAAGAAATACTGAACTGTCACAAATTTAAACACAAGGCCTGGAGGAAATACTGAACTGTCACAAATTTAAACACAGGGCCTGGAGGAAATACTGAACTGTTACAAATTTAAACACAAGGCCTGGAGGAAATACTGATCTGTCACAAATTTAAACACAAGGCCTGGAGGAAATACTGAACTGTCACAAATTTAAACACAAGGCCTGGAGGAAATACTGAACTGTCACAAATTTAAACACAAGGCCTGGAGGAAATACTGAACTGTCACAAATTTAAACACAGGGCCTGGAGTAAATACTGAACTGTCACAAATTTAAACACAAGGCCTGGAGGAAATACTGAACTGTCACAAATTTAAACACAAGGCCTGGAGGGAATACTGAACTGTCACAAATTTAAACACAAGGCCTGGAGGAAATACTGAACTGTCACAAATTTAAACACAAGGCCTGGAGGAAATACTGAACTCTCACAACTTTAAACACAGGGCCTGGAGTAAATACTGAACTGTCACAAATTTAAACACCAGGCCTGGAGGAAATAATGAACTGTCACAAATTTAAACACAGGGCCTGGAGGAAATACTGAACTGTCACAAATTTAAACACAGTGCCTGGAGGAAATACTGAACTGTCACAAATTTAAACACAAGGCCTGGAGTAAATACCGAACTGTCACAAATTTAAACACAAGGCCTGGAGGAAATACTGAACTCTCACAACTTTAAACACAGGGCCTGGAGTAAATACTGAACTGTCACTAATTTAAACACAGGGCCTGGAGGAAATACTGAACTGTCACATATTTAAACACTGGGCCTGGAGGAAATACTGAACTGTCACAAATTTAAACACAGGTCCTGGAGGAAATACTGAACTGTCACAAATTTAAACACAAGGCCTGGAGGAAATACTGAACTGTCACAACTTTAAACACAGGCCCTGGAGTAAATACTGAACTGTCACAAATTTAAACACAGGGCCTGGAGGAAATACTGAACTGTCACAAATTTAAACACAAGGCCTGGAGGAAATACTGAACTGTCACAACTTTAAACACAGGCCCTGGAGTAAATACTGAACTGTCACAAGTTTAAACACAAGGCCTGGAGGAAATACTGAACTGTCACAAATTTAAACACAAGGCCTGGAGTAAATTCTGAACTGTCACAAATTTAAACACAATGCCTGGAGGAAATACTGAACTGTCACAAATTTAAACACAGGGCCTGGAGGAAATACTGAACTGTCACAAATTTAAACACAAGGCCTGGAGGAAATACTGAACTGTCACAAATTTAAACACAGGGCATGGAGGAAATACTGAACTGTCACAAATTTAAACACAAGGACTGGAGGAAATACTGAACTGTCACAAATTTAAACACAAGGCCTGGAGGAAATACTGAACTGTCACAAATTTAAACACAAGGCCTGGAGGAAATACTGAACTGTCACAAATTTAAACACAAGGCCTGGAGGAAATACTGAACTGTCACAAATTTAAACACAAGGCCTGGAGGAAATACTGAACTGTCACAAATTTAAACACAAGGCCTGGAGGAAATACTGAACTGTCACAAATTTAAACACAGGGCCTGGAGGAAATACTGAACTGTCACAAATTTAAACACAAGGCCTGGAGGAAATACTGAACTGTCACAAATTTAAACACAGGGCCTGGAGGGAAATACTGAACTGTCACAAAATTAAACACAGGGCCTGGAGTAAATACTGAACTGTCACAAATTTAAACACAGGGACTGGAGGAAATACTGAACTGTTACAAATTTAAACACAGGTCCTGGAGGAAATACTGAACTGTCACAAATTTAAACACAGGGCCTGGAGGAAATACTGAACTGCCACAAATTTAAACACAAGGCCTGGAGGAAATACTGAACTGTCACAAATTTAAACACAGGGTCTGGAGGAAATACTGAACTGTCACAAATTTAAACACAGGGTCTGGAGGAAATACTGAACTGTCACAACTTTAAACACAGGGCCTGGAGGAAATACTGAACTGTTACAAATTTAAACACAAGGCCTGGAAGAAATACTGAACTGTCACAAATTTAAACACAAGGCCTGGAGGAAATACTGAACTGTCACAAATTTAAACACAGGGCCTGGAGGAAATACTGAACTGTTACAAATTTAAACACAAGGCCTGGAGGAAATACTGATCTGTCACAAATTTAAACACAAGGCCTGGAGGAAATACTGAACTGTCACAAATTTAAACACAAGGCCTGGAGGAAATACTGAACTGTCACAAATTTAAACACAAGGCCTGGAGGAAATACTGAACTGTCACAAATTTAAACACAGGGCCTGGAGGAAATACTGAACTGTCACAAATTTAAACACAAGGCCTGGAGGAAATACTGAACTGTCACAAATTTAAACACAAGGCCTGGAGGGAATACTGAACTGTCACAAATTTAAACACAAGGCCTGGAGGAAATACTGAACTGTCACAAATTTAAACACAAGGCCTGGAGGAAATACTGAACTGTCACAAATTTAAACGCAAGGCCTGGAGGAAATACTGAACTGTCACAAATTTAAACACAGGGTCTGGAGGAAATACTGAACTGTCACAACTTTAAACACAGGGCCTGGAGGAAATACTGAACTGTTACAAATTTAAACACAAGGCCTGGAAGAAATACTGAACTGTCACAAATTTAAACACAAGGCCTGGAGGAAATACTGAACTGTCACAAATTTAAACACAGGGCCTGGAGGAAATACTGAACTGTTACAAATTTAAACACAAGGCCTGGAGGAAATACTGAACTGTCACAAATTTAAACACAAGGCCTGGAGGAAATACTGAACTGTCACAAATTTAAACACAAGGCCTGGAGGAAATACTGAACTGTCACAAATTTAAACACAGGGTCTGGAGGGAATACTGAACTGTCACAAATTTAAACACAAGGCCTGGAGGAAATACTGAACTGTCACAAATTTAAACACAGGGTCTGGAGGAAATACTGAACTGTCACAAATTTAAACACAAGGCCTGGAGGAAATACTGAACTGTCACAAATTTAAACACAAGGCCTGGAGGAAATACTGAACTGTCACAAATTTAAACACAAGGCCTGGAGGAAATACAGAACTGTCACAAATTTAAACACAAGGCCTGGAGGAAATACTGAACGGTCACAAATTTAAACACAAGGCCTGGAGGAAATACTGAACTGTCACAAATTTAAACACAAGGCCTGGAGGAAATACTGAACTGTCACAAATTTAAACACAGGGCCTGGAGGAAATACTGAACTGTCACAAATTTAAACACAGGGCCTGGAGGAAATACTGAACTGTCACAAATTTAAACACAAGGCCTGGAGGAAATACTGAACTGTCACAAATTTAAACACAAGGCCTGGAGGAAATACTGAACTGTCACAAATTTAAACACAGGGCCTGGAGGAAATACTGAACTGTCACAAATTTAAACACAAGGCCTGGAGGAAATACTGAACTGTCACAAATTTAAACACAGGGCCTGGAGTAAATACTGAACTGTCACAAATTTAAACACAAGGCCTGGAGGAAATACTGAACTGTCACAAATTTAAACACAGGGTCTGGAGGAAAGACTGAACTGTCACAAATTTAAACACAGGGCCTGGAGGAAATACTGAACTGTCACAAATTTAAACACAAGGCCTGGAGGAAATACTGAACTGTCACAAATTTAAACACAGAGTCTGGAGGGAATAATGAACTGTCACAAATTTAAACACAAGGCCTGGAGGAAATACTGAACTGTCACAAATTTAAACACAAGGCCTGGAGGAAATACTGAACTGTCACAAATTTAAACACAGGGCCTGGAGCAAATACTGAACTGTCACAAATTTAAACACAAGGCCTGGAGGAAATACTGAACTGTCACAAATTTAAACACAAGGCCTGGAGGAAATACTGAACTGTCACAAATTTAAACACAGGGCCTGGAGGAAATACTGAACTGTCACAAATTTAAACACAAGGCCTGGAGGAAATACTGAACTGTCACAAATTTAAACACAAGGCCTGGCGGAAAGACTGAACTGTCACAAATTTAAACACAGAGCCAGGAACGACTGAACTGTCACAACTTTAAACACAGGGCCTGGAGCAAATACTGAACTGTCACAAATTTAAACACAAGGCCTGGAGGAAATACTGAACTGTCACAAATTTAAACACAGGGCCTGGAGGAAATACTGAACTGTCACAAATTTAAACACAAGGCCTGGAGTAAATACCGAACTGTCACAAATTTAAACACAAGGCCTGGAGGAAATACTGAACTCTCACAACTTTAAACACAAGGCCTGGAGGAAATACTGAACTGTTACAAATTTAAACACAAGGCCTGGAGGAAATACTGAACTGTCACAAATTTAAACACAAGGCCTGGAGGAAATACTGAACTGTCACAAATTTAAACACAGGGCCTGGAGTAAATACTGAACTGTCACAAATTTAAACACAAGGCCTGGAGGAAATAATGAACTGTCACAAATTTAAACACAGGGCCTGGAGGAAATACTGAACTGTCACAAATTTAAACACAGGGCCTGGAGGAAATACTGAACTGTCACAAATTTAAACACAAGGCCTGGAGTAAATACCGAACTGTCACAAATTTAAACACAAGGCCTGGAGGAAATACTGAACTCTCACAACTTTAAACACAGGGCCTGGAGTAAATACTGAACTGTCACAAATTTAAACACAGGGCCTGGAGGAAATACTGAACTGTCACAAATTTAAACACAGGGCCTGGAGGAAATACTGAACTGTCACAAATTTAAACACAGGTCCTGGAGGAAATACTGAACTGTCACAAATTTAAACACAAGGCCTGGAGGGAATACTGAACTGTCACAAATTTAAACACAAGGCCTGGAGGGAATACTGAACTGTCACAAATTTAAACACAGGTCCTGGAGGAAATACTGAACTGTCACAAATTTAAACACAGGTCCTGGAGGAAATACTGAACTGTCACAAATTTAAACACAGGTCCTGGAGGAAATACTGAACTGTCACAAATTTAAACACAAGGCCTGGAGGGAATACTGAACTGTCACAAATTTAAACACAGGTCCTGGAGGAAATACTGAACTGTCACAAATTTAAACACAGGTCCTGGAGGAAATACTGAACTGTCACAAATTTAAACACATGTCCTGGAGGAAATACTGAACTGTCACAAATTTAAACACAAGGCCTGGAGGAAATACTGAACTGTCACAAATTTAAACACAAGGCCTAGAGGGAATACTGAACTGTCACAAATTTAAACACAGGGCCTGGAGGAAATACTGAACTGTCACAAATTTAAACACAGGTCCTGGAGGAAATACTGAACTGTCACAAATTTAAACACAAGGCCTGGAGGGAATACTGAACTGTCACAAATTTAAACACAAGGCCTGGAGGGAATACTGAACTGTCACAAATTTAAACACAGGGCCTGGAGGGAATACTGAACAGTCACAAATTTAAACACAGGGCCTGGAGGGAATACTGAACTGTCACAAATTTAAACACAAGGCCTGGAGGAAATACTGAACTGTCACAAATTTAAACACAGGGCCTGGAGGGAATACTGAACTGTCACAAATTTAAACACAAGGCCTGGAGGGAAAACTGAACTGTCACAAATTTAAACACAGGGCCTGGAGGGAATACTGAACTGTCACAAATTTAAACACAAGGCCTGGAGGAAATACTGAACTGTCACAAATTTAAACACAAGGCCTGGAGGAAATACTGAACTGTCACAACTTTAAACACAGGCCCTGGAGTAAATACTGAACTGTCACAAATTTAAACACAGGGCCTGGAGGAAATACTGAACTGTCACAAATTTAAACACAAGGCCTGGAGGAAATACTGAACTGTCACAAATTTAAACACAGGGTCTGGAGGAAATACTGAACTGTCACAAATTTAAACACAGGGTCTGGAGGAAATACTGAACTGTCACAAATTTAAACACAGGGCCTGGAGGAAATACTGAACTGCCACAAATTTAAACACAAGGCCTGGAGGAAATACTGAACTGTCACAAATTTAAACACAGGGTCTGGAGGAAATACTGAACTGTCACAACTTTAAACACAGGGCCTGGAGGAAATACTGAACTGTTACAAATTTAAACACAAGGCCTGGAAGAAATACTGAACTGTCACAAATTTAAACACAAGGCCTGGAGGAAATACTGAACTGTCACAAATTTAAACACAGGGCCTGGAGGAAATACTGAACTGTTACAAATTTAAACACAAGGCCTGGAGGAAATACTGATCTGTCACAAATTTAAACACAAGGCCTGGAGGAAATACTGAACTGTCACAAATTTAAACACAAGGCCTGGAGGAAATACTGAACTGTCACAAATTTAAACACAAGGCCTGGAGGAAATACTGAACTGTCACAAATTTAAACACAGGGCCTGGAGGAAATACTGAACTGTCACAAATTTAAACACAAGGCCTGGAGGAAATACTGAACTGTCACAAATTTAAACACAAGGCCTGGAGGGAATACTGAACTGTCACAAATTTAAACACAAGGCCTGGAAGAAATACTGAACAGTCACAAATTTAAACACAAGGCCTGGAGGAAATACTGAACTGTCACAAATTTAAACGCAAGGCCTGGAGGAAATACTGAACTGTCACAAATTTAAACACAGGGTCTGGAGGAAATACTGAACTGTCACAACTTTAAACACAAGGCCTGGAGGAAATACTGAACTGTCACAAATTTAAACACAAGGCCTGGAGGAAATACTGAACTGTTACAAATTTAAACACAAGGCCTGGAAGAAATACTGAACTGTCACAAATTTAAACACAAGGCCTGGAGGAAATACTGAACTGTCACAACTTTAAACACAGGGCCTGGAGGAAATACTGAACTGTCACAAATTTAAACACAGGGCCTGGAGGAAATACTGAACTGTTACAAATTTAAACACAAGGCCTGGAAGAAATACTGAACTGTCACAAATTTAAACACAAGGCCTGGAGGAAATACTGAACTGTCACAAATTTAAACACAAGGCCTGGAGGGAATACTGAACTGTCACAAATTTAAACACAAGGCCTGGAGGGAATACTGAACTGTCACAAATTTAAACACAAGGCCTGGAGGGAATACTGAACTGTCACAAATTTAAACACAAGGCCTGGAGGAAATACTGAACTGTCACAAATTTAAACACAGGGCCTGGAGGAAATACTGAACTGTCACAAATTTAAACACAAGGCCTGGAGGAAATACTGAACTGTCACAACTTTAAACACAGGGCCTGGAGGAAATACTGAACTGTCACAAATTTAAACACAAGGCCTGGAGGAAATACTGAACTGTCACAACTTTAAACACAGGGCCTGGAGGAAATACTGAACTGCCACAAATTTAAACACAAGGCCTGGAGGAAATACTGAACTGTCACAAATTTAAACACAAGGCCTGGAGGAAATACTGAACTGTCACAAATTTAAACACAGGGCCTGGAGGAAATACTGAACTGTCACAAATTTAAACACAAGGCCTGGAGGAAATACTGAACTGTCACAAATTTAAACACAAGGCCTGGAGGGAATACTGAACTGTCACAAATTTAAACACAAGGCCTGGAAGAAATACTGAACTGTCACAAATTTAAACACAAGGCCTGGAGGAAATACTGAACTGTCACAAATTTAAACACAGGGCCTGGAGGAAATACTGAACTGTCACAAATTTAAACACAGGGCCTGGAGGAAATACTGAACTGTCACAAATTTAAACACAAGGCCTGGAAGAAATACTGAACTGTCACAAATTTAAACACAAGGCCTGGAGGAAATACTGAACTGTCACAACTTTAAACACAGGGCCTGGAGGAAATACTGAACTGTCACAAATTTAAACACAAGGCCTGGAGGAAATACTGAACTGTCACAACTTTAAACACAGGGCCTGGAGGAAATACTGAACTGCCACAAATTTAAACACAAGGCCTGGAGGAAATACTGAACTGTCACAAATTTAAACACAAGGCCTGGAGGAAATACTGAACTGTCACAAATTTAAACACAAGGCCTGGAGGAAATACTGAACTGTCACAAATTTAAACGCAAGGCCTGGAGGAAATACTGAACTGTCACAAATTTAAACACAGGGTCTGGAGGAAATACTGAACTGTCACAACTTTAAACACAGGGCCTGGAGGAAATACTGAACTGTCACAAATTTAAACACAAGGCCTGGAAGAAATACTGAACTGTCACAAATTTAAACACAGGGCCTGGAGGAAATACTGAACTGACACAAATTTAAACACAGGGCCTGGAGGAAATACTGAACTGTCACAAATTTAAACACAAGGCCTGGAGGAAATACTGAACTGTCACAAATTTAAACACAAGGCCTGGAGGAAAGACTGAACTGTCACAAATTTAAACACAGAGCCAGGAACGACTGAACTGTCACAACTTTAAACACAGGGCCTGGAGCAAATACTGAACTGTCACAAATTTAAACACAAGGCCTGGAGGAAATACTGAACTGTCACAAATTTAAACACAGGGCCTGGAGGAAATACTGAACTGTCACAAATTTAAACACAAGGCCTGGAGTAAATACCGAACTGTCACAAATTTAAACACAAGGCCTGGAGGAAATACTGAACTCTCACAACTTTAAACACAAGGCCTGGAGGAAATACTGAACTGTCACAAATTTAATCACAAGGCCTGGAGGAAATACTGAACTGTCACAAATTTAAACACAAGGCCTGGAGGGAAATACTGAACTGTTACAAATTTAAACACAAGGCCTGGAGGAAATACTGAACTGTCACAAATTTAAACACAAGGCCTGGAGGAAATACTGAACTGTTACAAATTTAAACACAGGGCCTGGAGGAAATACTGAACTGTCACAAATTTAAACACAAGGCCTGGAGGAAATACTGAACTGTCACAAATTTAAACACAAGGCCTGGAGGAAATACTGAACTGTCACAAATTTAAACACAAGGCCTGGAGGAAATACTGAACTGTCACAAATTTAAACACAAGGCCTGGAGGAAATACTGAACTGTTACAAATTTAAACACAGGGCCTGGAGGAAATACTGAACTGTCACAAATTTAAACACAAGGCCTGGAGGAAATACTGAACTGTTACAAATTTAAACACAAGGCCTGGAGGAAATACTGAACTGTTACAAATTTAAACACAGGGCCTGGAGGAAATACTGAACTGTCACAAATTTAAACACAAGGCCTGGAGGAAATACTGAACTGTCACAAATTTAAACACAAGGCCTGGAGGAAATACTGAACTGTCACAAATTTAAACACAAGGCCTGGAGGAAATACTGAACTGTCACAAATTTAAACACAAGGCCTGGAGGAAATACTGAACTGTCACAAATTTAAACACAGGGCCTGGAGTAAATACTGAACTGTCACAAATTTAAACACAAGGCCTGGAGGAAATAATGAACTGTCACAAATTTAAACACAGGGCCTGGAGGAAATACTGAACTGTCACAAATTTAAACACAGGGCCTGGAGGAAATACTGAACTGTCACAAATTTAAACACAAGGCCTGGAGTAAATACCGAACTGTCACAAATTTAAACACAAGGCCTGGAGGAAATATTGAACTCTCACAACTTTAAACACAGGGCCTGGAGTAAATACTGAACTGTCACAAATTTAAACACAGGGCCTGGAGGAAATACTGAACTGTCACAAATTTAAACACAGGGCCTGGAGGAAATACTGAACTGTCACAAATTTAAACACAGGTCCTGGAGGAAATACTGAACTGTCACAAATTTAAACACAAGGCCTGGAGGAAATACTGAACTGTCACAACTTTAAACACAGGCCCTGGAGTAAATACTGAACTGTCACAAATTTAAACACAGGGCCTGGAGGAAATACTGAACTGTCACAAATTTAAACACAAGGCCTGGAGGAAATACTGAACTGTCACAAATTTAAACACAGGGTCTGGAGGAAATACTGAACTGTCACAAATTTAAACACAGGGTCTGGAGGAAATACTGAACTGTCACAAATTTAAACACAGGGCCTGGAGGAAATACTGAACTGCCACAAATTTAAACACAAGGCCTGGAGGAAATACTGAACTGTCACAAATTTAAACACAGGGTCTGGAGGAAATACTGAACTGTCACAACTTTAAACACAGGGCCTGGAGGAAATACTGAACTGTTACAAATTTAAACACAAGGCCTGGAAGAAATACTGAACTGTCACAAATTTAAACACAAGGCCTTGAGGAAATACTGAACTGTCACAAATTTAAACACAGGGCCTGGAGGAAATACTGAACTGTTACAAATTTAAACACAAGGCCTGGAGGAAATACTGATCTGTCACAAATTTAAACACAAGGCCTGGAGGAAATACTGAACTGTCACAAATTTAAACACAAGGCCTGGAGGAAATACTGAACTGTCACAAATTTAAACACAAGGCCTGGAGGAAATACTGAACTGTCACAAATTTAAACACAGGGCCTGGAGGAAATACTGAACTGTCACAAATTTAAACACAAGGCCTGGAGGAAATACTGAACTGTCACAAATTTAAACACAAGGCCTGGAGGGAATACTGAACTGTCACAAATTTAAACACAAGGCCTGGAGGAAATACTGAACTGTCACAAATTTAAACACAAGGCCTGGAGGAAATACTGAACTGTCACAAATTTAAACGCAAGGCCTGGAGGAAATACTGAACTGTCACAAATTTAAACACAGGGTCTGGAGGAAATACTGAACTGTCACAACTTTAAACACAGGGCCTGGAGGAAATACTGAACTGTTACAAATTTAAACACAAGGCCTGGAAGAAATACTGAACTGTCACAAATTTAAACACAAGGCCTGGAGGAAATACTGAACTGTCACAACTTTAAACACAGGGCCTGGAGGAAATACTGAACTGTCACAAATTTAAACACAGGGCCTGGAGGAAATACTGAACTGTCACAAATTTAAACACAAGGCCTGGAAGAAATACTGAACTGTCACAAATTTAAACACAAGGCCTGGAGGAAATACTGAACTGTCACAACTTTAAACACAGGGCCTGGAGGAAATACTGAACTGTCACAAATTTAAACACAAGGCCTGGAGGAAATACTGAACTGTCACAACTTTAAACACAGGGCCTGGAGGAAATACTGAACTGCCACAAATTTAAACACAAGGCCTGGAGGAAATACTGAACTGTCACAAATTTAAACACAAGGCCTGGAGGAAATACTGAACTGTCACAAATTTAAACACAAGGCCTGGAGGAAATACTGAACTGTCACAAATTTAAACGCAAGGCCTGGAGGAAATACTGAACTGTCACAAATTTAAACACAGGGTCTGGAGGAAATACTGAACTGTCACAACTTTAAACACAGGGCCTGGAGGAAATACTGAACTGTCACAAATTTAAACACAAGGCCTGGAAGAAATACTGAACTGTCACAAATTTAAACACAGGGCCTGGAGGAAATACTGAACTGTCACAAATTTAAACACAGGGCATGGAGGAAATACTGAACTGTCACAAATTTAAACACAGGGCCTGGAGGAAATACTGAACTGTCACAAATTTAAACACAGGGCCTGGAGGAAATACTGAACTGTTACAAATTTAAACACAAGGCCTGGAGGAAATACTGAACTGTCACAAATTTAAACACAAGGCCTGGAGGAAATACTGAACTGTCACAAATTTAAACACAAGGCCTGGAGGAAATACTGAACTGTCACAAATTTAAACACAGGGTCTGGAGGGAATACTGAACTGTCACAAATTTAAACACAAGGCCTGGAGGAAATACTGAACTGTCACAAATTTAAACACAGGGTCTGGAGGAAATACTGAACTGTCACAACTTTAAACACAGGGCCTGGAGGAAATACTGAACTGTTACAAATTTAAACACAGGGCCTGGAGGAAATACTGAACTGTCACAAATTTAAACACAGGGCCTGGAGTAAATACTGAACTGTCACAAATTTAAACACAAGGCCTGGAGGAAATACTGAACTGTCACAAATTTAAACACAAGGCCTGGAGGAAAGACTGAACTGTCACAAATTTAAACACAGAGCCAGGAACGACTGAACTGTCACAACTTTAAACACAGGGCCTGGAGCAAATACTGAACTGTCACAAATTTAAACACAAGGCCTGGAGGAAATACTGAACTGTCACAAATTTAAACACAGGGCCTGGAGGAAATACTGAACTGTCACAAATTTAAACACAAGGCCTGGAGTAAATACCGAACTGTCACAAATTTAAACACAAGGCCTGGAGGAAATACTGAACTCTCACAACTTTAAACACAGGGCCTGGAGTAAATACTGAACTGTCACAAATTTAAACACAAGGCCTGGAGGAAATACTGAACTGTCACAAATTTAAACACAGGGCCTGGAGGAAATACTGAACTGTCACAAATTTAAACACAGGGCCTGGAGGAAATACTGAACTGTCACAAATTTAAACACAAGGCCTGGAGTAAATACCGAACTGTCACAAATTTAAACACAAGGCCTGGAGGAAATACTGAACTCTCACAACTTTAAACACAGGGCCTGGAGTAAATACTGAACTGTCACAAATTTAAACACAGGGCCTGGAGGAAATACTGAACTGTCACAAATTTAAACACAGGGCCTGGAGGAAATACTGAACTGTCACAAATTTAAACACAGGTCCTGGAGGAAATACTGAACTGTCACAAATTTAAACACAAGGCCTGGAGGAAATACTGAACTGTCACAACTTTAAACACTGGCCCTGGAGTAAATACTGAACTGTCACAAATTTAAACACAGGGCCTGGAGGAAATACTGAACTGTCACAAATTTAAACACAAGGCCTGGAGGAAATACTGAACTGTCAACAACTTTAAACACAGGCCCTGGAGTAAATACTGAACTGTCACAAATTTAAACACAAGGCCTGGAGGAAATACTGAACTGTCACAAATTTAAACACAAGGCCTGGAGTAAATTCTGAACTGTCACAAATTTAAACACAATGCCTGGAGGAAATACTGAACTGTCACAAATTTAAACGCAGGGCCTGGAGGAAATACTGAACTGTCACAAATTTAAATACAAGGCCTGGAGGAAATACTGAACTGTCACAAATTTAAACACAGGGCCTGGAGGAAATACTGAACTGTCACAAATTTAAACACAAGGCCAGGAGGAAATACTGAACTGTCACAAATTTAAACACAGGGCCTGGAGGAAATACTGAACTGTCACAAATTTAAACACAAGGCCTGGAGGAAATACTGAACTGTCACAAATTTAAACACAGGGCCTGGAGGAAGTACTGAACTGCCACAAATTTAAACACAAGGCCTGGAGGAAATACTGAACTGTCACAAATTTAAACACAGGGCCTGGAGGAAATACTGAACTGTCACAAATTTAAACACAGGGTCTGGAGGAAATACTGAACTGTCACAACTTTAAACACAAGGCCTGGAAGAAATACTGAACTGTCACAAATTTAAACACAAGGCCTGGAGGAAATACTGAACTGTCACAAATTTAAACACAGGGCCTGGAGGAAATACTGAACTGTTACAAATTTGAACACAAGGCCTGGAGGAAATACTGAACTGTCACAAATTTAAACACAAGGCCTGGAGGAAATACTGAACTGTCACAAATTTAAACACAAGGCCTGGAGGAAATACTGAACTGTCACAAATTTAAACACAAGGCCTGGAGGAAATACTGAACTGTCACAAATTTAAACACAAGGCCTGGAGGAAATACTGAACTGTCACAAATTTAAACACAATGCCTGGAGGAAATACTGAACTGTCACAAATTTAAACACAGGGCCTGGAGGAAATACTGAACTCTCACAAATTTAAACACAAGGCCTGGAGGGAATACTGAACTGTCACAAATTTAAACACAAGGCCTGGAAGAAATACTGAACTGTCACAAATTTAAACACAGGGCCTGGAGGAAATACTGAACTGTTACAAATTTAAACACAAGGCCTGGAGGAAATACTGAACTGTCACAAATTTAAACACAAGGCCTGGAGGAAATACTGAACTGTCACAAATTTAAACACAAGGCCTGGAGGAAATACTGAACTGTCACAAATTTAAACACAAGGCCTGGAGGAAATACTGAACTGTCACAAATTTAAACACAAGGCCTGGAGGAAATACTGAACTGTCACAAATTTAAACACAGGGTCTGGAGGAAATACTGAACTGTCACAACTTTAAACACAGGGCCTGGAGGAAATACTGAACTGTTACAAATTTAAACACAAGGCCTGGAAGAAATACTGAACTGTCACAAATTTAAACACAAGGCCTGGAGGAAATACTGAACTGTCACAAATTTAAACACAGGGCCTGGAGGAAATACTGAACTGTTACAAATTTAAACACAAGGCCTGGAGGAAATACTGAACTGTCACAAATTTAAACACAAGGCCTGGAGGAAATACTGAACTGTCACAAATTTAAACACAAGGCCTGGAGGAAATACTGAACTGTCACAAATTTAAACACAAGGCCTGGAGGAAATACTGAACTGTCACAAATTTAAACACAAGGCCTGGAGGAAATACTGAACTGTCACAAATTTAAACACAGGGTCTGGAGGGAATACTGAACTGTCACAAATTTAAACACAAGGCCTGGAGGAAATACTGAACTGTCACAAATTTAAACACAAGGCCTGGAGGAAATACTGAACTGTCACAAATTTAAACACAAGGCCTGGAGGAAATACTGAACTGTTACAAATTTAAACACAAGGCCTGGAGGAAATACTGAACTGTCACAAATTTAAACACAAGGCCTGGAGGAAATACTGAACTGTCACAAATTTAAACACAAGGCCTGGAGGAAATACTGAACTGTCACAAATTTAAACACAAGGCCTGGAGGAAATACTGAACTGTCACAAATTTAAACACAAGGCCTGGAGGAAATACTGAACTGTCACAAATTTAAACACAGGGTCTGGAGGGAATACTGAACTGTCACAAATTTAAACACAAGGCCTGGAGGAAATACTGAACTGTCACAAATTTAAACACAGGGCCTGGAGGAAATACTGAACTGTCACAAATTTAAACACAGGGTCTGGAGGAAATACTGAACTGTCACAACTTTAAACACAGGGTCTGGAGGGAATACTGAACTGTCACAAATTTAAACACAAGGGGCTGGAGGAAATACTGAACTGTCACAAATTTAAACACAAGGCCTGGAGGAAATACTGAACTGTCACAAATTTAAACACAGGGCCTGGAGGAAATACTGAACTGTCACAAATTTAAACACAGGGTCTGGAGGAAATACTGAACTGTCACAAATTTAAACACAGGGTCTGGAGGGAATACTGAACTGTCACAAATTTAAACACAAGGGGCTGGAGGAAATACTGAACTGTCACAAATTTAAACACAGGGCCTGGAGGAAATACTGAACTGTCACAAATTTAAACACAGGGTCTGGAGGAAATACTGAACTGTCACAACTTTAAACACAGGGCCTGGAGGAAATACTGAACTGTTACAAATTTAAACACAAGGCCTGGAAGAAATACTGAACTGTCACAAATTTAAACACAAGGCCTGGAGGAAATACTGAACTGTCACAAATTTAAACACAGGGCCTGGAGGAAATACTGAACTGTTACAAATTTAAACACAAGGCCTGGAGGAAATACTGAACTGTCACAAATTTAAACACAAGGCCTGGAGGAAATACTGAACTGTCACAAATTTAAACACAAGTCCTGGAGAAAATACTGAACTGTCACAAATTTAAACACAAGGCCTGGAGGGAATACTGAACTGTCACAAATTTAAACACAGGGCCTGGAGGAAATACTGAACTGTCACAAATTTAAACACAAGGCCTGGAGGGAATACTGAACTGTCACAAATTTAAACACCAGGCCTGGAGGAAATACTGAACTGTCACAAATTTAAACACAAGGCCTGGAGGAAATACTGAACTGTCACAAATTTAAACACAAGGCCTGGAGGAAATACTGAACTGTCACAAATTTAAACACAGGGTCTGGAGGAAATACTGAACTGTCACAACTTTAAACACAGGGCCTGGAGGAAATACTGAACTGTTACAAATTTAAACACAAGGCCTGGAAGAAATACTGAACTGTCACAAATTTAAACACAAGGCCTGGAGGAAATACTGAACTGTCACAAATTTAAACACAGGGCCTGGAGGAAAGACTGAACTGTTACAAATTTAAACACAAGGCCTGGAGGAAATACTGAACTGTCACAAATTTAAACACAAGGCCTGGAGGAAATACTGAACTGTCACAAATTTAAACACAAGGCCTGGAGGAAATACTGAACTCTCACAACTTTAAACACAGGGCCTGGAGTAAATACTGAACTGTCACAAATTTAAACACAAGGCCTGGAGGAAATACTGAACTGTCACAAATTTAAACACAGGGCCTGGAGGAAATACTGAACTGTCACATATTTAAACACAGGGCCTGGAGGAAATACTGAACTGTCACAAATTTAAACACAAGGCCTGGAGTAAATACCGAACTGTCACAAATTTAAACACAAGGCCTGGAGGAAATACTGAACTCTCACAACTTTAAACACAGGGCCTGGAGTAAATACTGAACTGTCACAAATTTAAACACAAGGCCTGGAGGAAATACTGAACTGTCACAAATTTAAACACAGGGCCTGGAGGAAATACTGAACTGTCACAAATTTAAACACAGGGCCTGGAGGAAATACTGAACTGTCACAAATTTAAACACAGGTCCTGGAGGAAATACTGAACTGTCACAAATTTAAACACAAGGCCTGGAGGAAATACTGAACTGTCACAACTTTAAACACTGGCCCTGGAGTAAATACTGAACTGTCACAAATTTAAACACAGGGCCTGGAGGAAATACTGAACTGTCACAAATTTAAACACAAGGCCTGGAGGAAATACTGAACTGTCACAACTTTAAACACAGGCCCTGGAGTAAATACTGAACTGTCACAAATTTAAACACAAGGCCTGGAGGAAATACTGAACTGTCACAAATTTAAACACAAGGCCTGGAGTAAATTCTGAACTGTCACAAATTTAAACACAATGCCTGGAGGAAATACTGAACTGTCACAAATTTAAACACAGGGCCTGGAGGAAATACTGAACTGTCACAAATTTAAATACAAGGCCTGGAGGAAATACTGAACTGTCACAAATTTAAACACAGGGCCTGGAGGAAATACTGAACTGTCACAAATTTAAACACAAGGCCTGGAGGAAATACTGAACTGTCACAAATTTAAACACAGGGCCTGGAGGAAATACTGAACTGTCACAAATTTAAACACAAGGCCTGGAGGAAATACTGAACTGTCACAAATTTAAACACAGGGCCTGGAGGAAATACTGAACTGTCACAAATTTAAACACAATGCCTGGAGGAAATACTGAACTGTCACAAATTTAAACACAGGGCCTGGAGGAAATACTGAACTGTCACAAATTTAAACACAAGGCCTGGAGGAAATACTGAACTGTCCCAAATTTAAACACAGGGCCTGGAGGAAATACTGAACTGCCACAAATTTAAACACAAGGCCTGGAGGAAATACTGAACTGTCACAAATTTAAACACAGGGCCTGGAGGAAATACTGAACTGTCACAAATTTAAACACAGGGTCTGGAGGAAATACTGAACTGTCACAACTTTAAACACAGGGCCTGGAGGAAATACTGAACTGTTACAAATTTAAACACAAGGCCTGGAAGAAATACTGAACTGTCACAAATTTAAACACAAGGCCTGGAGGAAATACTGAACTGTCACAAATTTAAACACAGGGCCTGGAGGAAATACTGAACTGTTACAAATTTAAACACAAGGCCTGGAGGAAATACTGAACTGTCACAAATTTAAACACAAGGCCTGGAGGAAATACTGAACTGTCACAAATTTAAACACAAGGCCTGGAGGAAATACTGAACTGTCACAAATTTAAACACAAGGCCTGGAGGAAATACTGAACTGTCACAAATTTAAACACAGGGTCTGGAGGAAATACTGAACTGTCACAAATTTAAACACAAGGCCTGGAGGGAATACTGAACTGTCACAAATTTAAACACAAGGCCTGGAGGAAATACTGAACTGTCACAAATTTAAACACAGGGTCTGGAGGAAATACTGAACTGTCACAAATTTAAACACAAGGCCTGGAGGAAATACTGAACTGTCACAAATGTAAACACAAGGCCTGGAGGAAATACTGAACTGTCACAACTTTAAACACAGGGCCTGGAGGAAATACTGAACTGTTACAAATTTAAACACAAGGCCTGGAAGAAATACTGAACTGTCACAAATTTAAACACAGGGCCTGGAGGAAATACTGAACTGTCACAAATTTAAACACAGGGCCTGGAGGAAATACTGAACTGTTACAAATTTAAACACAAGGCCTGGAGGAAATACTGAACTGTCACAAATTTAAACACAAGGCCTGGAGGAAATACTGAACTGTCACAAATTTAAACACAGGGCCTGGAGGAAATACTGAACTGTTACAAATTTAAACACAGGGCCTGGAGGAAATACTGAACTGTCACAAATTTAAACACAAGGCCTGGAGGAAATACTGAACTGTCACAAATTTAAACACAAGGCCTGGAGGAAATACTGAACTGTCACAAATTTAAACACAAGGCCTGGAGGAAATACTGAACTGTCACAAATTTAAACACAGGGCCTGGAGGAAATACTGAACTGTTACAAATTTAAACACAAGGCATGGAGGAAATACTGAACTGTCACAAATTTAAACACAAGGCCTGGAGGAAATACTGAACTGTCACAAATTTAAACACAGGGCCTGGAGGAAATACTGAACTGTTACAAATTTAAACACAAGGCCTGGAGGAAATACTGAACTGTCACAAATTTAAACACAAGGCCTGGAGGAAATACTGAACTGTCACAAATTTAAACACAAGGCCTGGAGGAAATACTGAACTGTCACAAATTTAAACACAGGGTCTGGAGGGAATACTGAACTGTCACAAATTTAAACACAAGGCCTGGAGGAAATACTGAACTGTCACAAATTTAAACACAGGGTCTGGAGGAAATACTGAACTGTCACAACTTTAAACACAAGGCCTGGAGGAAATACTGAACTCTCACAAATTTAAACACAGGGCCTGGAGGAAATACTGAACTGTTACAAATTTAAACACAAGGCCTGGAAGAAATACTGAACTGTCACAAATTTAAACACAAGGCCTGGAGGAAATACTGAACTGTCACAAATTTAAACACAGGGCCTGGAGGAAAGACTGAACTGTTACAAATTTAAACACAAGGCCTGGAGGAAATACTGAACTGTCACAAATTTAAACACAAGGCCTGGAGGAAATACTGAACTGTCACAAATTTAAACACAAGGCCTGGAGGAAATACTGAACTGTGACAAATTTAAACACAGGGCCTGGAGGAAATACTGAACTGTCACAAATTTAAACACAAGGCCTGGAGGAAATACTGAACTGTCACAAATTTAAACACAAGGCCTGGAGGAAATACTGAACTGTGACAAATTTAAACACAGGGCCTGGAGGAAATACTGAACTGTCACAAATTTAAACACAGGGCCTGGAGGAAATACTGAACTGTCACAAATTTAAACACAAGGCCTGGAGGGAATACTGAACGGTCACAAATTTAAACACAAGGCCTGGAGGAAATACTGAACTGTCACAAATTTAAACACAAGGCCTGGAGGAAATACTGAACTGTCACAAATTTAAACACAAGGCCTGGAGGAAATACTGAACTGTCACAACATTAAACACAGGGCCTGGAGGGAAATACTGAACTGTCACAAATTTAAACACAGGGCCTGGGGGAAATACTGAACTGTCACAAATTTAAACACAGGGCCTGGAGGAAATACTGAACTGTCACAAATTTAAACACAAGGCCTGGAGGGAATACTGAACTGTCACAAATTTAAACACAGGGCCTGGAGGAAATACTGAACTGTCACAAATTTAAACACAGGGCCTGGGGGAAATACTGAACTGTCACAAATTTAAACACAGGGCCTGGAGGGAAATACTGAACTGTCACAAATTTAAACACAAGGCCTGGAGGGAATACTGAACTGTCACAAATTTAAACACAGGGCCTGGAGGAAATACTGAACTGTCACAACTTTAAACACAAGGCCTGGAGTAAATACTGAACTGTCAGAACTTTAAACACGGGGCCTGGATTAAATACTGAACTGTCACAAATTTAAACACAGGGTCTGGAGGAAATACTGAACTGTCACAACTTTAAACACAGGGCCTGGAGTAAATACTGAACTATCATAAATTTAAACACAGGGCCTGGAGGAAATACTGAACTGTCACAAATTTAAACACAAGGCCTGGAGGGAATTCTGAACTGTCACAAATTTAAACACAAGGCCTGGAGTAAATACTGAACTGTCACAAATTTAAACACAGGGCCTGGAGGAAATACTGAACTGTCACAAATTTAAACACAGGGCCTGGAGTAAATACTGAACTGTCACAAATTTAAACACAAGGCCTGGAGGGAATACTGAACTGTCACAAATTTAAACACAAGGCCTGGAGTAAATACTGAACTGTCACAAATTTAAACACAGGGCCTGGAGGAAATACTGAACTGTCACAACTTTAAACACAAGGCCTGGATTAAATACTGAACTGTCACAACTTTAAACACAATGTCTGGAGTAAATACTGAACTGTCACAAATTTAAACACAAGGCCTGCAGTAAATACTGAACTGTCACAAATTTAAACACAGGGCCTGGAGGAAATACTGAACTGCCACAAATTTAAACACCAGGCCTGGAGGAAATACTGAACTGTCACAACATTAAACACAGGTCTTGGGGGAAATACTGAACTGTCACAGCTTTGAACACAGGTCTTGGGGGAAATACAGAGCTGTCACAACTTTAAACACAGGTCCTTGCCGAAATACTGAACTGTCACAACTTTAAACACAGGTCCTTGCGGAAACACTGAACTGTCACAAATTTAAACACAGGTCCTTGCGGAAACACTGAACTGTCACAACTTTAAACACAGCCCTGGGTTAATTACTGAACTGTCACAAATTTAAACACAAGGCCTGGAGTAAATACTGAACTGTCACAAATTTAAACACAGGGCCTGGAGGAAATACTGAACTGTCACAAATTTAAACACAAGGCCTGGAGTAAATACTGAACTGTCACAAATTTAAACACAAGGCCTGGAGTAAATACTGAACTGTCACAAATTTAAACACAAGGCCTGGAGGGAATACTGAACTGTCACAAATTTAAACACAAGGCCTGGAGTAAATACTGAACTGTCACAAATTTAAACACAAGGCCTGGAGGAAATACTGAACTGTCACAACTTTAAACACAAGGCCTGGAGTAAATACTGAACTGTCACAACTTTAAACACAATGTCTGGAGTAAATACTGAACTGTCACAAATTTAAACACAAGGCCTGGAGGAAATACTGAACTGTCACAAATTTAAACACAGGGCCTGGAGGAAATACTGAACTGTCACAAATTTAAACACAGGGCCTGGAGGAAATATTGAACTGTCACAAATTTAAACACAAGGCCTGCAGTAAATACTGAACTGTCACAAATTTAAACACAGGGCCTGGAGGAAATACTGAACTGCCACAAATTTAAACACCAGGCCTGGAGGAAATACTGAACTGTCACAACATTAAACACAGGTCTTGGGGGAAACACTGAACTGTCACAGCTTTGAACACAGGTCTTGGGGGAAATACTGAGCTGTCACAACTTTAAACACATGTCCTTGCCGAAATACTGAACTGTCACAACTTTAAACACAGGTCCTTGCGGAAACACTGAACTGTCACAAATTTAAACACAGGTCCTTGCGGAAACACTGAACTGTCACAACTTTAAACACAGCCCTGGGTTAATTACTGAACTGTCACACTGTAAACACAGGCCTGGGTGAAATACTGAGCTGTCACAACTGTAAACACAGGGCCTGGATGAAACGCTAATCTGTCACAACTTTAAAGAAAGATCCTCGGGGAAATACTGAGCTGTCACATCTTTAAAGACAGGTCCTTGCCGAAATACTGAACTGTCACAACTTTAAAGACAGGTCCTGGGGGAAATACTGAACTGTCACAGCTTTAAACACAGGTCCTTGCGGAAACACTGAACTGTCACAACTTTAAATACAGGTCCTGGGGGAAATACTGAGCTGTCACAATTGTAAACACAGGGCCTGGAAGAAATACTGAGCTGGCACAACGTTTAACACAGGTCCTGGGCAAAATACGAGCTGTCACAATTGTAAACACAGGTCTTGGGGGAAACACTGAACTGTAACAGCATTAAACACAGGTCCTGGTGGAAATACTGAACTGTCACAACTTTAAACACAGGTCCTGGTGAAAATACTGAGCTGTCACATCTTTAAGCACAGGTTCTGGGGAAATACTGAGCTCTCACAACTGTAAACACAGGTCTTGGGGGAAACACTGAACTGTAACAGCATTAAACACAGGTCCTGGAGGAAATACTGAACGGTCACAACTTTAAACACAGGTCTTGGGGAAATACTGAGCTGTCACAATTGTAAACACAGGGTCTGGAAGGAATACTGAACTGTCACAACATTAAAGGCAGGTCTTGGGGGAAACAATGAACTGTCACATCTTTAAACACAGGTACTGGGGGAAATAATGAGCTGTCACAACTTTAAAGACAGGTCCTGGAGGAAATACTGAACTCTCAGAACATTAAACACAGGGCCTGGGGGAAATACTGAACTGTCACAACTTTAAACACAGGTCCTGGGGGAAATACTGAGCTGTCACAACAGTAAACACAGGTCTTGGGGGAAACACTGAACTGTAACAGCATTAAACACAGGTCCTGGTGGAAATACTGAACTGTCACAACTTTAAACACAGGTCTTGGGGAAATACTGAGCTGTCACAATTGTAAACACAGGGCCTGGAAGGAAGACTGAACTGTCACAACATTAAAGGCAGGCCTTGGGGGAAACAATGAACTGTCACATCTTTAAACACAGGTACTGGGGGAAATAATGAGCTGTCACAACTTTAAAGACAGGTCCTGGAGGAAATACTGAACTGTCAGAACTTTAAACACAGGGCCTGGGGGAAATACTGAGCTGTCACATCTTTAAACACAGGTCCTGGGGGAAATGCTGAGCTGTCATAACTGTAAACACAGATCCTGGAGGAAATACTGAGCTGTCAAAACTGTAAACACAGGTCCTGGAGGAAATACTGAACTGTCACAAATGTAAACACAGGGCCTGGAGGAAATACTGAACTGTCATAACAGTAAACACAGATCCTGGAGGAAATACTGAGCTGTCAAAAGTGTAAACACAGGGCCTGGGTCAAATACTGAACTGCCACAACGGTAAACACAGGCCCTGGAGGAAACGCTAATCTGTCACAACTTTAAAGAAAGGTAATGGGGGAAATACTGAGCTGTCACAACTGTAAAGACAGGGCCTGGGGGAATTTCTGAACTGTCACAACTGTAAACACGGGGCCTGGGGCAAACACTGATCTGTCACAACTGTAAACACAGGGCCTGGAGGAATTACTGAGCTGTCACAGCTTTAAACACAGGGCCTGGGGCAAACACTGATCTGTCACAACTGTAAACACAGGGCCTGGAGGAATTACTGAGCTGTCACAACTTTAAACACAGGGCCTGGGGCAAACACTGATCTGTCACAACTGTAAACATAGGGCCTGGAGGAATTACTGAGCTGTCACAGCTTTAAACACAGGGCCTGGGGGAAATACTGAACTGTCAGAACTTCAAAGACAGGTCCTGGGGGAAATACTGAGCTGTCACAGATTTAAACACAGGTCTTGGGTGAAATACTGAACTGTCACAACTTTAAACACAGGTGCTGAGGCAAATACTGAGCTGTTACAACTTTAAAGACAGGTCCTGGGGGAAATACTGAATCGTCACATCTTTAAACACAGGTTCTCGGGGAAATACTGAGCTGTCACAACTTTAAAGACAGGTTCTGGGGGAAATACTGAACTGTCACAACTTTAAACACATGCCCTGGAGAAAATACTGAACAGTCACAATTGTAAACACAGGGCCTGGAGGAAACACTGAACTGTCACAATGGTATACAAAGTGCCTGGGCGAAATACTGTGCTGTCCCAACTTTAACCAAAGCTCCTGGAAGAAATACTGAGCTGTCACAACTTGAAAGACAGGTCATGGGGCAAATACTGAGCTGTCACAATTGTAAACACAGGTCTTGGAAGAAATACTGAGCTGTCACAACTTTAAACACAGGTCTTGGGGGAAATACTGAACTGTCACAACTTGAAACACAGGTCCTGGGGGAAACACTGAGCTGTCACAACTTTAAACACAGGTCTTGGGGGAAATACTGAGCTGTCACAACTTGAAACACAGGTCTTGGTGGAAATACTGAACTGTCACAACATTAAACACAGGTCTTGGTGGAAATACTGAACTGTCACAACAGTAAACACAGGTCTTGGGGGAAATACTGAACTGTCACAGCTTTAAACACAGGTCTTGGGGGAAATACTGAGCTGTCACAACTTTAAACACAGGTCCTTGCCGAAAAACTGAACTGTCACAACTTTAAGCACAGGTCCTTGCGGAAACACTGAACTGTCACAACTTTAAACACAGGTCCTTGCGGAAACACTGAACTGTCACAACTTTAAACACCGGGCCTAGGGGAATTACTGAACTGTCACAAATTTAAACACAAGGCCTGGAGGAAATACTGAACTGTCACAACTGTAAACACAGGGCCTGGATGAAACGCTAATCTGTCACAACTTTAAAGAAAGGTCCTGGGGGAAATACTGAGCTGTCACATCTTTAAAGACAGGTCCTTGCCGAAATACTGAACTGTCACAACTTTAAACACAGGTCATGTGGGAAATACTGAGCTGTCACAACTGTAAACACAGCCCTGGGTGAAATACTGAACTGTCCCAAACGTAATCACAGGGCCTGGGGGAAACACAGAACTGTCACAATGGTCGATAAAGTGCCTGGGCGAAATACTGAGCTGTCACAACTTCAAAGACAGGTCCTGGGGGAAATACTGAGCTGTCACAATTGTAGACACAGGGCATGGGGGAAACACTGAACTGTCACAACTTTAAACACAGGTCCTGGGGGAAATACTGAGCTGTCACAACTTTAAAGAAAGGTCCTGTGGGAAATACTGAGTTGACACAACTTTAAACGCAGGTCCTGGGGGAAATACTCACCTGTCACATATTTTAGCACAGTTTTGGTGACTGCAGCTTGACTGTAGCGGAGGTGCGAGAGCGAGCTAACAGCTGGGACCTGGATGAGGGTGTAGAAGGGTGGGTTAGTAAATTTGCGGATGACACGAAGGTCTGTGGAGTTGTGGATAGTGCCGAAGGATGTTGCAGGGTACAGAGAGACATAGATAGGCTGCAGAGCTGGGCTGAGAGATGGCAAATGGAGTTTAATGCGGAGAAGTGTGAGGTGATTCACTTTGGAAGGAGTAACAGGAATGCAGAGTACTGGGCTAATGGGAAGATTCTTGGTAGTGTAGATGAGCAGAGAGATCTTGGTGTCCAGGTGCATAAATCCCTGAAGGTTGCTACCCAGGTTAATAGGGCTGTTAAGAAGGCATATGGTGTGTTAGCTTTTATTAGTAGGGGGATCGAGTTTCGGAGCCACGATGTCATGCTGCAGCTGTACAAAACTCTGGTGAGACCGCACCTGGAGTATTGCGTGCAGTTCTGGTCACCGCATTATAGGAAGGATGTGGAAGCGATGGAAAGGGTGCAGAGGAGATTTACTAGGATGTTGCCTGGTATGGAGGGAAGGTCTTACGAGGAAAGGCTGTGGGACTTGAGGTTGTTTTCGTTGGAGAGAAGGAGGAGGAGAGGTGACTTAATAGAGACATATAAGATAATCAGAGGGTTAGATAGGGTGGATAGTGAGAGTCTTTTTCCTCGGATGGTGATGGCAAACACGAGGGGACATAGCTTTAAGTTGAGGGGTGATAGATATAGGACAGATGTCAGAGGTAGTTTCTTTACTCAGAGAGTAGTCAGGGCATGGAACGCCCTGCCTGCAACAGTAGTAGACTCGCCAACTTTCAGGGCATTTAAGTGGTCATTGGATAGACATATGGATGAAAATGGAATAGTGTAGGTCAGATGGTTTCACAGGTCGGCGCAACATCGAGGGCCGAAGGGCCTGTACTGCACTGTAATATTCTAAGGTCCTGGGGGAAATACTGAGCTGTCACAACATTAAACACAGGTGCTGTGGCAAATACTGAGCTATCACATCTTTAAGCACTGGGTCTGGGGGAAATACTGAACTGTCACAACTTTGAAGAAAGGTCCTGGGGGAAATACTGAGCTGTCACAACTTTGAAGAAAGGTCCTGGGGGAAATACTGAGCTGTCACAACTTTGAAGAAAGGTCCTGGGGGAAATACTGAACTGTCACAACTTTGAAGAAAGGTCCTGGGGGAAATACTGAACTGTCACAACTTTGAAGAAAGGTCCTGGGGGAAATACTGAGCTGTCACAACTTTGAAGAAAGGTCCTGGGGGAAATACTGAGCTGTCACAACTTTGAAGAAAGGTCCTGGGGGAAATACTGAGCTGTCACAACTTTGAAGAAAGGTCCTGGGGGAAATACTGAGCTGTCACAACTACAAAGACGATTCCTGGGGGAATTACTGAGCTTTCACAATTGTAAACACAAGGCCTGGAAGAAATACTGAGCTGTCACAACTTTGAAGAAAGGTCCTGGGGGAAATACTGAGCTGTCACAACTTTGAAGAAAGGTCCTGGGGGAAATACTGAGCTGTCACAACTACAAAGACGATTCCTGGGGGAATTACTGAGCTTTCACAATTGTAAACACAAGGCCTGGAAGAAATACTGAACTGTCACAACTGTAAACACAGAGCCTGGAGGAAATATTAATCTGTCACAACTTTAAAGAAAGGTCCTGGGTGAAATACTGAGCTGTCACAACTACAAAGACGATTCCTGGGGGAATTACTGAGCTGTCACAACTGTAAACACAGGGCCTGGGTGAAATACTGAACTGTCACAACTGTAAACACAGAGCCTGGAGGAAATATTAATCTGTCACAACTTTAAAGAAAGGTCCTGGGTGAAATACTGAGCTGTCACAACTGTAAACACAGGGCCTGGGGGAAATACTGAGCTTTCACAACTGTAAACACAGAGCCTGGAGGAAATATTAATCTGTCACAACTTTAAAGAAAGGTCCTGGGTGAAATACTGAGCTGTCACAACTGTAAACACAGGGCCTGGGTGAAATACTGAGCTGTCACAACTGTAAACACAGGGCCTGGTGGAAATACTGAATAGTCACAACTGTAAAAACAGGGCCTGGGGCAAACGCTGATCTGTCACAACTTTAAATAAAGGCCTGGGGGTAATACTGACGTGTCATAACTTTAAACACATGCCCTGGAGGAAATACTGAACTGTCCCATACGTAATCACTGGTCCTGGCGGAAATACTGAGCTGTCACAACTTTAAAGACAGGCCCTGGGGGAAATACTGAACTGTCACAATTTTAAACACAGATCCAGGGGGAAATACTGAACTGTCACAACTTTAAAGACATGGCGTGGAGGAAATATTGAGCTGTCACACGGTAAACACCGGGCCTGGAGGAATCGCTAATCCGTCACAACTTTAAAGAAAGGTCCTGGGGAAAATACTGAAATGTCACAACTGTAAACACAGGGCCTGGGGGAATTATAAATAGAATTAGAACATAGCAGCGCAGTACATGCCCTTCGGCCCTCGATGTTGCGCCGACCTGTGAAACCATCTGACCTACACTACTCCATTTTCATCCACATGTCTATCCAATGACCACTTAAATGCCCTTAATGTTGGCGAGTCTACTACTGCTGCAGGCAGGGCGTTCCACGCCCTTACTACTCTCTGAGTAAAGAAACTACCTCTCACATCTGTCCTATATCTATCACCCCCTCAACTTAAAGCTATGTCCCCTCGTGTTTGCCATCACCATCCGAAGAAAAAGACTCTCACTATCCACCCTATCTAACCCTCTGATTATCTTATATGTCTCTATTAAGTCACCTCTCCTCCTCCTTCTCTCTAACGAAAACAACCCCAAGTCCCTCAGCCTTTCCTCGTAAGACCTTCCCTCCATACCAGGCAACATCCTAGTAAATCTCCTCTGCACCCTTTCCAAAGCTTCCACATCCTTCCTATAATGCGGTGACCAGAACTGCACGCAATACTCCAGGTGCGGTCTCACCAGAGTTTTGTACAGCTGCAGCATGACCTCGTGGCTCCGAAACTCTATCCCCCTACTAATAAAAGCTAACACACCATATGCCTTCTTAACAGCCCTATTAACCTGGGTAGCAACTTTCAGGGATTTATGCACCTGGACACCAAGATCTCTCTGTTCATCTACACTACCAAGAATCTTCCCATTAGCCCAGTACTCTGCATTCCTGTTACTCCTTCCAAAGTGAATCACCTCACACATTTCCACATTAAACTCCATTTGCCATCTCACAGCCCAGCTCTGCAGCCTATCTGTGTCCCTCTGTACCCTACAACATCCTTCGGCACTATCCACAACTCCACCGACCTTCGTGTCATCCGCAAATTTACTAACCCACCCTTCCACACCCTCTTCCAGGTCATTTATAAAAATGACAAACAGCAGTGGCCCCAAAACAGAACCTTGCGGTACACCACTGGTAACTAAACTCCAGGATGAACATTTGCCATCAACCACCACCCTCTGTCTTCTTTCAGCTAGCCAATTTCTGATCCAAAGCTCTAAATCACCTTCTACCCCATACTTCCGTATTTTCTACAATAGCCTACCGTGGGGAACCTTATCAAACGCCTTACTGAAATCCACATACACCACATCCACTGCTTTACCCTCATCCACCTGTTTGGTCACCTTCTCAAAAACTCAATAAGGTTTGTGAGGCACGACCTACCCGTCACAAAACCGTGCTGACTATCTCTAATGTACTTATTCTTTTCAAGATGATTATAAATCCTGTCTCTTGTAACCTTTTCCAACATTTTACCCACAACTGAAGTAAGGCTCACAGGTCTATAATTACCAGGGCTGTCTCTACTCCCCTTCTTGAACAAGGGGACAACATTTGCTATCCTCCAGTCTTCCGGCACTATTCCTGTCGACAATGACGACATAAAGATCAATGACAAAGGCTCTGCAATTTCCTCCCTGGCTTCCCAGAGAATCCTAGGATAAATCCCATCTGGCCCAGGGGACTTATCTATTTTCACACTTTCCAAAATTGCTAACACCTCCTCCTTGTGAACCTCAATCCCATCCAGCCTAGTACTCTGAATCTCAGCATTCTCCTCGACAACATTTTCTTTCTCTACTGTGCTGTCACAACTTTAAACACAGGGCCTGGGGGAAATACTGAGCTATCAAAACTTTAAATATGGGGCCTGGGGGAAACACTGAAATGTCACAACTTTAAAGACAGGTCCTGGGGGAAATACTGTGCTGTCACAACTTTAAACACAGGTCCTGGGGGAAATACTGAGCTGTCACAACTTTAAAGACAGGTCCTGGGGGAAATACTGAACTGTCATAACTTTAAACACATGCCCTGGAGGAAATACTGAACTGTCCCAAACTTAATCACAGGGCCTGGGGGAAACATTGAACTGTCACAACTGTAAACATAGGGCCTGGGGGAAATACTGAGCAGTCGCAACTGTAAACGCAGGTCCTGGGGGATACACCTCCTTAACCAATTTATGGACCTGTCCTGCTACCTTCAGGGATCCATGGGCATTCACTCCAAGGTCATTCAATTCATCTTCAGCTCTCCATATTCTCCCAATCAAAAACACTTGGCTATCCACTTGAAGGAATAAATTCTCCATGTCTATCCATTCCCATTGAACACTCTCAGAGAAGGTACCACACTGGTTAGATACAGCGTAAAGCTCTGTTTAAACTGTCCCTGGAGTGTCGGATTAACCTGGGTCACTCACTGTGCCTCAGCCACTGAGACGCTCCTGCATCACTTGCCTTAATGTAAGTGGATACCGGGTTTGGGAGCAGGACGGGCACGAGATTAGGGCGACTGCCCATGTGGAGGATAAACATCAGCAATCCCTCGGAGAATCAGTACACACCAGCGAGAATGAAAAAAAAATGTATCTGGTGTTGAAATTGTGAGCCTTGCATTGCAGAATGCTTTAGCATTTGGTAAGAATGTTGAGCCAGTGAAATTTTGCTGCAGTGGGATGAATAGATACTCCATGAACGTATTACAAAAGTAAAGTACGGTGTGTACTGTAAATATGGACTGAAATGACTGCAATAACAATGTAACTGATCCATTTTCAGTTGAATTTTATGACTACAGTTATACCTGCTATCCTGTGAGAATGTAGATAAAACACGATGAGATGAAGTCAAAGTGACCACTGTTGAATTTGCTAGCTTGATATTTGTGGGAACACAAGGGTTAAGTAAGTTAAAAATATTAAATGGTCAATTCACTTGTACAATTAAACACTTAACAAACATCACTATGGAATGTCCTATGTGCTGCATTCTTACTCCTGCATCTACTCTGTTCGGACTCCTCATGATTTTGAACAGCTCTATCAAATCTAATCTCAAGTTTCTCTTTTCTATGGAGAACAACCCCAACTCTCCAATCTATCCACGTAACTGACGTCCCTCATCGCTGGAAACGATCTCATGAATCTTTTCTGCACCCTCTCTAATGCCTTCACATCCTTCTGAAAGTGCGGTGTCCACTGTTGGACACAATACTAGTTAAAGTTGAACCAGTGTTTTATAAAGCTTCATCATAACCTCCTTGCTTTTATACTCTAAGCCTCTATTTACAATGCCTGGGATCCCACATGCCTTTTAACCACTTTCTAAAATAGCCCTGCCACCTTCAATTTGTGCACAGATATCCCCAGGTCTCTCTGTTCCTGAACCCACTTCAGAATTGTATCCTTTATTTTTTATTGCCTCTCCTCATTCGTCCTACCAAAATACGTCACTTTACACTTCTCTGCACCATATTTCATCTGCCACGTGATCTTCTCTGGTGAGAAACTATTAAATGTTGGTGTTCAGAGGGATTTGGCTGTCTTTGTACACAGATCACACAAAGTTAACATACTGGTGAAAAAAGAAAGGCAAATGGTTTCTTGCTCTTTATTGCAAGGGATTGGAGTACAAGAGTAAGGAAGTCTCAATGCAATTGGTGAGAAGATTGCTAGAATAAAGTGTACTGGTTTGGTCTCCATACCTAAGAAAGGATATACTTGCCTTACATTCAGGACAACAAAGAGTCACGAGATAACGGTGGAGCAGACTTGAGGGGCCTTATGGCTTACTCCTACTCTTATTTGTTCTGTTCTTCAGTTCAAATGACAGAGAGTGACAGGGAGATCCAGAAAGAGGGAGGAGGAGAGAGAGCGAACAAACAGGAAACACGCATGGGAACACCACCACCTGCAAGTTTCCCTTAAAGTCGCTCACCATCCTGACTTGGAATTATATCACTGCTCCTTAACTGTCACTGGATCAAAATCCTATAATTCCATTCTAACAGCACTATGAGTGTACCTACACCACGTTGGCTGTAGTGATTCTCGGAATCGGTTCACTGCCACTTTCTCAAACAGCAATTATGGATGGGCAATAAATCCTGGAATTACCAGTAACGCTAACATCCAACCAATGGATAAAGTAAAAGAAAAAATACACCGATCCATATCAGGTGATATTAGGCTCAAATGATCTTTGAAGGCGGCAGGACATATTAAGAGAGTAATTAGCAAAACATATGCGATCTTGGTCTTCAGGGAGACAAAGAGAGAGAGAGAGGGAGAGACGGGCAGCAAAAGGGAGGGAGAGATGGGGAGAGACAGGCAGATTGTAGGAGAACTTTTACATCTAACTGCGTTAAAAAATATCAAAAATTTAAAGGGACTGTGCACTGAAAAAGATGGCCGCTCACAACAACTATAGTCACACACCATCCTTACTTGAAATTATATTGCACTGGGTCAAGATCCTGGAACTCCTTCCCTAACAGCACTGTGGGTCTACCTACCCCACATGGACTGCAGTGGTTCAAGAACATGGCTCACCACCACCTTCTCAAGGAAAATTAGGGATGGGCAATAAATGCTGGCCCTGCCAGCGACACGCACGTCACTCGAATGAATTAAATAAAATAAAATTCGGCCCCGAGCCACTTAAGGAGATATTAGGCTAGGTGACCAAAACCCTGGTCAAATAGCTTGGATTTAGGGAGCATCTTCAAAGAGGAGAGAGAGTTAGTGAGACAGAGAGGTTTAAGAATGGAATTGCAGAGTTAGGGCCTTGGCAGCTTGAAGGCACGGCCACCAATTGTGGATCGATTCGAATTGGGGATGCTCAAGAATCCAGAAGTAGAGGATCGCAGATATTGGAGGATTGTGGAGCTGGAGGAGATTGCAGAGATAGGGAGGGGTCATTTGTTGAAGATAATTCTAAATTTCTACCACCCTTTGTGTGTAGAAATGTTTCTTAACTTCACTCTTTAAAGACTTTTCGACTAATGTTCGATTTTTAGATTGTCAACCTCGTCGGAGACTCCCACAATCAGTGAAAAGAGTTTCTCTCTCTCTATCCCTTAGTTCCATTATTATCTTGTAAACTTTGATCAATTCACCTTTTTACCTTCTAAATTCCAGGGATACATCTACACTGTCCCATAAAATGCTGCCAAGCTGAGTACAGCCTGGAGTCAGCAACAGAGTAAATATCCATCTTCTCTGTTTTATCAAACACTCCCAGGGTAGGTACAGTCTGGGGTTAGATACAGAGTAAAGCTGCCTCTCCATCCAGATAGAGAGAGTAACAGTGAGAAAGACAGGGATAGATATAGAGACAGAATAACAGAGAGAGGGAAGGATAGCAATGGGGAGAGAGTACCAGTGAGAAAGGGGAAGAGATTGGGATGGAGAGTGTCGGTCAGTGTTCCTGCAAAGCTGTGTGCTGTAGCCTGGAAGGTACTGCACAGGTCCTTTTCTGTGAAAAATAACACACGTCTTCAAAAATTCATAAAAATTTAAAGGGACTGCTCATGCAAAAAAACAAAATGAGCACTCAAAACAACTAACTTTTCATGGTAATATCTGAGCCAGCAGTAAACCCCCCCCCCCCCTCCTATTTTAAACCTGGAGTAGACCCCCTCACATTTTAAACCGGGAGAAGACTCCCCTCCAATTTTAAACCTGGCGTAGGTCCACATCACATTTTATACCTGGAGTAACCCCTCCACCACAGAATTTTAAACCTGGAGAGGCCCTGCTCCCATTTTAATCTGGAGTCGATCCCCCTCCCATTTTAAACCTGGAGAAGCCCCTCTCCTATTTTTAACCTGCAGTAGACCCAGCTCCCATCTTAAACCTGAATACCCCCTCCCAATTTAAACCGGGATAGTCCCACCTCCCATTTGAAACACAGAGAATCCCCAACCCATTTTAAACCTGGAGAGCTCCCCTCCCATTTTAAACATGGAAAATTGTCCCTCCCATTTTGAAAATTACCCAATTCTCTCTGTGAACATCGCCCTCAAATTCTCCCCTGCCTCCACTGTAAACACACCTCCCTTTCTAAGTTACCCTCTCGGCCCAGTAAAAGACGCCCGTCTCTATTAAGTCCCAATCTGTATCATCTCCCTTGTGAACATCCCCCATCTGTGTAACTGCCGTCCCAGTGAACAGCCCCCTGTGTATTCCAATCTCCAGCACTTTCCAAGGTGTGGCTCCATCTCCCAACAGTCTCTAATTCATTTTAATTCCAGTCCGGATAAGCCACTGGAATTCTATCAAATGGCTCTCAGGCCCCCGGCACCTTCAACTCTTGTCTGGTCAAACACAGGGGCGGGCAGAGAGCAAGTATCTGAAGAGGCTAACTGGCATTGTGAGCCTTTTATGCACAGCAGGATCCCAGTCACAGACACATCACTCCCTGTAGAAAGGTGTTTCACCTGTTCTCCCCATCACCCCATTAGCATCAGCGAATCAGACTGAGGTGCACACACACACACACACACACACACACACGCTGGTTGGAACAGGGATAGACAAAGTCATTCAGCCCTTTGAACTTGTCCCACCGATGTTAGATCATGGCTGGCCTTTCCCTTCCCCCACCGGGCCACAAGAAGACAAGCAGAGACAGTCGGGGAGCGGATACACAGAGAGGCAAAGAAACGCTGGGCTAGAATTGGACTTGGTGCCAATAGTATAAACCGGGGAGGGGGCAGCAGGTTCAGCATCTCTCTGCTATTTTACCTCCATTGGGAGGAGAACGCAGAAGAGGTGGAAAGCAGGATCCCGGTTCACAGTCACCCTGTACAATACCATGGCAGCGAGTTCAAATCCACCCACAGAGAGAGGAACAGAGGCACAGAAAACAGAGATCCAGGGATCAGGACAGAATTGACTGAGCGAGAGGGTGAGAGAGAAACAAATGGAGAGGGAGATGGAGAATGAAAGAGAGGCAGGGAGTCAGAAAACAGTGAGAGAAACTAGGAGCAGAGGGCAGAAATACAAAAAAGGACAGATAGAGAGATGGAGGTGCAGCGAGAGAACGCAGCAGCAATGTAGATATTGAGAATAATCCCAGAAAAATAGAGAGATGCCGAGACAGAAAGATGTCGAGCAGCAGATTTACAAAGTAAGGTGCAGATTCAGAATAGAGTGGGCTGTCTCGGGCAGGGGTGTGGGAAATGCAGAGATAATCTTGCAGGAAATGATATGTGGAACTGAGTGAGAGAGAAATGCACTGAGAGATTGATAAAGATGCAAAGAGTTGCAGAAAGAGAAAGAAAGGGGAAATGTTCTATGTTCTATGTTTGTGAGATCAAAGACAGAGGCATGAGATATAAAGGATGTTGAGAGATGCAGAGACAGGGATTTAAAGATGTGAAGAAACTAAGTGATGAACAAGGAGGGAAGGGGTAGAGAAATAGTTGTAGCAAGAGATGGACAGAGGGAAATATATGGGATTACATTGACTGTTCTGGGACAGCGCTTCCCAAATTATTTACTTCAGTGGCCCCTCCAGTCCCCTCCCTTGTGGTAAAAAGGCCCCGCTCCCCAAAGCACAAAATCAAAATACTGCAGATGCTGGAAATCTGAAATAAAAACCGTACGGGAAACAATGAGCATTTCCAGAACTTTGATTTTATATCAGCCACGAAAAGACAAGGTCTTCTTTCCTGAATCTAAAAATGAATTAGACAATAACACATATGTATTCATTATTATTTTCCTCTCTGGTTAAAGCTCTTTCCTGAGAATTCCACTTGCCAAAAGATTCTCCCTCTGCATCATCAAAGCTGCAATTTCTGGAAAGATTCTCCTTGGGAATAAGAGAAATAAAAAATGATTAAAACAAAGCAAAACGTTGTTTAACATCAAACAAACACAGCAAGAGCCCAGGGCTCTTTCTCTCATTCACTGACATAAAACAATCTCTCAGTGGCTCCCCATCTTACAAACACATCCCCCGATACAGAGAATGAGGGGTGATGGGAGATGTGTCAGAGGGTTTTAGGAGCTGAGTACATGCCCATTGTCCTGTTAATCCAGGTAACATCGCCAGCGCTGAGCAGATACATGACAAGGAGCTGCTTCCTGATGACCTGCAAATTTTTCAGTCCAAACGCCATTGTGGGCAACATTGCTGTAATTTACAGACAGACATTTGCAGCAATCAGCTCCATTCTGTTCCCAGAAACTGTAAAATTCTCTTTTTTTTTTTAAACTGAGTTGAACGTGCTGATACTTAATCACTGCCCCAGCATTTAATTTACCAAAAGTCAAGACACCGTCAAGAGTGGGAAATGTGGTTTGCAGGGTTGCGATTGGCTGTGGAGCATCTTTACAGGGGCTGGGAGCTGGGCAGTGACTAAACACTGCAGAACCCCCAGAGCCTGTGGGTCTCCCTCTATGTTTACCCTGTTACTTCCAGCTGTTACTCTCTCTCTCTCTCTGTATCTCTCCATTTCTGTGTGTGTGTCTCTACATTGTTTCTGCCTCATTGTAAAAATACACAAACACTGCTGACCCCATCCCCTCTCCCGTAGAAGGCTAGAGAGTGAAATCCACATTCTGAGACCTGAAAATCTGAATTCAAATATCCCCCAGGTGCCACATTTCACTGTCAAATTCAGCCATCAGCCTAAAAGACCGACATTATTCGGGAATGATAACAAGCCTTTACAAAACTTTGCATTTCGGCCACAGTCTGAAGGTGCGTTTCTGTGTTTCAGTCTCTGTGTCTGTGCGCCCAGGTGAATTGCAACTGATTACCGGGTGGGTGGGTGTGTGAGACAGAGAGTCCAGCTTTAATCCCCCTCTCCCTGTCCCAGTTTTAACCCTTTCCCCTAATTCTAACCCCTATCTCCCCCGTCCCAGGATTTTTTCACCGACCCACCCCTCCTCCCACCCCCATCATGGACGAGCTGATGGCCGGAAGGGGAGATAGTCGAACGATGGAGCACAGACCGTGTGGGATGCTGAGTACTAAATATTTAATGTCCCTCACTGTCTTTCTCCCTCTATCTCTCTTTGTGTGTCTCTTTCCCCTTCTTTGTGCCTCTTTCTTTCTCTGGCTTTCTCTCTCTCCCCCCTCTCTCACTCTCTCTCTCTCCCTCTCTCTCTCTCTCCCTCTCTCTCTCTCTCCCTCTCTCTCTCTCTCTCCCCCCGCCCCCCCCCCCCCCGCCCCTCTCTCTCTCTCTCCCCCACTCTCTCTCTTTCTCTTTGGATATTTCTCTATTTTCTCTTTCGTCTCTAGCTATCTCTTTCCATATCTGTCTGTTTTTTTCTCTCTCTTCCTCTGTCTTATTATTTCGTTGGCTCTTTCTATTTGTCTCCTTCTCCTGAGAGCCTGCAAAAGGAAGAGATCTCTTCGCTCATAGACTGAGAAGATTTCTCTAGTGTCTGCTCCCATCTCTTTCTCACAAACCTTGGAACAAAGAACAAAGAAGAAAGAAAATTACAGCACAGGAACAGGCCATTCGGCCCTCCAAGCCTGCGCCGATCCAGATCCTCTCTCTAAACATGTCGCCTATTTTCTAAGGTTCTGTATCTCTTTTCTTCCTGCCCATTCATGTATCTGTCTAGATACATCTTAAAAGACGCTATCGTGCCCGCATCTACCACCTCCGCTGGCAATGCATTCCAGGCACCCACCACCCTCTGCGTAAAGAACTTTCCACGCATATCCCCCTAAACTCTTCTCCTCTCACTTTGAACTCGTGACCCCTAGTAATTGAATTCCCCACTCTGGGAAAAAGCTTCTTGCTATCCACCCTGTCGATACCTCTCATGATTTTGTACACCTCAATCAGGTCCCCCCTCAACCTCCGTCTTTCTAATGAAAATAATCCTAATATACTCAACCTCTCTTCATAGCTAGTGCCCTCCATACCAGGCAACATCCTGGTGAACCTCCTCTGCACCCTCTCCAAAGAATCCACATCCTTTTGGTAATGTGGCGACCAGAACTGCACGCAGTATTCCAAATGTGGCCTAACCAAAGTCTTATACAACTGCAACATGACCTGCCAACCCTTGTACTCAATACCCCGTCCGATGAAGGAAAGCATGCCGTATGCCTTCTTGACCACTCTATTGACCTGCGTTGCCACCTTCAGGGAACAATGGACCTGAACACCCAAATCTCTCTGTACATCAATTTTCCCCAGGACGTCTCCATTTACTGTATAGTTCACTCTTGAATTGGATCTTCCAAAATGCATCACCTCTAATTTGCCCTGATTGAACTCCATCTGCCATTTCTCTGCCCAACTCTCCAATCTATCTATATTCTGCTGTGTTCTCTGACAGTCCCCTTCACTATCTGCTACTCCACCAATCTTAGTGTCGTCTGCAAACTTCTTAATCAGACAACCTATACTTTCCTCCAAATCATTAATGTATATCACAAACAACAGTGGTCCCAGCACGGATCCCTGTGGAACACCACTGGTCACACGTCTCCATTTTGAGAAACTCCCTTCCACTGCTACTCTCTGTCTCCTGTTGCCCAGCCAGTTCTTTATCCATCTAGCTAGTACACCCTGGATCCCATGCGACTTCACTTTCTCCATCAGCCTACCATGGGGAACCTTATCAAACGCCTTACTGAAGTCCATGTATATGACATCTACAGCCCTTCCCTCATCAATCAACTTTGTCACTTCCTCAGAGAATTCTATTAAGTTGGTAAGACATGACCTTCCCTGCACAAAACCATGTTGCCTATCACTGATGAGCCCATTTTCTTCCAAATGGGAATAGATCCTATCCCTCAGTATCTTCTCCAGCAGCTTCCCTACCACTGACGTCAGGCTCACTGGTCGATAATTACCTGGATTATCCCAGCTACCTTTCTTAAACAAGGGGACAACATTAGCAATTCTCCAGTCCTTCGGGACCTCACCCGTGTTTAAGGATGCTGCAAAGATATCTGTTAAGGCCCCAGCTATTTCCTCTCTCGCTTCCCTCAGTAACCTGGGATAGATCCCATCCGGACCTGGGGACTTGTCCACCTTAATGCCTTTTAGAATACCCAACACTTCCTCCCTCCTTATGCCGACTTGACCTAGAGTAATCAAGCATCTGTCCCTAACCTCAACATCCGTCATGTCCCTCTCCTCGGTGAATACCGATGTAAAGTACTCGTTTAGAATCTCACCCATTTTCTCTGACTCCACGCATAACTTTCCTCCGTTGTCCTTGAGTGGGCCAATCCTTTCTCTAGTTACCCTCTTTCTCCTTATATATGAATAAAATGCTTTGGGATTTTCCTTAACCCTGTTTGCTAAAGATATTTCATGACCCCTTTTAGCCCTCTTAATTCCTCGTTTCAGATTGGTCCTACATTCCCGATATTCTTTCAAAGCTTCGTCTTTCTTCAGCCTCCTAGACCTTATGTATGCTTCCTTTTTCCTCTTAGCTAGTCTCACAATTTCACCTGTCATCCATGATGACACAAGAACCCCAAGAGAGAAAAGTCTCCTTCAGTGAACAAGGTTTAAGAAGAATAATGGGCCCCAATGAAAAGCAAGATTACCGACAATAAAGGACTCGACAGTGAGCTCAAAGAACAGTAACAACAACTCTGCAGATATTTCCTCAAACGTTTCTACTTTTTTATTCTGCTCTTTTCTGTCACTATTTGCATGCGTGTATCGTGTATGCATGCAAGCGCGGGCGCGTCTTGTATCTGTAGACATCAACCAAATTAGAGTTCAAGTTTAATACATGTCAACTTTTCTTCTTTAAACCTGAGAAAGCCTGTTTGTGCTGCTTTCTTTGCCTTAAAATTGGAAAGCGTTGAACAAGGATTTGCCAAGGAGGGACTAAGATTATCCATTGTCTTCATCCCATCTTTTTTTAATCTGTATTTCCTTGCTCCTCTTTCACTTTCTCGCTGAAATGTTCTCTCTTTCCCCCTTCCCTCTTTTTCCAAGTCAAGTTTTGAAAATTATTTTTCAGCCTCAAGTTTTTCTTTTTCCATTTTTTACTGAATTCTAGCCAATTTAACTGTATCACTCACTGACTTACTCTATTCTTCTTCTTCTAATTTCCGATGTTGGTCTATTTCATTAATTATCTCTGTTTTTTTTGTACCTGATTTCAATTTTAACCCCAATTGTGCTGCCAACTATTTTAACTTTCTCGTTTCTTAAAGATTTCAAGTCACTGATGGATATATTCTCCTCTCCCAGAAAAAAAAAACGAACTGTGGCAACTGCAAATACAATTCTGATGGTATAGCCTTTAACCTATTATATGGGAAAGGTGGCTATTTGTTTTCTGTTTCAATATTTACTTGCCTTGTACTTCACGTAATTAGTGCTGGAAACGATCCCAACAAGAGTTCCCAATTGATATGTTACGACCAAGGCGTGAGTAATGCACTGTTAACTCAGTCCCACTTCTCCATGCTCGAGTCGCTCTGAACAGGCTCCAGAAGCTGGCCGAGCGCGTCTACCCTGAGGCACAGTGTGGCTTTCGTGCAGAGAGATCGACTATTGACATGCTGTTCTCCCTTCGTCAGATACAGGAGAAATGCCGTGAACAACAGATGCCCCTCTACATTGCTTTCATTGATCTCACCAAAGCCTTTGACCTCGTCAGCAGACGTGGTCTCTTCAGACTACTAGAAAAGATCGGATGTCCACCAAAGCTACTAAGTATCATCACCTCATTCCATGACAATATGAAAGACACAATTCAACATGGTGGCTCCTCATCAGAGCCCTTTCCTATCCTGAGTGGTGTGAAACAGGGCTGTGTTCTCGCACCCACACTTTTTGGGATTTTCTTCTCCCTGCTGCTTTCACATGCGTTCAAATCCTCTGAAGAAGGAATTTTCCTCCACACAAGATCAGGGGCAGGTTGTTCAACCTTGCCCGTCTAAGAGCGAAGTCCAAAGTACGGAAAGTCCTCATCAGGGAACTCCTCTTTGCTGAAGATGCTGCTTTAACATCTCACACTGAAGAATGCCTGCAGAGTCTCATCGACAGGTTTGCGTCTGCCTGCAATGAATTTGGCCTAACCATCAGCCTCAAGAAAACGAACATCATGGGGCAGGATGTCAGAAATGCTCCATCCATCAATATTGGCGACCACGCTCTGGAAGTGGTTCAAGAGTTCACCTACCTAGGCTCAACTATCACCAGTAACCTGTCTCTAGATGCAGAAATCAACAAGCGCATGGGTAAGGCTTCCACTGCTATGTTCAGACTGGCCAAGAGAGTGTGGGAAAATGGCGCACTGACACGGAACACAAAAGTCCGAGTGTATCAGGCCTGTGTCCTCAGTACCTTGCTCTACGGCAGCGAGGCCTGGACAACGTATGCCAGCCAAGAGCGACGTCTCAATTCATTCCATCTTCGCTGCCTTCGGAGAATACTTGGCATCAGGTGGCAGGACTATATCTCCAACACAGAAGTCCTTGAAGCGGCCAACATCCCCAGCTTATACACACTACTGAGTCAGCGGCGCTTGAGATGGCTTGGCCATGTGAGCCGCATGGAAGATGGCAGGATCCCCAAAGACACATTGTACAGCGAGCTCGCCACTGGTATCAGACCCACCGGCCGTCCATGTCTCCGTTATAAAGACGTCTGCAAACGCGACATGAAATCGTGTGACATTGATCACAAGTCGTGGGAGTCAGTTGCCAGCATTCGCCAGAGCTGGCGGGCAGCCATAAAGACAGGACTAAATTGTGGCGAGTCGAAGAGACTTAGTAGTTGGCAGGAAAAAAGACAGAGGCGAAAGGGGAGAGCCAACTGTGCAACAGCCCCAACAAACAAATTTCTCTGCAGCACCTGTGGAAGAGCCTGTCACTCCAGAATTGGCCTTTATAGCCACTCCAGGCGCTGCTTCACAAACCACTGACCACCTCCAGGCGCGTATCCATTGTCTCTCGAGATAAGGAGGCCCAAAAGAAACTTCTCCATAGGTAGTAGCATATCATGTAAAGTTTACCAGCTGGTGGAAAATTGCCAAATTGAGCACTCTATTTGTGCACCAGAATGAAGTGCACCAAACTAGGTTTAATTCAACAGCAACATTGACTATTTATTAATAAACTAAATCTTAAACAATAATGATATAAATCTATGCCTGAAAGATTTTAAACTCCTTATTCTTCTTAACCCTCATGTACACAGAATTGCACTCAAAAAACAGGTTAACCGGGTAAAAGGCTTTTTCGAATTATAACTGTTTCTTGGAAATAATAAAATAACTGGGTTTTCACGGTCTAGTTGGGTATTTCCTGGTCGGTGAAGCGTCCCAGAGTCAAAGAGTCAGATTCCACTCGAAGTAACTGCAGGCGATGTTGATGAACAGTCTGTGATGGGTAGGACGTCAAGGCAATTCGTTCGCAGTAGGCATCACACAAGGTGTGCCATGAGGGCTGGAACAACAGCTGTCAGTTCTCACACTCAATACAAAAGTTCCCCATAATAAATGCATGATTTCTGCAAATTCAGGGCTTCTTCAAACACAAAAGGCAACAGTACAGCTTAATTCAGAGATTCTTCAGAGACAAGGGGCAACAGTAAACTGTTGCAAGTGAAATACAGGCTTCCTCTCTCCAGACAGACACAGCAACAAGGGTTCAGCCCCCACACATTTAATTCACACTCATTCAAAGTTTGTTTAAGTTCATAAGGAAATTGCAATTACTCTTGATGCAGGAATTATTTTCAAGAGAAAGACATTATTGGCTATATTTCTGGCAGGTCTAGCAGCGACTGAACACAATCCAAAAGTGAAACTAACTTTTTCAACAGTCATGTCACATGACAGTCATAAATTTCCCTGTCATTTCCCTGTTGACTTGTTTGGAAACAGGTGCCTTGCAGTCTGAGCTCAATTCATTCAGTCCACAATTCAAATATCAGCCCTTAAAGTATTGTCTTCGAAGAAAGATAGAAGGAATCATAAAACAGCTTTTATAAGGACAAGTTTTATTTTCAGAGCAGATCTATGGAACTGAGAATGGAATCAATGGAGTTGGAAGAGAGAGTGTTGGCTGCTGTTCCGCCTCCTTTCCTGCAGGGAACGCTCTGACAATCATCCTGCCACCTTTCTGTTGGGCCCTCTAAAAGTGAAATCTTCCTGCTGCCCCTCTGTCCTTTGCTGTGTGTGATCACGAGTCACCCACCCTCATCTGTGGATTTCCGGTCATCCAGCTGTCAGTCACCTCTTTTCTGCTGCTGCTACTGTTGGGCGTGTGTGACCTCTCCCCTGCCAGTGTATTTTGGGGCATCCAACAGTCAGTCACCCCTTGGAAGTTCGGGGTAAATATTACATTCATGGACTGGAAGAACTGGGAAAGTCTCTGGGCTGCTCGCGAATCGTTTTGTTTATACATTAATTGATGTAAATGTATATGTCACCGCACTCTCAAAACACTTTCTGACCTTGGACTGAGTCACCACAGAAATAAATGTGTTTGGGGAGCAACTTAAGTTCAGCAACATCCATTCGACTTTTGGAATATACATTCAGAGAGCCTGCAATACAAGAGATCTCTTCCTGCAATGTTGTAATATAAGAAATCTGTAACAAATACCAAACACAGGAACATGAAATTATCGGATATGGTGAAGAGTAAAATGACGGATTTCCTTCTGCTCTCCATCTCTGGGTCACTGTGATTCTCCACCTTGCTCTCATCCCTCAGTCCCTTATGGACTCAAATGGTCACTAAAACGTGTTTGCCTGTCAGAGCGCTGAGGATCGGAATTAAAGCGATTGGGTGCAATCGAGTTAAAAACATTTCAAATCTGTCAAATCATCCTGATCCAGGATCAGTAAAATAGCATGTCTTTGGAAAACAGAAGCATGATATATTGTTGATGATCTCTGCAGGCTGATGTACAAAATAGAAGCGGACGTTTTCTGAACTGAGCAGAATGCAGATTGCTGATAAAACCACAGTCGCAATTTTCTCGGTGCAATATTTTCCTTCCAGCTTCTAGCAACAAATGGCCACAAATTAATCAAAGGTGAAAGTGATGGTGAAGCAGACAGAAAAGTCTCTGGCAGCTCCAGTCAGGACACTGGTCACTATAAACACAGGGGTGATATCCAGGAAAGATATTGGAAAGTAATAAGAATTGATCTGGTTCATTATCACGGCAGTAATAATGAGCAGTAGATCCGCCTTTGCCATGGGCACTAGGTAGCCAATGGGCCGCAACTTCCATGGTTTAGCATCGCAGTCGCCAGTAAATTAACTGGAAGAGAGAGAAGGGAAAAGGGACTCGAATTACTAATCAAACATTCTGCGTGTCTGAGCCAAAGAGTAAGGGAAGGATTTTACTACCAAAAACAGGTTTGTCAGAGGCCAGTTAGAGGTAGAAATTAATAGGCAAATCACAACTGGCCTCCACGCCACCAGGTTCTGGGTATAACTGAGCCGAAACAGGGAGGGGCAGGCAACTGCTCACAGGGGGCACGTTGGAAATGCAAATATTTAAATGAAACTAGAATTTTCTGATTTAATCTGTGTTCGACATGTAACTCTGGCCCCTGGTTATCCCCATTATAACAACACACCGCAAACAAAAACACTCAGTATTGGCAGAGTCAGAACTGACACCCACTCCAGGATCGGTCACTTCCCCTCCACCAAGATTGGATATCCCCTGAGATTGGATTCTCCCCAGGATCAGACACTTCCCCTCCACCAAGATTGGATATCCACTGAGATTGGATTCTCCCCAGGATCAGACACTTCCCCTCCACCAAGATTGGATATCCCCTGAGATTGGATTCTCCCCAGGATCAGACACTTCCCCTCCACCAAGATTGGATATCCACTGAGATTGGATTCTCCCCAGGATCAGACACTTCCCCTCCACCAAGATTGGATTTCCACTGAGATTGGATTCTCCCCAGGATCAGACACTTCCCCTCCACCAAGATTGGATATCCACTGAGATTGGATTCTCCCCAGGATCAGACACTTCCCCTCCACCAAGATTGGATATCCACTGAGATTGGATTCTCCCCAGGATCAGACACTTCCCCTCCACCAAGATTGGATATCCACTGAGATTGGATTCTCCCCAGGATCAGACACTTCCCCTCCACCAAGATTGGATATCCACTGAGATTGGATTCTCCGCAGGATCAGACACTTCCCCTCCACCAAGATTGGATATCCACTGAGATTGGATTCTCCCCAGGATCAGACACTTCCCCTCCACCAAGATTGGATTTCCACTGAGATTGGATTCTCCCCAGGATCAGACACTTCCCCTCCACCAAGATTGGATTTCCACTGAGATTGCATTCTCCCCAGGATCAGACACTTCCCCTCCACCAAGATTGGATATCCACTGAGATTGGATTCTCCCCAGGATCAGACACTTCCACTCCACCAAGATTGGATATCCACTGAGATTGGATTCTCCCCAGGATCAGACACTTCCCCTCCACCAAGATTGGATATCCACTGAGATTGGATTCTACCCAGGATCAGACACTTCCCCTCCACCAAGATTGGATTTCCACTGAGATTGGATTCTCCCCAGGATCAGACATTCCCCTCCACCAAGATTGGATTTCCACTGAGATTGGATTCTCCCCAGGATCAGACACTTCCCCTCCACCAAGATTGGATATCCACTGAGATTGGATTCTCCCCAGGATCAGACACTTCCCCTCCACCAAGATTGGATATCCACTGAGATTGGATTCTCCCCAGGATCAGACACTTCCCCTCCACCAAGATTGGATTTCCACTGAGATTGGATTCTCCCCAGGATCAGACACTTCCCCTCCACCAAGATTGGATATCCACTGAGATTGGATTCTCCCCAGGATCAGACACTTCCCCTCCACCAAGATTGGATATCCACTGAGATTGGATTCTCCCCAGGATCAGACACTTCCCCTCCACCAAGATTGGATATCCACTGAGATTGGATTCTCCCCAGGATCAGACACTTCCCCTCCACCAAGATTGGATATCCACTGAGATTGGATTCTCCGCAGGATCAGACACTTCCCCTCCACCAAGATTGGATATCCACTGAGATTGGATTCTCCCCAGGATCAGACACTTCCCCTCCACCAAGATTGGATTTCCACTGAGATTGGATTCTCCCCAGGATCAGACACTTCCCCTCCACCAAGATTGGATTTCCACTGAGATTGCATTCTCCCCAGGATCAGACACTTCCCCTCCACCAAGATTGGATATCCACTGAGATTGGATTCTCCCCAGGATCAGACACTTCCACTCCACCAAGATTGGATATCCACTGAGATTGGATTCTCCCCAGGATCAGACACTTCCCCTCCACCAAGATTGGATATCCACTGAGATTGGATTCTACCCAGGATCAGACACTTCCCCTCCACCAAGATTGGATTTCCACTGAGATTGGATTCTCCCCAGGATCAGACATTCCCCTCCACCAAGATTGGATTTCCACTGAGATTGGATTCTCCCCAGGATCAGACACTTCCCCTCCACCAAGATTGGATATCCACTGAGATTGGATTCTCCCCAGGATCAGACACTTCCCCTCCACCAAGATTGGATATCCACTGAGATTGGATTCTACCCAGGATCAGACACTTCCCCTCCACCAAGATTGGATATCCACTGAGATTGGATTCTCCCCAGGATCAGACACTTCCACTCCACCAAGATTGGATTTCCACTGAGATTGGATTCTCCCCAGGATCAGACACTTCCCCTCCACCAAGATTGGATATCCACTGAGATTGGATTCTCCCCAGGATCAGACACTTCCCCTCCACCAAGATTGGATATCCACTGAGATTGGATTCTCCCCAGGATCAGACACTTCCACTCCACCAAGATTGGATTTCCACTGAGATTGGATTCTCCCCAGGATCAGACACTTCCCCTCCACCAAGATTGGATATCCACTGAGATTGGATTCTCCCCAGGATCAGACACTTCCCCTCCACCAAGATTGGATATCCACTGAGATTGGATTCTCCCCAGGATCAGACACTTCCCCTCCACCAAGATTGGATATCCACTGAGATTGGATTCTACCCAGGATCAGACACTTCCCCTCCACCAAGATTGGATATCCACTGAGATTGGATTCTCCCCAGGATCAGACACTTCCACTCCACCAAGATTGGATTTCCACTGAGATTGGATTCTCCCCAGGATCAGACACTTCCCCTCCACCAAGATTGGATATCCACTGAGATTGGATTCTCCCCAGGATCAGACACTTCCACTCCACCAAGATTGGATTTCCACTGAGATTGGATTCTCCCCAGGATCAGACACTTCCACTCCACCAAGATTGGATATCCCCTGAGATTGGATTCTCCCCAGGATCAGACACTTCCCCTCCACCAAGATTGGATATCCACTGAGATTGGATTCTCCCCAGGATCAGACACTTCCCCTCCACCCAGATTGGATATCCACTGAGATTGGATTCTCCCCAGGATCAGACACTTCCACTCCACCAAGATTGGATATCCCCTGAGATTGGATTCTCCCCAGGATCAGACACTTCCCCTCCACCAAGATTGGATATCCCCTGAGATTGGATTCTCCCCAGGATCAGACACTTCCCCTCCACCAAGATTGGATATCCACTGAGATTGGATTCTCCCCAGGATCAGACACTTCCACTCCACCAAGATTGGATATCCACTGAGATTGGATTCTCCCAAGGATCAGACACTTCCACTCCACCAAGATTGGATATCCCCTGAGATTGGATTCTCCCCAGGATCAGACACTTCCACTCCACCAAGATTGGATATCCCCTGAGATTGGATTCTCCCCAGGATCAGACACTTCCCCTCCACCAAGATTGGATATCCCCTGAGATTGGATTCTCCCCAGGATCAGACACTTCCACTCCACCAAGATTGGATATCCCCTGAGATTGGATTCTCCCCAGGATCAGACACTTCCCCTCCACCAAGATTGGATATCCACTGAGATTGGATTCTCCCCAGGATCAGACACTTCCCCTCCACCAAGATTGGATATCCACTGAGATTGGATTCTCCCCAGGATCAGACACTTCCCCTCCACCAAGATTGGATATCCACTGACATTGGATTCTCCCCAGGATCAGACACTTCCCCTCCACCAAGATTGGATATCCCCTGAGATTGGATTCTCCCCAGGATCAGACACTTCCCCTCCACCAAGATTGGATATCCACTGAGATTGGATTCTCCCCAGGATCAGACACTTCCCCTCCACCAAGATTGGATATCCCCTGAGATTGGATTCTCCCCAGGATCAGACACTTCCACTCCACCAAGATTGGATATCCACTGAGATTGGATTCTCCCCAGGATCAGACACTTCCACTCCACCAAGATTGGATATCCACTGAGATTGGATTCTCCCCAGGATCAGACACTTCCCCTCCACCAAGATTGGATATCCACTGAGATTGGATTCTCCCCAGGATCAGACACTTCCCCTCCACCAAGATTGGATATCCACTGAGATTGGATTCTCCCCAGGATCAGACACTTCCCCTCCACCAAGATTGGATATCCCCTGAGATTGGATTCTCCCCAGGATCAGACACTTCCCCTCCACCAAGATTGGATATCCCCTGAGATTGGATTCTCCCCAGGATCAGACACTTCCCCTCCACCAAGATTGGATATCCACTGAGATTGGATTCTCCCCAGGATCAGACACTTCCCCTCCACCAAGATTGGATATCCCCTGAGATTGGATTCTCCCCAGGATCAGACACTTCCCCTCCAACAAGATTGGATATCCACTGAGATTGGATTCTCCCCAGGATCAGACACTTCCCCTCCACCAAGATTGGATATCCACTGAGATTGGATTCTCCCCAGGATCAGACACTTCCCCTCCAACAAGATTGGATATCCCCTGAGATTGGATTCTCCCCAGGATCAGACACTTCCCCTCCACCAAGATTGGATATCCACTGAGATTGGATTCTCCCCAGGATCAGACACTTCCCCTCCACCAAGATTGGATATCCACTGAGATTGGATTCTCCCCAGGATCAGACACTTCCCCTCCACCAAGATTGGATATCCACTGAGATTGGATTCTCCCCAGGATCAGACACTTCCCCTCCACCAACATTGGATATCCACTGAGATTGGATTCTCCCCAGGATCAGACACTTCCCCTCCACCAAGATTGGATATCCACTGAGATTGGATTCTCCCCAGGATCAGACACTTCCCCTCCAACAAGATTGGATATCCCCTGAGATTGGATTCTCCCCAGGATCAGACACTTCCCCTCCACCAAGATTGGATATCCCCTGAGATTGGATTCTCCCCAGGATCAGACACTTCCCCTCCACCCAGATTGGATATCCACTGAGATTGGATTCTCCCCAGGATCAGGCACTTCCCCTCCACCAAGATTGGATTTCCCCTGAGATTGGATTCTCCCCAGGATCAGACACTTCCACTCCACCAAGATTGGATATCCACTGAGATTGGATTCTCCCCAGGATCAGACACTTCCCCTCCACCCAGATTGGATATCCACTGAGATTGGATTCTCCCCAGGATCAGGCACTTCCCCTCCACCAAGATTGGATTTCCCCTGAGATTGGATTCTCCCCAGGATCAGACACTTCCCCTCCACCAAGATTTGATATCCACTGAGATTGGATTCTCCCCAGGATCAGACACTTCCCCTCCACCAAGATTGGATATCCACTGAGATTGGATTCTCCCCAGGATCAGACACTTCCCCTCCACCAAGATTGGATATCCACTGAGATTGGATTCTCCCCAGGATCAGACACTTCCCCTCCACCAAGATTGGATATCCACTGAGATCGGATTCTTCCCAGGATCAGACACTTCCCCTCCACCAAGATTGGATATCCACTGAGATTGGATTCTCCCCAGGATCAGACACTTCCCCTCCACCAAGATTGGACATCCACTGAGATTGGATTCTCCCCAGGATCAGACACATCCCCTCCACCAAGATTGGATATCCACTGAGATTGGATTCTCCCCAGGATCAGACACTTCCCCTCCACCAAGATTGGATTTCCACTGAGATTGGATTCTACCCAGGATCAGACACTTCCCCTCCACCAAGATTGGATATCCCCTGAGATTGGATTCTCCCCAGGATCAGACACTTCCCCTCCACCAAGATTGGATATCCACTGAGATTGGATTCTCCCCAGGATCAGACACTTCCACTCCACCAAGATTGGATTTCCCCTGAGATTGGATTCTCCCCAGGATCAGACACTTCCACTCCACCAAGATTGGATATCCCCTGAGATTGGATTCTCCCCAGGATCAGACACTTCCCCTCCACCAAGATTGGATATCCACTGAGATTGGATTCTCCCCAGGATCAGACACTTCCCCTCCACCAAGATTGGATATCCCCTGAGATTGGATTCTCCCCAGGATCAGACACTTCCCCTCCACCAAGATTGGATATCCACTGAGATTGGATTCTCCCCAGGATCAGACACTTCCCCTCCACCAAGATTGGATATCCCCTGAGATTGGATTCTCCCCAGGATCAGACACTTCCCCTCCACCAAGATTGGATATCCACTGAGATTGGATTCTCCCCAGGATAAGACACTTCCCCTCCACCAAGATTGGATATCCACTGAGATTGGATTCTCCCCAGGATCAGACACTTCCCCTCCACCAAGATTGGATATCCACTGAGATTGGATTCTCCCCAGGATCAGACACTTCCCCTCCACCAAGATTGGATATCCACTGAGATTGGATTCTCCCCAGGATCGGACACTTCACCTCCACCAAGATTGGATATCCACTGAGATTGGATTCTCCCCAGGATCGGACAATTCACCTCCACCAAGATTGGATATCCACTGAGATTGGATTCTCCCCAGGATCGGACACTTCACCTCCACCAAGATTGGATATCCACTGAGATTGGATTCTCCCCAGGATCGGACACTTCCCCTCCACCAAGATTGGATATCCCCTGAGATTGGATTCTCCCCAGGATCAGACACTTCCACTCCACCAAGATTGGATATCCACTGAGATTGGATTCTCCCCAGGATCAGGCACTTCCCCTCCACCAAGATTGGATATCCCTGAGATTGGATTCTCCCCAGGATCAGACACTTCCCCTCCACCAAGATTGGATTTCCACTGAGATTGGATTCTCCCCAGGATCAGACACTTCCCCTCCACCAAGATTGGATTTTCACTGAGATTGGATTCTCCCCAGGATCAGACACTTCCCCTCCACCAAGATTGGATATCCCCTGAGATTGGATTCTACCCAGGATCAGACACTTCCCCTCCACCAAGATTGGATATCCACTGAGATTGGATTCTCCCCAGGATCAGACACTTCCCCTCCACCAAGATTGGATATCCACTGAGATTGGATTCTCCCCAGGATCAGACACTTCCCCTCCACCAAGATTGGATATCCACTGAGATTGGATTCTCCCCAGGATCAGACACTTCCCCTCCACCCAGATTGGATATCCACTGAGATTGGATTCTCCCCAGGATCAGACACTTCCCCTCCATCAAGATTGGATATCCACTGAGATTGGATTCTCCCCAGGATCAGACACTTCCCCTCCACCAAGATTGGATATCCACTGAGATTGGATTCTCCCCAGGATCAGACACTTCCCCTCCACCCAGATTGGATATCCACTGAGATTGGATTCTCCCCAGGATCAGACACTTCCCCTCCACCCAGATTGGATATCCACTGAGATTGGATTCTCCCCAGGATCAGACACCTCCCCTCCACCAAGATTGGATATCCACTGAGATTGGATTCTCCCCAGGATCAGACACTTCCCCTCCACCAAGATTGGATATCCACTGAGATTGGATTCTCCCCAGGATCAGACACTTCCCCTCCAACAAGATTGGATATCCCCTGAGATTGGATTCTCCCCAGGATCAGACACTTCCCCTCCACCAAGATTGGATATCCCCTGAGATTGGATTCTCCCCAGGATCAGACACTTCCCCTCCACCAAGATTGGATATCCACTGAGATTGGATTCTCCCCAGGATCAGACACTTCCCCTCCACCCAGATTGGATATCCACTGAGATTGGATTCTCCCCAGGATCAGACACTTCCCCTCCACCCAGATTGGATATCCCCTGAGATTGGATTCTCCCCAGGATCAGACACTTCCCCTCCACCAAGATTGGATATCCACTGAGATTGGATTCTCCCCAGGATCAGACACTTCCCCTCCACCAAGATTGGATATCCACTGAGATTGGATTCTCCCCAGGATCAGACACTTCCCCTCCACCAAGATTGGATATCCCCTGAGATTGGATTCTCCCCAGGATCAGACACTTCCCCTCCACCAAGATTGGATATCCCCTGAGATTGGATTCTCCCCAGGATCAGACACTTCCCCTCCACCAAGATTGGATATCCACTGAGATTGGATTCTCCCCAGGATCAGACACTTCCCCTCCACCCAGATTGGATATCCCCTGAGATTGGATTCTCCCCAGGATCAGACACTTCCCCTCCACCAAGATTGGATTTCCACTGAGATTGGATTCTCCCCAGGATCAGACACTTCCCCTCCACCAAGATTGGATTTCCACTGAGATTGGATTCTCCCCAGGATCAGACACTTCCCCTCCACCAAGATTGGATATCCCCTGAGATTGGATTCTCCCCAGGATCAGACACTTCCCCTCCACCAAGATTGGATATCCACTGAGATTGGATTCTCCCCAGGATCAGACACTTTCCCTCCACCAAGATTGGATATCCACTGAGATTGGATTCTCCCCAGGGTCAGACACTTCCCCTCCACCAAGATTGGATATCCACTGAGATTGGATTCTCCCCAGGATCAGACACTTTCCCTCCACCAAGATTGGATATCCCCTGAGATTGGATTCTACCCAGGATCAGACACTTCCCCTCCACCAAGATTGGATATCCCCTGAGATTGGATTCTCCCCAGGATCAGACACTTCCCCTCCAACAAGATTGGATATCCCCTGAGATTGGATTCTCCCTAGGATCAGACACTTCCCCTCCACCAAGATTGGATATCCACTGAGATTGGATTCTCCCCAGGGTCAGACACTTCCCCTCCACCAAGATTGGATATCCACTGAGATTGGATTCTCCCCAGGATCAGACACTTCCCCTCCACCAAGATTGGATATCCCCTGAGATTGGATTCTACCCAGGATCAGACACTTCCCCTCCACCAAGATTGGATATCCCCTGAGATTGGATTCTCCCCAGGATCAGACACTTCCCCTCCAACAAGATTGGATATCCCCTGAGATTGGATTCTCCCCAGGATCAGACACTTCCCCTCCAACAAGATTGGATTTCCACTGAGATTGGATTCTACCCAGAATCAGACACTTCCCCTCCACCAAGATTGGATTTCCACTGAGATTGGATTCTCCCCAGGATCAGACACTTCCCCTCCACCAAGATTGGATATCCCCTGAGATTGGATTCTCCCCAGGATCAGACACTTCCCCTCCACCAAGATTGGATATCCCCTGAGATTGGATTCTCCCCAGGATCAGACACTTCCCCTCCACCAAGATTGGATATCCACTGAGATTGGATTCTACCCAGGGTCAGACACTTCCCCTCCACCAAGATTGGATTTCCACTGAGATTGGATTCTCCCCAGGATCAGACACTTCCCCTCCACCAAGATTGGATATCCACTGAGATTGGATTCTCCCCAGGATCAGACACTTCCCCTCCACCAAGATTGGATATCCACTGAGATTGGATTCTCCCCAGGATCAGACACTTCCCCTCCCCCAAGATTGGATATCCCCTGAGATTGTATTCTCCCCAGGATCAGACACTTCCCCTCCACCAAGATTGGATATCCCCTGAGATTGGATTCTCCCCAGGATCAGACACTTCCCCTCCAACAAGATTGGATATCCCCTGAGATTGTATTCTCCCCAGGATCAGACCACCTGCCCTGGTCTGACATCCCGCCTCCCTGGCATTCAAACCCTGGGATCAGACCCCTCGCAGAAATTTATCACACCCACTAACCAGGACTGGGTACTCACAAACCCCTCCCAGGATTGGATATTCTGGGATCAGAAGTCCCGAAGGGATTACACCACCCACACGGGACTGCAACACCACCCTTGGTTCGGACATCCCGGGTGTTAGGACCCACACATCAAGTCTGGAATCAGACACTCCGCATGCCCCATCCACCTTTCCGGACTTGGACCACACTCCAGTATGGGAGACCCCTCCCGCTGTTCGGAAAATCTCTTCCCACCCCGCCCAGACCCTTCAATGTCCCAGTTGCCAGTCCACACTCCAGTATTGGAGACCCCTCCCGCTGTTTGGAATAACTCTTCCACCACCCACCCCCCCCCGGCCCAGACCCTGCAATGTCCCAGTTGTCAGTCCACACTCCAGTATAGGAAACCCCTCCCTGTGTTTGGGAATCACTCTCCCTCCTCCAGACCCTTCTCTGTCCCCATTATCAGACCACACTCCAGCATGGGAGACCCCTCCCCAGTTTTGGGAATCACTCTCCCTCCCCCAGACCCTTCTCTGTCCCCGTTATCAGATCACACTCCAGCATGGGAGACCCCTCCCCAGTTTTGGGAATCACTCTCCCTCCCCCAGACCCTTCTCTGTCCCCGTTATCAGATCACACTCTAGCATGGGAAACCCCTCCCAAGTTTTGGGAATCACTCTCCCTCCCCCAGACCCTTCTCTGTCCCCGTTATCAGATCACACTCTAGCATGGGAAACCCCTCCCCAGTTTTGGGAATCACTCTCCCTCCCCCAGACCCTTCTCTGTCCCCGTTATCAGATCACACTCCAGCATGGGAGACCCCTCCCCAGTTTTGGGAATCACTCTCCCTGCCCCAGACCCTTCTCCGTCCCAGTTGTCAGACCACACTCCAGCATGGGAGACCCCTCCCCAGTTTTGGGAATCACTCTCCCTGCCCCAGACCCTTCTCCGTCCCAGTTGTCAGACCACACTCCAGCATGGGAGACCACTCCCGCTGTTGGAAATCACTCTCCCTCCTCCATACCCTTCCCTGTCCCAGGTGTCAGTCCAATCTCCATCATGGGAGACGTTGCCCTGGATTTAAGGACCAGCCACTCTCTCTCCCTGACTTCACCTCTCAAGACTGGGACTGCACTGCCCGATAGGAGACGGCTCCAGGGTTTGTGGATCGACAGTCCAGTGATCAGTAATGTCTCCACCCTCCCCACCTCCGGAGTTGGTGATCGGATACTCCCCAATATCAGGGAGCTCCCTGTACCTCGGGCTCATTGTTTGGACAATCCTGGGCCTGGGTCCTGCTCCAGAGACCCCCCCCCCCACTGTCCGACCGAAAGCCAAGCCAAGGCAATTAAAATCACCCTGACTTCAGACTTCAGGATGGGAACTAGTCAACGTAAATACAGACAGTCTGTGGAGCTAAAACTCTGGCAACTCGCACCCCACCTATGTCACTCACCTCTGTAATACCCAGGATTAATTACTGGATTAAAAATAAAATAATGGAATGGTTTTAAATCTGATAAAATTAGGAGAATGTTGAAAACACTCAGCAGGTCAGGCAGCATCTGTAGAGACAGAAAAGAGAGTTAACGGTTCAGGCTGAAAGCTTTTCATCGGAATTTCAATGTATTGCAGAATAACAGCTTGAAAGCAATGGTTAAAGCCAGTGAAAAGTGGGGTAGAGGGTGGAAATAGCAAAGGGGAATGTCCGTGATCGAATGGAGGGCAAAAGGATGATGGTGCAAGGCGACTGAGATAATTAAAGAGCAAGAGGCTGGGTCCAGAGGAGGTGTAAATGGTTACAGAATAACAGAGTGGGAGGGAAGTATGGAAAACCTGGCAACAAGCAGAAGGTTCCATTCGACTGGAGAAGTGACAGAGAATGGTGAGTGAACCCCAGGGGGATGGCCCAGTCTGCCAGCTGTGCTCCAAGAGGTGATCCCCAGGGAAATCTCAAGGTCACGTTTGCTGACAGACCGGAGGAGTCCAGCAAAGTGATCACACAATCTCCATTCGTTCCTCTCCCCAATGTCCAGGGAACTCCATTGCGTGCAGTGAATACAATTACTAGCGTGTAAGAAGTGGGAGCAAATCCCTGTTTCACATGGAAGGAGTGCTTGTCCTTGGATAACGGGAAACGAGGAGCTGAAAGTCCAGGTGTTGCATCTCCTGCGCTCGCATGGAAAGGTGCTCCAGGAAAGGAAACAGTTATTGGGGGAATTGAGGAGTTGACCAGGGTTTCATAAGGAGCAGGGGGACGGGAGGGGAGCAGAATATACGGTTGTACATGGACATAGCCGAATGTGGCAGAAATCTGGCGGATGGAGCTTGGAATACGAAGGCCGGTAGGATGGAAGGCGAGGACGAATCGATCATTATTGTGGTCCTGGCACGGAGGGGAAGGGGTGGTGGCAGTAACGTGGGAAACGGGATGGACACTGTCGAGGGCCCTGTTAACCACAGTAGAGGGTAATATCTGGTTGAGGAATAATGAATATATTCCGTAAGCACTGGTGTGGAAGGAAGCATCATCAGAAAAGATGTAATGGAGGTGGAGAAACTGGGAAAATGGAACAGAGTCTTTCCATTAATTTCTTTCGGAGGAAATATAGTCAAGGTAGTTGTGGGAGTCAGTGGGATAATAGTGGATATAATTGGGAAGCCAATTTCCTGCAATGGAGGTGCAGAAGTCGGGGAAGAGAAGGGGAGTGTCAGAGATGGACAATTTGTAGACGGGGGATGGTTAGAAATTAGAAGCAAAGTTGACAGAAGATTCCAGTTCAAGGCAGCAGAAGGAAATGGCACCATCACAGTCATCAAAGTATCAGAAAAACAATATGTAAAGGGAAGAAGCTGAGTCGAATTGGAACAAAGAATGGTCCATTTATCCTACACAAAGTCTCATCTCTAGGACCCAAACAGGCTTCCTTAGCGACAGCATTTGAGTGTGGAATATTCCAATGTTTATACTCGGGACATCCACTGTACAACAGGGTCATTGCCTCCAGGTCAAGATCAGGATCCTGGGAGGATTTCCATTCCCAGATGAGAGTTGCAGAGGAAAAGAGGTGTTCCAACAGGAATAGCGAGTGAATGAAAGAAATCAAATACAAATGGGGCCCTGGGAATGTATCAGGAGGAGATGGTGAAGGGAAACTGGCTTCAAATGGCCTTGTAGTGTCTGTCAGGCATCATCCCATCCATTATGACTTTAAGGACAGCTCGAGTGTACTGGAATTTGGAACAGAGAGGGGCAGACTGACATGGACAGAAATGTAGATGGAATTCTGGAGCAGAACTTTGAGCTCAGAAGGAAGTAAGGCTCGTGTGTTGTGGGACCATCGGGGCTGAATGAACCCGTGGATAAGGATTCTGAGCTTGAAGGAGGGATAGAGATCTCTCAGGGGTGGAAGTAAATTCTGAAATAAGAGTGAATAAATTTGACATAAAAATCTTCAAGATGTTCAGTGGGAGATATTTGGTCAAGTTATCAAAAAGAAGGTAAACTTTCTGCTTCGGATGGATTGCATCCACAGACTGAAAAGATAGAGGAGAGATAGTAGAGGCACGATTATCTGTTCATTAATAATCATCAGAATAGGGAATACTACCAGAGGAATGATGAACAGCTACTGTGAGCCTGGCACTTAAAAAAAGATCGAACAAGTTCAAGGAACTATATTCCAGTTCACATAACATCAATGGTAGGAAAAATAATGGAACCCTTATTCAAAGATGAAATAGATAAACATCTAAAACAAACACATGACATAATGAAGAGAAGCCAGCAGGCATTCTTAAAGGATACTTGAATAAGTGTCAGAAATAATAGATACAAATATAATATGGTATATGTAATATACATTTGCATTCCAACGGCCTTCGATAAGGCACCACACAGCAGACTCATGACTAATCACAAAGCAAGTGGAGTTAGGGGACAAGAAGCAGAATGGACGTCTAGCTGGTGTTCTCACTTTGACAGAAGGATGTCATTGATATTCCCCAAGCATCGGCACTTGGACCACTCTTATTCACCCATCATAGAATTTACAGGGGATTGGGAAGAAAGAGTAAAATTCATAATTTACAGACAATTCACTGACTGACAGGTTACTGAAAGCAGATTAAATATTAACTTTCAATAAACAATAAACAACTGGATCAAAACTTCAATTACTCTTAGTTATAGTAGAGATGATACCAGCATAAACGAGATGTGAAAATGAAAGATGCCATAACTTTAGTGATGAAGAACTCAACAGAACTTATTAAGAGAGTTTTTATTTGTAAGTGATTGAGTTTTATTTGATGCAGTTGTTAATTTATGCATTACCGTTAATCACCCAAAATAATTATCCAAACAGGAAGCAGGTTAATGTGACAAGTGTTTAGATCGTTGCAAAATATCCATTTAACGCAAATTGTTTTTTTTTAGTTCAGCATCTCAAGTTTACAAAAAAATAAATTGCACAAACTTGTGGAAACTTTCAAATCGTCAGCAACACAGAATGGCCCATCAGCAATAGCGCAGCATCGCCATCTGCTGGTGTTCCTGTCTCACTGCAGTTACTGTCCCCCTCTCACCATCTCCATCTGCTGGTGTCCCTGTCTCACTGCAGTTACTGTTCTCTCTCTCTCACTATCTCCATCTGCTGGTGTTCCTGTCTCACTGCAGTTACTGTCCCCCGCTCACCTTCTCCATCTGCTGGTGTCCCTGTCCCATTGCAGTTACTGTCCCCCTCTCACCATCTCCATCTGCTCGTGTCCCTGTCTCACTGCAGTTACTGTTCTCTCTCTCTCACTATCTCCATTTGCTGGTGTCCCTGTCTCACTGCAGTTACTGTTCCCTTGCACCATTTCCATCGACTGGTGTCCTTGTCTCACTGCAGTTACTGCACCCTCACCATCTCCATCTGCTGGTGTCCCTGTCTCACTGCAGGTACTGCTCCCTCTCACCAAGTCTCGTTGCATCTCCAGTGTTTCCAGTTTTTCCGCATCTATATAGTACTCTGTTCTGTTCTATTTTTCCCCTAACATTGAAGTCCATCCACCACAGCTTTGCCCATTCACTTAAGATATTAATATCTCTGTAAATGTCTGCTTCCTGCTACAATGCTCACAACTAGTATTAGAATTAGAACATTACAGCGCAGTACAGGCCCTTCGGCCCTCGATGTTGTGCCGACCTGTGAAACCATCTGACCTACACTATTCCATTTTCATCCATATGTCTATGCAATGACCACTTAAATGCCCTTAAAGTTGGCGAGTCTACTACTGTTGCAGGCAGGGCGTTCCACGCCTCTACTGCTCTCTGAGTAAAGAAACTACCTCTGACATCTGCCCTATATCTATCACCCCTCAACTTAAAGCTATGTCCCCTCATGTTTGTCATCACCATCCGAGGAAAAAGACTCTCACTATCCACCCTATCTAACCCTCTGATTATCTTATATGTCTCTATTAAGTCACCTCTCCTCCTCCTTCTCGAGAACGAAAACAACCTCAAGTCCCTCAGCCTTTCCTCATAAGACCTTCTCTCCATACCAGGCAAAAATCTTCTCTGCAACCTTTCCATAGCTTCCACATCCTTCCTATAATGCGGTGACCAGAACTGCACGCAATACTCCAGGTGCGGTCTCACCAGAGTTTTGTACAGCTGCAGCATGACCTCGTGGCTCCGCAACTCGATCCCCCTACTAATAAAAGCGAACACACCATATGCCTTCTTAACAGCCCTATTAACCTGGGTAGCAACTTTCAGGGATTTATGTACCTGGACACCAAGATCTCTCTGTTCATCTACACTACCAAGAATCTTCCCATTAGCCCAGTAATCTGCATTCCTGTTACTCCTTCCAAAGTGAATCACCTCACACATTTCCACATTAAACTCCATTTGCCATCTCTCAGCCCAGCTCTGCAGCCTATCTATGTCCCTCTGGACCCTACAACATCCTTCGGCACTATCCACAACTCCACCGACCTTAGTGTCATCTGCAAATTTACTAACCCACCCTTCTACACCCTCTTCCAGGTCATTTATAAAAATGACAAACAGCAGTGGCCCCAAAACAGATCCTTGCGGTACATCACTAGTAACTCTCAAGCGCCCTAACTGAGCCTTCACGTCTCATCCTAACATCAGCCTTCTTCTTCCTCTTGACAAGCGCTTAAACTTCTTTAGTAAACCACGGCTCCCTCGCTCGACAACTTCCTCCCTGCCTGACAGGTACATACTTATCAAGGACACACAGTAGCTGCTCCTTGAATAAGCTCCACATTTCGATTGTTCCCATCCCCTGCAGTTTCCTTCCCCATCCTACGCATCCTAAATCTTGCCTAATCGCGTCATAATTTCCTTTCCCCCAGCTATAATTCTTGCCCTGCTGTATATACCTGTCCCTGCCCATCGCTAAGGTAAACCTAACCGAATTGTGATCACTATCACCAAAGTGCTCACCTACATCTAAATCTAACACCTGGCCGGGTTCATTACCCAGTACCAAATCCAATGTGGCATCGCCCCTGGTTGGCCTGTCTACATACTGTGTCAGAAAACCCTCCTGCACACACTGGACAAAAACTGACCCATCTAAAGTACTCGAACTATAGTATTTCCAGTCAATATTTGGAAAGTTAAAGTCCCCCATAACAACTTTTTTAGATTAGAGATACAGCACTGAAACAGGCCCTTCGGCCCACCAAGTCTGTGCCGACCATCAACCACCCATTTATACTAATCCTACACTAATCCCATATTCCTACCAAACATCCCCATCTGTCCCTATATTTCCCTACCACCTACCTATACTAGTGACAATTTATAATGGCCAATTTACCTACCAACCTGCAAGTCTTTTGGCTTGTGGGAGGAAACCGGAGCACCTGGAGAAAACCCACGCAGACACAGGGAGAACTTGCAAACTCCACACAGACAGTACCCAGAATCGAACCCGGGTCCCTGGAGCTGTGAGGCTGCAGTGCTAACCACTGCGCCACTGTGCCGCCCTGTTTCTGTCACTCCTGTCGAGAATCATCTTCGCTATCCTTTCCTCTACATCTCTGGAACTATTCGGAGGTCTATAGAAGACTCCCAACCGGGTGACCTCACCTCTCCTGTTTCTAACCTCGGCCCATACTACCTCAGTAGACGAGTCCTCAAACGTCCTTTCTGTCGCTGTAATACTCTCCTTGATTAACAATGCCACCACCACCCCCCCTCTTTTACCCTCTTCTCTGTTCTTACTGAAACATCCAGATCCCGGAACCTGCAACATCCATTACTGCACCCCCCGCCCCACTCTCACCATCTCCATCTGCTGGTGTCCCTGTCTTACTGCAGGCACTGCGCCTCTCACCATCTCCATCTATTGGTGCTCCAGTCTCACTGACGTTTCTGCCCCGCTCACCATCTCCATTTGCTGGTGCCACCGTCTCACTGCAATTTCCACCCCTCGCAACGTCTCCATCTGCTGGTGTCTCTGACTCACTGCAGTTACTGTCCCACTCACTCGCGCCATCTGCTGGTGTCCCTGATTCACTGCAGTTTCTGCCCCTCACAATCTCACAATCACTGCGATTTGCAACTTTGCCCAATTTGCTGTGGGTCCAAGGGGTGGTTTAGTTAAATTCAGCTGTGCATTCGAGTGAAGCATTTTTCAAAACAATTCATGAATCATCTGCAGAGGAAATCCCATCTCAATCGGTCAGATTATCAATAAAATATAATCTCAGAATCAGATTTAAAATATTTTCAGGGCTCTCTGCTGCGAATATAAAATGTGCTTTCTGTCCTGTGGGGGAGTGTAGTGAATGGAATATGAAATGGGATTTAGTTCCAGTGTTTATCTCTGTCTATGATTTCACTAATTTAACAATGAGATTGAGAGGATATTTCAGCGCCTTCTTCAGCTCCTCTCTGAATTTAGTCTGGGTGACAACGTAAATACACATGTTGGTGCAGGAACTGAGAACCTGCAGCATCATTGATGTGTAATTTATGGTATCGAGAGGCTCAGTGTCAGAGAAATTATCCCAAATATCTGCAATTCGCTTATAAATGACATACACAACCCAGGGCAGCCATAACAGTATAAAACTGCCAGATATACTGAAGAGTAAAACAATTGATTTTCTCCGATTCTCCATCACTGGGTCCTTGTAATTCTCTCCATTTCTGTGACTCCAGAATCCCCTTCGTACTTTACTGGAGAATAAAATATGTCTGATCGTCAGAATATTGAGCAGCAAAATCAGCAAGGCCGGCACACAAGGGGTTAAAATGCGGTGAAGACATTTAAATGCGGCCCATATGAGGGAAGTGAAGAAGCTCGGTTTATGAACACAAAGCATTGGAACATTATCAATAATGTACCTTGGTTTATATGCAAAGTAAATTGGGAGAGACTGTACACAGCCCAGCACACTCACTGTTCCTGCATCCACAGCTGCCGCTTTCTTGGTGCAATATTTTGTTTTTAGCTTCTTACAACAAATGGCCACAAATCGATCAAAGGTGAAAGAGACTGTGAGCCAGACAGAAATAAATGTGGATGCAGAAAGCAGAACGGCCATGAGACAACACTTGGGAGTAATGTTCAGGAATGAATCTGGGAAATACATTAAACCAATCCACAACAGTATGGGACTAGACATAACGACCAGGAGATCAGGAACTGACATTCCCACCAGGTAGACAGTGATACATTTGGAGAGACCGCACTTTCCCCGGGACAGGATCACAATCGCCACCAAGTTAACTGGAACAGAGGGAAAAAGAAGCGGAGAAATTACTGATCAGACCTGGAGACAAAGCAGCAGTTTGACAGGATCTGGGCTGAAATTCCCAGCTTTGTTGCTGCATCGAGCAGTGAAAACTGATTCATTGACCTGGGCAGTGCTTTGTCATAGTGAAATGTTTAAAATACAATTATTATTGGTGAATTGGGAAATTGATCTAGAAAGCGAATAAAGTCAGCACTGGAACGACTGAAAGTACTGACTGAGGATGCAGTACCGGTGGGGAAATGAGAAGGTGTTTTACAGAGATGGAATCCAATGTGTTAAATGGGGATTTATCTCCAGATTGTCGTTCGGGAAGGTTTGAGAACAGCTGGTTCGTTTCTGTGGGTTCAGAGAACAGACAGAGGCTGGTACAAAGTGGGAAAAGTCTGAGAGCTGCTGCGGTGAGTTTGAGGGTTGGGATTTATTTGGAAGAGGAAGTTGGAAGTGAAGCAAGTGAGTGAGATTGGGAGGGCGAGAAGGAAAAGGTCATGTTCGAGCTGGAGGGGAGACAGGAGCAAACGGTTTGGGAAAGTGGATAAATTGAAGCAATGGGCAGAGGATTCAATAAAGTGAGAGGAGAGGCTGAGCTTCAGGGGGAGAGACTGCAGCAAAGCGTTCGTGCAGAACTAATTTATAGATCCCAGCAACAAAACTCAATTAATTTATTAAAAAAATAATATTGGTGCTGGAGAACGGGTCATTGGTTATCCAATATAGTCAATACATTTAGTTTGCACAGTCAATTAAATATCAATTTAAGCATATTTCTGTTATCAGCCTCGCTCTTTATTGAATTCAATCGTCACAGAAATTTTGAAGTACAGTATTTAAATAATGAATAACCATCAGCGAAGAACTGATTTTATTATGTTCATTAAGTCAATAAGTAAGGAATAGGAACTTTCTACAAAACAAAATGAAGACCTGACAGAAATAAATACTGAGGGACCAATTCCAACAGTAAAATTAACACAATCTGACAACTGACAGCTTCAACTCTCAGTTTTTCTCAATAATTACTTTGAATATTCCAGCACTTTATGCGAGTGATTTATTCACTCTGCTTCTTCCTCTTTCACTTTCCTTCAGGTTATCTTTTCCCCTCTGTTTCATTCTTCCTGCTCCTTCTCTAAGTTGCCCTCCCGAGCTCTCTGGACTCCTCATATCCTGAAAACTGTTACTTAATACCACTTTTCACACGCGATTTGTTCATCACATTCTGTGCCTGTGTTCTCTTCACCAGCCCCATGTTCAATGATTCTATTTTAAGAGTCAGTTTGTTCAATGGTGAAACATCTTTGAATAATTTAGTGTGTCTATAGAGCACACAAGTCTCCACCTGTTCACCTGCACTCTTCACTTCATCTACAATACATGGAATAAACAGAATCAAAAGCTTCTTCCAGACAAACCTCAGAATCATTGAAATACATTCTCCTGGAATTATAAAGTACACCGTTAGAATGTGGGGTAATTAAATTAATAAAACACCAACATCAGCGGTGCAGCTGATAATCTGCAGATAAATGAAAAGACTCTTGATTCAACTGATACAGTGTAAACCAATAAAACATCACATCAATACTTTCTGTTTTACAATGTAGTTTAGTGACAGTGAAGACTCCACGGTGAAACAGAGAAGGAGATGTGAAAGAGGCAGCAGCAAACTCAGTTCAGTAGCCAGACCTCTGAAGCAGCGTCAGACATACACAGTATATTTTATAACAGTGATAACCAATAAATACATTGAAATCGCAGTTAAACTGAACCATGTTATTGGGTTGGGAGAATATTTTGCTGCCTCCTTGTAGCATAGATATTGTGGGAGGTCTCGGTATCAAACAGCGGAAAAAAATCATAAAAATATTCCAGGACCGGTTAGTTGCACATCACGAAAATGTGAAAATCTCCTGAAGCTCTTTTTCTTGATCTTAACCGAGACATCTGATTCAAATATATTAAATAAACACAATAATCCAGTAAGTATTCCAGGATTACTAAAACCAATACCATTAAATATAATGCAGCTCCTGCAAGACTGAAAGAGTAGACAATCAGGAGATTCCATCAGTAAATCGCTGGTAAAGAACAGGTGGCTGGGTTAAACACACAGTGAGAAATAATACCGTGTACAGCAGCACAGTTAACATCGAGTTACGCCATTATCAACTGATATACAGTCTTACCAGGAACTCCAATTGCAGCAAGTACAGGATAATAAATGAATGCGATCTGAAGGATTGCTGGATATCCCATTTCTGTGAGAAGCAGAGACTTCTGTTAGCCTGGAACCCACAGCTCCAGCACTATGAGCTGATCCATTCCAATGGGTGCTGATTTATACAGGGAATGCGTCTCCACTGACACGGTTATACCCCTGATTATTGCTATTAGCTACACTCACCCAAACAAACACATTACTTCAGCAGCTTTGACTCTGATGTAAATAATGTGTTGCATAAAACACAATCATTTCAATGTCAATGACTTTTTCTTTCAGCCAATCTGAATACCTGACTTTTCTCCACAGTATATTCCATCAGCCACTTTCTTGCCCACTCACTGAAGAAGTCCATATTCCGTACTCCACCCCCTCTCTGTGTCCTCCTCACAGCTTACTGTCTCACCTCAATTTGTGTTACCAGCTAACTGGATACATTACACTCCATCCCTTCATCCCCAAATCAAACAGCCCCACGATTAGCGACCTTGTCTTCATCTGTTTAAGACCAACAATCTATTTCAGATATTACTGCACTACATCCTGCCTCTGCTCGTAAAGCGCGAGACCCTGCCTCCATTATTACTGCACTAGACAACGTTTCGGTTTGTTACACTCGGCCATGTCTCTGGTTCTGCTTTGTTTCACCCGGTCTCAGTTTGTACTACACAAGACCATTTCTATGTTCATAATACAATAGGCCCTGTCTTTACCCTGTATCTCACCCCAGGTTTCCCCTTCTGTGTTCCCATTGTGCTTGGCTTGGGAGTGTTTACTGGGACATTGTCGGTGGAGATTTACTCTGTATCCCTGGAATTTAGAAGGTTAAGGGGTGATTTGATCAATGTTTTCAATATCATAAGGGAAAATGATAATGTGTGCAGAGAGTAACTATTCCCACTGGCTGCGCAGTCAGGAACTTTGGGGCATAGTCTAAAAATTTAAACATAGCCTGAAAACCTTTTAAGCGTGAAATGAAGAAACGCTTCAACACACCAGGTGTGACATTTGTTTGGAACTTTCTGACAAAAATGGCTGTTGATGTTGAGCCCCAGGTTTCATTTACTTTACATATAATGCTATTGAAAAAATATTGCTAAAAAAACTGATACACTTTACAAGCAGGGAAGAAGGGAGACAGGGTGTAAGCAGAGCTTGACAGCACCTTAGTAATAATCCCCACGTTCTGTCCAATTCATTATTGAGGCTTTCGTGTGAGTGTTTTAGGGTGAGTATTGGATCTATGTTTGATATCTTCAAACTACATTGACTTTCCCAGCAAGGGTAAGAGTTACAGGTTCGACATTAACCACAAAATGACTGAAAGCATGGTTGTCCAAGGAGAGAGGGAAGGAGAGAGTGATTAAAAGAGGGAGAGTGAGAGATAGTGTGAGAGAGACACAGATAATGTCTTGGACAGAGTTGGAGAAAGAGAGAGAGAGAGGGCGAGAGACAGAGAGAGATAGACAAAGAGACTGGGGAGAATAGTGTGAGAATGAGGAGGATAGAAAGTGAAAAAACACATGGGAACAGGACCAACTGCAAGCTTCCCTTCAAGTCACACTCAATCCAGACTAGCAGTGAGATCACTGCTCTTTCACTGTCACTGGGTCAAAATCCTGGAACTGTCTTCTAACAGCTCTGCGGGTGTAATGACACTACATAAACTGCAGTGGTTTAAGGAGGAGATTCACCATCACTTTCTCAAGAGTGATTAGGGATGGGCAATAAATGCTGGCCCAGCCAGTAATGCACACATCCAACAAATAAATAAAGAAAATGCAAATTTGACGCTGAGTCACTTGAGGAGATATTAGACGAGACGACCAAAAACTTGGTCAAATAGGTTGGTCTGAGGGAGCGTCTTCAAAGAGGAAAACAGGTAGTGAGATGGAGAGGAGTACGAAAGGAATTCCAGAGTTTGGGCCTTGGCAGCTGGAAGGCACGGCCACGAATGGTGGGACGATTAAAATTGGGGCTGCTCAAAAGGACAGAATTAGAGGATCACAGATATTGGAGGACTGTGGAGCTGGAGGAGATTACAGGGGTAGGGAAGGGTCACGTGTGGAAGACAGTTCCAAGCTGCTACCATGCTGTGTGTGCAGAAATATTTCTTAATTTCACTCTTGAAAGTGTTTTAGAATAATGTTCAATTTTTAGACTTTGCCCCTGGTCGAAGACTCTCCCAGCCAGTGAGAAGGGTTTCTCTTCATCGTCCCTTAGTTCCATTATTATCTTGTGAACTTTGATCAAGCCATCCCTTAACCATCTAAATTCCAGCGATATAGAGTAGATCTCCATCTACAGTGTCCCATCAAATACTGCCAAGCGGAGTGCAGCCCGTAGTCAGCTAGAGAGTAAATCTCCAACTTCTCTGTTCTATCAAACACCCCGGGGCAGGTAGACTGTGGCGTTCGATGCAGAGTAAAGCTGCCCGACAAGTGGAATGTAACACTGCACCGCACAGCACGACGAAAAACGGAAAGAAGGTGCCAACTCTTCATTTTGCAAGCTGGAACGTCAGAACTATGTGTCCCGGCCTGTTGGAAGACCTTACACAAATCAACGATTCTCGGAAGACCGCCATCATTAACAACGATCTCAGTAGACTCAATCTGGACATTGCAGCACTTCAGGAGACACGCTTCCCTGCGGACGGATCTCTAAGAGAGCAAGACTACACCTTCTACTGGCAGGGTCGGGATCCTGAAGAACCAAGACAACATGGAGTGGGCTACACCATCAGAAACTCATTGCTCAGCATGATAGAGCCTCCCTCACATGGCACAGAATGCATATTGTCCTTCCGACTGCTCACGCCTCTGGTCCAGTACGCCTGCTCAGCATCTATGCTCCAACACGCTGCTCCCCACTTGAAGTAAAATACCAGTTCTATGAGGAATGCCATAATATCATTAGCAGCATTCCCAATATCGAACATTTGTTCCTGCTGGGGGACTTTAATGCCAGGGTTGGAGCTAACCATGACTCATGGCTCTTCTGCCTTGGGCGTTATGGCATTGGAAGGATGAATGAGAATGGAGAGAGACTGCTGGAGTTGCGTCCCACTCACAACCGCTGCATCATTAACTCGTTCTTTCACACTAAACCCTGTCACCAGTTTTAGCCAGGGATTGCGAGAAATACAGAGTCTGTTACAAACTGCTGGATTGTTTGTGAACTATCGTAACCTGGAGCTTAGACACTGGCCTGTGCTGGTAAAAAACCAGTTTGAACTAATTAATTTATGTGACAAGACAAAGGCGAGAGCACAAGAAAAGAGACTTATTTGGGCACGGTATGATACCGGGGTCTTTGGGACTGGGCCAATTAGGAGAAGATATGAACGAGGTGACCAAGCTTAAACCAACCAGAAAGAGACAGCTCCGTTTTGGAGAGATAAGAAGGAGAATAAGTATAGAATTTCTCGGGAACAGAGCCAGCGATAAACTCTGGAGACCAACCATCCGAAGACCCTGCGTCTGCAAAGCGGCTACGATGTAAAAGAGAGAGAGAATGGAACGCCTGGCCAGCGTCAGCTCTCCCCTTTTTCGGGTATTATCCTTTGTTTTCTGTGACTAGGTCAGGGAAAGGTCAGAGGAACCTAGTGGGTGTGCTTAGCAATTCTAGCTAACTTTGTTATTATCTGTATAACCCAGTTTGATTTGCATGCTTTTGTCTAACCAAGTGTATAAGCCTTATTTTTACATTGTACAACAACGTGAATAAAGTAAATTGATATTTAAAGAAAGGACTGATTTTTCTCCTCTTTGTACTAAGCCATTAACTGTAGCCGGTGGATTAGTTGGAGGGTGGCTCTCCTGCAACCCGATATCCCAAACACCCAGCCTGAGCCTGAATTAAGAGGACTTAGTCCCACGTGATGGCCAGGATCAAGTGGGTGATGGGAATAAAGGGGCCAAAGGGGAGTTGACTCCACGCTACGGTTTACACCAGATTTCATGGAGGCACCCAAGGTCACGTCGTTGGCAACAGCTGGACCTCATCATCAAAAGGCGAGCCTCTATGAACAGTGTTCAAATCACAGGCAGCTTCCACAGAGTGGACTGTGACACAGACCACTCCCTGGTGTGCAGCAAAGTTAGACTCAAACCAAAGAAGTTACATCACTCCAAGCAGAAGGGCCCCCATGCCCGCAAATCAACACAGCAGAATTTCTTATCTGCAGCTGTTTCACACGTTTCTAATTTCACTTGAAAAAGCCCTTCAAAACACTCCTACAGGGAATGCAGAAACCAAGTGGGCCCACATCAGAGATGCCATCTACGGCTCAGTAATGACCACCTATGGCAAACGTGAGAAGCAGAATGTGGACTGGTTTCAATCTTTGGAACCTGTCATAGCCGCTAGGCACATTACACTGTTGAACTACAAGAAAGGCCCCAGTGAGTTAAAATCTGTAGCACTTAAAGTAGGCAGAAGCACTGCAAAAAGAACAGCCAGGCGCTTTGCAAATGACTGCTGGCAACACCAATGCAGTCGTATTCAGCCGACCTCCGACGCCGGAAACATCAGAGGAATGTATAATGATATTAAGAAAGCGTTTGGGCCAACTATCAGGAAGATAGCCCCTCTCAAGTCTAAATTTGGGGACACAATCACTGACCAACGCAAGCAAATGGACCACTGGGTGGAGCACTACCGAGAACTGTACTCCAGGGAAAATTTTGTCACTGAAACCGCCTTCAGTGCAGACCAGTCTCTGCCAGTCATGGATGAGCTGGACGAACAGCCAACAAAATCGGAACTCAGTGATGCCATTGATTCTGTAGCCAGTGGAAAATCCCATGGGAAGGACGGCATTACCTCTGAAATAATCAAGAGTGCTAAGCCTGCTATACTCTCAGCAGTCCATGAAGTGCTTTGCCTGTGCTGGGATGAGGGAACAGTACAACAGGACATGCAAGATGCCAATATCATCACCCTCTATATGGACAAGGGTGACCTTGGTGACGGCAACAACTACCGTGGAATCTCCCTGCTCAGCACAGTGGGGAAAGTCTTCCCTCGAGTCATTTTAAACAGACTTCAGAAGCTGGCTGAGCATGTCTACCCTGAGGCACAGTGAGGCTATCGAGCAGAGAGATCCACCATTGACATGCTGTTCTCCCTTCACCAGCTACAGGAGAAATGCCACAAACAACAGATGCCCCTCTACTTTGCTTTCATAGATCTCACCAAAGCCTTTGACCTCGTCAGCAGATGTGGTCTCTTCAGACTACTAGAAAAGATCGGATGTCCACCAAAGCTACTAAGTATCATCACCTCATTCCATGACAATATCAAAGGCACAATTCAGCATAGCGGCTCCTCATCAGATCCCTTTCCTATCCTGAGTAGAGTGAAACACGGCTGTGTTCTCGCATCTACACTGTTTGATATCTTCTTCTCCCTGCTGCTCTCTCACGCACTCAAGTCATCAGAAGAAGGAATTTTCCTCCACACAAGATCAGGTGGCAGGTTGTTCAACCTTGCCCATCTTAGAACGAAGGTGAAAGTACGGAAGGTCCTCATCAGGAACCTCCTCTTTGCTGACAATGTTGCATTAACATCTCACACTGAAGAGTGTTTGCATAGACTCATCAACAGGATTGCGTCTGCCTGCAATGAATTTGGCCTAACCATCAGCCTCAAGAAAACAAACATCATGGGACAGGACGTCAGAAATCCTCAATCCATCAATATCGGCGACCATGCTCTGGAAGTGGTTCAAGAGTTCACCTACCTAGGCTCCACTATCACCAGTAACCTGTCTCTAGATGCAGAAATCAACAAGCACATGGGAAAGGCTTCCACTGCTATGTCCAGAGTGGCCAAGAGAGTGTGGGAAAATGGCGCACTGACACAGAACACAAAAGTCCGAGTGTATCAGGCCTGTGTCCTCAGTACCTTGCTCTATGGCAGCGAGGCCTGGACAACGTATGTCAGCCAAGAGCGACGTCTCAATTCATTTCATCTTTCCTTACTCTGGAAAATCCTTGGCATCAGGTGGCAGGACCGTATCTCCAATACAGAAGTCCGCGAGGTGGACAACATCCCCAGCATATACACCCCAGTGAGCCCGCGGCGCTTGAAATGGCCTGGCCATGTGAGCCATCTGGAAGATGGCAGGATCCCCAAGGACACATTGTACAGCGAGCTCGTCATTGGTATCAGACCCAATGGCTGTCCATGTCTCTGCTTTAAAGACATCTGCAAACAGAACATGAAGTCTTGTGACGTTGATCACAAGTCGTGGGAGTCAGTTTCCAGTGATCACCAGAGCTGGCTGACAGCCATAAAGGCGGGGCTAAAGAGTGGTGAGTTGAAGAGGCTTAGCTGTTGGCAGGAAAAAAGAGAGAAGTGCAAGGAGAGAGCCAACTGTGTAACAGCCCCGACAACTAATTTTATCTGCAGAGCCCACGGAAGAGTCTGTCACTGTAGAATTGGCCTTTATAGACACTCCAGGCGTTGCTTCACAAACGACCGACCACCTCTAGGCACTTACCCACTGTCTCTCGAGACAAAAAGGCCAAAGAAGAAGAAGAGAAGAAAGCTGCCTCTATATATATACCTCTCTTTCGCCTCCTCCATCCAGATGGAGAGAGTAACAGTGAGAAAGAACAGGGACAGAGATGGAGAGAGGATAACAGAGAGAGGGAAGTATGGCAATGGGGAGAAAGAACCAGCGAGAAAGAGAAAGAGACAGGGAAGGAGAATGTCGCTCAGCTTTACTGCAAAACTCTTTGCAGCAATCTGGAAGGAACCATGCAGGTCTTGTTCTGTGATGCAGTGTATGTGTCTGCAAAGATTCTTGAACAATTTCAAGTGACTGTTCATGACAAAAAAAAACTGGGCACTCACAACAACTGAACTTTCACGGGAACATTGGAGCCAGCTGCGGATATGGGTTTCTTACCAGCCTGCATAAGAAAGTGCACTGTCTGCAGTTGTGGTGTCACCAAACGCAGCCAAACAGATGTATATGGGTTTTACAAAGTTTCGGAAAAGTGACAGAGAAAAAGGCATAGCCACACACACTCATAGAGGCACACTCACAGAAGCAGACACAGAAACACACACATATACACAGAAACACACACACAAACAAATGGAACACACACATGCACACAGAAACACATGCACACAGACACACGTTCACACAGAACATACTCACAGAAACACACGCACTAAAACACATAGAGAAACAGAGTGACTCAGAGACAGAGAGCGGCAGAACAAAATTTCAATTTCCAAAAGGAATTCGATGAGGTCAGCCTTAGATTTAAAAATGAACAATTTGTTTATCATCAAAGGACTAATACCACCTTATGTGTGTAGAAGTGTTGCCTAAATTCACTCCTGAAAGGTCTGCCTCTATTTTTTATACCGTGCTCACTGGTGCCAGACTCCCTGACCTGTCGAAATAGTATTTTTGACCCCAATATACCCCATCAGTTCCGCTTAATATCTCACCAAATTTGACCAAATCATCCCTCATCCTACAAAGTTCCAGGGAATACATACCTATTTGTTCCCCATTGCCCTGTAATTGAACCCTTGGAGCCCGGTAAACATTCCAGTAAATCTACACTGCACTCAAATTGACAGGGGCCACAAAGTCATTTTGAAACTTGAGGGGAGAAATTGGTGGGCGATGAAATTGACGGAAGGGGAAAGTCAGAAAATGCCAAAGAAAGCGAGAGAAAGCAGAGAAAGAGACAGAGAAAGTCAGAGAGGGAGTGAAAGTCAGACACAGTGGGGTCAGTCTGATCTCTCCCGGGGTGAGTGACACAGAAACAGTGGGATCAGTCTGCTCTCTCCCGGAGTCAGTGATACAAACACAGTCTGGTCATTCTGCTCTCCCCGGGTCAGTGAAAGAGACACTGTGTGGTCAGTCTGCTCGCCCACAGGGTCAGTGATACAGACACAGTAGGGACAGTCTGCTTTCCCCGCGGGTCAGTGACACAGACACTGTGGGTTCAGTCTGATCCCCCCGGGGTTTGTGATACAGACACAGTGGGGTCAGTCTGCTCTCCCCAGGGTTTGTGATACAGACAGTATGGAGTCAGCCTGTTCTCCTTCAGGGTCAGTGACAAAGACACTTTGGGGTCAGTCTGCTCACCCACGGGGTCACTGATAGAGGCACAATGGGTTCCGTCTGCTCTCCCTGGCTCAGTGATATAGACACAGTGGGGTCAGTCTGCTCTCCCTGGCTCAGTGATATAGACACAGTGGGGTCAGTCTGCTCTCTCCCGGGGTGAGTGACACAGAAACAGTGGGATCAGTCTGCTCTCTACCGGAGTCAGTGATATAAACACAGTCTGGTCATTCTGCTCTCCCCGGGTCAGTGAAAGAGACACTGTGTGGTCAGTCTGCTCGCCCACAGGGTCAGTGATACAGACACAGTAGGGACAGTCTGCTTTCCCCGCGGGTCAGTGACACAGACACTGTGGGTTCAGTCTGATCCCCCCGGGGTCTGTGATACAGACACAGTGGGGTCAGTCTGCTCTCCCCAGGGTTTGTGATACAGACAGTATGGAGTCAGCCTGTTCTCCTTCAGGGTCAGTGACAAAGACACTTTGGGGTCAGTCTGCTCACCCACGGGGTCACTGATAGAGGCACAATGGGTTCCGTCTGCTCTCCGCGGATCAGTGATGTAGACACAGTGGGGTCAGTCTGCTCTCCCTGGCTCAGTGATATAGACACATTGGGGTCAGTCTGCTCTCCCCGGGGTCAGTGATACAGACATAGTGGGGTCAGTCTGTTCTCCTTAGCGGTCAGTGATGCACAGCATTTTCAGATTGCCATACCCCTGGGGTCAGAGAAACAGGCACATTGGAGTCAATCTGCTCTACACAGTGTCAGTAATACACAGAGGGGCCAGTCTGTTGTCCCCTTGAGTCAGTGATAAAGACACAGTGGGGTCAGTCTGCTCTCCCACCGAGTCAGTGGTACAGAAGCAATGGAATCAGGCTGCTTTCCCCGGGGTCGGTGATACAGACACAATGCTGTCAGTTTGCTCATCCCGTGTCACTGATATAGACACATTGGTGTCTGTCTGCTCTCCCCGGGGCAGTGATGAAGGCAAAGTGGGGTCAGTCTGCTCTTCCTGGGGTCAGTGATACAGACACAGTGGGATGAAACTGCACAGTGATACAGACACAGTGGGATCAATCTGCACTCCACGAGGTCAGTGATACACAGTATTTTCAGATTACCAAACCCCTGGAGTCAGGGTAACAGGCACAATCTTCTCTCCACAGTGTCAGTAATGCACAGAGCGGCCAGTCTGCTGTCCCCTTCGGTCAGTGATACAGACACAATGGTGTCAGTCTGCTCTCCCCGTGCTCGATGATACAGACACAGTGGGGTCAGACTGCACTCCTGTTGGGTCACTGATGAAGACAAAGTAGGGTCAGTCCGCTTTCCTAGGGGTCAGTGATGCAGACACAGTGGGGACAGTCTGCTTTCCCCTCGGGTCAGTGATACAGACACAGTGGGGTCGGACTTGTCTCCCGGGGGTCAGTGACACAGACACTTTGTTGTCAGTCTGCTCTCCCCACGTCAGTGATGCAGACACATTGGGGTCAGACTGCTCTCCCGTAGGGTTACTGATACAGATACAGTGGGATCAATATGCGCTCCGCGAGGTTAATGATACAGACACAGTTGGGTCAGTCTGTTCTCCACAGGGGTCAGTGATACACAGTATTTTCAGATTGCCGTACCCCTAGGATCAGGGACACAGACACAGTGGGGCCAACCTGCTCTCCACATTGTCAGTGATACACAGAGGGGCCAGTCTGCTGTCCCTTTCGGTCAGTGATAGAGAGACAGTGGGGTCAGTCTGCTCTCCCCCGGTGTCTGGATACAGAGGCAATGGAATCAGACTGCTCTCCCCGGGGTCAGTGATACAGACACAATGGTGTCAGTCTGCTCTCCCGCGGGTCAGTGATAACAACACGGTGGGGACAGTCTGCTCTCCCCATGCTCGATAATACAGACACAATGGATTCAGACTGCACTCCTCAGGGCTTAGTAACACAGACACATTGGGGTCAGTCTGTTCTCCGGCGATGTCAGTGATAAAGACAGAATGGGGTCAGTTTGCTTTCCCAGGGGTCAGTGATGCAGACACAGTGGGGACAGTCCGCTTTCCCAGGGTCAGTGATGCAGACACAGTGGGATCAATCTGCTGGATCCTGGGTCAGGGATGCAGACAAAGTGGGATCAATCTGCTGGATCCTGGGTCAGTGATGCAGACACAATGGGGACAGTCTGCTTTCCCCTCCGGTCAGTGATACAGACAAGTGGGGTCAGTCTAGTCTCCCCGGCGTCTGTGATGCAGACATTAAGGGGCCAGTCTGTTCTCGTCCCGGGTCAATGACACAGACACTTTGGGGTCAGTCTGCTCTCCCACGGGCTCATTGATAGAGAAATCAGTGGGATCAGTCTGTTCTCCCCGGGTCAGTGATACAAACAAAGTGGGGTCAGTCTGCTCTCCCCGGGTTACTGTTACAGACACAGTGGGATGTAACTGCACAGTGAAACAAGCATAGTGGGGTCAATCTGCTCTCCACAGTGTCAGTGATACACAGAGGAGCCAGCCTGCTGTCCCCTTCGGTCAGTGTTACAGACACAGTGGTCTCAATCTGTTCTCCACATGGATCAGTGATACACAGTATTTTCAGATTGCTGTACCCCGAGGGTCATGGAAACAGGCACAGTGGGATCAATCTGCTCTCCACATTGTCAGTGATACACAGAGGGGCCAGTCTGCTGTCCATTTCGGTCAGTGATACAGACACAGCGGGACCAGTCTGCTCTCCCCCGGTGTCTGGATACAGAGGCAATGGAATCGGTCTGCACTCCTCGGGCACAGTGTTGCAGGCAGAGTGGTGTTAGTCTGCTTTCCCCGGGGTCAGTGTTAACGACACGGTGGGGACAGTATGCTCTCCCCATGCTCTATGATACAGACACAGTAGGATTAGACTGAAAAGTTCTGGGGTTAGTGACACAGGCACACTGGTGTCAGACTGTTCTCCGGCGATGTCAGTGATAAAGACAGAATGGGGTCAGTCCACTTTCCCAGGGGTCAATGATGCAGACACAGTGGGATTAATCTGCTGGATCCCGGGGTCAGCGACACAGTCACTTTGGGGTCTATCTGCTCTCCCCTTTGATCAGTGATGCAGACACAATGGAGTCAGTCTGCTCTCCACCGGGTTCCATGATAGATACTCACTGGGGTCAGTTCGCTCTCCCTGAGGTCAGTGATACAGAAACATTGGGGTCAATCTGCTACCCCCGGGAATATGTGCTGCAAACGTTGAGGGGTCAGTCTGCTCTCCCCGGGGTTAGTGTTACAGATACAGACAGGTCAGTCTGCTCTCCCGCGGGGTCAGTGGTACAGACACAGTGGGATCAGCCTGCTCTCCACGCGGTCTGTGATACAGACTCAGTGGGGTTGTCTGCTCTCCCCCGGGGTCAGTGAGACAGCCAAAGTGGTCTCAGTCTGCTGTCCCCTTCGGTCACTGGTACAGATGCAGGGGTGATAAGGGGAAAAGATTACATAAAATATTATGATATATTAGCCTATGTTGTGGAAATTGGAAAAGAGAAAGCCGGAACGACGTTTTCTGAGTGTAGTCTGGAAAACCAGGTGGTCATATGTCCTCATCCTCAATCTAAAACAGCAGAGTCAAAATGTGGATGTAATGCCACTGTGAATTGCATCATGGAAACTAGAAAAGCATTGTCAGGGCTAACCCATGTGGTCGATATGGGAAAGGGGAGATATGTCTTAACCACTACGCAGAAGGAATACCAGTATAGACATAACAGCACTTGTCCAGTGAGCAACAGTACGTTCTATTTCAACCCACAAATACCAACCAGAATAGGAATGATGGAGTTGGTAGACATACATAAACGAAAGACAGAAATTATAAGCGTGATAGAAAGTATTAAAGAGGACTTGATAACTTACCTCCAGGAATAGGAATATACTATTCAGCCATTGCCCACATGCTGGAGTAAAGAGAGAAAGCAGCTCGAATCCATAGCTGTAGTGTAAAACAATCTGGAACAACAGTCGAAGAAGCTACAAGATGAGGTTGATGAGATAAACGATTCTACTTGGTGGGAGGACTTATGGAACTGGGGGTCAAATGTGTAGACTCACTCCTGGTTGAACATTATCTTCCATGTCCTCACAGTGGTTTTAGGTATCATGGTGATATATGCGCCGTGCTTAATTTGAAAACATAAGGGAGTGCTGCACTATCGCAGGGTCGTACTGAGGGAGTGCTGCACTGTCGCAGGGTCTATTCTGAGGGAGCGCTGCACTGTCGTAGGGTCAGTACTGAGGGAATGCTCCACTGTCGGAGGGTCAGTACTGAGGGAGTGCTGCACTTCAGAGGGTCAATACTGAGTCACTACCGAGGGAGCGCTGCATTGTCAGAGGGTCAGTACTGAGTGAGTGCCACATTATCGCTGGGTCAGTATTGAGGGAATGCAGCAGCATCGAAGGGTCAGTACTGACTGAGTGCTGCACTGTCGAAGGGTCAGTACTGAGGGAGTGCTGCACTGTCAGAGGGTCAGTACTGAGGCTGTACTGCACTGTGGGAAGGTCGGTAGTGAGGGAGTGTCACATTGTCGGAGGATTAGTTCTGAGGGAATGCTGCAGTATCGGGGGGGGGGGAGTGTCAGTACTGAGGGAGCGCTGCACTGTCGGATGGCCAGTCCTGAGGGAATGCTGCAATGTAGAATGGTCAGTACTGAAGGGTGTGCCTCACTGCCAGAGGATCAGTACTGTGTAAGTGCCACATTATCGGAGGTGCGGGTTTTCACGATGAGACATTAATATGAGGCCCCCTCTGCCCTCTTGTGTGGATGTAAAAGATCCCAAGGCACGATTCCAAGAAGAGCGGGGAGTGGGCTATTTTCCCTGGTGTTCCTGGGCCCAATATTTAACTCTAAGCAACATCAGTTCGAAATAAAAGCAGAAAGTACTGGAAATACTCAGCAGGTTTGGCAGTATCTGTGGAGAGAGAAATAGAGTTAATGTTTTAGGTCAGTGACAGAACTGTCAGTGGGATCTTGCTGTGCACTCAATGCCTGTCACGTTTCCTACAACACAACAGTGACCTCAGTTTCGATGGCCCTCATTGCTGTGAACAACTTTGGGATTACCATAGCTGGAAGCAGGATCAGTATCATTGGGAATTCTGTCTTTCTGATTGGCAGGTCAGAATTTGGGAATTCCGTCTTTCTGATTGGCAGGTCGGAGTTTGGGTATTCTATTTCTGTTTGACAGGTCAGAATTGGAAATTGTGTCTTTCTGATTGGCAGGTCAGAGTTTGGGAATTCTCTCTTTCTGATTGGCAGCTCAGAGTTTGGGATTTCTGTTTTTTCTGATTGTCAGGTCGAAGTTTAGGAATTCAGTTGTTATGATTGTCAGGTCGAAGTTTGAGAATTCTGTTTTTCTGATTGGCAGGTTAGATTTTAGTCAGTTTGTGGGCCACTGGCAACAGGAATCTGTTGTCAGGAATCTGTTCCAAAGTAAACCCAGAGCTGAACCTGGTGAAATATGCCGCTGCCTGTTTCTTCACACAGGCAGATGACTGGGATGACATGGCTTGACAATATCTGTGGAAAGATCTGCGGAATGACTCAGAGTTTGAGAAGATCTGGAACGAGGACAAAGACAAATCTCAAAGCCTGGGTGGGTCTCTGAGAGGACATGATCACGGTGACAGCTAACACCATTAACGGGAGCCTGGTGCAAGAACTTGAACAATGATCTGGAAAGCTACGGAGCTGTCAACACAGACAACGCTGAGTTTAAACACAAGAGCTTCCACAATCTCCTAACCATCATCCTGAAGACTTTGAGAAAAGATTCCAGAGTGTCATAGAGCCATTCGCAGCATAGAAGGAGGAAATTCAGCCCATTGAGTCCATGCTGGCTCCCCATGGAACTATCCAGTCAGTCCCACTCCCCTGCTCATTCCCCGTAGACCTGCAAGTTTATTTCGTTAAGTGTTCATCCAATTTCCTTTTGAAATCATTTGGCTCCACTTCCATCACCCTCAAGGGCAGTGAGTTCCAGTCATTTCTGCACGCTGTGTAAAAAAATATTCCTCCCCCTCCTCCTTGCATCTTTCATCCTAAGCCTTCAATCTGCGTCCCCTAGTCCTTGTCCCAGCAGTTAATGGGAAGAGATTTTACTTGTCTAACTTATCAAATCCTGACATAATCTTGTAAACCTCTATCAAATTTCCCCTCAATCTCATTTGCTCTGAGGAGAACAATCCCAGCTTTTCCAATCTAACCTTGTAACTAAAATCCCTCGACCCTGGAACCATTCTGGTAAATCTCCTCTGCACCCTCTAAAGGGCCCTCACATTCTCCCTGAAGTGTTGTGAAGGAATATAGGTATAATAGGCTTGATTAAGTAGAATTTGGAAATAGTTGGTAGATTATACCTTTCGAGTTAAATATTTAATAAATGGTTAGTTTTCAGCGCTCACTGAGGTCCCCTTTAAGATGGTAGAGTTAAACATTTCAAGGTCTTTGTCAGAATAGAATCGCCATTGCCAGGGACATGGGCGATAAACACACAGATTGAAATATCGTGTGTGACCTCAGTAAGAGGTAGCAATAAACCTTAATTAGAGTATAGGGTCGTTGTTCAGACAGTGCGGCTCCTGGGGTTGCTTTGGAGTGCCTTGGAAAGGGTAATTAACAACAAATGGGAACAAAAGACATCAGGTAAACACCATTATAAACACTTTCACCAGATAAAAGCCCACAAACTGCAAATTCGAGTAAAACAAATATATGGATTTTCAAAGGAACGACAAAAAAGTCACATGCAAAATTCAAAAGTCATATGACACCTTAGACATAGTATAGAAATACAAGGTACGAAAGAAAACACTGAGTGGTGTTGAATCCTCGACACCACTTCTCATCCCATGCCTTAATCGGGGATTTAAGGTACACGTTTACTTTAAATTTTGATGGATCTCCTGGATATTCTAAGATAATTTTGCTGTAGAATTAGCAAGACTAAACTTTTGGATTCTATGTTAGAAATAAGAATGTGTGTTGCATCTCTCAGTAATATTTGATATTGTGATATACTTATACACTTAAGAAGTTTATTGCAGGTTAAATATTTTAATAAATATATAAAAGTTAATAAATTGTCTCATGTAGTATTCTGTATACAATTGTAAGATCCACCTCTCTGTGTCCCTTTAAATGGAGAGATACGTATTGAAGAGAGTTTCCCAGACCCTTATAATATGTGGACTATTTATGATTAAGCCACAAAAATATTAGAAAAAGGTTATCTGAAAGATGGTAAAATTCTCTGTTGGTTTTCTTTCTTTGTGGGAAAGCTGGTGCAATTCTTTGGACTCAAATAAGTGTTTGAGAGTTTGTCTGGTTTCAGCTTGCTTAAAGGAGATTCGTGGGGATGTGCTGCTGATTTGGTTTAGTCCCTGCAAGGGGTTAAAGTCATAAACCAGGTTCAGCATAATTTCCATGTTTTTATACTCAATGCCTACATTTATGAAGCCCAAGATCCCAAATGCTTTGCTGACGACTCTCTCAAAGTGTATTGGGGGATGAGCAACTATCATTTTGATTGATGGAACAAAGAGGTGGGAGTTGGGAATTCTGCCTCCATTTCCCACAAGGAGACGGCGTCCAAGGGCGGCAGCAAGCACTTTCTTTGTTGTAACCACGTTTATTTTGTCGCACTCTGAATCGTCTTGCTTGATGAGATGCTGTCGGGGTAGCTGGTGTCGGCCTGGACATGTGCTGCTGTCTCAACTGCAGTATTGTGGCCAGTTCTGGAAACTACACTTTATGAAAGACATGAAGGCTTTAGAAAGGGTGAAAGAGGAGATTGACCAGAATGGGAGCAGGGATGTGTGACTTCAGTGAATGTGGAAAGAATGGAGAAACTGTGATTATTCACCTTGGAGCAGGGAATGTTAAGAGGGAGATTGACCAGAATATGAGCAGGGATGAGGACCTCAGTTCATGTGGAGAGACTGGAAAAGCTGGGATTGTTATCCTTAGAGCATGAAGGGTGAGATTGAATAGAATGGTCCCAGGGATGAGGGACCTCAGAGCCCATGAAGTTTCATGGTATCAGGTAAAACATGGGCAAGAAAACCACCTACTGATTAACACATACCACCCTTGACCCCCTCACTCAGCTGATGAATCAGTACTCCTCTAAGTTGAACAGCACTTGGAGGAGGCATTAAGTGTGGCAAGGGCACAGAATATACTCTGCTTGGGGGACTTCACTGTCCATCACCAAGAGTGGCTCGTTAGCACCACGACTGACTGTAGTGGCTGTGTACCAAAGAACATAGCTGCTCTACAGAGTCTGTGGCAGGTGGTGAGCGAACCAACAAGAGGGAAAAACGTACTTGACCTCGTCCTCACCAATCTGCCTATCGCAGATACATGTGTCCATGGCAGCATTGGAATGGGCTGTGGCAGCAATGTGTGCCATCAGCAAGATGCACTGGAGTAGCACACAAAGGCTCCCCTGACAGCACCTTCCAAACCCACGACGTCTGCCACCTAGAAGGACAAGGACAGCAGATGGGAACATGACCACCTGCAAGTTTCTTTCCAAGCCACAGACCATCCTGACTTGGACAATGTTGCTGTTCCTTCACTATCAATGATTTAAAATCCTGGAACACCCTTTCTAACAGCACTGCAGTGTACCTGACCCAGATGGACTGTAATGGTTCAATTTCACAACCAGCCTCTGAAGGGCAATTAGGGATGGGCAATAAATGCTGGCCTATCCAGCGATGTCTACATCCTATGAACAAATAAAGAACAAAAAAGTTTTTCAGGTTCAATGTAAAACTAACTGCAGCTTTCTTTTCAATTTATATTATTTATCAAGACCAATATAACAATGAACTGCAATATAATTCGCCAATACCTTATGAAGCCGAAGATAACAATCAACAATAACTTTATTCATCATCGTTTAGTAGCACAGAACGTGGGTATTGCTGAAAATAGAGACATGTTATCGCATTATTTCATCTTGCACTTAAATCAATAAATTAACTGTTTAATTAGAAGAACTAAACACGATGAAGATAAAAGCAACATTTAAAATGGAACAAATTGAGTCCTTGCAAATTTACAGTCCAATATTGCTTCAAGTCATCACAGGATGTTGCTCGTAGTTCTCACAGGATGTTTGTTGCTTGAAGTCTTCATGGAATGTTGCTTTCCTTCTCGAGCGAATTTCAATAATTAACGACTTGCAAACTCTTTCAATGGAACCAAGCTGACTTTAGAGTTTTTGAGGGGTAAAATATTGTCACAGTCCAACTTCCCTTCCTTCAGTTTAAATGACCAGAGATCTCTATCTTGGCTTGAGTTTTTAGAATTTTGAAAGATAATAACTAGACTAAATTCCCATTCCTTCAGTTTAAATGGTTGAGAGCTCTTTTTCCAGGTGCTGACGCCACAGCGGTGTCTTCTGTCAATCTGTCTGTTAGAAAAAACTGTCTTCAACTCATAAGCCAGTTCAAAACTGAATTGTAACAAATGTATTGCATCAGGTTCACTCCCAGTGTCTCTTTCTATGGTAACGAGAATGCACCCTTTAATTGCAGTCTCCAAATGGCTGTTTCTAAGGCAATGAAAATGCACCTTCCTCTAACTCCTAAGGTTTGCCGGCTCTTAAAGCAATACGGATCACTTGAAAGCCTCAAAGGCAAACTGCATATTCTGAAAAACTACAGGACCATGACACCTCCACCCCCAGTGGAATGAAACGCCATTCCCGAAATGTGTTTCATTACAATGACTATAAAAAAAATACAAATTGAAAAAATGCTAGTATCTTTTTTCCCCGCATTTACAGATATACACATTTCTGGAAAAAAAAAGTTTAAACTACAGCAACAATTTCCACCAGAATATTTTGGCTTTAAATGTTCAAGAGGTTGTTCCAATTAACAAGCATCATCTTGCAACTGTTTCGTGTTATCATTCCAATTCTGCCTATTGTCCATCACCTCAGCCAGGTGAGCTGCACAGCTAGGAGCACCGACCACTAATGGTTTCGCTATTCTCTGAGAAGTTGCTCGAGTGCCCCTTAACCTATATGGCATCAATTGACACTGAAAATCCCTGTCCGGTGTAACAGAAGCTGATTTTTTTCTTACCCTGGGGTGTCAAAGGAATTTGATAGTATCCTTCCAACATAGCTGTCTCTTTAAGGCACATTGTGTTGCCTACTCTGTCCATACAGTCCTTTAAATCAGAATTTGGGTCGGAGTCTGCCTTCTTTACCACAGTGACGTTTCTAGAGTCTATGCAAGTTTGAGCCGTCCCACCAGGTTTAGTCATCAAGACCATGTAGGAATTCCAGCTGCCCTGACTAGGTTAATCTCAGCTGCCCTTCAGCATGCATTGTACCTCTGCTTCCACGTGGGCCTGTCTATCTGGACCGAAGCTCCAAGGATGTCAGTTTAAAGGAATGGCTCCCCATATACTCACATCATGTGTGGCTAAGGTTGTACATCCTGGCTTATCCCTACAAACTTTTTGAAACGTTGTGAAAACCCTGGTTAGGACCTCACACTGTTTTGCCTCTAACTGTAAAAGCCTATCGTTTAATTTTCCCTAGCCATTCTGCATTCGCTAATGGAATAGTTGGAGGTTCAATCTGAGAATTTCCTCGGCTTACTTCTGCCTCACCCTCACTATCCTTTTCTTTCTCCACAGTCCCGATTACCTGACACACCTGTACTGGCTTATCCTCCTCCCTGCGGTAATATAGTTTCAGCATATTAACTTGACACAACCGATTCTTCACCCGGCGATCAGGGGTCTCAATCAAGTAATCTACGTGACCCACTCTTTTGATCACTCTACATGGGCCACTAAACAGTGTTTTCACTGATTCGCCCTGTCTCGGTAACAACACTAATACCTCATCCCCTGGTTTTATGGTATTTAGAGGATTCCCCACTATTTGACAGGTGTATCATGACCTACAGAATTGTCTCACATCCTTTGTAAGACCTGCCATTGATAATGTTGCTTATGTGTGATTTGGTCATCCGAATTCCCCTACATCCTGAAAAAGGAATATCGTGTGCTAACCTTAATAATCCTTATCAATATTTAAGTGGTACCACAATCTGTTCAACAACTGTCCAGTTTTCACTGGCAGGTCTATGAGGCAGTCTCCATTTCCTCCTCAAAACCTCGTTTGCTATATAATAGCTTTCCAGAACTCCTTTAACCTCATCTTCTGACAGAGCCATCTGTACTATTTGATAGATCTCTGGATCAGCTTGCTGTGCTGCAATGATAGATGATCTGTTAAACACCTCATTTGGATTGTCTAAATCCCCAAATAAGGTTGACGATGCCTGATTATCAATATGTGGTGCCCTATTTGCCTCCGACAATGGATCCTGTTTAGCCATTGCTTGAGTAAGTAACAATGCAGGAAATATTCCAGGCAGTTGTTCCTGTAATTGGTCCTTTTCCTTAATTTCACATGATTCCTCTGTAACCAAAGGAGAAACTGATATTTTTGAACCGGCAAAATTCATTGCCTAGTAGTAGATAAATTCCGTTAAATGTTAAACTGTGGACAACACCTACAGTTACTATCTCAGATATGAAGTCACTGTCTCAGCGTACCTTATACAAAGGTACGGTAATACACATCCTCCAATTCCATGAACTAAAACTGTAGCGTTCGAGTCACTCTCTGGTGGAAACCTCATGTCTTTCCCCAGCAAGAGGGCTTGGGTCGCTCCTGAGTCCCTGAGTATAATGATAGGTTTCCTGCCTCACTACCTGCCTTTGGCAGGAGGCGGTGGCGTCGTGCTATTCTCACTGGAGATGGTGAGAGGGAGACAGTAACTGTAGTGAGACAGGGACACCAGCAGATGGAGATGGTGAGAGGGAGACAGTAACTGTAGTGAGACAGGGACACCAGCAGATGCAAATGGTGAGAGGGGAACAGTAACTGTAATGAGACAGGGACACCTGCAGATGGAGATGGTGAGAGGGGAACAGTAACTGTAGTGAGACAGGGACACCAGCAGATGGAGATGGTGAGAGGGGGACAGTAACTGTAGTGAGACAGGGACACCAGCAGATGGAGATGGTGAGAGGGGAACAGTAACTGCGGCGAGACAGGGACACCAGCAGATGGAGATGGTGAGAGGGAGACAGTAACTGTAGTGAGACAGGGACACCAGCAGATGGAGATGGTGAGAGGGGAACAGTAACTGTAGTGAGACAGGGACACCAGCAGATGGAGATGGTGAGAGGGGAACAGTAACTGTAGTGAGACAGGGACACCAGCAGATGGAGATGGTGAGAGGGGAACAGTAACTGTAGTGAGACAGGGACATCTGCAGATGGAGAAGGTGAGAGGGGGACAGTAACTGTAGTGAGACAGGGACACCAGCAGATGGAGATGGTGAGAGGGGAACAGTAACTGTAGAGAGACAGGGACATCTGCAGATGGAGATGGTGAGAGGGGAACAGTAACTGTAGTGAGACAGGGACATCTGCAGATGGAGATGGTGAGAGGGGAACAGTAACTGTAGTGAGACAGGGACACCAGCAGATGGAGATGGTGAGAGGGAGACAGTAACTGTAGTGAGACAGGGACACCAGCAGATGGAGATGGTGAGAGGGAGACAGTAACTGCGGCGAGACAGGGACACCAGCAGATGGAGATCGTGAGAGGGGGACAGTAACTGCAGTGAGACAGGGACACCAGCAGATGGAGATGGTGAGAGGGAGACAGTAACTGCAGTGAGACAGGGACACCAGCAGATGGAGATGGTGAGAGGGAGACAGTAACTGCAGTGAGACAGGGACACCAGCAGATGGAGATGGTGAGAGGGGGACAGTAACTGCAGTGAGACAGGGACACCAGCAGATGGAGATGGTGAGAGGGAGACAGTAACTGTAGTGAGACAGGGACATCTGCAGATGGAGATGGTGAGAGGGGAACAGTAACTGTAGTGAGACAGGGACACCAGCAGATGGAGATGGTGAGAGGGAGACAGTAACTGCGGCGAGACAGGGACACCAGCAGATGGAGATCGTGAGAGGGGAACAGTAACTGCAGTGAGACAGGGACATCTGCAGATGGAGATGGTGAGAGGGAGACAGTAACTGTAGTGAGACAGGGACATCTGCAGATGGAGATGGTGAGAGGGGAACAGTAACTGTAGTGAGACAGGGACATCTGCAGATGGAGATGGTGAGAGGGGAACAGTAACTGTAGTGAGACAGGGACATCTGCAGATGGAGATGGTGAGAGGGGAACAGTAACTGTAGTGAGACAGGGACACCAGCAGATGGAGATGGTGAGAGGGAGACAGTAACTGTAGTGAGACAGGGACACCAGCAGATGGAGATGGTGAGAGGGAGACAGTAACTGTAGTGAGACAGGGACACCAGCAGATGGAGATGGTGAGAGGGAGACAGTAACTGTAGTGAGACAGGGACACCAGCAGATGGAGATGGTGAGAGGGAGACAGTAACTGTAGTGAGACAGGGACACCAGCAGATGGAGATGGTGAGAGGGAGACAGTAACTGTAGTGAGACAGGGACATCTGCAGATGGAGATGGTGAGAGGGAGACAGTAACTGCAGTGAGACAGGGACATCTGCAGATGGAGATGGTGAGAGCGAGACAGTAACTGTAGTGAGACAGGGACACCAGCAGATGGAGATGGTGAGAGGGAGACAGTAACTGCAGTGAGACAGGGACACCAGCAGATGGAGATGGTGAGAGGGAGACAGTAACTGTAGTGAGACAGGGACATCTGCAGATGGAGATGGTGAGAGGGAGACAGTAACTGTAGTGAGACAGGGACATCTGCAGATGGAGATGGTGAGAGGGAGACAGTAACTGTAGTGAGACAGGGACACCAGCAGATGGAGATGGTGAGAGGGAGACAGTAACTGTAGTGAGACAGGGACATCTGCAGATGGAGATGGTGAGAGGGAGACAGTAACTGTAGTGAGACAGGGACACCAGCAGATGGAGATGGTGAGAGGGAGACAGTAACTGTAGTGAGACAGGGACATCTGCAGATGGAGATGGTGAGAGGGGAGACAGTAACTGTAGTGAGACAGGGACATCTGCAGATGGATATGGTGAGAGGGGAACAGTAACTGCGGCGAGACAGGGACATCTGCAGATGGAGATGGTGAGAGCGAGACAGTAACTGTAGTGAGACAGGGACATCTGCAGATGGAGATGGTGAGAGGGAGACAGTAACTGCAGTGAGACAGGGACATCTGCAGATGGAGATGGTGAGAGCGAGACAGTAACTGTAGTGAGACAGGGACACCAGCAGATGGAGATGGTGAGAGGGAGACAGTAACTGTAGTGAGACAGGGACATCTGCAGATGGAGATGGTGAGAGGGGAACAGTAACTGTAGTGAGACAGGGACATCTGCAGATGGAGATGGTGAGAGGGAGACAGTAACTGTAGTGAGACAGGGACACCAGCAGATGGAGATGGTGAGAGGGGAGACAGTAACTGTAGTGAGACAGGGACATCTGCAGATGGATATGGTGAGAGGGGAACAGTAACTGCGGCGAGACAGGGACACCAGCAGATGGAGATGGTGAGAGGGGAACAGTAACTGTAGTGAGACAGGGACACCAGCAGATGGAGATGGTGAGAGGGAGACAGTAACTGTAGTGAGACAGGGACATCTGCAGATGGAGATGGTGAGAGGGGAACAGTAACTGCGGCGAGACAGGGACACCAGCAGATGGAGATGGTGAGAGGGAGACAGTAACTGTAGTGAGACAGGGACACCAGCAGATGGAGATGGTGAGAGGGGAACAGTAACTGTAGTGAGACAGGGACATCTGCAGATGGAGATGGTGAGAGGGGAACAGTAACTGTAGTGAGACAGGGACACCAGCAGATGGAGATGGTGAGAGGGGGACAGTAACTGTAGTGAGACAGGGACATCTGCAGATGGAGATGGTGAGAGGGAGACAGTAACTGTAGTGAGACAGGGACATCTGCAGATGGAGATGGTGAGAGGGGGACAGTAACTGTAGTGAGACAGGGACATCTGCAGATGGAGATGGTGAGAGGGAGACAGTAACTGTAGTGAGACAGGGACATCTGCAGATGGAGATGGTGAGAGGGAGACAGTAACTGTAGTGAGACAGGGACACCAGCAGATGGAGATCGTGAGAGGGAGACAGTAACTGTAGTGAGACAGGGACACCAGCAGATGGAGATGGTGAGAGGGGAACAGTAACTGTAGTGAGACAGGGACATCTGCAGATGGAGATGGTGAGAGGGGGACAGTAACTGTAGTGAGACAGGGACACCAGCAGATGGAGATGGTGAGAGGGGAACAGTAACTGCGGCGAGACAGGGACACCAGCAGATGGAGATGGTGAGAGGGGAACAGTAACTGTAGTGAGACAGGGACACCAGCAGATGGAGATGGTGAGAGGGGAACAGTAACTGTAGTGAGACAGGGACATCTGCAGATGGAGATGGTGAGAGGGGAACAGTAACTGCAGTGAGACAGGGACACCAGCAGATGGAGATCGTGAGAGGGGAACAGTAACTGCGGCGAGACAGGGACATCTGCAGATGGAGATGATGAGAGGGGAACAGTAACTGTAGTGAGACAGGGACATCTGCAGATGGAGATGGTGAGAGGGGAACAGTAACTGTAGTGAGACAGGGACACCAGCAGATGGAGATGGTGAGAGGGGAACAGTAACTGTAGTGAGACAGGGACACCAGCAGATGGAGATGGTGAGAGGGGAACAGTAACTGTAGTGAGACAGGGACACCAGCAGATGGAGATGGTGAGAGGGAGACAGTAACTGTAGTGAGACAGGGACATCTGCAGATGGAGATGATGAGAGGGGAACAGTAACTGCGGCGAGACAGGGACACCAGCAGATGCAAATGAGACAGAACGGTAGGTGGTGGTGTCGCGGTGTTATCACTGGACTAGTAATCCAAAAGCCAAAAGTATTTCCCTGGCGACTGAGGTTCGAATCGCACCACAGCAGAAGTGGAATTTGAATGTAATTAATAAATCTGGAATTAAGCGCTAGTCTAATGATGGCCGCGTAACCATTGTTTTGCTTTTGTAAAAACACATCAGGTTCACTAATGTCCTTTAGGGAAGGAAATCTCCTGTGCTTACCTGATCTGGCCTACATGTAACTCCAGACCCACAGCAATGTGCTTACATGCCCTCTGAAATGGCCCATCAAGCCACTTAGTTGTAACAAACCGCTGCAAAGCAATAAAAAGGAATGCAACTGGACGGACAACCCGGAAATGACAATGGCGTATCCAGCCCTGTCGACCCTGCAAAGCCCTCCTTACTAAAATCTGGGGGATTGTGCCAAAGTTTGGAGAGCTGTCCCACAGACGAGTCAAGCAACAGCCTGACAAATTCATACTCCCGGAATCAGACCTTACAGACAATGTCCAAGATACTGCAATCACTGTCCCTGGGTATGCCCTGTCCCACCGGCAGGACCAATGCAAGCAGTGGTGACGGGACAGTGGCCTACAGTACGGAGGAAGTTGCCCTGGGAGTCCTCAACATCAACACCGGACCCCATGAAGTCTCATGGGATCAGGTCAAACATGGGCAAGGTAACCTCCTACTGATTACCACCTACCGCCCTCCCTCAGCTGATGACTCTGTACTCCTCCATGTTGAACACCACTTGGAGGAAGCATTCAGGGTGGCAAGGGCACAAAATGTACTCTGGGTGGGGGACTTCAATGTCCATCACCAAGAGTGGCTCGGTCGCACCACTACTGACCGAGCTGGCCGAGTCCTAAAGGACATAGCTGCTAGACTGGGTCTGCGACAGGTGGTGGGGGAATGAACACCAGGGAAGAACATACTTGACATCGTCCTCACCAACCTGCCTGCCGCGGATGCTTCTGTCCAAGACAGTATTGGTAGGCGTGACCACCGCACAGTCCTTGTGGAGACGAAGTCCGACCTTCATATTGAGGATACCGTCCATCGTGTTGTGTGGCACCATCACCGTGCTAAATCGGATTGATTTTGAACAGATCGAGCAACGTAAAACTGGGCATCCATGAAGCGCTGTGGGCCATCATCAGCAGCAGAATTGTACTGAACCATAATCTATAACCACATGGCCCGGCATATCCCCCACTCTACCATTTACCATCAAGCCAGGAGACCAACCCTGGTTCAATGAAGATTGCAGGAGGGTTGCCAGAAACAGCACCAGGCACACCTCAAAATGGGGTGTCAACCTGGTGAAGCTACTACCCGGGACTACTTGCATGCCAAACTGCATAACAGCTTGCAATAGACAAAGCTAAGCGATTCCATAACCAACGGATCAGATCTAAGCTCTGCAGTCCTGCCACATCCTGTCCTGAATGGTGGTGGACAATTAAACTACTAACTGGAGGAGGTGGATCCACAAATATCCCAACTTCAATGATGGGTGAGCCCAGCACATCAGTGCAAAAAGTAAGGCAGAAGCATGTGCAACGATATTCAGCCGGAAGTGCCGAGTTGATGATCTATCTCGGCCTCCTCCTGAAGTCCCCAGCATTACAGATGCCGGACTTCAGCCAATTCAATTCTCTCTGCCTGATATCAAGAAACGACTGAAGGCACTGGATAAAGCAAAGGCTATGGGTCCTGACAATATTCCGGCAATTGTACTGAAGACCTGTGCTCCAGAACTTGCCACACCCCTAGCCAAGCTGTTCCAGTACAGCTGCAACCCTGGCATCTACCCTGCAATGTGGAAAATTGCCCGGGTATTTCCTGTACACAAACAGCAAGACAAGTCCAACCCGGCCAATTGCCACCCCATCAGTCTAATCTCAATCATCAGTAAAGTGATGGAAGGTGTCATCAACAGTGCCGTCAAGCAGCACTTGCTTAGCAATAACCTGCTCAGTGATGCTGTTTAGGTTCTGCCAGGGCCACTCAGCTCCTGATCTCATTACAGCCTTGGTTCAAAATTGCACAAAAGAGCTGAACTCAAGAGGTGAGGTGAGAGTGACTGCCCTTGACATCAAGGCAGCATTTGACCGAGTATGGTATCAAGGAGCCCTAGCAGAATTGGAGCCAATGGGAATCAGGGGGGGAACGCTCTGTTGGTTGGAGTCATACCTAACCCAAAGGAAGCTGGCTGTGGGTGTTGGAGGTCAATCATCTGAGCTCCAGGACATCACTGCATGAGTTCCTCAGGGTAGTGTCCTAGGCCCAACCATCTTCAGCTGCTTCATCACAGATCCTCATTTCATTTTGGAGAAAGTTCATTTTCTTTACATACTGACTGAATAAATAAACAGAACAGAATCAGTTATTCACTAATGGTGATTTGTTCATTAAATCTGTGCTTTAAATTCCCTGTGAATGATAAATTCAATAAAGACCGAGACTGATTTGATGAATACATTGCTATTTAAATTTAATTGAATGTATAAAGTAGATGTATTGAACATATTTTATAACCAATGACTGTTCTCTATCATCAATGACGACAGAGATTAATGTTTCAATGCATTAATTGAGTTGTGTTACTGGGATCTCTCCATTACATTTCCTCTAACACGCTGCTGCAGTCTCTCCCTGTGAATCTCATCCTCTCCTCTCACTGTATTGAATCCTCTGTCTCCTCATCCAGTGCATCAGTTTATCCACTTTGCCAAACCATCTGCTTCTTTCTCCCCTCCAGCTCTAACATGTACTTTTCCTTTTGGCTTAAAGCTGTCATTTCGTTCTTTATACTTTCACGAGTGGGAACAGTTTCTCTCTATCCACTCTATCTGGACCCCTCATGATTTTGAATACCTCATCAAATCACCTCTCCGCCTTCTGTTCTCCACGGAAAACATTCTCATTTCTCCAATCTATCTTCAGAACTGAAATTCTTCATCCCTGGAACCATTCTAGGGAATATTTATGTTCCCACTTAAATGTGGTGCCCAGAACTCGACACAATACTCCAACTGAAGCCGAACTAGTGCCTTATATAATTTCAACATACCCAATGGAAGATGCTGCTATGGATACACAAATGGGTCCCTGTTATGGTGGTCTTTTTGTGGTGTATGTCAAAAATTCCTTGTTCCATTACTACTCATCCTCCTTCCCCTTTTTCCAGTACATTGATGAATGTATCAGTGATGTTTTCTGCTCCCGTTCTGAACTGGAAAACTTCAAACATCATCAACTTTGCGTCCAATTTCCACCTTTCTCTACCCTTCACATGGTCCGTCTCTGACACATGCCTTCCCTTCCTCGACTTCTCTCTCTCCAGCACTGGTGATCACTTGCCCACTAATAATCAATATAAGCCCATCGGCTCCCACAGCTACCTCGACTACACTTCTTCACAGTGCCTCCTGTACGGACTCCATTCCATTATCCCAGTTTTGCCATTTCTGATGCATCCGTTTTTAGATTAGAGATACAGCACTGAAACAGGCCCTTCGGCCCACCGAGTCTGTGCCGAACATCGACCACCCATTTATACTAATCCGACACTAATCCCATATTCCTACCAAACATCCCCACCTGTCCCTATATTTCCCTACCACCGACCTAAACTAGTGACAATTTATTATGGCCAATTTACCTATCAACCTGCAAGTCTTCTGGCTTGTGGGAGGAAACCGGAGCACTGGAGAAAACCCACGCAGACACAGGGAGAACTTGCAAACTCCACACAGGCAGTACCCGGAATCGAACCCGTATCCCTGGAGCTGTGAGGCTGCGGGGCTAACCACTGCGCCACTGTGCCGCCCTCCAGCTTCCAACAACAGTGCTTCTGATAAGTCTTCTGATATCCTCAACCGAGGATTCACCGCCAATGTCGTTGATAGGGCCACGACCATGTCCGACCCATTTCCCGCACTTCTTACCTCACGCCTTCCAGAACAGCAACAGGGTTCCCCTTGCCCTCATTTTCCACCCCACCAGCCTCCTCATTCAAAGGATCATCCTCTGCCATTTGCACCACCTCCAGTGCGATGTCACCGCCAATCTCATCTTCCCCTCTCCTCCCCGATCAAAATTCTGAACGGATCGTTCCCTCAGGGACACCCAGCTCCTCTCCTCCATCACCCCCACGAACTGATCGACTTCCCCCGACACCTTCCCATGCAATCACAGCAGGTGTAATAGCTACCCTTTTACATCCTCTCTCCTCACCACCCAGGGCTTCAAGCACTCCTTACAGGTGAAGCAGCGATTTCTTGTAATTGTTTCAATTTAGTATACTATATTCACTGCTCGCAGTGTGGTCACCTCTACACTGGGGAGAGAAACCCCAGATTGCGTGATCATTTTGTAGAATATTTCCACTCTGGCTGCAGCAAGACCCCGAGCTTCTGGTTACTTGCTATTGCAATTGACCATCCTGCTCCCAGGTCAACATTTCAATCCTGGGCCTTCTGCAGTTTCAAGTGAACCTCAACACAAGCACCTCATCCTCTGATTAGGCACTCGACAGCTTTCTGAACTCAACATTGAGTTCAACAATTTCAGAACATGAATGTTTATTTTATTTTATTTTACATTGTTGTTAACTGTGTGGCTGTTTTAAACGTGTCTTTTCACCATTTTGCGTTTGGACAGAGTCGTTCATTATTCTGCCATTTGCATTTTTTCCGGACTTATGCTTTTGTATTTCAACACAACGGTTAGCACTCCCTTGGCCTTTGTTCCATGCCACCTTTGTTAGTTAATTTCTCCTGCCGTCACAAAGTTTCTCTTTTGTTCTTCTTCCCGTTCCCCTTTTTCACTTGTTCAATAACTACTATATTTCTAACTTTTGCCTGTTATAATGGAATGTCACAGACCTGAAACGTTAACTCTGTTCCTCTCTCCACAGATGCTGAGTTTTTCAAGCACTTTCTGTTTTATTTCAGCATAAACCCCTTCCTCTTGTACTCCATGCCCCCATTGATAAAGCCAAGAATACCGTATGCTTTATTGACTGCTCTCTGAACCTGTTCTACCACCTACAGTGATTATGTACATATATCCCCAGGTCCCTCTGTTCCTGCACCCACTTTAGAGTTATACCCTTTACATTATACTGTTTTTCCATGTTCTTGCTACCAAAATGAATCACTTCACATTCCTTCGTATTGAACTTCATCTGCCACCTGTCCACCCATTCCACCGACTTCTCTATGACTTTTTGAAATTCTACACTATCCACCTCAAAGTTCACAATGCTTCCAAGTTTTGTATCATCCGCAAACTGTGAAATTGTGCCCTGTACACCAAGATCTAAATCATTAATATATATCAGGGATATCAAACTGTCCCAAAGCTGATCCCTGGGCAACTCCACTACAACACTTCCCCTAACCCGAAAATGATGCAGTAACCACTACACTCTGTTCCCTGTCAACCAGCCAATTTTGAATACATGTTGCCACCAATGTTGTTCCTTTGTTTAAGAAGGGTAGCAAGGATAATCCAGGAAATTATAGGCCGGTGAGAATTATGTCAGTGGTAGGGAAATTCTTAGCGAGGATTCTTCGGAACAGGATTTACTCCCATTTGGAAACAAGCAAACTTATTAGCGAGAGGCAACATGGTTTTGTGAAGGGGAGGTCGTGTCTCACTAACTTGATTGAGTTTTTTGAGGAATTGATGAAGATGATTGATGAAGGAAGGGGAGTGGATGTCGTCTATATGGACTTCATTAAAGCCTTTGACAAGGTCCCTCATGGAAGACTGGTACAAAAGGTGAAGTCACACAGGATCAGAGATGAGCTGGCAAGATGGATACAGTTCTGGCTCGGTCGTAGAAGACAGAGGGTAGCAGTGGAAGGGTACTTTTCTGAATGGAGGGCTGTGACTCGTGGTGTTCCGCAGGGATCAGTGCTGGGACCTTTGCTGTTTGTATTATATATAAATGATTTGGAGGAAAATGTAGTTGGTCTGATTAGTAAGTTTGCAGATGACACAAAGGTTGGTGGAGTTGCGGATAGTGATGAGGATTGTCAGAGGATACAGCAGGATATAGATTGGTTGGAGACTTGGGCGGAGAAATGGCAGATGGCGTTTAATCAGGACAAATGTGAGGTAATGCATTTTGGAAAGTCTAATGCAGGTGGGAAGTATACAGTAAATGGCAGAACACATAGGAGTATTGACAGGCAGAGAGATCTGGGCGTACAGGTCCACAGGTCACTGAAAGTGGTAACGCAGGTGGATAAGGTAGTCAAGAAGGCATACGGCATGCTTGCCTTTAGCGGTCGGGGCATAGAGTATAAAAATTGGCAAGTCATGCTGCAGCTGTGCAGAACTTTAGTTAGGCCACACTTAGAATATAGCGTGCAATTCTGGTCGACACACTACCAGAAAGACGTGGAGGCATTGGAGAGGGTACAGAGGAGGCTTATCAGGATGTTGCGTGGTCTGGAGGGCATTAGCTATGAGGAGGGGTTGGATAAACTCGGCTTGTTTTCACTGGAACGACGGAGGTGGAGGGGCGACATGATAGAGTTTTACAAAGTTCTGAGTGGCATGGACAGAGTGGTTAGTCAGAAGCTTTTTCCCAGGTTGGAAGAGTCGGTTACTAGGGGACATAGGTTTAAGGTGCGAGGTGCAAAGTTTAGAGGGGATGTGCGAGGCAAGTTCTTTACACAGAGTTTGGTGAGTGCCTGGAACCTGCTGCTGGGGGAGGTGGTGGAAGCAGGTACGATAGCAACGTTTAAGAGGCATCTTGACAAATACATAAATAGGAAGGGAATAGAGCGATACGGTCCCCGGAAGTGCAGAAGGTTTTAGTTTAGGCAGGCATCAAGATCGGCGCAGGCTTGGAGGGCCGAATGGCCTGTTCCTGTGCTGTACTGTTCTTTGTTCTTTGTGCTTTGTTTGAGATGCACTTCCTGGCACCGGAAATGTTCACCAGGGTAGAGGTAGCGCAGGACAGCAGTCCCGTCTGCCTCCCGATTGTGGTCAATTAAAGTACAAGAAGCTCGTTGTCAGTTTGTTCGAGGGGCGGGTTTGAATTTTGAAGAGGATGCATGGGTTACACACACTGTCCATTGCTGACTAGCCAAATGGAGGTTGGTACAGAGTGAAGAGCTATCTATGTACAATTTTATCAAATTTACTTTCATTGCTTTTTAAGCAACTTCAATTTATAATATATACCACCAAATATATATCGGTAATATCATATATTCTCTGTTACATCACTTACTATTCCTTTCCTTAGAAATTTTACATCCACTATCTTACTGTGAGCAAGGCCATGGGAGGTGCCTCAGTATTATCTATTTCTGTATTGCATTAATTTTATTTTTCTTGACAGTAAAATCATCTTTATTACTTATCCTCCTCTTTTACTTTCTCTTCATGTCATGATGTATTATCCTTGGCTGCGAGAGTAACTGGATGTGCCACCTGTTCTCAAGACTTTGCCAACATTGCTTTGAAATGTGCTGCTGGAATGCATGGTAGGCACTGCAGTTGATTTCTGACCTTACTTGTCTGTCTTCAGGGAAATATATAGGGAGATATTATCATCTCACAGTCACCTGCTTCCTCCTTGAAAACCGGGTGTACAGCAGTTGAAAATCCAGGGGAGGGGTGTGGGGGGGGGGCGGGAACCTTGGCCATCTCAAAGATGCCCAATGCCCATCTGATGGAGTTTTCAGAAACTCCTATAAATGGGCGAGGCACCCACCTGACTGAAACAGGCATAAAATTAAGGCTGCTTAAATAAGCAGAACAGGATCCTATGCCGGTTGCAGATCCTTGATTACAAACTTCTGTTAACAATGTGCACACTCTAACTGCATAACCAGTAGTCCAATTTCACACAAAGGACAGTGGAAATTTAAAACTCTCTCCCCCAAAAGACTGTGGATTGTGGGTCAATTTAAACTTGCATGACTGAGATTGTTAGAATGTTGTTAGGTATAAGTATCAATAGATATGGAGAAAAAGGCTTGTAAATAGAGCTGAGGTTAAGATCAGCCATGATCTAAAAGATTTAAAAGACAGTTGATAGGTAAATTGGACATTGTAAATTGCCCCTAGTGCAGGTAGGTGGTAGGAGAATTGAGGGAAGGTGGGGATGTGGTAGGGAATATGGGATTAATGTAGGATTAGTATAAATTGGGAGGTTGATGGTTGGCACAGACCCGGTGGGCCAAAGGGCCTGTTTCAGTGCTGTATCTCTATATGAATCTATGGCCGGAATTTTTGATTTGATATAGAGATGCAGCACCGGTGGCCCCGGGGCCGTTGCGCCCGAAGCGGATCAGGCCACCGATCCCGCTCTGCGTCACCTGGCCGCCGGCAGAACACGCTGATCACCTAATCAACGGGCCCGCGGCGTAACTCCGAAAAGAAATGGCGCGCGGGCGGGAACTTCAGCATCATGGGGGGCTGGGCCACATACGCAGAAGGCTGACTGTCAGCCCTACATAAAGGATTACTGATTTTAAACAGAGCAGTGAGTTCCCCATTTGATGTAAAGGAAGATCCAACTGCCTTAAGGTCTGGAGATTTTAAAGGCTCCCTACCTTGCAACACAGAAAGATCGGGAGACAACAATATTGCTCTTAGTGGTGATTGAGGGCAGAAGCAATCGCGTTGCCCCCCGATTCTCTGACGATTCACTGCAAGTCCTCCTGCAGGCCGTTGAGGAGAGGAGAGACATTCTGTTCAGCTCAGATGGGAGAAGGAGACCCTCCGACGTGACCAAGAGGGCTTGGCTGGTGGTTGCAGAGGAGGTCAGCAGCCGAGGCATTGTGAGGCATACATGGATGCAGTGCCGCAAGCGCCTCAATGACCTACTTCGCTCTGCCCGGGTAAGGGGCAGTCCTCATTCATCTAATCGGTTATGTGCCAAGGGAGTTTTTTACTGTACCATGATGCAATGTGGAAGCCCTGTATGATCAATGCCTGGCTGCTGCTTTGAAATGGGACACGTCATGGGCACGTCTGAGATGAATGCTGATGCTGTGGTGTTAAAGTTGTGCCCAGCACTGTCACAGCAGTGAGATGCAATTCCAGCCCTTTGGGTGACAGCGTAATATGCCATTGACTATGTATAAAATAAGTATCTTTGTTTATTCAGGAAAAGAGGGCACACAATGTCCGGGAGAGGTCATGTACTGGTGGCGGTGTAGCCACCCAGGCATTCCTCACCAGAATGGAGGAGGATGCTTTAATTATAGCCAGGGAGGAAGGAGGATGCGACGTGGCAGATGGCGAGGCCATGAGAGTGAGTGTTCCAGAATGTGGAGTAACTCTTCATTATTGGGATGGTGGTGGTGAGGCTGCGCTACTGTGCCAATGATTTGGTGAATGTCAAATGCACTGAATGTTGCCCTCAATTGTAACATCACCCAGATGTAACCTGCTGGAGGCACAGACTTGTGCTTAACTCTGGATTGATGATGAAACTGATCACTATGCTTTTCCCAACAGGCAAATCCCAGCATGTACCAGGAGGTGTTACTGTTGCCCGACCATCCACCTCTAAGGTGGAGGAGGGCATCTCAGAGGGTGCACCGTCACATCATCGCGACGCCCCAAGTACCTCAGCAGGTACTGACACTTTGGTTGTGATCACTGTGTCTGGGGAATCAATGTCACATACTGGTGTGAGCACAGCACAGTTGCCGGGCCAGACACCAGAGGCAGAATCGGCCGATGCATCACACACGTGGCTCTGAGATTATCCTTTCGTCGGGCGATGTTGCAGGTGCAGAATGTGGTCCATGAAAATCTGGAGGAGTTGCCTGAAACATTGTGCACTATGACTCATACTCTGCAGACATCCATCCAGAGTATGAGTTCAGCAAACTCACAGGCATTTGAACATCTGGCTTCCTACATTGATAGACTGGCGGCTGCAGTGGAGGGACCAGTTTTCATATAATTCGGGACCTCTGAGTGAGTGTGGCCTCCCTGGACCAGAGTATCAGAGAGCATAATCTGACGTGACTGTGCCAGGTTGAGGACACTCAGCTCTCTGATGCCACCATTGAGGACCACCAGAGCCTCATGAGGGCACAGGGGCAGCAGATCGCAAATGGGAGCTCCTCTCATGGCACTTCTGATGCATCCGGCAGCTCCTTGCTCCTTCCGCCAGGGACATGTGAACCGCTAAATCCCGTGGTGATAGAGAGTGCTCATGATATTTGTCATGAGAATCCTGAGATGCCAGGGTCCACACGGCCACGAGCCTGCAGAGAACGTCCGCCCAAGTCATCAAAAGCAGCGCAGCAACAAGATCAGCCACCTGCCTCTGGTAAATCTGTTGGTGAGGGATCAGGTACACGAATGAGCACGTGTAAATGGATTAAGAGAACACTTTAATATCACGACTGATGCACTGGGTGACTTGAAGTACATTTATTTGATTTGTAAAACAATAGTGTTTGATTAAATTTGAGATTTTACCAATGGACATGTCATTCCTGAAGTCAGATATTACATAGTTAGTCAACTCAAGTTGTCTCAAATGTGAGGCCACAATCTTGGGTTGCGTCCCTCATGATGTGGTGGATTGGTTATTCGCTTTGTCTCACCCCCTAAACGTTCGAGATTTTGCACTGTCAGATCCTCACAATGATTAATGCCATAAAGCACATTGAAATGTGTGAAGATTTATATCATTTCAACTGAAACGCGTTCCTTTAGAGATTCCCTTGTTCCTCTAGCAGTTAGAGCCTAGTCACATTCAGCTTCCTCTCCACGATCATCATTAGACTGATGCCCATCTTCCACATCAGAAACATCGTCATCATCTGAGGACACATCGTGCTGACATTGATCATCCTCCAGAGCATCTCCATGTTCAATCGCCAGGTTATGCAAGGCACAGCAGACGACAATGATTCTGAGGGGTAGGCGGTGGCGGAGTGATATTATCACTGGACTAGTAACCCAGAGACCCAAGGTATTTTTCTGGGGACATGGGTTTGAATCCCACCACAGCAGAAGGTGGAATTTGAATTTAATTAATAAATCTGGAATTAAAACTAGTCCAATGATGGCCATGAAACCATTGTCGATTGTTGTAAAAACCCATCTGGTTCACTAATGTCCTTCAGGGAAGGAAATCTGCTGTCCTTACCTGGTCTGGCCTACATGTGACTCCAGACCCAGAGCAATGGGGTTCACTCTTACATGCCCTCTGAAATGGCCTAGCAAGCCTCTCAGTTGTAACTAACCGCTACAAAGTCAATAAAAAGGAATGAAACCGGACGGACCACCCGGCATCGACCGAGGCACCGGAAACGACAACGGCAAACCCAGCCCTGTCGACCCTGCAAAGCCCTCCTTACTAACATCTGGGGGCTTGTGCCAAAGTTGGGAGAGCTGTCCCACAGACTAGTCAAGCAACAGCCTGACATAGTCATACTCACGGAATCATTCCTTACAGACAATGTCCCAGACACTGCCATCATCATCCCTGGGTATGTCCTGGCCCAGCAGCAGGACAGACCCAGCAGAGGTGGTGGCACAGTGGTATACAGTAGGGAAGGAATTGCTCTGGGAGTCCTTTACGTCTACTTCGGACCCCAGGAAGTATCATGGCATCAGGTCAAACATGGGCAAGGTAAACTCCTACTGATTACCACCTACTGCCCTCCCTCAGCTGATGATACAGTACTCCTCCATGTAGAACACCACTTGGAGGAAGCACTGAGGGTGGCAAGCGCACAAAATGTACTCTGGGTTGGGGACTTCAACGTCCATCACCAAGAGTGGACTGGTAGCACCACTACTGACCGAGCTGGCCGAGCCCAAAAGGACATAGCTGCTAGACTGGGTCTGCGTCAGGTGGTGGGGGAACCAAGAAGAGGGACGAACATACTTGACCTCGTCCTCACCAATCTGCCTGCTGCAGATGCTTCTGTCAAAGACAGTATTGGTAGGCGTGACAACCGCACAGTCCTTGTGGAGACGAAGTCTCACCTTCACTTTGAGGATACCATCCATCGTGTTGTGTGGCACTCGCACCGTGCTAAATCGGATAGATTTCGAACAGATCTAGCAATGCAAAACTGGGCACCCATGAGGCGCTGTGGGCCATCAGCAGCAGCAGAATTGTACTGAACCATAATCTATAACCACATGGCCCGGCATATCCCCCAGTCTACCATTACCATCAAGCCAGGAGACCAACCCTGGTTCAATGAAGATTGCAGGAGGGTTGCCAGAAACAGCACCAGGCCTACCTCAAAATGAGGTGTCAACCTGGTGAAGCTACAACACAGGACTACTTGCATGCCAAATTGCATAATAGCATGCAATAGACAAAGCTAAGCGATCCCATAACCAACGGATCAGATCTAAGCTCTGCAGTCCTGCCACATCTAGTCGTGAATGGTGGTGGACAATTAAACTACTAACTGGAGGAGGTGGCTCCACAAATACCCCAACTTCAATGATGGGTGAGCCCAGCACATCAGTGCAAAAAGTAAGGCAGAAGCATTTGCAACGATCTTCAGCCTGAAGGGCCGAGTTGATGATCCATCTCAGCCTCCTCCTGAAGTCCCCAGCATCACAGATGCCAGACTTCCGCCAATTCGATTCACTCTGCATGATATCAAGAAACGACTGAAGGCACTGGATACTGCAAAGGCTATGGGTCCTGATAATATTCCGGCAAATGTACTGAAGACCTGAGCTCCAGAACTTGCCGCAACCCGAGCCAAGCTGTTCCAGTATAGCAGCAACCCTGGCATCTACCCTGCAATTTGGAAAATTGCCCAGGTATGTCCTGCACACAAAAAGCAGGACAAGTCCAACCCGGCCAATTACCGCCCCATCAGTCTAATCTCAATCATCAGTAAAGTGATGGAAGGTGTCATCGACAGTGCCATCAAGCAGCACTTGCTTAGCAATAACCTGCTCAGTGATGCTCAGTTTCGGTTCCGCCAGGGCCACTCAGCTCCTGATCTCATTACAGCCTTGGTTCAAAATTGCACAAAAGAGCTGAACTCAAGAGGTGAAGTGAGAGTGACTGCCCTTGCCATCAAGGCAGCATTTGACCGAGTATGGTATCAAGGAGCCCCAGCAAAATTGTAGCCAATGGGAATCAGGGGGGTAAACGCTGTGTTGGTTGGAGTCATACCTAGCCCAAAGGAAGCTGGCTGTGGTTGTTGGAGGTCAATCATCTGAGATCCAGGACATCACTGCAGCAGTTCCTCAGGGTAGTGTCCTAGGCCCAACCATCTTCAGCTGCTTCATCAATGACCTTCCTTCAATCATAAGGTCAGAAGTGGGGATGTTCGCTGATGATTGCACAATGTACAGCACCATTCGAAACTCCTCAGATACTGAAGCAGTTAGTGTAGAAATGCAGAAAGACCTGGACTATATCCAGGCTTGGGCTGATAAGTGGCAAGTAACATTTGCGCCACACAAGTGCCAGGCAATGACCACCTCCAACAAGAGAGAATCTAACCATTTCCCATTGACATTCAATGGCATTATCATCGCTGAATCCCCCACTATCAACATCCCAGGGGCTACCATTGACCAGAAACTGAATTGGAGTTGTCATATAAATACCGTGGCTACAAGAGCAGGTCAGAGGCTAGGAATCCTGCGGCGACTAACTCACCTCCTGACTCCCCAAAGCCTGTCCACAATTTACAAGGCACAAGGCAGGAGTGTGATGGAATACTCTCCACTTGCCTGGATGAGTGCAGCTCCAACAACACTCAAGAATCTCGACACCATCCAGAACAAAGCAGCCTGCTTGTTTGGCACCCCATCCACAAACATTCACTCCCTCCACCACCGACGCGCAGTGGCAGCAGTGTGTACCATCTACAAGATGCACTGCAGCTATGCACCAAGGCTCCTTAGACAGCACCTTCCAAACCCGCGACCTCTTTTACCTCGAAGGACAAAAGCAGCAGATGCATGGGAACATCACCACCTGCAAGTTCCCCTCCAAGTCACACTCCATCCTGACTTGGAACTATATCATCATTCTTTCACTGTCACTGGGGCAAAATCCTGCAACTCCCTTTCTAACAGTACTGGGGGTGTACCTACCTCACATGGACTACAGCAGTTCAGCAAGGCAACTCACCACCACCTTCTCAAGGGAAATTATGGATAGGCAATAAATGCTGGCATAGCCAGTGACGCCAAAATCCCGTGAATGAATAAAAAATAAACTTACAGGATACGGAGTTATTCTCCCCTTTGACAAAAAAAATGATTATAACTCTCAGGTATTTTATTCTTAACCTCTACATTCCTCTTAGTTTTAGTATTTGGTTTCACATTCACAGCTGTGGTTAAAGCTATAGCCTGGTCTGCCAGACGCTCAGTCAGTCTTTTTCTCTGCACGAACTTTGCGTACCCCAACAAGTCCTCTGGGTTCACCTCGCAATTTCCAGCACTCTGAACGAAGATGACCCATTTTGCTGCAATGATGAAACTTGAGCTTGCAAACCGCACTTCTATCCTCAGCATCTTCCTTTCTAACATGAGTAGGCAGTTCAAAATGAATTGTAACCAATGTATCGCATCGTGTTCACTCCCATTGTCTATATCTATGGGCGGCACAGTGGTGCAGTGGTTAGCACCGCAGCCTCACAGCTCCAACGACACGGGTTCAGTTCTGGGTACTGCCTGTGCGGAGTTTGCAAGTTCTCCCTGTGTCTGCGTGGGTTTTCGCCGGGTGCTCATTTCCTCCCACCCCCAAAGACTTGCCGGTTGATAGGTAAATTGGCCGTTGTAAATTGCCCCTAGTGTAAGTAGGTGGTAGGAGAATGGTGGGGATGTGGTAGAGAATATGGGTTAATGTAGGATTCGTATAAATGGGTGATTGTTGGTCAGCGCAGACTAGGTGGGCCGAAGGGACTGCTTCAGTGCTGTATCTCTAAAAAAATAAGTAAACGAGAATGCACCCTTTGAATCGCCGTCTCCAAATGGCTGTTTCTAAAGCAACAAAAATGAACTTCCTATAACTCCTCGGGCTTGCCGGCTCTTAATGCAATAATGATCCCTTGCAAGCTTTAAAGGCAAACAGCATATTCCGCAAAAAGACTACAGGGCCATGACACTATAAACAATCAGTCTGCAACATGAATGCAAACAGGCACACACTGTTTAGTTTAGTTTAGTTTAGAGATACAGCACTGAAACAGGCCCTTCGGCCCACCGAGTCTGTGCCGACCATCAACCACCCATTTATACTAATCCAACACTAATTCCATATCCCTACCACAGCCCCACCTGTCCCTATATTTCCCTACCACCTACCTACCTATACTAGGGGCAATTTACAACGGCCAATTAACCTATCAACCTGCAAGTCTTTGGCATGTGGGAGGAAACCGGAGCACCCGGAGAAAAGCCATGCTGACACAGGGAGAGCTTGAAAACTCCACACAGGCAGTACCCAGAATTGAACCCGGGTCGCTGGAGCTGTGAGGCTGTGGTGCTACCCACTGCGCCACTGTGCTGCCCATTCCTGAAGGTCCAGCTTTCCATAAACAGAACACCATGGAAAATGGTCAGTAACAGAAAACATCTTTATATACAATAATAGAAACTTTATACCACAGGAAATACCTCCGGACAAGTGGAGTACAACAGTAGGCCAATCCAGCACCAAATACGTTTGCACAACCAAAACATCTCGACACAACAGGAAACACAATAATGCAAATGCTTTGTTTCTCCATCTCAGGCCATTTCTCTGTGCCTCTCTCTCTCTTTGACCCTTCCACCCCATCTCCCTCCCTCCATCCCTGTCTCTGTCTCTCAATCTCTCTCTCCCCGCTGTCTCTCCCTCTGCTTCTCTCTTTCAGTCGCTTTCTCGCCCTCTGTCTCTCGCCCTTCCCCTCAGTTTCGATCTCACTCCATCTGCCTCGCCCTAACGTTCGCTCTGTCTTGCCCTACGCGAGGTAGTTCAATCTGAAGCCAGGGTGTTAAATTTGAACAAAGGAAATTATGAAGGTATGAGGGGCTGAGGTGGATTGGGAAAATACATTAAAAGGTATAACAGTACATCGGAAATACATGGCCTTTAAATAAATATTGCATAGTTTAGAGCAATCCTTCAAGGCACAAAAACCCAAAAGTAAAGGCAGTCAAAAGTGGATAACAAAGGAAGTTAAGGATTGTATAAGATTAAAGAAAAGGCCTTTAAAGTTGCCAGAAATAGTAGTAAACCTGAGGATTGGGAGAATTTTAGAATACAGCAAAGTAGAACGAAGAAACTGATAAAGAAAGGGTTAATAAAATATGAATGTAAACACGCAAAAAAAAACATAATAAAGGACTTTAAAAACGTCGACAGGTATGTAAAAAGGGAATGTTTGGCGATGACAAATGTGGCTCCATTGCAGGCAGAATCAGGTGAATTTATAATGGGGTATAGAGAAATGGCAGAGAAGCTAAATGATTACTTTGTGTCTGTCGTCACTGAGGACGATACAAGAAATCTCCCAGAAATTGAGATCCAAGCGATTAGGAGGAATGAGGAATAGATGGGAATAAGTATTAGTAAGAAGGTTGCATTGGAGGAATTAATGGGGCTGAAGGTTAATAAATCCCCAGGACCTGATATTCTACATCCCCATGTATTGAAAGAGTAACTATGGAGATAGTGGTGATTATCTTCCAAAATTCTACAGACTCTGGAGCGGTTCCTGCAGTTTCGAAGGTTGCAAATGTCACCCCACTATTTAAACAGGGAGGGTGAGAGAAAACAGGGAATTACAGTCCTGTCAGCCTTACATCAGTCGTTGGGAAAATGCTGGAATCTATTCTAAAGGATTTGTTAAATGGACACTTGGGCAATAATGATCTGATTGGGCATAGTCAACATGGATTTATGAATGGGAAATCAAGTTTGACGAATCTGATGGACTTTTTAGTACCCAAAGACTATCGCCAAAAGTTTAGAACCTTTAAGAAGAAGTGAATCAAACCTATCTGGAGGTTGAAAGAAGCAAGCAGCTGGATTTTGACCAGTGACTGAGGGCTCTTAAAGTACAGCTCAGCGATGAGAATCTCAGAGAAGTAATTCTGTTAGAGGAATTTAAAAACTCTCTCCAACACTTAATAAAGTCCCATGTGGAGGAGCAACGGATTCATAGAGCCCGGAAAGCGGCCCTTTTAGCTAATGAGTTCCCTTTAATTTATAAGTCGGTTACCCAGGGGAGAACCTTTCTTAGTCACCCCCACAAAACTGAAAAGGATGACGGGTGAGAAGGTGAGAGGAGCTCAGGCAGTCCTGGGAGAGAAAGAAAAACTGCAATGAGAAAGGGACACCAGCAGATGGAGACGGTGAGGGGAGCAGTAACTGCAGTGAGACAAGGACAACAGCAGAGAGAGATGGTGTGAGGAGTAGTAAATGTACTGAATTGGACAGGAGCGTATGTTCACAAGGGGAGTTAGACAGGAGGAGGGTGTTCACAGAGGGAATTTGACAATAGGGGGTCTCACAGTATGAATTAGACTAGAGGGATGTATTCACAGGGGAAATTAGACAGGGGGTTGTGTTCAGAGGGGGAATTAGACACAAGGGGAGTTCATAGTGGGAATTAGGCAGGAGGGTCAGAGAGCAGAATATCATAGGGTATTTTGAATGCACGGCAATGGGTGCCTTCAACCCTTCCCCTCCCTCCGAGGGCACAGTGGCACAGTGGTTAGCACCGCAGCCTCACAGCTCCAGGGACCCGGGTTCAATTCTGGCTACTGCCTGTGTGGAATTTGCAAGTTCCCGCTGTGTTTGCATGGGTTTCCTCTGGGTGCTCCGGTTTCCTCCCACATGCCAAAGATTTGCAGGTTGATAGATAAATTGGCCATTATAAATTGCCCTTAGTATAGGTAGGTGGTCGGGAAACAGAGGGACAGATGGGGATGTGATAGGAATATGGAATTGGAGTAGGATTAGCATAAATGGGTGGTTGATGGTCGGCACAGACTCGGTGGGCCGAAGGGCCTGTTTCACTGCTGTATCTCTAAATAAAAAATAAATAAAGAAGGACAGCGATAGGGTTCCCCTTGTCCTCATTTTCCAGCCTCCACATCCGCCATTTTGCACCTCCAGCGTTTTGCCAACACCAAACGCATCTTTCCCTCTCATCCCTGTCATCATTCCAAATGGATTGTTCCCTCTGCAACACCCTGGCCACCCCTCCATTACCCCCGATACCTTGTCCCCTTCCCGGACACCTTCCCGTCCAATTACATGATGCGGAATACCTGCCCTTTTACCACCAGCCTCTTCACCATCCAAGGTGCCAAATACTCCTTCCAAGTGAAGCAGCGATTGACTGGTACTTCTTCCAATTCAGTATATTGCATTCATTGCCACAGAGCGGTTTCCTCCACAGTGGGGAGATTAAACGAAGATTGGGGAACTGCTTTGCAGAACACTCCACTCAGTCTGCAAGCATGATCCCAAACTTCAGGTTCAATGTCATTTTAATTTTCCACCTTTTTCTCAAGCCCACATTTCTGTGCTCGGCCTGCTGCAGTGTTCCAGTGAACATCAACACAAGATCGAGGAGCAGTACCTCATTTCCCGATTAGGCATTCCACATCCTTCTGTACTCAATATTGAGTTCAATAATTTCAGACAACGAGCCCCATTATTTTGTATTTACTTTCTAATTTATTTCTGTATTTTATTTTATTTTTAAACATGTTCTAGTCTCAAACTTATTTTTCATGTTTTTGCTCTCGAACAGACCTATTCATTTTTCTGCGATTAACACTCTAACTGGACTCATGCTTTGTCTTTTGCTCCAACGAGTTACTCTCCAGTTGTTTTCTGCTCCATGACAACTGTCACCTAGCCTCTCTCCTCTTCCCCCATCACAGACCTTCCTTCTTGATCTACTTCCCCGTCTCCCCTCTCACTTGCTCTAGCTTTTTCCAGTTCTGAGGTAGGATCGCAAACCTGAAATGTTAACTCAGTTTCACTCTCTGCAGATGCTGCCAGACCTGCTGAGTATTTCAAACACTTTCTGGTCTCATTTCACTGAACACAAGGCGACGTTCACATGGGGAATTAGATAGGAGGGGGTGTTCACGGGGGAATTAGACAGGAGGGGTGTTCACAGAGGGAATTAGACAGGAGGGTGGTTTTCACAGTGGGGACTTATATCGGAGGGGGATGTGCAAAGTGGAAATTATAGAGGAGGGGGTATTTAGAGGTGGAATTAGACAGGAGGGGGCGTTGAACAGCGTGGGAAATTATACATGAGGGCGTGGTGTCCTTTGGGCAATTCGACAGCAGTACGGTTTTCACGGTTGTGGGGAATTAGACAGCAGGGCTGGATGTTCACCAGGGCTGAATTAGACAGGAAGGGGTTAGAAAGAAAGGTTTTCTTCAAAGACGTTCTGAAGATTGCAGGCACTGCAGGAAAGGTGTGAGGGCATTGGCGTGGGTATGGAAAAGATTCATGAGAATGGTTCCAGGGATGAGGAACTTCAGTTATGAAGATAGATTGGAGAAGTTCCGATAGGCTTAATGAGAGAGGAAGTAGAAGAGGGCCTGAAATCCTTAAAAATGGACAAATTATCAGGGCCGCATGGAATGTATCCCAGACTATTAACAGAAGTCAGTGAGGAAATAGCAGCTGTTCTGAGGGTCATCCTCACAGGTGATGTACCAGAGGATTGGAGGTCTGCAAAGGTTTTACCATTGTTTAGAAAGGGTGCGAGGGATAGCCCAAATAATTATAGGCCTGTCAGTCAGAACTTGATAGTGGACAAATAATTAGAGACAATTATGAAAGAAAGAATAACTGTTGCATAGAAAGGCACAGATTACTCAGGGATAGTGAGTGTGGATTTGCTAAGGGAAGGTCGTGTCTTTCTGATTTTATTGAATTTTTTGAGTAAGTAACAAGTAGGATTGATGAGGGTAGTTCAGTAGATGTTGTCCACATGGATTTTGTAAGGCATTTGACAAGGTCCCACATGGCAATTTGTCGGAAAGTTTATAGATTATGGGACTCCGGGGAATGTGGCGAGTTGGATCCAAAATTGACAGGAAACAACGAGCAATGCTCGACGTATGTTTTTGCTAATGGAAAGCGGTTTCCAGTGGTGTTCCACAGAGCTCAGTGTTGGGTCCCTTGCTGTTTGTGGTATATATTAATGATTTGAGACTTAAATGTGGGAGGTAAGATTGGGAAAGTTGCAGCTGACACAAAAATTGGCCGTGTAGTTGTTAGTGAAGAGGATAGCTGTGGACCCCAGAATTATATCAATGGTCTGGTTGAATGGGAAGAAAAGTGGCAAATGGTATTCAATCCAGAGAAGCGTGAGGTAATGTATTTGGGGAGCGCGAACAAAGTGAGGGAATACACGGGAGTATATTGAGAAGGGTTGAGTAAGTGAGAGACCTTGGAATGCTGGAACTATATAAAATACGGGTTTGACCACAGTTGAAGGATTGTGTACAGTTCTGGTCACCATATTGCAAGAAGGACATAATTGCTCTGAAGAGAGCACAGAGGAGATTTACAAGAATGTTGCCAGGGCTCGGAGGTTGCAGCAATGAGAAAAGATTGGTTAGGCTAGGTTTCTTATCCGTAAAACAGAGGAGGCAAAGGAGTGACTTAATAGATATGTACAAAATTATGAGGGGACTAGATAGAGTAGACAGACAGGGTCTGTTTTCCCCAGCGGAGAGGTCACTTACCAGGGGACACAGATTTAAGGTGATTGGTTGAAGGATTAGAGGGGACATGAGGAAAAGCTTTTTACATCCAGAGGGTTGTGGGTGTCTGGAATTAACTGCCAGAAATGGTGGTGGACGAAGAAACCTTCGATTCTTTTAAAAATTACCTGGACATGCACCTGAAGTGCTGTAACCAGCAAAGCTATGGACCAGGTGCTGGAAAGTGGGATTAGATTGGGCAGCTAGTTTTTTCGGCCGGCACAGACACGATGGGATGAATGGCCTCCTTCTGTGCCATAATTTTTCTCTGGTTCCATGGTTCTAATGGAACCAAGCGATGTCAGTCGCAGTGAAAGAGGCCAAATTCAGAGGTATGAAAAGGTTTGCTGCAGGTTTGGTGGAGAGGCTAGTGATGGGGAGGTGAAAGGATGCAGAGGTATTTTAACTCAATCGTAAGAACTTTAACTATAAGGTGTTAGAGAAATGGGAGCCAAAGCGGCTGAGTGAAGGTGAGGGTGATGGGTGAGCGGGACATGGTAAAGAGTGGACATCAGCAGCATAGTTTTGGACTGGTTGACCTTGACATGTGGCCGGTTAGAATTGTGGAAATGGAGTCAGAAGGAGGCACAGTTCTAATTTTACTGGAGACATTACCTAATGTAGAAGAAACAGGTAAATGTACGAACATATGGACATACGAATTAGGAGCAGAAGTAGGCCATTCGGTCCCTCGAGTCTCCTCTACAATTCAATAAGGACATGGGCGATCTGTTATGTCTTGAATTCCACAAGCCCATCTACCCGCGATAAGCTTCGATTCCCTTGCCTAACAAGAATCTATCTCCCTCCGCCTTAAAATTATTAATTGACCCCGCCTCCACGACATGCTAACGCAAAAAATTCCAACGTCGCACAGCCCTTTGACAGAAAAAAAAATCTCCTCATCTCGGTCCAAAAAGGGCGAACCTCGAATTTTAAAACAGTGCCCCCTAATTCTGGACTCGCCCACAAGAGGAGACATCCTTTCCACATCCACCTTGTCAAGACCATTGAGGATCTTATGTACGACAATCAAGTCTCCCCTCACTCTTCAAAACTCCAGTGAACACAAGCCCAGTCTGCCCAAACTTTCCTCATAAGATAACCAGCTCATTCCAGTATCAATCTAATAAACCTCCTCTGAACCGCCTCCAAAGCATTCAATGCTGCTGATGTAATGTGTTTGTTCAGGTGAATGTAACTAATAGCAATGATCAGGGGTATAACCGTGTCAGTAGAGACCTATCCCCTGTATAAATCCGCACCCATTGGAATGGATCAGCTCAGAGTGTCTGCTGGAGCTTTGCTTTCCAGGCGAACAGAAGTCTCTGCTTCTCACAAAAATGGGATATCCATTATTGCCTCAGGTCCTATCCATTTATTATCCAGTAGTTGCTGCAATTGGAGTTCCTGCTAAGCCTGTATATCAGTTGTGAATGGTATAAATCAATGTGAACTGTGCTGCTGTACTTGGTATTATTTCTCACTATGCGATTTACACAGCTTCCTGTTCCAGCAGTTGATTGATGGCACCTCCTAACTTGCAGCTCTTTCAGTCTTGTAGAAGCTACATTATTTCTGTCATGACCTTCGTTTATCCAAATCCGGTATTGTTACTGGATTATTCTGTGTAATGAATGCATTCGAATCAGATGTCTCGGCTCAGAGCAGGAATCAGACTATCAGGAGCTTTGAATAGTTTCATGTTGTGGGTCTAACCTGTCCTGCAATATTTTAATGAATGCGTTTTCAGTGACTGATAATGAGATAGCTCATGGATTCTGTATTACAAGGGGACAGAGAAATGTCCTCCCTCCCTAATGACATGGTTCAGTTTAATGAGGATTTCAAACTATTTATTCGTTACCACTGATATAAAATATTATTTCATATTGTGTGTGTCCGACGCTGCTTCAGAGGTCTCGCCACTAAACTGAGTTTGCTGCTGGCTCTTTCACATCTCTTTCTCTGCTTCACTGTGGAGCCTTCACTGTCACTGGACTACATTGTAAAATAGAAAGTATTGATGTGTTGTTTTATTGGTTTACATTCTATCAGTTGGAAGCAAGAGTATTTCTACTTAACTGTAGATTATCAGCTGCAGCACAGATGTTAGTGTTTTATTAATTAAACAATCCCACATTCTAACGGTGTACTTTATAATTCCAGGAGAAGGAATTTCAATGACTGTGAGGTTTGTCAGTAAGAAGCTTTCGATCCTGTTTATTCCATGTATTGTAGATGACGTGTAGGTGCACAGGTGGAGACTTGGGTAATCTGTAAATAGATCAAAATATTCACAGAGGCTTTATCATTGAACAAACTAACTCTCAGAATAGAATCATTCAACACAAGAACAGATCCGCCATTCAATACGTTGCTGGCTGATCTTCTGATTCAATTCCCATTTCCTGCCTGCTTACCATATCCCTTGATTCGCTGAGAGAACAAAGATCTGTTAATCCTATTGAATTTGGGGCTGGTGTAGAGAATACAGGTGTGGGATTTTAAAATTAAATAGGATGTGAGAAAGGAACAGTTTGCAGAGGGGGTGTGATCCAGAGTGCTGGAGATGGCGACTGAGAGAAGAAAGGAGAGAAGGAGAAGGGAGAATGAAACAGAAAGAGATAAACAGAAGGACAGAGAGAGAAAGAGAGACAGAGAGAGAGAGACAGAGAGAGAGAAGTAGTGGTGTGAATAATTCACGAGGATAAACTTCTGGAAAGTCCAGAACAATTAGTGAGAGAAAGTGTGAGTTGAAGTTGTTATTAGGATGTTGTCAGATTGGGGGAGTTCTATTGTTGATATCGCTGCCTTTGTGTTTATCCCTCTCAGATCCTCATTTCATTTTGGAGAAAGTTCATTTTCTTTACATACTGACTGAATAAATAAACAGAACAGAATCAGTTATTCACTAATGGTGATTTGTTCATTAAATCTGTGCTTTAAAATCACTGTGAATGATAAATTCAATAAAGACCGAGACTGATTTGATGAATACATTGCTATTTAAATTTAATTGAATGTATAAAGTAGATGTATTGAACATATTTTATAACCAATGAACTGTTCTCTATCATCAATGACTACAGAGATTAATGTTTCAATGCATTAATTGAGTTGTGTTACTGGGATCTCTCCATTACATTTCCTCTAACACGCTGCTGCAGTCTCTCCCTGTGAATCTCAGCCTCTCCTCTCACTGTATTGAATCCTCTGTCTCCTCATCCAGTGCGTCAGTTTACCCACTTTGCCAAACCATCTGCTTCTTTCTCCCCTCCAGCTCTAACATGTACTTTTCCTTTTGGCTCAAAGTTGTCATTTCGTTCTCCATACTTTCACGAGTGGGAACAGTTTCTCTCTATCCACTCTGTCTGGACCCCTCATGATTTTGAATACCTCATCAAATCACCTCTCCGCCTTCTGTTCTCCGCAGAAAACGCTCTCATTTCTCCAATCTATCTTCAGAACTGAAATTCCTCATCCCTGGAACCATTCTAGGGAATCTTTTCTGTACTCTCTCCAATGCCTTAACATCTTTCCTTAAATGTGGTGCCCAGAACTCGATACAATACTCCAACTGAGGCCGAAATAGTGCCTTATACAATTTCAACATAACCAAATGAAAGATGCTGCTATGTATATACAAATGGGTCCCTGTTATGGTGGTCTTTTTGTGGTGTATGTCGAAAATTCCTTGTTCCATTACTACTCATTCTCCTTCCCCCAACCCTTTTTCCAGTACATTGATGAATGTATCAGTGATGTTTTCTGCTCCCGTTCCGAACTGGAAAACTTCAAACATCATCAACTTTGCTTCCAATTTCCACCTTTCTCTACCCTTCACATGGTCCGTCTCCAACACATGCCTTCCCTTCCTCGCCTTCTCTCTCTCCAGCACTGGTGGTCGCTTGTCCACTAATATTCAATATAAGCCCATCGGCTCCCACAACTACTTCGACTACACTTCTTCACAGTGCCTCCTGTACGGACTCCATTCCATTATCCCAGTTTTGCCATTTCTGATGCATCCGTTTTGATGATGAAGCTTCCAACAACAGTGCTTCTGATAAGTCTTCCATTTTCCTGAACCGAGGATTCACTGCTCACTGTCGTTGATAGCGGCCACGACCGTGTCCGACCCATTTCCCGCACTTCTTACCTCACGCCTTCCAGAACAGCAACAGGGTTCCCCTTGCCCTCATTTTCCACCCCACCAGCCTCCACATTCAAAGGATCATCCTCTGCCATTTGCACCACCTCCAGTGTGATGTCACCGCCAAACTCATCTTCCCCTCTCCTCCCCTATCAAAATTCTGAACGGATCGTTCCCTCAGGGACACCCAGCTCCTCTCCTCCATCACCCCCACGAACTGATCGACTTCCCCCGACACCTTCCCATGCAATCACAGCAGGTGTAATAGCTACCCTTTTACATCCTCTCTCCTCATCACCCAGGGCTTCAAACACTCCTTACAGGTGAAGCAGCGATTTCTTGTAATTGTTTCAATTTAGTATACTATATTCACTGCTCGCAGTGTGGTCACCTCTACACTGGGGAGAGAAAACCCAGATTGCGTGATCATTTTGTAGAATATTTCCACTCTGGCTGCAGCAAGACCCCGAGCTTCTGGTTACTTGCCATTGCAATTGACCATCCTGCTCCCAGGTCAACATTTCAATCCTGGGCCTTCTGCAGTTTCCAGTGAACCTCAACACAAGCACCTCATCCTCTGATTAGGCACTCTACAGCTTTCTGAACTCAACATTGAGTTCAACAATTTCAGAACATGAATGTTTATTTTATTTTGTTTTACTTTATTTTTAACTGTGCGGCTGTTTTAAACGCGTCTTGCTTTTGGACAGAGTTCTTCATTATTCTGCCATTTGCACTTTTTATGGACTTATGCTTTTGTATTTTAACACAACGGTTAGCACTCCCTTGGCCTTTGTTCCATGCCATCTTTGTAATTTAATTTCTCCTGCCATCACATAGTTTCTCTTTTGTTCTTCTTCCCATTCCCTTTTTCACTTGTTCAATAACTACTATATTTCTAACTTTTGCCTGTTATAATGGAATGCCACAGACCTGAAACGTTAACCCTGTTCCTCTCTCCACAGATGCTGAGTTTTTCAAGCACTTTCTGTTTTATTTCAGCATAAACCCCTTCCTCTTGTACTCCATGCCCCCATTTATAAAGCCAAGAATACCGTATGCTTTATTGACTGCTCTCTGAACCTGTTCTACCACCTACAGTGATTATGTACATATATCCCCAGGTCCCTCTGTTCCTGCACCCACTTTAGAGTTATACCCTTTCCATCATACTGTTTTTCCATGTTCTTGCTACCAAAATAAATCACTTCACATTCCTTCGTATTGAACTTCATCTGCCACCTGTCCACCCATTCCACCGACTTCTCTATGACTTTTTGAAATTCTCCACTATCCACCTCAAAGTTCACAATGCTTCCAAGTTTTGTATTATCCGCAAACTGTGAAATTGTGCCCTGTACACCAAGATCTAAATCATTAATATATAGCAGGGACATCAAACGGTCCCAAAGCTGATCCCTGGGAAACTCCACTACAACACTTCCCCTAACCCAAAGAAGATCCAGTAACCACGACACTCTGTTTCCTGTCAACCAGCTAATTTTGAATACATGTTGCCACCTTCTCTTTTATTGCATGAGCTGTAACTTTGCTCAAAAGTCTGCTTTTTTGGCATTGTATCAAATGCCTTTTGGAACTCCATGTACACCACATCAACAGCATTTCCCTCATCAACCCTCTCAGTTCCCCCTTCAAATAACTGTAGCAACTTATTTAAACAGGGTTTTTCGTAAATATATATCATGTTGGCTTTCTTTAATTAACCTTCATTTGTTTATGTGACCATTAATTTTGCCCAAAATCATTCTTTCTAGAAGTTTCCCCAACACCCGAGTTAAACTGACTGGCCTCTAGCTGCAGGCGTATCTTTAAATACTTTTCTGATCCAGGGTGTAATATTTTCAATTCTCCAGTCCTCTACTACCAACCCTGAGTGCAAGGAGGACTGAAAATTTATGATCAATGCCTTCACAATTTCCACTCTCATTTCTGTCAGTATCCTTGGATGCATCTCATCCGGCCTGCTGCGTTATCAACTTTATGTATTGACAACCTTTCTAATACCTCTTCCTTCTCAATTGCAGATCATTCTAGTGTCTTAATTACCCCCACTTTCACTGTGATTTGGGTAGCATTTCTTTTCCTTTGAAAAGGCAGTACAACGTATTCATTTAATACCTCAGCTTTTCCCCATGCCGCCATGTGTACATCCCCATTTTGGTCCCGAATCAACTTTAATCACCTTTTACCACCCTTTTGCTGTTTATATTCCTATAGAAGACTTTAGGATTCCCTTTTATGTTCGCTGCCAGACTCTTTTCATACTCTCTCTTCGCTTCTCTGAAATGCTTTTTCACTTCTACTCTGCACTTGATATAATCAGCCATGTTCTCCATTGCACTATATACCTGAAGTCCGTCATAAGCTCACTTCTTTATTCTTCATCTTCATTCTTATCTCCTTTGTCATTTTGGGGGTTTTGGATTTGTTTGCCGGATCTTTCCCCTTCGAGGGAATATAGCTTTACCGTGCCTGAAGTGTCTCATCTTTGATAGGTTGAATTAATGACCTCATAGTTAGGGCGCCCCTAGATAACAGCGATCATAGTATGATTGAATTTTACACTCAGTTTAAGGGTGAGAAGAGTGGGTCCAAGACCAGTATTTTAAATTTAAAATGGACAATTATAAGGGCATGAAAAGAGAGCTAGATAAAGTGAACTGGCAAATCAGGTTAAAGGATAGGCCAATAGAGATGCAGTGGCAGACATTTAAGGGGATATTTCATAATACACACAGAATAGATATATTTCAACGAGAAGGAAAAATTCCAAAGGTGGGACCCACCATCCGTGGTTAACTAAAACAGTTAAAGTTAGCATCAAACTGAAAGAAAAAAGCCTATAATTGCGCAACGATGGGAGGCAGGTTAGAAGATTGGTCAGAATATAATAAACATCAAAGAATGCCGAAAAGATTGATAAGGAGTGTAAAATTACAATACGAGAGCAAACTAGCTAGAAGTAAAAAAGCCAGATAGTAAGAGTTTCTGTCGATATTTAAAGAAAAGAGGTAACAAAGTAAGCGTTGGTTTGGTAAAATGTGAGTCTGGAGAATGAATAATGGATAATAAGGAGATGGCAGATGAACTGAACTATTATTAAAAGCAGGGAATTTAGAAAAGAATCAAGGTAATCAGGCAATATCAACATGGTTTAGTGTAAGGAAAATCATGTTTAACCAATTTAATGCAGTTCTTTGACAGAGTTACATGTGTTATGGATAAAGGGGAACCGGTGGATATATTGCATTTGGATTCACAGAAGGCATTTGATAAGTTGCCACATCAAAGGCTATTGCAGAAAATAAAAGTTCATGGTGTGGGGGTATCATATTGGCATGGACAGAAGATTGCTTAGCTGACAGAAAACAGAGAGTAGGCATAAATGGGTCATACTCTGGTTGGAAAGATTTAACGAGTGGTGTGTCACAGGGATCAGTGCTGGGGCCTCAACGTTTTACAATTTATATAAATGACTTAGATGAAGGGCCCGAAGGTATGGTTGCTAAATTTGCTGATGACACAAAGATAGGTAGGAAAGTAACTTGTGAAGCAGACATAAGGAGTTTACAAAGGGATATAGATTGGTTAAGTGAGTGGGCAACCACTTATACATGGAGTATAAAGTGGGACAATGGGAAATTGTCCACTTTGGCAGGAAGAGTAAAAAATAAGCATACATTTTTTCTTTTATATCATGTCTTTCACAAAGGTTTCAAGCTGCTTCACAAAAGGAACTATGGACAATAAACAGGGCGGCACGGTGGCGCAGTGGTTAGCACCGCAGCCTCACAGCTCCAGCGACCCGGGTTCAATTCTGGTTACTGCCTGTGTGGAGTTTGCAAGTTCACCCTGTGACCACGTGGGTTTCCCCTGGGTGCTCCAGTCTCCTCCCACAGCCAAATACTTGCAGATTGATCGGTAAATTGGCCATGAGAAATTGCCCCTGGTATAAGTAGGTGGTCGGGGAATTGAGGGAAGGTGGGGATGCGGTAGGAATATGGGATTAATGCAGGATTAGTATAAATGGGTGGTTGATGGTCAGCACAGACTCGGTGGGCTGAATGGCCTGTTTCAGTGCGGTATCTCTAAATAAAAAATAAAATATCTAAATGGTGAGAGATTTCAGATCTCTGAGATGCAGAGGAATCTGGGTTTCCTAGTGCATGAATCGCAGAGGTTAGTATGCAGTAATTAGGAAAGCTAATAGAATGTTATCGTTTATTGTGAGGGGAATTGAACGAAAAAGTAGGGAGGTTATGCTTCAGCTACAAAGGGCATTGATGAGAACACATCTGGAGTACTGTGTGCAGCGCTGGTCTCCTGATTTAAGGAAGGATGTAAATTCGTTGGAAGCAGTACAGAGAAGGTTAATTTGACTAATACCTGGAATGGGTGGGCTGACTTATGAGGAAAGGTTGGTCAGGCTAGGCTTGTATCCACTGGAATGTATAAGAGTAAGATGCGATTGGATTGAAACATATAAGATCCTGAGGGGCCTTGACAGGGTTGATGTTGAAAGGATGTTTCCCCTTGTGGCATATCTAGAACTCGGGGTCACTGTTTAAAAATAAGGGGTTTCGCATCTAAGACAGAGATGAGATATTTTTCCTCTCAGAGCGTTGTGAGTCTTTGGAATTCTCTTGCTCAAAATGTTGTGAGCAGAGTCATTGAATATTTTTAAGGCAGAGGTAGATAGATTCCTGATAAGTAAGGGTGTGGAAGGTTATCAGGTGTAGATGGAAATGTTTAGTAATCAGTTCAGCCATGAACTTATTGAATGGCAGAGCAGGCTTGAACGAGGAAGTGATCTACCCCTGCTCCTAATTCATATGTTCGTATGTTCATTTGAAAGTAAGCCATTGTTCAGCTATTGTTTTTTCCTGCCAAATGTTGATTCAAACTTATTCCACCCAGATCCATTCTTACCTCATTTAGATTGTCTTTTCCCAATTAACTGTTTTTGACTCTCGATTATAAGAGGCAGATTGCATATGGCATTGGAAGGATGCATGAGAATGAACAGAGGCTGCTGGAGTTGTGTACCTATCACAATCTCTGCATCACCAACTCGTTCTTTCATACTAAACCCTGTCACCAGGTTTCACGGTGGCACGCAAGCTCACGTCATTGGCACCAGCTGGACCTCATCATCACAAGGCGAGTCTCTTTAAACAGTGTCCAAATCACATGCAGCTTCCACAGTGCGGACTGCGACACTGAGCACTCCCTGGTGTGCAGCAAGGTTACAGTCAAAACAAAGAAGCTGCATCACTTCAAGCAGAAGGGCCACCCGCGCATCAACACTAACAGAATTTCTTATCCACACCTGTTACATAAGTTTCTAAATTCACTTGAAAAAGCCCTTCAATACATTCCTACAGGTGATGCAGAGACCAAGTGGGCCCACATCAGAGACGCCATCTACAACTTAGCAATGACCACCTATGGCAAACGTGAGAAGCAGAATGCAGACTGGTTTCAATCTCACTTTGAAGAGCTGGAAACTGTCATAGCCGCTAAACACGTTGCACTGTTGAACTACAAGAAAGCCCCCAGTGAGTTAACATCCGTCGCACTTAAAGCAGCCAGAAGTACTGCACAAAGAACAGCCAGGAGCTGCACAAATGACTACTGACAACATCTATACAGTCGTATTCAGGTGGTCTCCGAGACTGGAAACATCACAGGAATGTATGATGGCATCAATTGAACTTTTGGGCCAACTATCAGGAAGATCGCCCCTCAAATCTAAATCAGGGGACACGATCACTGACCAACGCAAGCAAATGGACCGCTGGGTGGAGGACTACCTAGAACTGTACTCCAGGGACAATGTTGCCACTGAGACCGCCCTCAATGTAGCCCAGTCTCTGCCAGTCATGGATGAACTGGACAAACACCCAAAGAAATCGGAACTCAGTGATGCCATTGATTCTCTAGCCAGTGGAAAAGCTACTGGGAAGGACAGCATTACCCCTGAAATAATCAAGAGTCCCAAGCCTGCTAGACTCTCAGAACTCCATGAACTGCTTTGCCTGTGCTGGGATGAGGGAGCAGTACCACAGGACATGCGCGATGCCAATATCATCACCTTCTATAAGAACAGGGTGACCGTGGTGACTGCAACAACGACCATTGAATTTCCCTGCTCAGCATAGTGGGGAAAGTCTTTGGTCGAGTCGTTTTCAACAGGCTCCAAAAGCTGGCTGAGCGTGTCTACCCTGAGGCACAGTGTGTCTTTCGAGCAGAGAGATCCACCATTGACATGCTGTTCTCCCATCGTCAGCTACAGGAGAAATGCTATGAACAACAAATGCCCCTCTATGTTGCTTTCATAGATCTCACCAAAGCCTTTGACCTCATCAGCAGACGTGGTCTCTTCAGACTACTAACAAAGATTGGATGTCCACCAAAGCTACTAAGTATCATCACCTCATTCCATGACAATATGAAAGGCACAATTCAGCACAGCGGCACCACATCAGACCCCTTTCCTATCCTGAGTGGCGTGAAACAGGGCTGTGCTCTCGCACCCACACTGTTTGGGATCTTCTTTGCCCTGCTGCTCTCACATGCGTTCAAGTCTTCATGAGAAGGAATTTTCCTCCACACAAGATCAGATGGCAGGTTGTTCAACCTTGCCCGTCTGAGAGCGAAGACCAAAGTATGGAAGGTCGTCATCAGGGAACTCCTCTTTGCTGGCGGTGCTGCATTAACATCTCACACTGAAGAGTGTCTGCAGAGACTCATCGACAGGATTGCAGCTGCCTGCAACGAATTTGGCCTAACCATCAGCCTCAAGAAAATAAACATCGTGGACCAGGACATCAGAAATGCTCCATCCATCAATATCGGCGACCACACTCTGGAGGTGGTTCAAGAGTTCACCTACCTCGGCTCAACTATCACCAGTAACCTGTCTCTCGATGCAGAAATCAACAAGCAGATGGAAAAGACATCTACTTCTATGTCGAAACTGGCCAAGAGAGTGTGGGAAAATGGCACACTGACAGGGATCATAAATTTCCAAGTGTTTCAAGCCTATGTCCTCAGTACCTTGCTCTACGGCAGCGAGGCCTGGACAATGTATGTCAGCCTAGAGCGACATCTCAATTCATTCCATCTTCGCTGCCTCCGGATGATCCTTGGCATCAGGTGGCAGGACCATATCTCCAACGCAGAAGTCCTCGAGGTGGCCAACATCCCCAGCATATACACCCTACTGAGCCAGCGGCACTTGAGATGGGTTGGCCATGTAAGCCGCATGGAAGATGGCAAGATCCCCAAGGACACATTGTACAGCGAGCTCGTCACTGGTATCATACCCAGCGGGCCGTCCATGTCTCCGCTTTAAAGACATCTGCAAATGCGACATGAAGTCCTCTGACATTGATCACAATTCTTGGGAGTCAGTTGCCAGTGATCGCCAGAGCTGGCGGGCAGCCATAAAGGCGGGACTAAAGATTGCTGAGTCGAAGAGACTTAGCTGTTGGCAGGACAAAAGACAGAACCGCCAGGGGAGAACCAACTGTGTAACAGTCCCAACAACGAATTTTATCTGCAGCACCTGTGGAAGAGTCTGTCACTCTAGAATTGGCCTTTATAGCCACTCCAGTCGCTGCTTCACAAACCACTGACCACCTCCAGGCGCTTACCCATTGTCTCTAGAGACAAGGAGGCCAAAGAAGAAGACTCTGGATTGCTCTTTGTCGTTTCCCAGAGCCAACCTAAACCTTATGATACGATGATCACTGTCCTCTAAATATGCTCCGACTGTCACTTGATCAACTTGTCCCACCTCATTCCCATGAACCAGGTCGAGCAGAGCTTCCTTTCAGAAACATATGCTGCAGAATTCTTCTTCCTAAACACTGACTATGAACAGTTCCTCTGAAACATTTGCAGGACAAGCATCCCAGTCTATATTCAGATAATTCAAGTTCCCCATTATAACGACTCTATCATTTGAGTTTTCCTGAAAATAGACGCATTTTGTTGAAGCCTTTATCTTGCACTCATTTGGACAAATCACATGAATGCAGATGCAAGGGAAAGTAACTAATTTATACCGTATGAAAAGAGAATGCTGATTTGTGAGAAAGTGCACTCCAACTGGTAGATGCGTTACCATGGAGAATGAATTAGCTTGTTCTGACTGATAGTTAACTCCCAACCTTTTTTGAAATTGAAATCAGGCAGGTTGTCTCTGATTGTTGGAGGCATTGCCCTAAGGAATGAACCAGCGAATGGCTGCCACTTATTTGTTTCACTGAAACAATTGTAATGTGTTTTGAACAGGGTCCTGTGTGTTAATATATGTAGCTTCCAGTCCACACAAAAGCACCACACTGCGAACTCCACTGACAATCTTAAATTGATTGTCAGCGTAATTCTTGGCACACTGAGGATTATTTAGCAAATGTTGTCCAATTGCAGAATTGCAGTGGGTTGGGTACAGCCTGTACCTTGCCCTTTGCGAACATCGGAAGAGATGTGTTCTTTGATATGATCCACCAGTCTTTGGGATGTAAGGCCTGTTTACCTCGCATCATACTGGCATTGACATCCATATTTCACATTATTCAATTGTGTGATAGGCAGGGCGTTTTTTTGGCTTGACGGAATCATCCTGTTGGTTGAGAACACTACGCGTGTTGTTGCTGCATAGCAGCAGTGTCAAACAGCTAGCTTCATCCGTTCATGAGGATTTGGTGCTTTTTAAATCTGCAATCCCACTCTCCCTCTCTCCAGGTCTCCAGTCTTTGGTGCTTTTTAAATCTGCAATTCCGCTCTCCCTCTCTCCAGGTCTCCAGTCTTTGGTGCTTTTTAAATCTGCAATTCCACTCTCCCTCTCTCCAGGTCTCCAGTCTTTGGTGCTTTTTAAATCCACTCCTCTATCACTGCTCCTCTCCAGGTATCCAAAGCACCAAAGCCAAATAATTACAGGCCGGTCAGTCTAACCTCAAGAGTGGAAAAATTATTTGAATCTCCTCTGAGAGACAGGATAAACTGTCAGTTAGAAAGACATGGGTTAATCAAGGAGAGTCAGCATGGATTTGTTCAGGGATGATCTCGTCTTACCAACGTGATCGAATTTTTTGAAGGATTAAAAGGGAAGACAGATGAGGGTAGTTCAGTTGATGTGGTCTATATGAATTTTAGCAAGGCTTTTGACAAGATACTATATGGCAGACTGGTTAAAAAATAAAATCCCGTGAATCCATGGAAATGCAACAAATTGGCTCAGTGACAGGAAACAAAGGGTAATTGTTGACGGCTATTTCAGTGACTGGAGAGCTGCTTCCAGTGGCGTTCCACAGGGCTCAGTACTGGGTCACTTGCTTTTTGTGGTGTATATTAACGAGTTGGTCATAAATGTAGGGGGCATGATCAAGAAATTTGCGGACGACAGAAAGATTGGCCGTGTGATAGAGAGCGAGGAGGATAGCTGTAGGCTGCAGGAAGATATTGATGGTCTGTTCAAATGGGCAGAAAAGTGGCAAATGGAGTTCAATCTGCAGAAGTGTGAGGTGATGCATTTGGGGAGGTCAAGAAAGGCAAAGGAGTATTTGATTAATGGGAAAATACTGAGAAGTGTAGAGCAAGTGAGGGATCTTGGACTGAATGCCCACAAATCCCTGAAGACAACAGAACCGGTCGATAAGGTGGTTAAGGAGGCATATGGAATCCTTTCCTTTATTAACCGAGGTATAGAAGACAAGAGCTGGGAGGTTATGCTGGCGCTGTTTAACTCATTGGTCAGGCCACAAATTGAGTACTGTGTGCAGTTATGGTCACTCATTGCAGAAAGGATGTAATTGCACAATAGAAGGTACAGAGGAGATTTACGAGCATGTTGCCAGGAGTGGACAAATGCAGTTGAGATGAAAGATTGGATAGGCTGGGATTGTTCTCCGTGGAACAGAGACGGCTGAGTGGAGATCTGATTGAACTGGACAAAAATATGAGGGGCCTGGATAGAATGGAGGTGAAGGGTCTTTTCACCTTAGCAGAGAGGTCAGTGACGAGGGGGCATATATTTAAACTGATTTATAGAAGAATTAGAGGGGATATGAGGAAAAACATTTTCACCCAGAGGGTGGTGATCGTCTGGAACTCACTGCCTGAAAGGGTAGTTGAAGTAGAGACCTTCAATTCTTTCAAAGTGAGTCTGCATATGCACCTCGAGTTCCGCAATCTGCAGGGCTACGGAACAAATGCTGGAAGGTGGGATTCGAATAGGTGCATAGTTTTTCAGCCGGCACAGACACGATGGGTCAAGTGGTCTCTTTCTCTGTCTTAAACATTCTACGATTCTATGAAATTCCGAAGTTTTCTTTCGGCATGTAAGTAGTAAAAGGGTGGTAAGAGGAGGGGTGGGGCCGATTAGAGGCTAGAAAGGGGATTTACACATAGAGGCAGAGGGCATAGCTGAGGTATTAAATGAATGCTTTGCATCTGTCTTTCCCAAGGAAGAAGATGCAACTCAGGCAATCTTCCTTAGAATCAGGGCTGTCCCCAGAGGACTGGAGAGTTGTAAAGGTTACACCCTTGTTCACAAAAGGGACTAGAGAAAAACCCAGCAACTATAGGACAGTCATTTTAACTTCAGTGGTCGGAAAACATCGAGAAAAAATAATTCGGGACAAAATCAATAGTCACGTGGATAAATGTGGGTTAATTATGGAAATCCAGCATGGAGTTCCTATGGAAAATCATGCTGAACCAACTTGCTGGAATTTTGTGAGGAGGCAACAGAGAGGGTTGATGAAGGCAATGCTGTTGATGTGGTGTACATGGACATTCAAAAGGCGCTTGATACAGTGCGACACAACAAACTTGTGAGAAAACTTGTAGCTCATGAAATAAAAGGGATGTTCGCAACATGGATACGGAATTGTCTTGAAAGGAAGGAAACAAAGATCCGTGATGGGACTCTTGCTTTTCCTGATACATATTAATAAACTACACCTTGGTGTACAGGGCACAATTGCAACGTTTGCAGATGATACGAAACTTGGAAGCATTGTGAATTGTGAGGAGAATAGTGTAGAATTTCAAAAAGACATAGACAAGTTGGTGGAATGGACAGACAGGTGGCACATGAAGTTCAATGCCAAGAAAAGTAACGTAATTCATTTTGGTAGGGAGAACATAGAGAGACAATATGAAATAAAGGGCACAATTCTAAAGGGGTGCAGGAGCAGAGGGACCTGGGTGTAATTGTGCATAAGTCAGTGAAGGTGGCAGGATCGGCTGAGAGAGCAGTTAATAACGCATATAGTATTCCAGACTTCATTAATAGGGGGCATAGAGTACAAGAGCATGGAACCTATGTTGAACTTGTACAAGACACTAGTTCCTCCTCAGGTGGAGTATTGGGTCTATTTCAGTGTGCCACACTTTCGGAAAGACATGAGGGTATTGGAGAGAGTAGAAAAGAGATTCGTGAGAATTGTTCCAGAGGTGAAGAATTTCAGTTACGAATATAGATCGGAGAAGGATGACGAGAGTTAGATTAGATCCAATCAAGGATAGTAGTGGGAAGTTGTGTGTGGAATCAGAGGAGATAGGGGAAGTGTTAAATGAATATTTTGCGTCAGTATTTACAGTAAAGAAAGAAAATGTTGTAGAGGAGAATACTGAGATTCAGACTACTAGGCTAGATGGGATTGAGGTTCACAAGGAGGAGGTGTTATCAATTTTGGAAAGAGTGAAAATAGATAAGTCCCCTGGGCCAGATGGGATTTATCCTAGGATTCTCTGGGAAGCTAGGGAGGAGATTGCAGAGCCTTTGTCCTTGATCTTTATGTCGTTATTGTCGACAGGAATAGTGCCGGAAGACTGGAGGATAGCAAATGTTGTCTCCTTGTTCAAGAAGGGGAGTAGAGACAGCCCTGGTAATTATAGACCTGTGAGCCTTATTTCGGTTGTGGGTAAAATGTTGGAAAAGGTTATAAGAGACAGGATTTATAATCATCTTGAAAAGAATAAGTTCATTAGCGATAGTCAGCACGGTTTTGTGAAGGGTAGGTCGTGCCTCACAAACCTTATTGAGTTTTTCGAGAAGGTGACCAAACAGGTGGATGAGGGTAAAGCCGTGGATGTGGTGTATATGGATTTCAGTAAGGCGTTTGATAAGGTTCCCGCACGGTAGGCGATTGCCGAAAATACGGAAGTATGGGGTTGAAGGTGATTTAGAGCTTTGGATCAGAAATTGGCTAGCTGAAAGAAGACAGAGGGTGGTGGTTGATGGCAAATGTTCATCCTGGAGTTTAGTTACCAGTGGTGTACCGCAAGGTTCTGTTTTGGGGCCACTGCTGTTTGTCATTTTTATAAATGACCTGGATGAGGGTGTAGAAGGGTGGGTTAGTAAATTTGCGGATGACACTAAGGTCGGTGGAGTTGTGGATAGTGCCAAAGGATGTTGTAGGGTTCAGACAGACAGAGATAGGCTAAAGAGCTGGGCTGAGATATGGCAAATGGAGTTTAATGCGGAAGAGTGCGAGGTGATTCACTTTAGAAGGAGTAACAGGAATGCAGAGTACTGGGCTAATGGGAAGATTCTTGGTAGTGTAGATGAACAGAGAGATCTTGGTGTCCAGGTGCATAAATCTCTGACTGTTGCCACCCAGGTTAATAGGGCTGTTAAGAAGGCATATGGTGTGTTAGCTTTTATTAGTAGGGGGATCGAGTTTCGGAGCCACGAGGTCATGCTGCAGCTGGACAAAACTCTGGTGAGACTGCACCTGGAGTATTGCGTGCAGTTCTGGTCACCGCATTATAGGAAGGGTGTGGAAGCTATGGAAAGGGTGCAGAGGAGATTTACTAGGATGTTGCCTGGTATGGAAGGAAGGTCTTACGAGGAAAGGCTGAGGGACTTGAGGTTGTTTTCGTTGGAGAGAAGGAGGAGGAGAGGTGACTTAATAGAGACATATAAGATAATCAGAGGGTTAGATAGGGTGGATAGTGAGAGTCTTTTTCCTCGGATGGTGATGGCAAACACGAGGGGACATAGCTTTAAGTTGAGGGGTGATAGATATAGGACAGATTTCAGAGGTAGTTTCTTTACTCAGAGAGTAGTAGGGGTGTGGAACGCCCTGCCTGCAGCAGTAGTAGACTCGCCAACTTTAAGGGCATTTAAGTGGTCGTTGGATAGACATATGGATGAAAATGGAATAGTGTAGGTCAGATGGTTTCACAGGTCGGCGCAACATCGAGGGCCGAAGGGCCTGTACAGCGCTTTAATGTTCTAATTCTAATTCTAAGTTAGGACAATTTTATTTGAGGAAGAGAAGGCTAAGAGGTGATTTGATAGAGGTATTCAAAATCATGAGGTGTCTGGACAGAGTCTATAGAGAGAAACTGTCCCACACGTGAAAGGATCAAGAATTAGAGGGCACAGATTTAAAGTATTTGGCAACAGAAGCAAAAGTGACATGAGGAAAAACTTTTTCACGCAGCAAGTGGTTAAGGTCTGGAATGTGCTGCCTGGGAACCTGGTGGAGGCAGCTTCAATTGAAGCATTCAAAAGGGAATTAGATAGTTATGTGAAAAGGAAGAATGTGCAGGGTTATGGGAAGAAGGAAGGGGAATGGACCTGAGGGAATGTCTCTTTCAGAGAGCCAGTGCAAACATGATGGGCCGAATGGCCACCTTCTGCGCTGTAACAATTCTGTTATTCTGTGATGTTTTGGTGCTTTTTTTTAATCTACTCTTCTCCCGCTGCTCCTCTCTTATTGACCAGCTTTTGGTTCTTTTTAAATCAGCACCATTCGTGACTCCTCAGATACTGAAGCAGTCCGTGTTGAATTGCAGCAAGACCGGGACAATATCCAGGCTTGGGCTGATAAGTGGCAAGTAACATTCGCACCACACAAGTGCCAGGCAATGATAATCTCCAAAAAGAGAGAATCTAACCATGTCCCCTTGAAATTCAACAGCATTACCATCGCTGAATTCCCCACTATCAACATGCTAGGGGTTACCATTGACCACAAACTGAACTGGAGTAGCCATATAAACACTGTGGCTACAAGAGCAGGTCAGAGGCTAGGAATCCTGAGGTGAGTAACTCACCTCCTGTCTCCCCAAAGCCTGTCCACAATCTACAAGGCACAAGTCAGGAGTATGATGGAATACTCTCCACTTGCCTGGATGGGTGCAGCTCCAACAACACTCAAGAAGCTCGACACCATCCAAGACAAAGCAGCCCGCTTGATTGCCACCCCATCTACAAACATTCACTCCCTCCACCAGTGACGCAGTGGCAGCAATGTGTACCATCTACAAGATGCACTGCAGCAATGCACCAAGGCTCCTTAGACAGCACCTTCCAAACCCACGACCTCTACCAACTAGAAGGAAAAGGGCAGCAAATACATGGGAACACCACCACCTGCAAGTTCCCCTCCAAGTCATGCACCATCCTGACTTGGAACTATATCGCCGTTCCTTCACTGCCACTGGGTCAAAATCCTGGAACACCCTTCCTAACAGCACTGTGGGTGTATCTACCCCACATGGACTGCTGCGGTTCAAGAAGGAAGCTCACCACCATCTTCTGAAGGGCAATTAGGGATGGGCAATAAATGCTGGCCTGGCCTGCGACGCCCACATCCCATGAATGAATATAAACTCCTCTCCCACTGCCCCTCTCTAATTCACCAGGTTTTGCTGCTTTATCAGTCCACTCCTCTTCCGCTGTTGTTGGGGCTGTTACACAGTTGGCTCTCCCAATGCGCTTCTGTCTTTTTTCCTGCCAACTGCTAAGTCTCTTCGACTCGCCGCTCTTTAGCCCCGCCTTTATGGTTGCCCGCCAGCTCTGGAGATCACTGGCAACTGACTCCCACGACTTGTGATCAATGTCACAGGACTTCATGTTGCTTTTGCAGACATCTTTAAAACGGAGAGACGGACGGCCGGCGGGTCTGATACCAGTGACGAGCTCGCTGTAGAATGCCTCCTTGGGGATTCTGCCATCTTCTATGTGGCTCACATGGCTAAGCCATGTCAAGCGCCGCTGGCTCAGTAGGATGTATATGCTGGGGATGTTGGCCGCCTCAAGGACTTCTGAGTTGGAGATACAGTCCTGCCACCTGATGCCAAAGATTCTCCGGAGGCAACGAAGATGGAATGAATTGAGACGTTGCTCTTGGCTGACATACGTTGTCCAGGCCTCGCTGCTGTCGAGCAAGGTACTGAGGATACAGGCTTGAAACATTCGGTATTTCCCATGCGCTTGTTGATTTCTGCATCGAGAGACAGGTTACTGGTGATAGTTGAGCCTAGGTAGGTGAACTCTTGAACCACTTCCAGAGCGTGGTCACCAATATTGATGGATGGAGCATAACGAAGCATTGCTTAGTTACTAATGAAGAAGGGTCACTGACCTGAAACGTTAACTCTGCTTCTCTTTCCACAGATGCTGCCAGACCTGCTGAGTGATTCCAGCATTGTTGTTTTTATTTCAGATTTCCAGTATCCGCAGTATTTTGCTTTTATTATTGCTTAATTACTGACTAAATAAACATAATAAAATCAGTTCTTCACTGATGGTAATGCATTATTTAAATACTGCACTTTAAAATCTCTGTGACTGCTGAATTCAATAACAAGTGAGGCTGTCATCGTAATGTATTTAAATTTATATTTAATTGCCTGTAAATACTAAATACATTGACTATATTGTTTACCAAATGAACAGTTCTCCAATACCAATAACCACAGATATTTTTGTTTGAATGTATGAATTGAGTTGTGTTACTGGGATCTATAGATTAGATTTCCTCTAACACTCTGCTGCAGTCTTACCCTGTGAATCTCAGCATCTCCTCTCACTGTATTGAACCCTCTGTCTCCTCAGGCATTGTGTCAGTTTATCCACTTTCCCATACCATCTGCTCCAGTCTCCCCTTCAGTACCAACATGTCCTTTTCCTTCTCTCCTTCCCAAACTCATTCACTGGTTCCACCTCCAGCTGCGTCTTCCAAATAAATCCCAACCCTCAAACTCACCGCAGCAGCTCTCAGAATTGTCCCATTTTGTACCAGTCCCTGTCGGCTTTCTGAACCCATAGCAAGAAACCATCTGCACATCCCGCTGCCCTAAACATTCCCGATCAACAGTCTGGAGACAAATTCCCATTTAACCCATGAGATTCCATCTATGTAAAACCCTTTCTCATTCCCCCACCGGCACTGATTCCTCACTCTGTACTTCCAGTAGATCCAGTGTTGACCATATTCACTTTCTGTCTCAATTTCCCAATTCATTATTAATAATTGTGTTTTAAACATTTCACTGTGACAAAGCACTGCCCAGGTCAATGAATCAGTTTTCACTGCTCGATGCAGCAACAAAGCTGGAAATTTCAGTCCAGATCCTGTCAAACTGCTCCTTTGTCTCCAGGTCTGATCAGTAATTTCTCTGCTTCCTTTTCTCCCTCTTCCAGTTAACCTGGTGGCGATTGTGATCCTGTCCCGAGGAAAGTGCGGTCTCTCCAAATGTACCAGTGTCTACCTGGTGGGAATGGCAGTGGCTGATCTCCTGGTCGTTATCAATCATCTCATATTGTTGTGGATTGTTTTATTTTATTTCCCAGATTCATTCCTGAGTACTATGCCCATGTGTGCTCTTATTACAGTTCTGAGTTCTGCAGCCATAGCAACTTCTGTCTGGCTCACAGTCACTTTCACCTTTGATAGATTTGTGGCCATTTGTTGTGAGAAGCTGAGAGCAAAATATTGCACCGAGAAAATGGCAGTTGTGGTTGTCGGAACAGTGAGTGTGCTGGGATTCTTACTGTCTCTCCCCTGGTACTTTACACTTGAAAACGAGGAAAGTATTGATAGTGTTCCCATGGGATGTGCTTTTAAACTAAGCTTCTTCACTTCCCCCACATGGGAGGCATTTCAATTGTTGTACTACATTTTAACCCCTTGTGTCCTGCTCTTTATGATTTTACTGCTCAATGTTCAGACGGTCAGACGTATTGTACTCTCCAGTAAAGTCCACAGGGGTTTCCGGTGCCACAGCAATGGAGAGAATCACAAAGACCCAGAGATGGAGAATCGCAGAAAATCTATTATTTTACTCTTCAATATATCTGACAGTTTTATATTGTTATGGATGACCCGGGTTGTGTTTATCATTTATAAACGAATTGCAGATATTCGGTATTATCCGTCCTAACTGACCCTCACTTAATCACTGAACACACATCACTAATGCTGCAGGCTCTCAGTTCCTGCACCAACATGTGTATTTACACTGTGACCCAGACTAAATTCAGAGAGGAGCTGAAGAAGGCAGTGAAACACCCTCTCAATCTCATTGTTAAATTAGTGAAATTATAGGAAGAGAGAAACACTGGAACGAAACCCCATTTCGTATTCTAGTCCCTACACTCACCACAGGACAGAAAATGAAGATTACATTCACAGCACTGAGTACTGAAATGATTTTTAATCTGATTCTGAGTCGACATATTGTTGAGAATCTGACCTGTTGAGGAGGGACTTGCTCTGCCCGCCCTCTCACCATTTCCATCTGCTGGTGTCCCTGTCTCACTGCAGTTACTGTCTCCCTCCCACCATCTCCATCTGCTGATGTCCCTGTCTCACTGCAGTTACTGCCCCCTCTCACCATTTCCATCTGCTGGTGTCCCTTTCTCACTGCAGTTCCTGTCTCCCTCCCACCATCTCCATCTGCTGGTGTCCCTGTCTCACTGCAATTACTGTCCCCTCTCACCATCTCCATCTGCTGGTGTCCCTGTCTCACTGCAGTTACTGTCCCCCTCTCAACATCACCATCTTCTGTTGTCCCTGCCTCACTGCAGTTACTGCCCCCTCTCACCAACTCCATCTGCTGGTGTCCCTGTCTGACTGCAGTTTCTGCCCATCTCAACAACTCCTTCTGCTGGTGTCACTGTCTCACTGCAGTTACTGTCCTCCTCCCACGATCTCCATCTGCTGGTGTTCCTGTCTTACTGCAGTTACTGTCCCCCTCTCACCCTGTCCATCTGCTGGTGTCACTGTCTCACTGAAGTTACTGTCTCTTCCCACCATCTCCATCTGCTGGTGCCCCGTCTCAGTGCAGCTAAAGACTGCTCTCACCATCTCCATCTGCTGATGACACTGTATCATTGCAGATACTGTCCCCTCTCACCATCTCCATCTTCTGGTGCCCCTGTCTCATTGCAGTTAGTCTCCACTCTCAACAAATCCATCTGCTGGTGTCCCTGTGTCACTGCATTTACTGTCCACTCTCACCATCTCCATCTGCTAGTATTCCTCTCTCACGGCAGTTACTGCCTTTAACCATCTCCTTCAACTGGTATCCGTGTCTCACTGCAGTTACTGCCCCCTCTCAACTTCTGCAGTTTTAGTGTCACTGTCACACGACTGTTAATACCCCTTCTCATCATATCCATCTGCTGGTATCCCTGTCTCACTGCATTTACTTTGCCCGCTCACCATCTCCACCTACTGGTGTCCATCTCTCAATGCAGTTACTGCCCCCCACTCACAATCTCCACCTGCTGGTGTCCCAGTCTCACTGCAGTTACTGTCCCTCTCACCATCTCCATCCGCTTGTGTCCCTGTCCCGCTGCAGTTACAGCCCCCCTCTCACAACCTCCATCTGCCGGCGCCCCCGTCTCACTTCAGTTACTGCTTCCTGTCAATATCTATACCTGCTGGTGTTGCTGGCTCACTGCTGTTACTGTCCCCCTCTAACTATCTCCATCTGCAGGTGTCCCTGTCTTACTGCAGTCACTGCCCCTCTCACCAGCTCCATCTGCTGGTGCCCTGTCTAACTCCAGTTAACGCCCCCTTCTCACCATCTCCAACTGCTGGTATCCCTGTCTCACTGTATTTACATCCCCCTCTCATCATCTACATCTGTTGCAGTCCTTGTATCACTGCAGTTACTGCCCGCCACTCACCATCTCCATCTGCTGGTGTCACAGTCTGACTGTTGTTGCTGCCCGCCTCTCACCATCTCCATCATCTGGTATCCCTGCCTCACTGCAGTTACCACCCCCTCTCACAACCTCTATCTGTTGGTGTCCCTGTCTCGCTGCAGTTACTGCCCCCTCTCACAATCTCCATCTACTTGTGTCCCTGTCTTCAGTGCAGTCACTGCTCCCCCTCACCATCTCCATCTGCTGGTTTCCCTGTCTGACTCACAATCTCCACCTACTGTTGTCTCTGTCTCACTGCAGTTGTTGCCCCCCCTCACCATCTCCATCTGCTGGTGTCCCCGTCTCACTGCAGTTACTGTCTCCCTCTCACAATCTCCATCTGCTGGTGCCCCTGTCTCACTGCAGTTACTGCCCCCTCTCACCATCTCCATCTGCTGGTGTCCCTGTCTCACTGCAGTTATTGCCCCCTCATCATCGGCATTTGCTGGTGTCCCTGCCTAACTGCAGTTACTGCCCCTCTCACCATGGACATTTTCTGGTTTCCCTGTCTCACTGCTCTTGCTGCTCCCCTCTCACCTTCTCCATCTGCTGGTGTCCCTGTCTCACTGCAGTTACTGTCTCCCTCTCACAATCTCCATCTGCTGGTGTCCCTGTCTCACTGCAGTTACTGCCCCCTCTCACCATCTCCATCTGCTGGTGTCCCTGTCTCACTGCAGTTATTGCCCCCTCATCATCGGCATTTGCTGGTGTCCCTGCCTAACTGCAGTTACTGCCCCTCTCACCATGGACATTTTCTGGTTTCCCTGTCTCACTGCTCTTGCTGCTCCCCTCTCACCTTCTCCATCTGCTGGTGTCCCAGTCTCACTGCAGTTACTGTCTCCCTCTCACAATCTCCATCTGCTGGTGTCCCTGTCTCACTGCAGTTACTGCCCCCTCTCACCATCTCCATCTGCTGGTGTCCCCGTCTCACTGCAGTTGCTGCCCCATCTCACCATCTCCATCTGTTGGTGTCCCTGTCTCACTGCCGTTACTCCACCCCACCCCCCTCACCATCTCCATCAGCTGATGTCCCTGACTTAATGCAGTTACTCACCCTCGATTTCCATATGCTAAAACAGGATCTTGCCATAGTGGACTGGGAGTAGCTACTTGAAGGAAAGTCTACATTAGACCAGCAGGAGCCATTCAAAGAGGAAATAGTGGAGGTTCAAAGCCAACATGTACCCGTTAAGATGAAGGGTAGGACCAACAAGTCCAGACAACCCTGGATGTCAAGGGATATAGAGGATTGGTTCAGGCAAAAAACGGAAGCTTATTGCAGATTCCAAGCCCTGAAAACAACCGAGGCACTGGAGGTGTATAGAAAGTGTATTGGGTACTTTAAAAACTGTAATTAGGAGAGCGAAGAAGGCAGATGGAAACACACTGGTGGGCAAGATAAAGCAAAATCGTAAGGCGTGTTATAAGTATATTAAGGGCAAGAGGAAAACTAGGAAAGAGTAGGGCCCCCTAGGGACCAATGTGGCAATCTGTGTGTGGAACCGGAGGACATAGGTGAGGTTTTAAATGATTGCTTTTCATTTGTGAAGAAGGACGATTTATGTGTAGAGATCAGGCAGGGGGATTGTGATATACCTGATCATATTAGCATTGAAAGGGAGTAAGTATTAGCTGTTTTAGCGGGAGTAAAAGTGGATAAACCCCCAGGCCCAGATGAGATGTATCCCAGGCTGCAAAGTGAGGCAAGGGAGGAGTTAGCAGGGGCTCTGACACAACTTTTCAAATCCTCTCTGGCCACAGGAGAGATACAAGAGGATTGGAGGACAGCCAAAGTGGTACCATTATTTAAGAAGGGAAGCAGGGATAAACCCAGTAAATACAAGCCGGTGAGTCCTGCATCAATGATTGGGAAAGTATTGGAAAATTCTGAGGGACAAGATTAATCTCCACTTGGAGAGGCAGGGATTAATCAGGGATATTCAGCATGGCTTTATCAGGGGGAGATCGTGCCTAACTAAATTGATTAAATTTTTCCAAGTGGTGACTCAATGTGCATATGCGGGTAAAGCAGTATTTTTGGGCGGAGGGGCGGGGTGGGTAGGGGAGGTGGTGGTGGTTATTCAATACTGGGATGTGGGCGTCGCCAGCCAGACTCACACGTTCACACAAAGATAAGCACACAAAAGCATACAGAGGCACAGAGACAGACACACACACACACAGACAAAGACACACACACAGACTCATACACAGAAACACACACACACACATACACACACACACACACACACACACAGAGCGAGAGAGACAGACCAAAAGGGAAACGTAGAGAGAAATAAAGAGACAGAGAGATTGAGAGAGAAGGAGCGACAGAGTGAGAGAGACTCAGAGAGAGGGGGAGAGTCAGAGAGAGAGGGAGAGACAAAGGGGAAATATAAGAAGACGAGAAATAGGAGTAGGTGTAGACCATATGGCCCATCGAGCCTGCTTCGCCATTGAATACCATCATGGCAGTTCTTAGGATTCAACGCCACTTTCCCGCCCGCTCTCCATGTGCCTTGATTCCCTGAAAAAACAAACATCTGTCTATCTCAGCCTTAAATGTATTGAACGATGGAGTATTCACAATCCTCTGGAGTAGAGTATTCCAAAGATTAACAACCCTCTGAGTGAAGTAATTTCTATTCCTCTCAGTCCTAAATGACAATCCCCCTCCCATTTTAAACCTGGAGAAAATCCCCTCCCATTTTAAACCTGGAGAATCCCCCTCCCATTTTAAACCTGGAGAATCCCCTCCCATTTTAAACCTGGAGAGGCAATCCTCCCATTTTAACCCTGGAGAATCCCCCTCCCATTTTAAACCTGGAGAATCCCCCTCCCATTTTAAATCTGAAGAATCCACCTCCCATTTGAAACACTGGAGAACCCCCTCCCATTTTAATTCTGAATAATCCCCCTCCCATTTTAAAACTGGAGAACCCCCTCCCATTTTAACCTGAAGAATCCACCTCCCATTTTAAACCTGAAGAATCCCCCACATTTTATGCATGGCCTAATTTCCTCCGTGAATAGCACCCTCTAATCCTCCTCTGCCCCCACTGTAAACACCCCTTCCTTTCTAAATAATATCTTTCCCTGTAAAATCCCCCCTCTACTAATTATCACTCTGTATCATCTCCCCTGTGATCAGCCTCCTGTGTAATTCCAACCTTCATTCCTTTCCTGCGTGTGGCTCCATCTCCCAACAGTCTTTAATTCATTTTAATTCCAGTACGGATAAACCGCTGGAATTCTATCAAATGGCTCTCAGACCCCCGTCACCTTTAAATCGTGTCCACCCAAACACAGGGCTGGGCAGACAGCAAGTACCCGCAGAGGCTAACAGGCATTCTGAGCATTTAATGCACAGCAAGATCCCAGTCCCAGACACATCCCCACTGCAGAAAGGTGTTTCACATGTTCTCTCCATCACCCTCCTCAGCATCAGGGAATAGGACTGAGGCACACACACACACACACACACACACACACACACTCTGTTTGGAACAGGGGCAAGAGGAGGCCATTCAGCCCTTCGAGCCTGCCCCATCAATGTTTCATCCTGGCTGATCTGTCCCTTCCCCCATGGAGCCAAAAGAAGACAGGCAGAGACAGTTGAGGAGCAGATACACAGAGAGGCAAATAAACACTGGGCTGGACTTGGACTTGGTGCCAATAGTGAAAACCGGGGTAGGGGTGGCGATAGTTGTGAATTGGCCGCCTGTTCAGCATTTATCCCCTGTTTTACCTCAATTGGGAGCAAAACCCGAGAGAGATGGAAAACAGGATTCTGGTTCACACTCACACTGTACAACACTATGGCAGCGAGTTCCAATCCATCCCCAGAAAGAACAAGAGAGACACAGAAAGCAGAGATCCAGGGATTAAGACAGAACTGAGTGAGGGAGACAGAGAAACAAATGGAGAGGGAGAGGGAGAATGAAAGAGAGGCAGGAAGTCAGAAACCAGTGAGAGAAACTAAGAGCAGAGGGCAGAAATACCAAGAATGGAATGATAGGCAGATAAAGATGCAGAGAATCGCAGAAAGAGAATGAAAAGAGAAAATAGAGAGAGGCAGAGATAGAAAGTATGTTGACCGTTACAGAGACAGGGATTTAAAGATATGAGGAAATAGAGTTATGAACATGGAGGGAAGGGGCAGGGAACAAGTTGCAGCAAGAGATGGAGAGAGGGAAATCTATGGTATTACATTGACAGTTATGGAGCGGCGCTTCCCAAAGGATTTGCTACAGAGGCCCCTCCAGCCCCTCCCTTGTGGTAAAAGTCACTCCTCCTCCTAAAAAACACAATCAAAATACTGCAGATTCTGGAAATGTGAAATTTAAAAAAAGCTGGAAATACTGAGCATTTCCAGCTCTTTGTTTTTCAATCAGCCCCGAAAACACAAGGTCTTCTTTATTCTGTATCTAAAAATGAATTAGACAATAACACATTTGTATTTATTCTTATTTTCCTCTCTGGTTAAAGCTCTTTTCTGAGAATTGTACGTTTCAAAATATTCTCTCTTTGCATCATCAAAGCTGCAGCTTCCAAAAAGATTCTCCTTGGGAATAAGAGAAATAAAATTGATTCAAACAAAGCAAAGCACTTTTGAACATAAAACAAACACAGCAAGAGCCCAGGGCTCTTTCCCTCACTGATTGACATAAAACAATCTCTCAGTGACTCGCCATCTGACAGACACATCCCCCGACACAGAGCCAGAGAATGGGAAGTGATTGGAAATGTGAAACAGGGTTTTAGGAGCTGAATTCCTGCCCATTGTCCTGTTAATCCGGGTAACAGAGCCAGCTCTGAGCAGAGACATGACAAGGAGCTGCTTCCTGATGACCTGCAGTCTTTTCACTCCAAACCCCACTGTCGACAACATCGCTGCAATTTACAGACAGACAATTGCAGCAATCAGCTCCATTCTGTTCCCAGACATTGTGAAATTATCTCTTTAAACTGAGATGAATGTGCCAACAGTTTATCACTGGGCCAACATTTAATTTCGCTGAAAATCAAGACACAGTCGACGGTTGGAGATGGTGTTGTGGGAGGGTGGGGGGGGGAGCTTCTCTCCAGGGGCTGGGACCTGGGCAGTGACTAAACACTGCAGCCACCCCCAGGGCCTGTGTGTCTGCCTCTGTGTTTACCCTGTTATTTCCAGCTGTGTGTCTCTCTCTCTCCCTCTAGTTCTCTGTGTGTCTCTCTACATCTGTTTCTGCCTCATTGTAAAAACACACAAACACTGGTGACCCCACTCCCCTCTCCCATAGAGGGATAGAGAGAAAAATCCACATTCCCATCCCTGAAAATCTGAGTTCAAATGGTCCCCAGATGTTTCATTTCACTGTCAAATTCAGCCCACAGCCAAAAACACCAGCATCATTCGGGAATGAGAACAAGCCTTTACAAACCATCGCATTTCGGGCATGTAACCGCTGATTCACTGAAGCATTTGATACACAATGAATTAATTTTTAAAGTGGTCGTCACTGTTGCAACATTGGAAATGCTGTAGGCCATTTGTGCACAGCAAGATCCCACAAATAGCTGTGTGATAACAGCCGGCTGCCCCTCCTCTCCCCTTGGCATTCCCTCCCTGTTTCCCTTATACTCCTGCATCTCTCCCTCCTGTTACTCTCATTCAGAGAGACAGATGGAGAGAGAGAGACAGACAGAGAAATCCACTCTGGGGCGGCACAGTGGCGCAGTGGTTAGCACCGCAGCCTCACAGCTCCAATGACCCGTGTTCGATTCTGGGTACTGCCTGTGCGGAGTTTGCAAGTTCTCCCTGTGTCTGCATGGGTTTCCTCCGGGTGCTCCGGTTTCCTCCCACATGCCAAAGACTTGCAGGTTGATAGGTTAATTGGCCATTATAAATTGCCCCTAGTATAGGTAGGTGGTAGGGAAATATATAGGGACAGGTGGGGATGTTTTAGGAATATGGGATTAGTGTAAGATTAGTATAAATGGGTGGTTGATGGTCGGCACAGAATCGGTGGGCCGAAGGGCCTGTTTCAGTGCTGTATCTCTAAACTAAACTAAACTAAACCTCACTCTCAATTTAAATGGCTGCTGCATTTTTCATTTAACACTCAATTCACGGCACTGCCCAAAATACCAGCATTATTCGAGAATTATAACAAGCCTTTCGACAGCTACACCTGCCGGTTGTTTAATTTAGTCTTGTGAGGTGGAGAGGTGGTGCAGCCTGTTTGTCAGGCATCGGGGATTAACTTCTCTGTGTCAAATTGCAAAGCTGGGCTGCTCCTTTAACCCCAGGGTCTCAACCTGTTTAAAACTCCAGGGCCCCAATCTGACAGGAACTCGTTAACCCAGGGCCTCAGTGAGGAAATTAAACCTCGGGCTAATGAACAGACACAACTGACGTACGCCGTATGGGTAAGGCCTCAGTCCGTCTCCTCTGGAGGAAACTCCTGTCCAAGGATTCCTCGTCCCAGACTTTCCCTCTTTTCATCTTCAAATTGCAGTTTTCAAAATAAAAAAAAAATCCTCAGGGGAAAGAAAGAGAAAAAATTGCATTAAAGTTCAAAGCAAGGATATTTTTAAACAATAGAGCACAGCAAGAGCCCAGGGTTTCCTCTCTCAGTTACACAGACAATTAGCAATATTCAAATACAATCAAATCACAGTTATAAACCAGATTTAGACAGAGGGAGCACACACACACACACACACACACACACACACACACTCTCTCTCTCTCTCTCTCTCTCTCAATCAGAGTGGGGAATGTGTCATTTTGTCCCCCAAAAATATACTTTATTCATAACAATCCGTAAAAAAATTACATGACAGCACAGTTCAAAACAGCACTAAGTTGATATTCTAAAACCTGCAAAGGAAATCAATTTTCTTCAATACAGGAGGGAGTTCCCTCACAACCCTTCCATTCCTTTACACATGCCAAGTACATTTTAAAACAAACCCATATTTGATGTATACAGCCCGAGGGGTTTCACATGGATCCAGCCCCTTGGTTCACCTTGGTGGGAGGACTACACAATGGTCATTCCCCATTGAGCCTTTGCCGTGGCTGCCCCAAGCTTTAGTGTGTCACTCAGCACGCAGGCCTGGACATTGGAATGTGCCAGTCTGCAACACTCGGTCGTGGGCAACTCTTTGTGCTGGAAGACCAGCCAGTTTCAGGCAGACCAAAGAGAGTCATAGAGTCATAGAGAGTCATACAGTATAAAAGCAGGCCCTTCGGCCCACTGCGTCCATGCCGACCATCATGCCTATCTATACAAATCCCACCTGCCTGCATTAATTCCATATCCCTCTATGCCTTGCTCATGCATGTACCTGTCCAGATGCCTCTTAAATGTTGCTACTATTCCTGCCTCCACCACCTCCTCAGGCAGCTCATTCCAGATGTCCACTATTCTTTGTGTGAAAAATTTACCCCTTTGATTGCCTTTAAACCTTCTCCGTCTCACCTTAAATCTATGCCCTCTAGTTTTAGTAACCCCTACCATGGGAAACAGACTCTATCTATGCCTCTCATAATTTTATATACCTCTATCATGTCCCCTCTCAGCCTCCTTCATTCCAGGGAAAACAGACGCAACCTATCCAATCTCTCTTTATAACTCAAGCCCTCCAAACCAGGCAGCATACTTGTGAATCTTTTCTGTACCCTCTCTAGGTTAATCACTTCTTTCCTGTGGAGCGCCGACCAGAACTGCACACAGTGCACTCCAAATGCGGCCTAACCAACGTTACGTACAACTGTAACATGACGTCCCAACTCTTGTACTCAATGCCTTGGCCGATGAAGGAAAAAATGCCGTACACCTTCTTCACCACCCTGTCTGCCACTGTTGCCACTTTCAGGGGACTTTGTACTTGCACCCCGAGGTCTCCCTGCTCAACAACGATCCCCAGGACCCAGCCATTCATTGTATATGTCCTACCCTGGCTTAACTTCCCAAAATGCATCACTTCGCACTTGTCTGCGTTAAATTCCATTTGCCAATCACTTGCCCACTTTCCCAGTTGATCTATATCCTGTTGTAACCTTACAAAACGTTCTTCGCTGTCCACTATACCACCAATTTTGGTGTCGTCTGCAAACTTACTAATCATGCCCCCTACATTCTCATCCAAGTCATTAATATATATGACAAACAACAGAGGGCCCAGCACCGATCACTGCAGCACACCACTTGTCACCGGCCACCAATCTGAAAAAGAACCTTCCACCACCACCCTCTGTCTCCTATCATCAAGAAAATTGTGTATCCAATTTGCTAGCTCACCCTGGATCCCATCTGTTAGAACCTTCCGGACCAACCTACCATGCAGGACCTTGTCAAAGGCCTCGCTAAAGTCCATGTAGGCAACGTCCACCTCCCTGCCCTCGTCAATCCTCTTGGTTGCCTCCTCAAAAACTCAAGGAAATTTGTGAGACATGATTTCCCACGCACAAAGCCTTGCTGACTATCCCTAATCAGACCATGGCTTTCCAAATTTATGTAAATCCTATCACTCAGAATCCCTTCCAGTAACTTTCCACCACTGATATAAGGCTCACCGGCCTGTAATTCCCTGGCATATCCCTGCTGCCCTTCTTAAATAAAGGCACGACATTAGCTATCCTCCAGTCTTCCAGTACCTCACCCGTGGTTAACGATGATACAAACAGCTCTGCCAGGGCCCCATCAATCTCCTCCCTTGCTTCCCATAGCATCCTAGGATACACCTGATCAGGCCCTGGAGATTTATACATTAATGCGCTTCAAAACCTCCAACACATCCTCCTTTGTAATGTTGATATGCTCCAGGATATCGCTGTTCCCTCCCTTGAACTCACTAGCTTCCATGACCTTCTCCACGGTAAACACGGATGGGAAATATTCATTTAAGACCTCGCCCATTTCCCATGGCTCCACACATAGATTGCCACACTGATCCTTAAGGGGACCTACTCTCTCCCTGGCTACCCTTTTGCTCTTCATATACTTATAACATCTTTTAGGATTCTCCTTTAGCTTATCTGCCAGGGAAATCTCATGGCCCCTTTTCGCCCTCCCAATTTCCTTCTGAAGTGTACTCCCACATCCCTTATACTCCTCGAGGGACTCACTTGATCCCAGCTGCCTATACCTGACATATACCTCCTTCTTTCTCTGACCAGACCCCCAATATCCTTCGTCAACCAAGGTTCCCTAAACTTGCCATTTTTGCCCTTCCATCTAACAGGAACATGCCGGTCCTGAACTCTTCCTATCTCACTTTTAAAAACCTCCCACTTGCCAGACGTCCCTTTACCTGTGAAAAGCCTCTCCCAATCAATTCTTGAGAGTTCCTGTCTGATGCCATCGAAATTAGCATTCCCCCAATTTAGGACTTCAACTTGAAGACCAGTCCTATCTTTTTCCATAACTATTTGAAGCGAATAGAGTTATGGTCACTGGTCCCACTGACACATCTACCACTTGACCGGCTTCATTCCCTTGGATTCGGTCCAGTACTTTGTCACAAAAGATAACAAATAACCAAAGATTTTGAGAAGGCAAAGCCTTTAAACCAAATTGTGAAAATTCAGGCCATTGGGCTGGACCTCTGGATTACTAGCCCAGTGATATTGTCACTCCATGACTGCCACCCAACGGACATGTATAGTGCCTGCACCCTAACATCACCTCCAGTAGTTTCTAGACTGTAACCCTCAACGTGGTCCCGCATCAGAGACTCAAAGTTCACATTTTAACTGGGAAAAGGCAGGAACAGAGTGAAACGGGATTGTATTTGTGACTGGATTCAGTGTACAGTGCAGACAGTTAGTTACAGATACAATAGAAATGCCAGGAATGAATAAGGTCAATACAATAATATGGAAAATGTAAATGATGCCACTCATAATTGTCACATCCATCCGGTTTGAGTACAGGTGTCAGGTTTATTCCCGAGAGAGGTCTTACTGAGAAACTGTCATTGAAATTGAAATTATTGTGTTTTATGCACCACATTATTTACATCAGAGTCAAAGCTGCTGATGTAATGTGTTTGCTCAGGTGAGTGTAACTAATAGCAATGATCAGGTCTACAACCGTGTCAGTGGAAATGTATCCCCTGCATGAATCAGGACGATTGGAATGGATCAGCTCAGAGTGCCTGCTGGAGCTGTGGGTTCCAGACTAACAGAAGTCTCTGCTTCTCTCAGAAATGGAATATCCAGTACTCTATCAGACAGAAGCCATTTATTATCCTGTACTTGCAGCAATTGGAGTTCCTGGTAAGCCAGTGGCTCAACTGTTACCAGTGTAAATCGATATTAACTGTGCTGCTGTACTGGGTATTATTTTTCACTGTGTGTGTTCTTTCCCAGCAATTTACTGCTGAAATCTCCTCATTCTCTACTCTTGCCATCTTGCAGAAGATGCTTTCAATTATATTGGATTATGTAACCCTGGTATTGTTGCTAGATTATTCTGTGTATTGAATGTATTTGATTAAGATGCCTCGGTTAGGATCAAGAATCAGATCAGCAGGAAATTGCTATAGTTTCACGATGTGCAACTAACTGGTCCTGGAATATTTTTATGATTGTTATTTTCGCTGATTGATAATGAGACATCTCACAGTCTCAGTGTTACAAGGGGACAGAACAATGTCCAGCCTCCCCAATAATACGGTGCTGTTTAACTGGGATTTCAATGTATTTATTGGTTATCACTGTTATAAAATATTATTTAATTCAGCGTGTTACTGACACTGCTTCAGAGGTCTGGCTACTGAACTGAATTTGCTGCTGTCTCTTTCACATCTCCTTCTCTACTTCACTGTTACTGGAATACCTTGTAAATTAGGAAATATTGATGTGATGATTTATAGGTTTACACTCTATCAGTTGGAATCAAGAGTCTTTCCATTCATCTTTTGATTATCAGCTGCAGCGCTGATGTTGGTGTTTCATTGATTAAACAACCCCACATTCTAACGGTCTACTTTATAATTCCAGGAGAAGGAATTTCAATGATTCTGAGGTTAGTCTGGAAGAAGCTTTCGATTCTGTTTATGCCATGCATTGCAGATGAATTGAAGAATGTAGGTGAAAAGGTGGAGACTTGGGTGTTCTGTAGGCACATTAAATTATTCAGAGGTTTCACCATTGAACAAACTGACTCTGACAACAGAATCATTGAACACGGGGTTGGTGAACAAAATACAGGAGAAGAATGTCAGGAATAAATCATATGTGAAAAGTGGCGTTAAGTAACATTACTTAACATTAGGGTGTGAGTACTCCAGAGAGATGGGGAGGGCGACTGAGAGAAGGATGGAGAAAAGGAGCAGAGAAAACAAAGCCGATGGAAAGAGAAAGAGAAAGAAACAGTGGTGTGAATAAATCACTATCATAAAGTGCTGGAATATTCAGAACAATTAGAGAGGGAAACTGTGAGTTGAAATTGTCTGTTGTCAGATTGTGTTAATTTTACTGTTGGACTTGATTCTTTGTGTTTATTTCTGTCAGATTCACATTTTGTTTTGTAGAAATTTCCTATTCATTACTTACTGACTGAATAAACACAATCGAATCAGTTGTTCGCTGATGATAATTCATTATTTAAATATTGCACTTTAAAATCTCTGTGACTGCTGAATTCAATAAAGAACGAGACTGATATCAGAAATTTGTTTAAATTTATACTTAATTCCCTATTCAAACTAAATGTATTGACGATATTGTATAAACAATGAACTGCTCTCCAACACCAATAACCACAGGGATTATTGTTTGAATGTATTAATTGAGTTGTGTTACTGGGATCTAGAGATTAGATTTCCTCTAATACTCTACTGCAGTCACTCTCTCTCTCTGTGAATCTCAGCCTCTCCTCTCATAGTATTGAATCCTCAGTCTCCTCATCCATTGTTTCAGTTTCTCCACTTTCCCAAACCATCTTCTCCTGTCTCTCCTCCAGCTCCAACATGTCGTTTTCCTTCTCTCCCTCCCAATCTCACTCACTGGCTCCACCTCCAGCTGCCTCTTCCAAATAAATCCCAACCCTCAAACTCATCGCAGCAGCTCTCAGCATTTTTCCATTTTGTACCAGCCCCGGTCGGTTCTCTGAACCCACAGCAACAAACCAACTGTGCATTCTGCAGTTCCTAAACCTTCCCGATCAACAGTCTGGAGACAAATTCCCATTTAACCCATTGGATTCCATCTCTGTAAAACCCCTTCTCATTTCCCCACCGGTACTGAATCTCACCCATTACTTCCAGCAGATCCTGTGTTAACTTTATTCACTTTCTCTGTCAATTTCCCAATTCATTGTTAATAATTGTGTTTCAAACATTTCACTTTGGTAAAGCACTTCCCAGGTCAATGAATCTGTTTTCACTGTTCGATGCAGCAACAAAGCTGGAAAGTTCAGCCCAGATCCTGTCAAACTGCTGTTTGTCTCCAGGTCTGATCAGTAATTTCACTGCTTCCTTTTCTCTCTCTCTTCCAGTTAACTTGATGGCGATTGTGATCCTGTCCCGAGGAAAGTGTGGTCTCTCCAAATGCATCACTGTCTACCTGGTCGGAATGGCAGTGTCGGATCTCCTGGTCATTATCACTGATCCCATATTGAACTGGATTGTATCAATTTATTTCCCATATTCATTCCTGAGCATTACTCCTGTGTGTTCTCTCATTCGGGTTCTGAGATTTGCAGCAACAGTAGTTTCTGTCTGGCTCACAGTCACTTTCACCTTTGATCGATTTGTGACCATTTGTTGTGAGAAGCTGAAAACAAGATATTGCATTGAGAAAACAACGGCTGTGGTTGCAGGAACAGTGAGTGTGCTGGGCTGTTTAGAGAATGTCCCCTGGTACTTTACACTGAAACAATATAATATTATTGATAATGTTCCCATGGGTTGTCTTTATTGACTGAGCTTCATTACTTCCCCCATATGGGTGGCATTGGAATAGTTTCACTATATTTTAACCCCTTGTGTCCCGGTCTTTCTGATTTTGCTGCTCTATGTTCTGTCGGTCAAACGTATTTTATTCTCCAGTAAAGTCCGCAGGGGATTCCGGGGCCACAGGAATGGAGAGAATGACAAAGACCCAGAGATGGAGAATCGCAGGAAATCAATTATTTTACTCTTCAGTATATCCGTCAGTTTTATACTGTTATGGGTGACACTGGTTGTGTTTATCATTTATAGGTGAATAGCAGATATTCAGTATTATTCCTCCAACACTGACCCTCACTATATCATAGAGCACGCATCAAGAATGCTGCAGGTTCTCAGTTCCTGCACCAACACGTGTATTTACACTGTGACCCAGACTAAATTCAGAGAGGAGATGAAGAAGGCGGTGAAATACCCTCTCAATCTCATTGTTAAATTATTGAAATCATAGAAAGAGATAAACACTGGAACTAAATCCCATTTCATATTCCATTCACTACCCTCCCCACAGGACAGAAATTGCATTTAATTTTCACAGCAATGAGCCCTGAAATGATTTAAAATCTGATTCTGAGATTATATTTTTTTGAGAATCTGAACAATTGAGGGGAGACTTGCTCTGCCCCTTCTCACCATCTCCATCTGCTGGTATCCCTGTCTCACTGCAGTTATAGTCCCCTTCTAACCATCGCCATCTGCTGGTGTCACTATCTCACTGCAGTTACTGCCCACTCTCACCATCTCCATCTGCTGGTGTCCCTGTCTCACTGCAGTTACTGCCACCTCTCACCATCTCCATCTGCTGGTGTCCCTATCTCACTGCAGTTACTGCCCAATCTCACCATTGACATCTGCTGGTGTCCCTGTCTCACCGCCGTTACTGTCCTCTCTCACCATCTCCATCCACTCGTGTCACTGACTCACTGCAGTTCCTGTACCCCTTTCACCATCTCCATCTGCTGGTGCCCCTCTCTGGGCAGTTACTGACCCCTCTCACCATCTCCATCTGCTGGTGTCCCTTTCTCACTGCAGTTACTGTCCCCCCTCATCAACTCCATTTGCTGGTGTCCCTGTCTCACTGCAGTCACTGTCCGTCTCTGACCATCTCCATCTACTGGTGTCCTGGTCTCATTGCAGTTACTGTCCCCCCTCACAATCTCCATCAGTTGGTGTCTCTGTCTCACTGCAGTTACTGCCCCCTCTCACCATCTCCATCTGCTGGTGTCCCTGTCTCACTGCAGTTACTGCCCCCTCTCACCTTCTCCATCTACTGGCGTCCCTGTCTCACTGCAGTTACTGTCTCCCTGTCACAATCTCCATCTGCTGGTGTCCCTGTCTCACTGCAGTTACTGCCCCCCTCTCACCATCTCCATCTGCTGGTGTCCCTGTCTCACTGCAGTTGCTGCCCCCCTCTCACCATCTCCATCTGCTGGTATCCCTGTCTCACTGCAGTTGCTGCCCCTCTCTCACCATCTCCATCTACTGGTATCCCTGACTCACTGCAGTTATAGTTCCCTTCTAACCATCGCCATCTGCTGGTGTCACTATCTCACTGCAGTTACTGCCCACTCTCACCATCTCCATCTGCTGGTGTCCCTGTCTCACTGCAGTTACTGCCACCTCTCACCATCTCCATCTGCTGGTGTCCCTATCTCACTGCAGTTACTGCCCAATCTCACCATTGACATCTGCTGGTGTCCCTGTCTCACCGCAGTTACTGTCCTCTCTCACCATCTCCATCCACTCGTGTCACTGTCTCACTGCAGTTCCTGTACCCCTTTCACCATCTCCATCTGCTGGTGCCCCTCTCTGGGCAGTTACTGACCCCTCTCACCATCTCCATCTGCTGGTGTCCCTTTCTCACTGCAGTTACTGTCCCCCCTCATCAACTCCATTTGCTGGTGTCCCTGTCTCACTGAAGTCACTGTCCGTCTCTGACCATCTCCATCTGCTGGTGTCCCGGTCTCATTGCAGTTACTGTCCCCCCTCACAATCTCCATCAGTTGGTGTCTCTGTCTCACTGCAGTTACTGCCCCCTCTCACCATCTCCATTTGCTGGTGTCACTGGGAGTGTTTGATGTGAATAGTGTAGAGAGAGCTCTACACTGCGCCACTGGGACATCCAGCACAACAAGTGAGTTGCGCACTGTCGTATGCAATGAGATCCACCACAGCACGGAACTTGGCTCAAACCTGACCTGCCATGGCTTGCCTGACTGTTATTATCTGGAGAATGTGCAGGCCGAACTCAAGGCCCAGGGAATTGGCGATGATTGACAGCAGTAGCTTGAGGGGCAGAGAGAGTGAGAGAGAGACAGAGATGGAGAGAGAGAGTGCTGGCAGTGAGTGTGAATGAGTGACAGTGAGGATGAGGGGGGAAAGGAAGTGGGGGAGGGGGAGTGTGGGCAAGTGGGAAGGGGGAATGTGGGAAAGGGAGAGAGGGAGACAGAGTGCAGGGTGGGGAGAGGAAATGTGAGTGAGGATGGGGGAGATGGAGTCAATCCGTGTCAGGCCTCTCTCTGTTCCCCCTTCTCTGTTCTATCGCTTCTCTGTGTTGTCTCCTCACCATCTGTGACATCTCCCGTTTCGTTTCCCCTGTCTGTCACCTCCCTCTCAGTCCCCCCTCTCCCTCTGCCCATCTATCGCTCTGTCACTCTCTATCACTCTCCCCCCTCTTTCTCTTTACTAATTCTTGCTGTTTCCTCCCACTCTCGCTGCCTCTTGCTGTCTGCGTCCCATCTCTTTCTCTCTGTCTGTCTCTCTCCCCCTCCCAATATGTCAACCCTCTCCCGATTCTTCCTTCCCTGTTGTACCCCCTCTCTATGTTGTCCCCTCGCTCTGTGTCATCCCCCATGTCATTCCCCTTCTCTGTCACCAAGTCTCTGCCCCTCTCTCTTGCTGCCCCTCTCTCTGACCGTCAGTATCACTCTGCTCCCTCTCTCTCTCATTCCTCCTCTCTCTGTCCCTCTCTCTCTGTTCCCCTCTCTCCCACTGACACCCCCCTGCCCTTTCTCTCTCCCTCTCTGTCTCCCTCTCTCTCTATTCCCCTCCTCTCTGTCCCTCCCTCACTGTCAGCCCCCTCTCTCTCTCTCTCCTCACTCTCTGGCCTCTCTCTCTCTCTCTCTCCCTCATCACTGTCCCCCATCTCTCTTTGCACCCCCCCCCCCCTCTCTCTCTGACTGTTGCTGAGAGTAGGAACAGCAGTTTCTGAACTTCAGACAGATTCATGGTGTTCCAGAGGGCTTTACAAAAGATCAGAACCAGCCGGAAAGCCCCGAATCTGTCCAGAGTTTGGAAGCTGTTGTTCCTGCACTCAGCTGTGAATTTGGAAAGGATTGTTAATGAGCATTAGATAAAGATCTGAACTTAGAAATTCCAATTCAGTTGTAAAACTGACAGGTGCATTCCTTTTTAAAGCTGCTCTGGTGGGAAAACAGAAGCCAATGGGAAATTTCTCATCTCTGAAATTAACAGTCCCAGACCTCAACACTTTTACCACTGACACTGGAGTCCGTGCACGGACACTTTGCCGACCCCTGCTCACATGGGGACCAGTTGGGGAAGTTGGGTGGTCAGCAGTTCAGTGGGAATAGGGGGTGAGAGAGCAGGAGGTGGGCCTACTGTACAAGATGAGCTGAGGAGGTGCACAAGGGGAGAGAAGCTAGAGAAGGATACAAGTTCAGGTCCAGGACGGGAAGGAGGATGGGGTGTCTTAGAGGGAGTTTAGCTCGGTCGGCAAGGGGAAGGGAGGGAAGTAGCAGAGTCAGCTGATCACATGGTCTGAATCTTAGTGAGGAAGTTCATGAGCTCCTCACACTGACTGTTGGAGGTGAGACCTCCAGAGTGGTAATGTCACTGAACTAGTAATCCAGAGTTCCAGGCTGATACCCAGGGGACACGGGTTCAATTCCTATCACGGCAGCTGGTGGAATTTCAATTTAATTAATTAATAAAACTCTGGAATTGAAAGCTATTCTTTGTAATGCTGACATGACACTATCATCAATTGCTGTCAAATCCGATCTGGTTCATTAATGTTCTTTAGGGAAGGAAATCTGCTGTCCTTACCTGGTCTGGCCTACATGTGACTCCAGACCCACAGCAATGTGGTTGATTGTTAAATGCCATTTGAAATGTCCATTCAGTTATCAAGGGTAATTAGGGATGGGTAACAAATGCTGGTCTTGCCAGTGATGCACACCTCCCATGAATAAAAATAATAAATAAGTGAAGGTGGTGTGGATAATGCTCCCAATATCCATCTTCATTCACAACAAAAAATTTTAATTGATGACCCCTTATCACGAACCCGTGAACCGAATCTTTCCCTATTCTCTGAAAAAAGGCCTTGCTGTTTTAAAAAAAGTTTTACTAAATCACCTCTCAGCTTCCTGTGCTCCTGTGGAAGCAGACACCATTTCTGCCTTCTGCTCGGCTCTGTAGGAGGTATTTTCAATATTATTGTACAGACTGCAGCACTGAAACCTGCTCAAATTTAGAAGCAGACTCAGTTTTGTGAGACCAGTCTTGTGAGATAATGTCTCGGGAATGTGCCTGAATTTGCAGGGATTTAATTCTCCTTCTCAGACTCTCACCTGTACCTGGTTATTTAAGATGCTTTGTGTCACTGTAAAAATTTAAAGCCTTACTTGCAAACATTTCCTGCTGTTTGAATTAACAAATATTTCATAAAATGACACAGAAACTCAAACGGAAACATTGGTGATGACTTTGCAGCATTTGAATTTTATTTGATTGGTTTTGAACTGACAGAGCAAAAGCAAAGTTACAAATCCGACCTGCACCGAGGGACAGTAATGTGGAGCTTCACAGAGTTACACAGATTTTGGAATCAGTTTGCGTGGAGCTGTTTCAGTATTTGGTGAAAGATGTTCGGTGCAGACTCTATCTTGCAGACAGTGGCTTTATTAAAGGGGGGGACAGTCTGTCAGAAGTGGGCATGAAGCATTCAGAGCGGATCAGCCTGGGCACCGACCTGCTCATACCCTTCTCCAGCTGAGTTTTCACACTTTGTGATCACCGTTCTGCAAGAAACTGACACAAGACAGCTTATTATCGCAGCCAAAAATGCTGTAATTAGGCCAGTTTTCACCCTGAAAGAGGAGCTTGAGCGGCCCATTAAAATTCACCACCTGCTAAAGAACCCAAAGACCTGCCTTCACCACATGGGATGAGGTCCGAGTATTGAACCCAATAACACTCAGGTCGCTAATGGTTTCAGTGATGTGACGGCTGTCACCTTGAATATTGATGTCTTCCTATAAATCGATTTCTGGGTCCAGTACATTTTCCTTCACCAGGCGCAATGATTTGAATCTTTCTATCCATTTCACTAAGATTTGCATGATCTCCTGCACCATAAACAGTCAACTCTCCGGTGCAGTTTGTGACGGTGTAAGCGACCCAGTGTTTCCCCTCCACTTTCAGTGAGGCGAAGGAGGCAGAACCAAGGTCAGGTACACTGTCCATAAAATCCTTCCCTTGACCAGAGAATTGTGTCTTATCAAACAAGATAATCTTGTTCATCCTGACTGCGATGTTGTAGATGTTCTGAGATTTCAATGTGAACAGCAGCAGTGAAATCATTCGGTGGTTTCCTAGCTCCCGGAGTGAATTTATATACACACTGAAACATCCTTCCTGATAACTCAGCAAATTATAATCGATGCTGGTCAGCCACGGGGCAAGTGGAAGCTAACTCCGCCCAGAATTGTGCAAACAACGAATGGTGAAAGGCAACACAGCAGGAAAGACACTGACAAAAATTTCACAACTTCGTGGAAACAGCAATTCGGCAATTCTACAGAAGGTGTCACAAAGTTGCAGCTTCCTCATGTTCCAGTAATTGCACACACTGTGACCCTCACACTCTCAGTCTCCATGTCCCAGTAATTGTACACACTTTGTCCCTCACATCCTCACTCGTCATGTGCTCTAATTGTGCACAGTGTATCCCTCGCACTCTCAGTCTCTATGTTCCAGCATTAGTACACATTGTGTTCCTCACACTGTCACTCTCCATGTTCCAGTAATTGCACAAACTGTGCCCCTCACACTCTCAGTCTCCATGTCCCAGTAATTGTACACACTTTGTCCCTCACATCCTCACTCTCCATGTGCTCTAATTGTGCACACTGTATCCCTCGCACTCTCAGTCTCTATGTTCCAGCATTCGTACACACTTTGTCCCTCACACTCTCACTCTCCATGTTCCAGTAATTGTATACACTGTGTCCCTCACACGCTCACTCTCCATGTTCCAGTAATTGTACACACTGTGTCCCTCAAACTCTCACACTCCATGTTCAGATAATTGTGCACACTGTGAGGGCATAGAGTACAAAAACAAGGAAGCCATGTTCAACCTTTGGAAAACACTGGTTCGGCCTCAACTGGAGTATTGTGTCCAGTTGTGAGGGCACCACACTTTGCAAAGGACATGATGACTTTCCGAAAAGTTCAGAGGAGATTGACTAGAATGGTCCCAGGGATGAGGGACTTCAGTTAATGTGGCGAGACAGGAGAAACTGGGAATGTTCTCCTCAGAGCAGAGATGGGTATGAGGGAGATTTAATCAAGATGTTCACAATGATGATGAGTTTTGACGGAGTAAATAAGGAGAAAATGTTTCCAGTGTCAGGAGAGTCAGTAACCAAAGGGGCACAGGTTTAAGATAATCGGTAAAAGGACCAGACGAGAAGAATGAGGAGAAATATTGAATTGTTGTGATCTGGAATGCGCTGCCTGAAATGGCAGCAGAGCAGATTGAATAGGATATTTTAAAAGGTGAATTTAGTGGAATGTCACAACTGAGTTTATGTTGTATGTGGTGTTTCTGCATTGTGTTGAGGCATTTCACTCATTCTCTCTCTTTGTCCCTCTCTTTCCCATTCTCTGCTTGACTCCAAGGCTCTATACAATTGCAGCAAGCCTTCTTTACTCCTGTACTCAAAACCCCTTGTACCGAAGACCAACATACCTGACGAGAACAAGGGGACACAGTTTAAGAATCAGCCGCCGTGGTGCTGAAAGTGGGAACACACAGTTGAGAGGAGCCGGGAGATAAAAGAGCCGAGGCCCGATACCAGAAGCAGTGACGGTGGTGAAATCGCTCTGTTCTGTTCAGTGGACCTGCTTGACCAGCAGAAATTAAACTGTGATGTCACAGGAGAGCTGTTAAGTGATTGGTGGATATTTCTTTGTTCCTTGTCTCTTTTTGTGTTTTTTTTTTGTTTCAGCCAAGTGAGTAAATCTGGAGACGTCATTACAGGTTAAGAGTACACTTAAATAATTCTTTTTTTTAAATACTGAAATCCAAATGAATTAATTAAATAGAATAGAGATGGCTGGGCAGACGATATGTTGTACCTGTAGTATATGGGAGTTGGTGGACGTCTGTGCGATCCACGGTGACCACATCTACAGCAAGTGTTGGCTGCTCAAGGACCTACGGCTCAGAGTTGATGAGCTGGAGTCTGAGCTGCGGACACTGAGACACATCAGGGAGGGGGAGAGTTACCTGGACACTGTTTTTCAGGAGGCAGTCACAGTTGTTAGATTAATTACATCAAATTTGGACCGTGGTCAGTGACTGGAGGGTGTGACTGCGAGTGAGGCAGGTATGGGATCCAGAATTTAGCTTCGGAAGAGCCTCAGTCAGTGCCCTTGTCCAACAGGTACGAGGTTCTTGCTCCCCGTGTGGACAAGGGCACAGACTTCAGGGAGGATAAGCGAACTGACCACAGTACCATGGTTCAGAGCATCATTCATTGGGGGAGAACAGAGAAATGTAGTTGTAATAGGGGAGAGCATAGTTAGGGGAATAGATACTGTTCTCTGTAGCAAATATAGAGAGTCCAGAAGGCTGTGTTACCTACCTGGTGCCACGGTTAAGGACATCCCTTCGGGATTAGAGAGGATCCTGGAGTGGTTGGGAAATGATCCAGTTGTCGTGGTCCACGTAGGTACCAATGAAATAGGTAGGACTAGGAAATAGGTTCTGCTGAGGGACTCTGAGCAGCTCGAGGCGAAACTAAAAAAGCCGAACAACAAAGCTAATAATCTCCGGATTACTACCTGAGCCACGTGCAAATTGATGTAGGGTAGATAAGATTAGAGAGGTACATACGTGGCCCAAAGATTGGGGTGGGAGAAATGAGTTCCGATTCATGAGACACTGGTACAAGTATTGGGGAAGCAGAGAGCTGTTCCATTGGGATGGGCTTCCTTTGAACTCTGCTGGGACCAGTGTCCTGGTGAATCATATATCTATGGCTGTAGATAAGACTTTAAACTAAATAGCTGGAGGCGGGAGGGTTTAATTGAAAAGAAGTTTAAAAAATCGGAAGGTAATGAAAAAGCAAAGGTGCAGGGTAGTGAAGGGGCAGACATTAATCAGAGTGGACAGTGATCAGGATCAGGAACCCTGGCTGAATTCCTCTCTCTCTCTCTCTAACCCAGAGTTCACTGGACAATGATCAGTAACAAGAACCCTGGCTGATGTCTTCTATCTCTAACCCAGGAGTCACTGGACAGTGATCAGGAGCAGGAACCTTGGCTGACCTCCCCCCCTCTCTCTCCAAGCCAGGGGTCACTGGACAGTGATCGGGAGCAGGAACCCTGGCTGATTTCCCCTATCTCTAACCCAGGGGTCACTGGGCAGTTATCAGGAGCAGGAACCCTGGCTGATTTCCGCTCTCTCTTTAACCTAGCGGTCACTGGACAGTGATCAGGAACAGGAACCCTGGCTGATTTCCCCTCTCTCACTCTCTAACCCAGGGGTCACTGGACTGTGATCAGGAGCAGGAACCATGGCAGATTTCCCCTATCTCTAACCTAGCGGTCACTGGACAGTGATCAGGAGCAGGAACCCTGGCTGATTTCCCCTCTCACTCCAACCCAGTACTTGCTCTTATGTTTTACTTCCATCCTGCACAAAGGGGGCTCCCTCCCCACCCCCAACTCTGTGGCTCAGGATATCTGGAGTTGCCCGGCTGCAGACAGTCTTTATAGAGCAGCATGAAAAGGAGAGAACCGGGCGGCTCCATCTGACTGGGTTGAAGAACACTCCTGGGAAGACTGGACTGTGGCTTCTTCAGCGAGGTGCTCCAACCACCAATTGCACAGTAACAGCCTTGCAGCCCTTCTCTCCCTTCCATCACTCGGCCACCTATCCACTCCTGTCCTGGTCCTTTTCAGCCCGATCCTCCTCTACTCCCATCCCTCCATCATATTGCTTAAGTTTAAAAGAAAACTGTTGTGTACTTTGTTTCTTAAGATTGGGCGCAGCTCTTCGAACCCAAGGAAGCCCCCCTTTGCTGGTGGTGGGGCCTTCTCACACGTATGCTGCTGCCGCTGCTGCAGCTGCACCTGTTGCCCTGTCACCGTTTGCGCTGTGAACATCGAAGCCTGGGGTGAAGAGCTACGTCCACCCTACTATGTCAATGGAGATATGTGTGAAGGCAATGGCCAAGGTTGTCGGCCCTTCGGTCTTTATTGCTGCCTCAAAGATGTCGGGAATGCAGTGTTTTTCCTGAAGACCAAACGGGCGGTGTCCCTTGCCCTGAGCAATGGGCTCACCGTGGGTGGGACCTTTCTGCCAGTGGACCCCTGGAGGCCACTGCAAAAGGGTCATTCTGTCAAATGTCCCACCCTTCATTCCTGGTGAGTTCCTCCTTCCCCACCTGCACCATCAGGGGGAAGTAAAGACAGGGCTCACCCCAGTCCAGCTCTGTCTTCAGGAGAACAGCCTTTGGCAAGTGTACACCTTCCGCCGCCAATTATTTATGCAGCTGGCACAGGAGGAGTTCACGGATGGCCATTTCAATGTGGAGTTCCAGGGGACGGCCTGCACCGACTTCTGAACCTTGGATGGGGCATGGTGCCATGTCTGCAAGGGTGTGGGGCATGTTCGTAAGGACTGCCCTAACCTCCCGGCTGTCAACTGCACCTCAGCGGTCCAGTGAAACACTGCTGCTCCTTCTCCCACTTCCCTCCACCTCCAAAAGCCACTGTTCAATCGGTTCCGGAATATGTGGTTTTCACGGCCTCCGGTGGGGAGGGGGTGCCCGCCTGAGTGGAAGGAAGCTGCGGAGGCAAATTAAACACTGAGAGGCGTCCCCTGGACACTGTGGTACAACCCGAACCTGAACACAGCCCAAGGACCGATCCCAGGGAAACCTTCTGCCCCAGGGCTGGGCTAAGGCCCAGGGCAACTGGAAAAAAGGAGGGTGCAGAGACGGAGGCCTCTATTGACATGGAGGTCTCAGAGCCTCTGCGCCCAAGTGTGGAAAAAGAGGAGAAGGCATCCCATCACAGAGGTGACACAGGACCCTGAGGTGCAGGGCCCATCTGTTGGTGGGGAGCTGTCTCCCGTTTCAGATCCCCAGGTACCCCCAGGCACCACCACCATCAAGGCTGCAAAGTCAAAGAAAGATGGCGGCGTGTCCATAAGCAGCTTGTTGAGCTGCTGGCCGACGACGAATCCTCCAACACAGATCTAGAGGGAATGGGCCTCCTGGTCCGTTCTTATTACAGTGCGTTGTTCCTTCTGGATCCGACCAGCAAGGATGCACACAGAGCTTTGTGAGAGGAGCTGCTGAATGTTAGCCCGGAGGGCGCGAAGTATTGGAGGCTCCACTCACATTGGCGGAGCTGACCGGCACCCTCCACCAGGACAAATGCCCAGAGCTGGACGGGCTGACCATGGAGTTCCTCAGGGCGTACTGGGACATTCTGGGGGATGATTATGCACGTGACCTGGGGGAAAGCCTGGCGATCGGGCAGATGCCCCTCTCGTGGTGCAGGGTGTTCATCGTCCTGCTGCCTAAGGGGTGATCTGCACCCACCGCGTCCACCGCAAGGATCAATTGGGAGAAATGATTCGGACTCCTGGTGGTTCAGTGGCGGGTGGACTCCCTACCAGACGGGTTAACACCTTTTGCGTGGAGCACCAAGCACCTCTTCTATCTGGGAGTCCACCTTAACCCCACTGAGGAAACCTGACCGGCAAAATGGCAGGAGTTGGAGGCGAAAGTCACCACTCGACTGGGGGGCTGAACAGGACTGCTCCGAGTGCTTTTTTACAGAGGCCGAGCACTGGTCATAAACCAAATGCTGGCCTCGATGCTGTGGTACTGGTTGGTCACTTTGGCCCTGCCCCCTGCATTCACCACCAAGATCCAGAAGAAGCTTGACAATTTCTTCCGGGGCAAGAGGAAACACTGGATCTCTGCCGTGGTCCTGAGTCTCCCGATTGAGGAGGGCGGCCAGTCGCTGGTGTGTGTCTGCACCCAGGCTGCAACTCCCCGCATTTGGAGCCTGCAGAGATACCTGTATGCCAAGCATCCTCCCAGAAGGTGTGCACTTCCGATGTATTTTTTCCGCTAGTGTCACTGCCTTCAAGACGACACGCAGCTCCTGGTGGAGTCCATTAGCCGTGCCTCTCTGAGGCAGTTGCCTGTCTTTTACCATGATCTATTCAGAGTCTGGAGCATGGTTGCCTCAAGTCAGGGCGCTCCCCCGTTGAGCGGAGGAGAGCGCCTCGGCTGACTGGACAGGCAGCTCTGTTGATGGAACGGTGGGTGGAGGAGTAGCTGAAGCAGTGACGAGCTGACCCCCGCTCAGCTATAACTGCTCATCAGACCCATGCCCCGAAACCCTCCTTGGGAGTCAGTCCCACACAACCTGAATAGCCCCTCGGAAATGCCCTCCATGCCATTCCAAACGGCGCAGAGGGGTTTCCTGTATGGGCTGCTTCCACTTCCTCACCCTCGACAGCTGGCCAGACATGCCCTGGCAGGTCGTGTTGCCATCTGGCGGCGAGGGGATACCCGGGTAGAGGTCTCTCTATGCGGGAGTCCTCTACCTTTACATCGGAGAACTGGGTTGGAGGGTGGAGGGTGTTGCACAGGGCAGTCCCGTGCAATAGGCTTTTAAGTAGGTTCACGGACTCCCAGGCTGCTTGTAATTTCTGTGGCCTGGATGAGTCCGTGTTCCACGTATATATGGAGTGTGCGAGTTTGCAGCCCCTCTTTGAGTATTTGAAGGGGCTGCTCCTCAAATTCGGGTTGCACTTCTGTCCCACACTCCTGATCTTTGGGTACCCGGTGAGAGGGGGAATGGGCCGGGAGGAGGATCTCCTCATTTGTCTGCTCCTGCGCCTGGTGAAGGTAGCAACTCACAGGTCCAGGCTGCGGGCAGTCGGGGGATCCGTCCGCCCTGATTGCCTGCCCCTGTTCCGCAGTTAGGTTCGTGCCTGGGTGTCCTTGGAGAAGGAGCAGGTGGTGTCAACTTGTATGCTTGAGGCCTTCTGCGACTGGTGGGCACTGCAGGGACTGGAGTGCATCGTCGATGCCGAGAATAGCATATTAATTTGATTTTTTGGTTTATTCATTCGATTTTTAAAAAGTTATTTAAAAAATGTATAAAAAGGGGGCCTGAGGAATAAATCCCCCCTCGACATATAAAAAACAGGAGTTGATGCAGAGTAAATCTCCCTCGACACTGCCCCCATCAAACCCTCCCAGGACAGCTACAGCACGGGGCTATTCTGACACTCTCTATCTTCTGTTCAGTTTCAGGTGAAATCTAATGAGTAAAAATGTTCACTGCGGATATTAATCTGTATGGCATATGTGTGACCATCAATGTGAGCAAGGTTTTATGGAAGGTGGAAAGGCGTGTAGGTTAGTGCTTAGAACATGACAGAGCACAGACACAGGAGTGAATCATTCCTTTGTACCCACTGTGTACTGCACAGGTACAGGAGCTGACACTGTGCTAAATTCATTCACGGGATCTGGAAATCAATGACAAGACCAGCATTTATTGCCCATCCCTGATTGCCCTTGAGAAGCCGGTGATGAGTCACGATCCTCATCGACCCTCCTTCTTACCCCCTCAAAGACATCAACAAACTATTCTGACACGATATTCACTTAACAAATCCATGCTGACTGTGCTGGAAATGACGATTCATGTTGTTTACCAGAAATTTTCCCAATAATTTGCCCTCCACTGTGATTAGGCTGGGTGGCCTGTAATCACTCAGTCTATTACTTTCTCCCTTGTTCATCAACAATACAACATTCGCAGTCCTCCAGTCTTCTGGCACCACGCCTGTAACCAGAGAGGATCAGACAATGATGGTCAAAGCCTCTGCTGTTTTCTCACTTGCATCTCTTAACAGTCCGAGCCTGGTGAATTATCAGCGTTCGAAGATGCTAAACCCCTCAATATTTCCTCTCTCACTGTTTATCCCATCCAATATTTCAAACCCTTCCTCCTTGACGGCAATGTCAGAATAGTCTCCTCTTTTGTGAAGACAGATGTGATGTAGTCATTAAGAACCATACCCACATCTTCCACAGGTAGGAAGAATAAGGTGAGGTGATATAAACTAAAGGATACAATTCGAAAGAGGGTGCAGAAACAGACAGTTCTGAGGGAAAGAGAGAGATTAAATAGACTAGGCCTGTATTCTATGGAGTTTAGAAGAATGAGAGGAGATCTCCTTGAAACATATAAAATTCTAAAGGATTTGGAAACGGTAGACACTGAGAGATTATTTCCGCAGGTCAGGGAATCTAAAACAAGAGGGCACAGTCTCAGAATAAGGGGCTGATCATTTCGGATTGAGATGAATATAAATTACTTCACTCAAAGGGTTGTGAATCTTTACAATTCTCTACCCCGGAGGGTAGTGGATGCTCCTTCGTTCAATACATTTAAGGCTGGGATAGACAGAAGTTTAGCCTCTCATGGAATCAAGAGATGTGAGGACTAGGCGGGAAGCTGAGTTGAATCCGAAGATCAGCCATGATTCTATTGAATGGCGGAGCAGGCCTGATGGGAGATATGGTCTACCCCTGCTCCTATTTCTTGTCTTCTTGTGTTTTCCCTCTGTCTTTCCCTCTCTCTCTGACTTTCCCTCTCTTTCTGACTCTCTCTCTGAATCTCCCTCTCACTCTGAATCTCCCCCTCTCTGATTCTCTCTCCCCCTCTGTCTATCCCTCTCTCTCTGTCTCTCCCTCTCTCTGTCTCTCCCTCTGTCTCTGACTCTCCCTCTCTCTGTTGCTCCTTCTCTCTCAATCTCTCTGTCTGTTTCTTTCACTCTGCCTTTCTCTCTTTCTCTCTGTCTGTCTCTCTCTCCCGCTTTCTTTGTGTGTCTGTATGTGAGTTTGTGTCCCTGTGTGTATGTGTGCCAGGGCCCCCTCACACCCTTTCTCCACGAACATAGGAACATAGGAGTAGGATTAGGCCATTCAGCCCATCGAGCCTGCCCCACCATTCAGCACGATCATGTCTGATCTTCCATTTCAATGCTCGTTTCCCACATTATCCCCATATCTCTTTATTTAATTTGTATTTAGACATCTGTCAGTTTTTACTTTGAACATACTCAATGACTGAGCTTGCACAGCCCTCTGGGGGAGAGAATTCCAAATATTTACAACGCTCTGAGTAAAGACATTTCTTCTTATATCTATACTGAGTGGCTTCCCCCTTACTTTGAAATTGCATCCCCTGGTTCTAGACTCCACAACCAGGGGAAACATCTTACCTCCATCTATCCTGTCTATCCCTTTATGTATTTGGTAATTTTCATTGATTTCACCTCTCATTCTTCGAAACTCTAGAGAATACAGGGCCAGTTTCCCCAATTTCTGTTCGGAGGACAGTCCCGTCATCCCGGGAAGAAGTCTGGTGAACCTTTGTTGCACTCTCTCTATGGTAATGATATCCTTCTTAAGGTAAGGGGACCAGAAATGCACACAGTATTTCAGGTGCGGTCTAACCAAGGTTCTGTACAACTGAAGCAAGACTCCTCTTTTCCTGTATTCTCATCCTCTTGTGATAAAGGCGAACATACCATTAGCCATCTTAACTACTTGCTGCACCTGCATGTCAGCTTTCAGCACGTATTGATGAGGACACCCAGGTCCCTTTGTACATCTACATCTGTGCCCTGCTGCTAAAGTGACTCAGGGTCTGCCGGCACTTTCCTCACTTCCCACTGACAACATTTCAAGAACGAGAGTTAAACAGAACGTCAATTTCTCATCCATATTAAACATGACAATCGACTTCTCCCCTCCATATAACACAGAGACAAGATTACTACCAATTGAGTCAACAACTGGCTTCAATGTTTCCTTTCAAATGACATTGCTTAGAGCAGCCAGTTTTTTTTCAGTATGGAGTCCCAGGATAAAAAGATATTTAAATTTATTTTCAACATTATCAGCTGAAAATGTTTCTACTAAAACTCTGTGTCTTTGCCTCTCCATATCCCACTCTGTTTCTCTCACTGTCTCTCTCCCGCTGTCACTGTCTCTCTCCCTGTCCCTCTGCATTTGTTTCTCTCCCTCTCCCAGTGTCTTTCTCTCCCTCTCGCTCTGTTTCTCTCAATGTCACTATTTATCTCTGTCTTTCTCTGTCCCTCACTCTCTGTTTCTATCCCTCTGACTCAAAGGGGATCGGGAGAGGCACCAATAATTGGGGAACTGGGGGAGACAGAGCACCAGCAGATGGAGACGGTGACAGGGAGGGAGTAATTGCAGTGAGATAGAGAGACCAGCAGATGGAGATGGTGAGAGGGGACAATGAATGCAGGGAGACAGGGACACAAGCAGATGGAGATGGTGAGGTGTGGGGGTGGAGTAACTGCAGTGAGAAAGGGACTCCAGCAGATGGAGATGGTGAGAGGGGACAATAAATGCAGGGAGACAGGGACACGAGCAGATGGAGATGGTGAGGGGTGGGGGTGGAGTAACTGCAGTGAGACAGGGACTCCAGCAGATGGAGATCGTGAGAGGGAGACAGTAACTGCAGTGAGACAGGGACACCAGCAGATGGAGATGGTGAGAGGGGTGCAGCAACTGCAGTGAGACAGGGACACCAGCAGATGGAGATTGTGACAGGGAGACAGTAACTGCAGTGAGACAGGGACGCCAGGAGATGGAGAAGGTGAGAGGGGGCAGTAACTGCAGTGAGACAGAGACACCAGCAGATGGAGATGGTGAGAGGGGGCAGTAACTGCAGTGAGACAGGGACACCAGTAGATGGAGATGGTGAGACGGGGAAGTAACTGCAGAGAGACAGGGACTCCAGCAGATGGAGATGGTGAGAGGGGGCCGTAACTGCAGTGAGACAGCGACACCAGCAGATGGAGATGGTGAGAGGGGGCAGTAACTGCAGTGAGACAGGGATAATAATGTATTTTTCAGGTTGTTTTTCTTCAGGTTTGCACTTGCTGCTGTTCAATATTCAGTGTATTCACACCTAATCTGTACTAATGCTTTGTCTTTCAACACACTATTAACATATTGTTTGCCTGTTCTCCGTGACCTTTTGGTCAGCTATGTGGCCTGGTCCAATCTGCACCTTCTCCTTTGTTATCTCTTGCCCCACCCCCACCTCACTTATTTATAATCTGTGACTTTTCTAATATTTTTCAGTTCCGAAGAAGGGTCACTGACCCGAAAAGTTAACTCTGCTTCACTTTCCACAGATGCTGCCAGACCTGCTGATTGATTCCAGCATTTCTTGTTTTTGTTAGTGAGACAGGGACACCAGCAGATGGAGATGGTGAGAGGGGACAGTAACTGCAGTGAGACAGATACACCAGCAGATGGAGATGGTGCCAGGAGGCAGTAACTGCAGTGAGACAGGGACACCAGCAGATGGAGATAGTGAGAGGGGGGCAGTAACTGCAGTGAGACAGGGACACCAGCAGATGGAGATGGTGAGAGGGGGGCAGCAACTGCAGTGAGACAGGGACACCAGCAGATGGAGATCGTGAGAGGGAGACAGTAACTGCAGTGAGACAGGGACACCAGCAGATGGAGATGGTGAGAGGGGGGCAGCAACTGCAGTGAGACAGGGACACCAGCAGATGGAGATGGTGAGAGGGGGGCAGTAACTGCAGTGAGACAGGGACACCAGCAGATGGAGATTGTGACAGGGAGACAGTAACTGCAGTGAGACAGGGACGCCAGGAGATGGAGAAGATGAGAGGGGGCAGTAACTGCAGTGAGACAGGGACACCAGCAGATGGAGATGGTGAGAGGGGGCAGTAACTGCAGTGAGACAGGGACACCAGTAGATGGAGATGGTGAGACGGGGAAGTAACTGCAGATTGACAGGGACTCCAGCAGATGGAGATGGTGAGAGGGGGCCGTAACTGCAGTGAGACAGCGACACCAGCAGATGGAGATGGTGAGAGGGGGCAGTAACTGCAGTGAGACAGGGATAATAATGTATTTTTCAGGTTGTTTTTCTTCAGGTTTGCACTTGCTGCTGTTCAATATTCAGTGTATTCACACCTAATCTGTATTAATGCTTTGTCTTTCAACACACTATTAACATATTGTTTGCCTGTTCTCCGTGACCTTTTGGTCAGCTGTGTGGCCTGGTCCAATCTGCACCTTCTCCTTTGTTATCTCTTGCCCCACCCCCACCTCACTTATTTATAATCTGTGACTTTTCTAATATTTGTCAGTTCTGAAGAAGGGTCACTGACCCGAAAAGTTAACTCTGCTTCACTTTCCACAGATGCTGCCAGACCTGCTGAGTGATTCCAGCATTTCTTGTTTTTGTTAGTGAGACAGGGACACCAGCAGATGGAGAAGGTGAGAGGGGGCAGTAACTGCAGTGACACAGGGACTCCAGCAGATGAAGATGGTGAGAGGGGACAGTAACTGCAGTGAGACAGGGCCACCAGCAGATGGAGAAGGTGAGAGGCGGCAGAAACTGCAGTGAGACAGGGACACCAGCAGATGGAGATGGTGAGAGGGCGCAGTAACTGCAGTGAGACAGGGACACCAGCAGATGGAGATTGTGAGAGGGAGACAGTAACTGCAGTGAGACAGGGACACCAGCAGATGGAGAAGGTGAGAGGGGGCAGCAACTGCAGTGAGATAGGGACACCAGCAGTTGGAGAAGGTGAGAGGGGGCAGTAACTGCAGTGAGACAGGGACACCAGCAGATGGAGATGGTGAGAGGGGGCAGTAACTGCAGTGAGACTGGGACACCAGCAGATGGAGATGGTGAGAGGGGGCAGTAACTGCAGTGAGACAGGGACACCAGCAGATGGAGATGGTGAGAGGGGGCAGTAACTGCAGTGAGACTGGGACACCAGCAGATGGAGATGGTGAGAGGGGGCAGTAACTACAGTGAGACAGGGACACCAGCAGATGGAGATGGTGAGACGGGGCAGTAACTGCAGTGAGACAGGGACACCAGCAGATGGAGCTGGTGAGAGGGGGCAGTAACTGCAGTGAGACAGGGACACCAGCAGATGGAGATAGTCAGAGGGGGCAGTAACTGCAGTGAGACAGGGACACCAGCAGATGGAGATGGTGAGAGGGGGCAGTAACTGCAGTGAGACCGGGACACCAGCAGATGGAGATGGTGAGAGGGGGCAGTAACTGCAGTGAGACCGGGACACCAGCAGATGGAGATAGTCAGAGGGGGCAGTAACTGCAGTGAGACAGGGACACCAGCAGATGGAGATAGTGAGAGGGGGCAGTAACTGCAGTGAGCTAGGGACACCAGGAGATGGAGATGGTGAGACGGGGCAGTAACTGCAGTGAGACAGGGACTCCAGCAGATAGAGCTGGTGAGAGGGGGCAGTAACTGCAGTGAGACAGGGACACCAGCAGATGGAGATGGTGAGAGGGAGGCAGTAACTGCAGTGAGACAGGGACACCAGGAGATGGAGATGGTGAGAGGGGGCAGTAACTGCAGTGAGACAGGGACACCAGCAGATGGAGATGGTGAGAGGGGGCAGTAACTGCAGTGAGACCGGGACACCAGGAGATGGAGATGGTGAGACGGGGCAGTAACTGCAGTGAGACCGGGACACCAGCAGATGGAGATGGTGAGAGGGGTCAGTAACTGCAGTGAGACAGGGACACCAGCAGATGGAGATTGTGAGAGGGAGACAGTAACTGCAGTGAGACACGGACACCAGCAGATGGAGATGGTGAGAGGGGGCAGTAACTGCAGTGAGACCGGGACACCAGCAGATGGAGATGGTGAGAGGGGGCAGTAACTGCAGTGAGACCGGAACACCAGCAGATGGAGATGGTGAGAGGGGGCAGTAACTGCAGTGAGACCGGGACACCAGCAGATGGAGATGGTGAGAGGGAGGCAGAGCAAGTCCCAACTCAATCGGTCAGATTCTCAATAATATAATCTCAGAATCAAATTTAAAATAGTTATAGCGCTCAGTGCTGTGAATATAAAATGTACATTTCTGTCCTGTGGAGAGTGTAGTGAATGGAATATGAAATGAGATTTAGTTGCAGTGTTTATCTCTTTCTATGATTTCACTAATGTAACAATGAGATTGAGAGGGTATTTCACCGCCTTCTTCAGCTCCTCTCTGAATTTACTCTGGGACACAATGTAAATACAAGTGTTGGTGCAGGAACTGAGAAACTGCAGCATTAGTGATGTGTGATCTGTGATCTAGACAGGGTCAGTGTAGGAGGAATAATCCTGAATATCTGCAATTCGCCTATATATTCTAAACACAACCCGGGTTATCCATAACAATATAAAACTGCTGGATATACTGAAGAGTAAAATAATTGATTTTCTCCGATTCTCCATCTCCGGGTCCTTGTGATTCTCTCCATTGCTGTGGCGCCGGAATCCCCTGCGGACTTTACTGGAGAATAAAATACGTCTGACTGTGAGAACATTGAGCAGTAAAATCAGAAAGAACGGAACACAAGGGGTTAAAATGTAAATAAACAATTCAAATGTGACCCATACGGGGGAGGTGATGAAGCTCGGTTTAAGGACACAACCCATGGGAACATTATCAATGAAGTAATCTTGTTCCACTGTAAAGTACCAGGGCACTGACTGTAAACAGCCCAGCACACTCACTGTTCCTACAACCACAGCCGCTGTTTTCTTGGTGCAATATTTTGTTTTGAGCTTCTCACAGCAAATGGCCACAAATCGATCAAAGGTGAAAGTGACTGTGAGCCAGACAGAAATACATGTGGCTGCAGAAAACAGAACGATGCTGAGAGAACACACAGGAGTAATGAACAGGAATGAATCTGGGAAATAAATTGAAGCAATCCGCAACAATATGGGACCAGTGATAACGACCAGGAGATCAGACACTGCCATTCCCACCAGGTAGACAGTGATACATTTGGAGAGACCGCACTTTCCTCGGCACAGGATCACAATCGCCACCAAGTTAACTGGAAGAGAGAAAAAAGGAAGCAGAGAAATGACTGATCAGACCTGGAGACAAAGCAGCAGTTTGAGAGGATCTGGGCTGAAATTTCCAGCTTGGTTGCTGCATTGAACAGTGAAAACTGATTCATTGATCTGGGCAGTGACCTTGTCACCGTGAAATGTTTGAAACACAATTATTGATAATGTATTGGGAAATTGATGCAGAAAGTGAATAAAGTCAGCACCAGATCTACTGGGAGTACTGAGTGAGGATGCAGTACCGGTGTGGAAATGAGAAGGGGTTTTATAAAGATGGAATCCAATGGGTCAAATGGGAATATGTCTCCAGACTGCTGGTCAGGAAGGTTTGGAGACAGCGGAAGGTGCAGCTGATTTGTTGCTGTGGGTTCAGAGAGCCGGCAGGGGCTGGTACAGAATGGGAAAAGGCTGAGAGATGCTGCAGTGAGTTTCATGGTTAGGACTTATTTGGAAGAGGCGTCTGGAGGTGGAGCCAGTGAGTGAGATTGGGAGGGAGAGAAGGAAATGGTCAAAGAACAAAGACCAAAGTAAATTACAGCACAGGAACAGGTCCTTCGGCCCTCCAAGCCTGCGCCAATCCAGAGCCTCTATTTAAACATGTCGCCTATTTTCTAATGGTCTGGATCTCTTTGCTTCCTGCCCATTCATGTATCTGTCGAGAAACATCTTGAAAGACGCTATCGTGCCTGCGTCTACCACCTCCGCTGGCAACGGGTTCCAGGCACCCACCACCCTCTGCGTAAAGAACTTTCCACGCATATCCCCCCTAAACAATACCCCTCTCACTTTGAACTCGTGACCCTTAGTAATTGAAATCCCCACTCTGGGAAAAAGCTTCTTGCTATCCACTCTGTCTGTACCTCTCATGATTCTGTCTACCTCAATCAGGTCCCCCCTCAACCTCCGCCTTTCGAATGAAAATAATCCTAATCTACTCAACCTCTCTTCATAGCTATCGCCCTCCATACCAGGCAACATCCTGGTGAACCTCCTCTGCACCCTCTCCAAAGCATCTACATCCTTTTGGTAATGTGGTGACCAGAACTGCACGCAGTATTCCAAATGTGGCTGAACCAAAGTCTTATACAACTGTAACATGACCTGCCAACTCTTGTACTTAATACCCCGTCCAATGAAGGAAAGCATGCCGTATGCCTTCTTGGCCACTCTATTGACCTGCGTTGCCACCTTCAGGGAACAATGGACCTGAACACCCAAATCTCTCTGTACATCAATTTTCCCCAGGACTTTTCCATTTACTGTATAATTCACTCTTGAATTGGATCTTCCAAAATGCATCACCTCACATTTGCCCTGATTGAACTCCATCTGCCATTTCTCTGCCCAACTCTCCAATCTATCTAAATTCTGCTGCATTCTCTGACAGTCCCCTTCAGTCTCTGCTGCTCCACCAATCTTAGTGTCGTCTGCAAACTTGCTAATCAGACAACCTATACTTTCCTCCAAATCATTAATGTACATCACAAACAACAGTGGTCCCAGCACGGATCCCTCTGGAACACCACTGGTCACACGTCTCCATTTTGAGAAACTCCCTTCCACTGCTACTCTCTGTCTCCTGTTGCCCAGCCAGTTCTTCATCCATCTAGCCAGTACACCTTGGACCCCATGCGCCTTCACTTTCTCCATCAGCCTACCATGGGGAACCTTATCAAACGACTTGCTGAAGTCCATGTATATGACATCTACAGCCCTTCCCTGATCAATCAACTTTGTCACTTCCTCAAAGAATTCTATTAAGTTGGCAAGACATGACCTTCCCTGCACAAAACCATGTTGCCTATCACTGATAAGCCCATTTTCTTCCAAATGGGAATAGATCCTATCCCTCAGTATCTTCTCCAGCAGCTTCCCTACCACTGACGTCAGGCTCACCGGTCTATAATTACCTGGATTATCCCTGCTACCCTTATTAAACAAGGGGACAACATTAGCAACTCTCCAGTCCTCCGGGACCTCACCCGTGTTTAAGGATGCTGCAAAGATATCTGTTAAGGCCCCAGCTATTTCCTCTCTTGCTTCCCTCAGTAACCTGGGATAGATCCCATCCAGACCTGGGGACTTGTCCACCTTAATGTCTTTTAGAATACCCAACACTTCCTCCCTCCTTATGCCGACTTGACCTAGAGTAATCAAACATCTGTCCCTAACCTCAACATCCGTCATGTCCCTCTCCTCGGTGAATACCGATGCAAAGTGCTCGTTTAGAATCTCACCCATTTTCTCTGACTCCACGCATAACTTTCCTCCTTTGTCCTTGAGTGGGCCAATCCTTTCTCTCTTTACCCTCTTGCTCCTTATATATGAATAAAAGGCTTTGGGATTTTCCTTAACCCTGTTTGCTAAAGATATTTCATGACCCCTTTTAGCCCTCTTAATTCCTCGTTTCAGATTGGTCCTACATTCCTGATATTCTTTCAAAGCTTCATCTGTCTTCAGCCTTCTAGACCTTATGTATGCTTCCTTTTTCCTCTTAGCTAGTCTCACAATTTCACCTGTCATCCATGGTTCCCTAATCTTGCCATTTCTATCCCTCATTTTCACAGGAACATGTCTCTCCTGAACGCTAATCAACCTCTCTTTAAAAGCCTCCCACATATCACATGTGGATTTACCTTCAAACAGCTGCTCCCAATCTACATTCCCCAGCTCCTGCCGAATTTTGGCATAGTTGGCCTTCCCCATATTTAGCACTCTTCCTTTGGGACCACTCTCGTCATGTTAGAGCAGGAGAGGAGACAAGATCAGATGGTTTGGGAAAGTGTATAAACTGAAGCAATGGATGAGGAGGCAAAGGATTCAATACAGTGAGAGGAGAGGTTGAGATTCAGCGGGAGTGACTGCAGCAAAGCATTCGTGCAAAACTAATATAGAAATCCCAGTAACACAACTCAATGATTAGATTAGATTAGAATATTACAGCGCAGTACAGGCCCTTCGGCCCTCGATGTTGCGCTGAGCTGTGAAACCATCTGACCTACACTATTCCATTTTCATCCATGTGTCTATCCAATGTCCACTTAAATGCCCTTAAAGTTGGCGAATCTACTACTGCTGCAGGCAGGGCATTCCACGCCCTTACTACTCTCTGAGTAAAGAAACTACCTCTCACATCTGTCCTATATCTATCACCCCTCAACTTGAAGCTATGTCCCCTCGTGTTTGCCATCACCATCCGAGGAAAAAGACGCTCACTATCCACCCTATCTAACCCTCTGATTATCTTATATGTCTCTATTAAGTCACCTCTCCTCCTCCTTCTCTCCAACGAAAACAACCTCAAGTCCCTCAGCCTTTCCTCGTAAGACCTTCCCTCCATACCAGGCAACATCCTAGTAAATCTCCTCTGCACCCTTTCCATAGCTTCCACATCCTTTCTATAATGCGGTGACCAGAACTGCACGCAATACTCCAGGTGCGGTCTCACCAGAGTTTTGTACAGCTGCAGCATGACCTCGTGGCTCCGAAACTCGACCCCCCGACTAATAAAAGCTAACACACCATATGCCTTCTTAACAGCCCTATTAACCTGGTTAGCAACCTTCAGGGATTTATGCACCTGGACACCAAGATCTCTCTGTTCATCTACACTACCAAGAATCTTCCCATTAGCCCAGTACTCTGCATTCCTGTTACGCCTTCCAAAATGAATCACCTCACACTTTTCCGCATTAAACTCCATTTGCCATCTCTCAGCCCAGCTCTGCAGCCTATCTATGTCTCTCTGTACCCTACAACATCCTTCGGCACTATCCACAACTCCACCGACCTTAGTGTCATCTGCAAATTTACTAACCCACCCTTCTACACCCTCTTCCAGGTCATTTATAAAAATGACAAACAGCAATGGCCCCAAAACAGATCCTTGTGGTACACCACTAGTAACTAAACTCCAGGATGAACATTTACCATCAACCACCACCCTCTGTCTTCTTTCCGCTAGCCAATTTCTGATCCAGAGCTCCAAATCACCTTCAACCCCATACATGCGTATTTTCTGCAATAGCCTACCGTGGGGAACCTTATCAAACGCCTTACTGAAATCCATATACACCACATCCACTGCTTTACCCTCATCCACCTGTTTGGTCACCTTCTCGAAAAACTCAATAAGGTTTGTGAGGCACGACCTACCCGTCACAAAACCGTGCTGACTATCTCTAATGTACTTATTCTTTTCAAGATGATTATAAATCCTGTCTCTTCTAACCTTTTCCAACATTTTACCCACAACCGAAGTAAGGCTCACAGGTCTATAATTACCAGGGCTGTCTCTACTCCCCTTCTTGAACAAGGGGACAACATTTGCAATCCTCCAGTCTTCCGGCACTATTCCTGTCGACAATGACGACATAAAGATCAAGGACAAAGGCTCTGCAATCTCCTCCCTAGCTTCCCAGAGAATCCTAGGATAAATCCCATCTGGCCCAGGGGACTTATCTATTTTCACACTTTCCAAAATTGCTAACACCTCCTCCTTGTGAACCTCAATCCCATCTAGCCTCGTAGCCTGAATCTCAGTATTCTCAACAACATTTTCTTTCTCTACTGTAAATACTGACGCAAAATATTCATTTAACACTTCCCCTCTCTCCTCTGATTCCACACACAACTTCCCACTACTATCCTTGATTGGCCCTAATCTAACTCTAGTCATTCTTTTATTCCTGATATACCTATAGAAAGCCTTAGGGTTTTCCCTGATCCGATCCACCAATGACTTCTCGTGTCCTCTCCTTGCTCTTCTTAGCTCTCCCTTTAGATCCTTCCTGGCTAGCTTGTAGCTCTCAAGCGCCCTAACTGAGCCTTCACGTCTCATCCTAACATAAGCCTTCTTCTTCCTCTTGACAAGCGCTTCAACTTCTTTAGTAAACCACGGCTCCCTCGCACGACAACTTCCTCCCTGCCTGACAGGTCCATACTTATCAAGGACACGCAGTAGCTGCTCCTTGAATAAGCTCCACATTTCGATTGTTCCCATCCCCTGCAGTTTCCGTCCCCATCCTACGCATCCTAAATCTTGCCTAATCGCATCATAATTCCCTTTCCCCCAGTTATAATTCTTGCCCTGCAGTATATACCTGTCCCTGCCCATCGCTAAGGTAAACCTAACCGAATTGTGATCACTGTCACCAAAGTGCTCACCTACATCTAAATCTAACACCTGGCCGGGTTCATTTCCCAGTACCAAATCCAATGTGGCATCGCCCCTGGTTGGCCTGTCGACATACTGTGTCAGAAAACCCTCCTGCACACACTGGACAAAAACTGACCCATCTAAAGTACTCGAACTATAGTATTTCCAGTCGATATTTGGAAAGTTAAAGTCCCCCATAACAACTACCCTGTTACTCTCACCCCTGTCGAGAATCATCTTCGCTATCCTTTCCTCGACATCTCTGGAACTATTCGGAGGTCTATAAAAGACTCCCAACAGGGTAACCTCACCTCTCCTGTTTCTAACCTCAGCCCATACTACCTCAGTAGACGAGTCCTCAAACGTCCTTTCTGTCGCTGTAATACTCTCCTTGATTAACAATGCCACACCCCCCCCCCCCCCTCTTTTACCATCTTCTCTGTTCTTACTGAAACATCTAAATCCCGGAATCTGCAACATCCATTCCTGCCCCTGCTCTACCCATGTCTCCGAAATGGCCACTACATCGAGATCCCAGGTACCAACCCATGCTGCAAGCTCACCCACCTTATTCCGGATGCTCCTGGCGTTGAAATAGACACACTTTAAACCAGGTTCTTGCTTGCCAGTGCCCTCTTGCGTCCTTGTAACCATATCCCTGACCTCACTACTCTCAACATCCTGTACACTGGCACTACAATTTGGGTTCCCATTCCCCTGCTGAATTAGTTTAAACCCCCCCGAAGAGCACTAGCAAACCTCCCCCCCAGGATATTGGTACCCCTCTGGTTCAGGTGAAGACCATCCTGTTTGTAGAGGTCCCACCTACCCCAGAAAGAGCCCCAATTATCCAGGAAACCAAATCCCTCCCTCCTGCACCATCCCTGCAGCCACGTGTTCAACTCCTCTCTCTCCCTATTCCTCTCTTCGCTAGCACGTGGCACAGGCAACAACCCAGAGATAACAACTCTGTTTGTTCTTGCTCGAAGCTTCCACCCTAGCTCCCTAAATTTCTGTCTTAAATCCCCATCTCTCTTCCTACCTATGTCGTTGGTGCCTATGTGGACCACGACTTGGGGCTGCTCCCCCTCCCCATTAAGGATCCCAAAAACACGATCAGAGACATCATGAACCCTGGCACCTGGGAGGCAACATACCAACCGTGAGTCTCTCTCGTTCCCACAGAACCTCCTATCTGTTCCCCTAACTATGGAGTCCCCAATGACTAATGTTCTGCTCCTCCTCCCCCTTCCCTTCTGAGCAACAGGGACAGACTCTGTGCCAGATATCTGTACCCCATTGCTTACCCCTGGTAAGTCGTCCCCCCCAACAGTATCCAAAACGGTATACCTGTTGTTGAGGGAAACAGCCACAGGGGATCCCTGCACTGCCTGCTGGTTCCCTCTCCTTCCCCTGACGGTAACCCATCTACCTACTTCTTTTACCTGAGGTGTGACTACCTCCCCATAACTCCTCTCAATAACCTCCTCCGCCTCCCGAATGATCCGAAGTTCATCCAGCTCCAGCTCCAGTTCCCTAACGCGGTTCTCGAGGAGCTGGAGTTGGGTGCACTTCCCACAGATGCAGTCAGCAGGGACACTCTTGGCGACCCTTACCTCCCACATTCTGCAGGAGGAACATACAACTGCCTTAACTTCCATTCCCACTATTCCAAATTCCCAACAAATCTACTGAAAAACCAAAAAAACAAAAAGTCAAAACTTGTTAGGTTAGAAATCCAACGGACAGAACTTCCCAAATAAAAAGCTTACCTTATCAACACACCAGAGTCCTTTTTTTTGGTTAGAGGAGGAGGGTGGGTGGGAGACACTACACGTGTAGTGTCTCGGGTGCAGCCACCACACAAATATATACCTTTTCCTTACCCAGCAGTCCCCTGGTCCTCCGAAAACAAAAGGGAATTCACTTTTAAACTTCTGCTGAAATTGACTTCCCAGCTGTAAGCCCGTTCACGCACCTCCGTTGCTATCCAAGCTGCAGTCAAACATGAATACATTCAAACAATAATCCCTGTAGTTATTGGTGCTGGACAACATTTCATTGATTATACAATATAGTCAATACACTAAGTAAGGAATAGGAACCTTCTGCAAAACAAAATTTGGACCTGACAGAAATAAACACTGAGGGATCGAGTCCTTCAGTAAAATTAACTCAATCTGACAACTGATAACTTCAACTCGCAGTTTCTCTGACTAACTTCTCTGGATATTCCAGCACTTAATGTTAGTGATTTATTCACACCTCTGATGCTTCCTCTGTCACTTTCCTTCTGGTTATCTTTTTCCCTCTGTTTCATTCTCCCTGCTCCTTTTCAAAGTTACCCTCCCTCACTGTCTGGACTCCTCACACCCAGCAAACTGTTACTTAATGCCACTTTTCACATGCGATTTATTCCTCACATTCTGCGCCTGTTCACCAGCCCCATGTTCAATGATTCTATTCTCAGAGTTGGTTTGTTGAATGGTGAAATCTCTGTGAATAATTTAATGTGTCTACAGAGCACACAAATCTCCACCTGTTCACCTACCCTCTTCACTTCATCTTCAATGCATGGAATAAACAGAATCGAAAGCTTCTTCCAAAGAAACCACAGAATCATTGAAATTCCTTCTCCTGGAATTATAAAGTACACCGTTAGAATGTGGGATTGTTTATTTAATAAAGCACCAACACCAGCGGTGCAGCTGATAATCTACAGATAAATGGAAAGACTCTTGATTCCAACTGATCGAGTGTAAACCAATAAAACATCACATCAATACTTTCTATTTTACAATGAATTCCAGTGACAGTGAAGACTCCACAGTGAAGCAGAGAAGGAGATGTGAAAGAGGCAGCAGCAAACTCAGTTCAGTAGCCAGACCTCTGAAGCAGCGTCAGACATACACAATATATTTTATAAGAGTGATAACCAATAAATACATTGAAATCGCAGTTAAACTGAACCATGTTATTGGGTTGGGAGAATATTGTGCTGCCTCCTTGTAGCATAGATATTGTGGGAGGTCTTGTTATCAAACAGCGAAAAAAATCATCAAAATATTGCAGGACCGGTTAGTTGCACATCACAAAACTGTGAAAATCTCCTGATGCTCTTATTCTTGATCCTAACCGAGACATCTGATCCAAATACATTAGATAAACACAATAATCCAGTAAATATTCCAGGGTTACTAAAACCAATACCATTGAATATAATGCAGCTCCTGCAAGACTGAAAGAGTAGACAATCAGGAGATTCCATCAGTAAATTGTTGGTAAAGAACAGGTGGCTGTGTAAAACACAGTGGTAAATAATACCGTGTACAGCAGCACAGTAAACATCGAGTTACACCATTATCAACTGATATACAGGCTTACCAGGAACTCCAATTGCAGCAAGTACAGGATAATAAATCAATGCGATCTGAAGCATTACTAAATATCCCATTTCTGTGAGAAGCAGAGACTTCTGTCAGCCTGGAAACCACAGCTCCAGCACTCTGAGCTGATCCATTCTAGTGGGTCCTGATTTATACAGGGGATAAGTCTCCACTGACACGGTTATACCCCTGATCATTGCTATTACTTACACTCACCTAAACAAACACATTACATCAGCAGCTTTGAGTCTTAAGTTTTTTTTAATTCATTCATGGGATGTGGGTTTCGCTGTCCAGGCCAGCATTTATTGCCCATCCCTAATTGCCCTTGAGAAGGTGGTGCTGAGCTGCCTTCTTGAACCACTGCAGACCATGTTAGGTAGATACACCCACAGTGCTGTTAAGAAGGGAGTTCCAGGATTTTGACCCAGCGACAGTGAAGGAACGGCTATTTAGTTCCAAGTCAGATGGTGTGTGACTTGGAGGGGAACTTGCAGGTGCTGGTGTTCCCATGTATCTGCTGCCCTTGCCATTCTAGTTGGTAGAGGTGGCGGGTTTGGAAGTTTCTGTCTCAGGAACATTAGTGCATTGCTGCAGTGCATCTTGTAGATGGTACACACTGCTGCCACTCTGCGTCAGTGGTGGAGGGAGTGAATGTTTGTAGATGGTGTGCCACTCAAGCGGGCTGCTTTGTCCTGGATGGTGTCGAGATTCTTGAGTTTTGGTGGAGCTGCACCCATCCAGGCAAGTGGACAGTATTCCATCGCAATCCTGACTTGTGCCTTGTAGATGGGGGACAGGCTTTGGGGAGTCAACCCATTTTGAGCTATGCCTGGTGCTGCTCCTGGCATGCCCTCATGCACTATTCATTGAACCAGGGTTGGTCTCCTGGCTTGATGGTAATGGTAGAGTGGGGGATATGCCGGGCCATGAGGTTACAGATTGTGGATGAGTACAATTCTGCTGCTGCTGATGGCCCACAGCGCCTCATGGATGCCCAGTTTTGCATTGCTAGATCTGTTCAAAATCTATCCCATTTAGCACGGTGATAGTGCCACACAACACGATGGACGGTATCCCAATGTGAAGGCGGGTCTTCGTCTCCACAAGTAATGTGCTGTGGTCACTCCTACCAATACTGTCATGGACAGAAGCATCTGCGGCAGGCAGATTGGTGAAGATGTGTTCAAGTATGTTTTTCCCTCGTGTTGGTTCCCCCAACACCTGCCGCAGACCCAGTCTAGCAGCTATGCCCTTCAGGAGTCGGCCAACACGGTCAGGAGTGGTGCTACCGAGCCACTCTTTGTGATGGACATTGAAGTCCCCCACCCATTTTGTGCCCTTGCCACCCTCAGTGCTTTCTCCAAGTGGTGTTCAACATGGAGGAGTACTCAGTCATCAGCAGAGGGAGGGCGGTAGGTGGTAATCAGTAGGAGGTTTCCTTGCCCATGTTTGACCTGATGCCCTGAGACTTCATGGGGTCCGGAGTCGATGTTGAGGACTCCCAGGGAAACTCCCTCCCTACTGTATACCACTGTGCCACCACCTCTGGTGGTTATGTCCTGCCGGTGGGACAAGACATACCCAGGGATGGTGATGGCAGTGTCTGGGGCATTGTCTTTAAGGTATGATTCCGTGAGTATGACTATGTCAGTCTATTGCTTGACTAGCCTGTGGGATAGCTCTCCCAACTTTGGCACAAGCTCCCAGATGTTAGTAAGGAGGACTTTGCAGGGTCGACAGGGCTGGGTTTGCCATTGTCATTTCCGGTGCCTAGGTCGATGCCGGTTGGTCCGTCCGGATTCATTCCTTTCTATTGACTTTGTAGTGGTTAGGTACAACTGAGTAGCTTGCTCAGCCATTACAGAGGGCATGTAAGAGTTAACCACATTGCTGTGGTTTTGGAGACACATATAGGCCAGACCAGGTAAGGACAGCAGATTACCTTCCCTGAAGGACATTAATGAACCAGATGCGTTTTTACAACAATCGACAATGGTTTCATGACCATAATTAGACTAGCTTTTAATTCCAGATATATTACTTAAATTCAGATTGCAACTACTGCTGTGGTGGGATTCGAACTCATGTCCCCAGTGAAATACCCTGGGTCTCTGAGTTACAGGTCCAGTGATAATACTACTACACGACCGCCTACCCATTACACAGGAGGGTGATCACAGGGGGAATTATCCAGGAGGGAGATCACAGGCCGAATTCGACAGGAGGGTGTTAACAGGGTGAATTAGACAGGATGGTGTTCACAGGTGGAATTTGACAGGAGGTTGTTCACAGCAAGAATTAGACAGGAGGATGTTCACAGCTTGGAAATGGACATGAGAGTGTGCATAGGGGGAATTACACAGGAGGGTGTTCACAGCGAGAATTAGACAGGAGGGTGTTCACAGGGGGAATTAGAAAGGAGGGTGCTCACAGCGAGAATTAGACAGTAGAGTGTTCACAGGTGGAATTTGACAGGAGGTTGTTCACAGGTGGAATTTGACAGGAGGTTGTTCACAGAAAGAATTAGACAGGAGGGTGTTCACAGCTTGGAAACAGACATGAGAGTGTGCATAGGGGGAATTACACAGGAGGGTGTTCACAGCGAGAATTAGACAGGTGGGTGTTCACAGGGGGAATTAGAAAGGAGGGTGCTCACAGTGAGAATTAGACAGTAGAGTGTTCACAGGTGGAATTTGACAGGAGGTTGTTCACAGCAAGAATTACACAGGAGGGTGTTCACTGGGGGAATTGGACAGGAGGGTGTTCACAGGGAGAATTAGACAGGAGTGTGTCAACTCGGAGAATTACACAGGAGGGTGTTCACAGGTGGAATTGGACATGAGGGTGTTCACAGGGAGAATTAGACAGGAGTGTGTTCACAGCTTGGAAATGGACATGAGAGTGTGCATAGGGGGAATTACACAGGAGGGTGTTCACAGCGAGAATTAGACAGGTGGGTGTTCACAGGGGGAATTAGAAAGGAGGGTGCTCACAGCGAGAATTAGACAGTAGAGTGTTCACAGGTGGAATTTGACAGGAGGTTGTTCACAGCAAGAATTACACAGGAGGGTGTTCACTGGGGGAATTGGACAGGAGGGTGTTCACAGGGAGAATTAGACAGGAGTGTGTCCACTCGGAGAATTACAGAGGAGGGTGTTCACAGGTGGAATTGGACATGACGGTGTTCACAGGGAGAATTAGACAGGAGGGTGTTGACAGGGGGAATTAGACAGGAGGATGTTAACAGGGGGAATTAGACAGGATGGTGTTCACAGGGGGAATAAGGCAGGAGTGTGTCCACGTGGAGAATTACACAGCAGGGTGATTACAGGGGGAATTAGACAGGAGGATGTTCAGAGCGGGAATGAGACAGGAGGGGGTTCATAGGGGGAAGTAGACATGAGAATGATCACAGGGGGAAGTAGACAGAAGTTGTTCACAGGGAGAATTAGATAGGAGGTTGTTCACAGGGGGGATTAGACAGTAGAGTGTTCACAGTTTGGAAATGGACAGAAGAGTGTGCAGAGGGGGAATTATACAGGAGGGTGCTCACAGGGGGAATTGGACATGAGGGTGTTCACAGGGAGAATTAGACAGGAGGATGTTAACAGGGGGAATTAGACAGGATGGTGTTCACAGGGGGAATAAGGCAGGAGTGTGTCCACTCGGAGAATTACACAGGAGGGTGTTCATAGGGGGAATTAGACAGGAAGATGTTCAGAGTGGGAAATAGACGGGAGGGGGTTCACAGGGGGAATTAGACAGAAGTTGTTCACAGGGAGAATAATATAGGAGGGTGTTCACAGGAGGGATTAGACAGGAGGGTGTTCACAGGGGGGATTAAAAAGGAGGGTGTTCACAGGGGGAATTAGACAGGAGCGTGTTCACAGTGGGAATTAGACTGGAGGGTGTTCACAGTGGGAATTAGTCACGAGTCTTTTCACGGGGGGAATTAAACAGGAGGGTGTATAGAGTGGGATCTAGACAGGAGGTTGTGCACGGGGGGAAATAGACAGGAGGGTGTTCACAGGGGGATTGGGACAGGAGGGTGTTCACAGAGGGAATTGGACAGCAGGTTGTTCACAGGGCAAATTAGACAGGAGGGTGTTCACAGAGGGAATTGGACAGGAGGTTGTTCACCGGGGAAATTAGACAGGATGGTGTTCACAGGGGGAATTAGACAGGAGACTTTTCACGGGGGGAATTACACAGGAGGGTGTATACGGTGGGAATTGGACAGCAGGTTGTTCACAGAGGGAATTAGACAGGATGGTGTTCACAGGGGGAATTAGACAGGACAGTGTTCACATGGGGAATAAGACAGAGTGGGTTCACATGGGGAATTAGACAAGAGGGTGATCACAAGGGAATTAGACAGGAGGCGGTTCACAGGGGGAAGTAGACATGAGGGTGATCACAGGGGGAATTAGACAGAGGGTGTTCACAGTGGGAACTAGACAAGAGGGTGATCACAGGGGAATTAGACAGGAGAGTGATCACAGGGGGATTTAGGCAGGATGGTGTTCACAGAGGGAATTAGACAGGAGGTTGTTCTCAGGGGAAATTAGACAGGAGAGTGTTCACATGGGGAATTAGACAGAGGGTGTTCACAGTGGGAATTAGACAAGAGGGTGATCACAGGGGAATTAGACAGGAGGGGGTTCACAGGGGGAAGTAGACATGAGGGTGATCACAGGGAAATTAGACAGGAAGGGGTTCACAGTGGGTATTAGACAGAAGTTGTTCACAGGGGGAATTAGATAGGAGGGTGTTCACAGAGGGAATTAAACAGGAGGGTGTTCACAGGGGGGATTAGACTGGAGGGTGTTCACAGAGGGAATTAAACAGGAGGGTGTTCACAGCGAGAATTAGACAGTAGAGTGTTCACATCTGGAATTTGACAGGAGGTTGTTCACAGCAAGAATTACACAGGAGGGTGTTCACTGGGGGAATTAGACAGGAGTGTGTTCACAGGGAGAATTAGACAGGAGTGTGTCCACTCGGAGAATTACACAGGAGGGTGTTCACAGTTGGAATTGGACATGAGGGTGTTCACGGGGAGAATTAGACCGGAGTGTGTCCACTCGGAGAATTACACAGGAGGGTGTTCACAGTTGGAATTGGACATGAGGGTGTTCACAGGGAGAATTAGACAGGAGGGTGTTGACAGGGGTAATTAGACAGGAGGATGTTAACAGGGGGAATTAGACAGAGGGTGTTGACGGGGGAATTAGACAGGAGGGTGTTGACGGGGGAATTAGACAGGAGGATGTTCAGAGCGGGAATGAGACAGGAGGGGGTTCATCGGGGGAAGTAGACATGAGAATGATCACAGGGGGAAGTAGACAGAAGTTGTTCACAGGGAGAATTAGATAGGAGGTTGTTCACAGGGGGGATTAGACAGTAGAGTGTTCACAGTTTGGAAATGGACAGAAGAGTGTGCAGAGGGGGAATTATACAGGAGGGTGCTCACAGGGGGAATTAGACAGAAGTGAGTCCACTCGGAGAATTACACTGGAGGGTGTCCACAGGGGGAATTGGACATGAGGGTGTTCACAGGCGGAATTAGACAGGAGGATGTTAACAGGGGGAATTAGACAGGATGGTGTTCACAGGGGGAATAAGGCAGGAGTGTGTCCACTCGGAGAATTACACAGGAGGGTGTTCATAGGGGGAATTAGACAGGAAGATGTTCAGAGCGGGAAATAGACGGGAGGGGGTTCACTGGGAGAAGTGGACATGAGGGTGATCACAGGGGGAATTAGACAGAAGTTGTTCACAGGGAGAATAAGATAGGAGGGTGTTCACAGGGGGGATTAGACAGGAGGGTGTTCACAGGGGGGATTAAAAAGGAGGGTGTTCACAGGGGGAACTAGACAGGAGTGTGTTTACAGTGGGAATTAGACAGGAGGGTGTTCACAGTGGGAATGAGACAGGAGGGTGTTCACAGTGGGAATTAGACAGGTGGGTGTTCACAGCGGGAATTAGTCACGAGTCTTTTCACGGGGGGAATTAAACAGGAGGGTGTATAGTGTGGGATCTAGACAGGAGGTTGTGCACGGGGGGAAATAGACACGAGGGTGTTCACAGGGGGATTGGGACAGGAGGGTGTTCACAGAGGGAATTGGACAGGAGGTTGTTCACAGGGCAAATTAGACAGGAGGGTGTTAACAGGGGAAATTAGACAGGAGTCTTTTCACGGGGGGAATTACACAGGAGGGTGTATACGGTGCGAATTAGACAGCAGGTTGTTCACAGGGGGAATTAGACAGGATGGTGTTCACAGGGGGAATTAGACAGGACAGTGTTCACATGGGGAATAAGACAGAGTGGGTTCACATGGGGAATTAGACAAGAGGGTGATCACAAGGGAATGAGACAGGAGGCAGTTCACAGGGGGAAGTAGACATGAGGGTGTTCACAGTGGGAATTAGACATGAGGGTGATCACAGGGGGAATTAGACAGGAGGTTGTTCTCAGGGGGAATTAGACAGGAGAGTGTTCACATGGGGAATTAGACAAGAGGGTGATCACTGGGGAATTAGACAGAAGAGTGATCACAGGGGGAATTAGACAGGAGGGTGTTCACAGGGGGAATTAGACAGGAGGTTGTTCTCAGGCGAAATTAGACAGGAGAGTGTTCACATGGGGAATTAGACAGAGGGTGTTCACAGTGGGAATTAGACAAGAGGGTGATCACAGGGGAATTAGACAGGAAGGGGTTCACAGTGGGTATTAGACAGAAGTTGTTCACAGGGGAAATTAGATAGGAGGGTGTTCACAGGGGGGATTAGACAGGAGGATGTTCACAGAGGGAATTAAACAGGAGGGTGTTCACAACGAGAATTAGACAGTAGAGTGTTCACATCTGGAATTTGACAGGAGGTTGTTCACAGCAAGAATTACACAGGAGGGTGTTCACTGGGGGAATTAGACAGGAGGGTGTTCACAGGGAGAATTAGACAGGAGTGTGTCCACTCGGAGAATTACACAGGAGGGTGTTCACAGTTGGAATTGGACATGAGGGTATTCACAGGGAGAATTAGACAGGAGGGTGTTGACAGGGGTAATTAGACAGGAGCATGTTGACAGGGGGAATTAGACAGGAGGGTGTTGACGGGGGAATTACACAGGAGCGTGTTCACAGGGCGAATTAGACAGAAGTTCTTCACAGGGAGAATTAGATAGGAGGGTGTTCACAGGGGGGATTAGACAGGAGGGTGTTCACAGAGGGAATGAAAAAGGAGGGTGTTCACAGGGGGAATTAGACAGGATCGTGTTCACAGTGGGAATTAGACAGGAGGGTGTTCACAGAGGGAATTAGACAGGAGGGTGTTCACAGGGGAAATTAGACAGGTGGGTGTTCACAGCGGGAATTAGTCACGAGTCCTTTCACGGGGGGAATTACACAGGAGGGTGTATACAGTGGGAACTAGACAGGTGGTTGTGCACAGGGGGAATTAGACAGGAGGGTGTTCACAGGGTGATTGGGACAGGAGGGTGTTCACAGAGGGAATTGGACAGGAGGTTGTTCACTGGGGGATTGGGACAGGAGGGTGATCACAGAGGGAGTTAGACAGGAGGTTGTTCACAGGGGGGAATTAGACAGGAGGTTGTTCACAGGGTGTTTGGGACAGGAGAGTGTTCACAGAGGGAATTGGACAGGTGGTTGTTCACAGGGGAAATTAGCCAGGAGGGTGTTCACAGGGGGAATTGGACAGGAGGTTGTTCACAGGGGGATTGGGACAGGAGGATGATCACAGAGGGAGTTAGACAGGAGGTTGTTCACAGGGGGAATTAGACAGGAGGGTGATCACAGAGGGAATTTGACAGGAGGGTGTTCACAGAGGGGTAATTAAGCAGGAGGGTGTTCACAGGGGGGAATTAGACAGGAGGGTGTTCACAGGGGAAATTAGACGGGAGGGTGTTCACAGGGGAAATTAGACAGGAGGGTGTTCACAGGGGGGATTTAGACAGGAGGGTGTTCACAGGGGGAATTAGACAGGAGGGTGTTCACAGGGGGAATTAGACAGGAGGGTGATCACAGAGGGAATTTGACAGGAGGGTGTTCACAGGGGGAATTCGACAGGAGGGTGTTCACAGGGGGGAACTAGACAGGAGGGTGTTCACAGGGGGGAATAATACAGGAGGGTGATCACAGGGGGAATTCGACAGGAGTGTGTTCTCAGGGGGAATTAGACAGCAGGGTGATCACAGGGGGGAACTAGACAGGAGGGTGTTCACAGGGGGAATTAGACAGGAGGGTGATCACAGGGGGAATTTGACAGGACGGTGTTCACAGTGGGAATTAGACAGGAGGGTGTTCACAGGGGGGAACTAGACAGGAGGGTGTTCACAGGGGGGAATTAGACAGGAGGTTGATCACAGGGGGAATTAGACAGGAGGGTGATCACAGGGGGAATTAGACATCAGGATGTTCACAGGGGGAATTGGACAGGATGGTGTTCACAGGGGGAATTAGACAGGTGGGTGTTCACAGGGGGAATTAGGCAGGAGGGTTTTCAAAGGGGAAATTAGGCAGGAGGGTGTTCACAGGGGGAAATTAGGCAGGAGGGTGTTCACAGGGGGAATTACACAGGAGGGTGTTCACAGGGGGAATTACAGAGGAGGGTGTTCACAGGGGGGAATTAGACAGGAGGGTGTTCACAGGGGGAATTAGACAGGTGGGTGTTCACAGAAGGAATTAGACAGGAGGGTGTTCACAGGGGGAATTAGACAGGAGGGTTTTCAAATGGGGAATTAGATGGGAGGGTGTTCACAGGGGGAATTCGAAAGGAGGGTGATCACAGCAGGAATTAGAAAGGAGGGTGATCACAGGGGGAATTAGACAGGAGGGTGATCACAGGAGGAATTAGACAGGAGGGTGATCACAGTGGGGAATTAGGCAGGAGGGTGTTCACACTGGGAATTAGACAGGAGGGTGTTCCGAGGGGGGAATTAAGCAGGAGGGTGTTCACAGGGGGGAATTAGACAGGAGGGTGTTCACAGGGGAAATAAGACAGGAGGTTGCTCACAGGGGAAATTAGACAGGAGGGTGTTCACTGGGGGAATTAGGCAGGAGGGTTTTCACAGGGGAAATTAGGCAGGAGGGTGTTCACAGGGGGAAATTAGGCAGGAGGGTGTTCACAGGGGGGATTTAGACTGGAGGGTGTTCGCAGTGGGAATTAGACAGGAGGCTGTTCACAGAGGGGTAATTAAGCAGGAGGGTGTTCACAGGGGGAATTAGACAGGAGGGGGTTCACAGGGGAAATTAGACGGGAGGGTGTTCACAGGGGGGATTTAGACAGGAGGGTGATCACAGGGGGAATTAGACAGGAGGGTGTTCACAGGGGGAATTAGACAGGAGGGTGATCACAGGGGGAATATGACAGGAGGGTGTTCACAGGGGGAATTAGACAGGAGGGTATTCACAGGGGGGAATTTGACAGGAGGGTGTTCACAGGGGGAATTAGACAGGAGGGTGATCACATGGGGAATTGGACAGGAGTGTGTTCACAGGGGTAATTAGACAGGAGGGTGTTCAAAGCGGGAATTAGACAGGAGGGTGTTCAAAGGAGGGAATTAGACAGGAGGGTGATCACAGGGGGAATTGGACATTAGGATACTCACAGGGGGAATTGGACAGGATGGTGTTCACAGGTGGAATTAGACAGGTGGGTGTTCACTGGGGGAATTAGGCAGGAGGGTTTTCACAGGGGAAATTAGGCAGGAGGGTGTTCACAGGGGGAAATTAGGCAGGAGGGTGTTCACAGGGGGAATTACACAGGAGGGTGTTCACAGGGGGAATTACACAGGAGGGTGTTCACAGGGGGGAATTAGACAGGAGGGTGTTCACAGGGGAATTAGGCAGGAGGGTGTTCACAGGGGGAATTAGGCAGGAGGGTGTTCACAGGGGTAATTAGACAGGAGGGTGTTCACAGGGGGCATTAGACAGGAGGGTGTACACAGGGAGGAATTAGACAGGAGGGTGATCACAGGGGGAATTAGACAGGAGGGTGTTCAGTGGGGGAATTCGACAGGAGGATGTTTACAGGGGGAATTAGACAGGAGGGTGTTCACAGGTGGAATTGGAGAGGAGGGTGTTCACAGGGGGAATTCGACTGGAGGGTGTTCACAGGGGGAATTAGACTGGAGGGTGTTCACAGGGGGAATTAGGCAGGAGGATGTTCGCAGTGGGAATTAGACAGGAGGGTGTTCACAGTGGGGTATTAGACAGGCGGGTGATCACAGGGGGAATTAGACAGGAGGGTGATCACAGGGGGAATTAGACAGGAGGGTGATCACAGGGGGAATTAGACAGGAGGGTGATCACAGGGGGAATTAGACAGGAGGCTGTTCACAGGGGGGAATTAGACAGGAGGGTGTTAACAGTGGGGAATTAGACAGGTGGGTGTTCACAGGTGGAATTAGGCAGGAGGGTTTTCACAGTGGTTTTAGGCAGGAGGGTGTTCACATGGGGAATTAGACAGGAGGGTATTCACAGGGGGCATTAGACAGTAGGGTGTTTACTGGGAGGAATTAGAAATGCGGGTGATCACAGGGGGAATTAGACAGGAGGGTGTTCACAGGGGGAATTCGACAGGAGGATGTTTACAGATCGAATTAGACTGGAGGCTGTTCACAGTGGGAATTAGGCAGGAGGGTGTTCAAAGGGGGAATTAGACAGGAGGCTGTTCACAGAGGGGTAATTAAGCAGGAGGGTGTTCACAGGGGGGAATTATACAGGAGTGTGTTCACAGGGGTAATTAGACAGGAGGGTGTTCAAAGGAGGGAATTAGACAGGAGGGTGATCACAGGGGGAATTAGACATCAGGATGTTCACAGGGGGAATTGGACAGGATGGTGTTCACAGGGGGAATTAGACATGTGGGTGTTCACAGGGGGAATTAGGCCGGAGTGCTTGCAAAGGGGAAATTAGGCAGGAGGGTGTTCACAGGGGGAAATTAGGCAGGAGGGAGTTCACAGGGTGAATTACACAGGAGGGTGTTCACAGGGGGAATTACAGAGGAGGGTGTTCACAGGGTGGAATTAGACAGGAGGGTGTTCACAGGGGGAATTAGACAGGTGGGTGTTCACAGGGGGAATTAGACAGGAGGGTGTTCACAGGGAGGAATTGGACAGGAGGGTGATCACAGGGGGAATTAGACAGGAGGGTGTTCAAAGTGGGAATTAGATGGGAGGGTGTTCACAGGGGGAATTAGAAAGGAGGGTGATCACAGGGGGAATTAGACAGGAGGGTGATCACAGGGGGAATTAGACAGGAGGGTGTTCACAGGAGGAATTAGACAGGAGGGTGATCACAGGGGGGAATTAAGCAGGAGGGTGTTCACTTTGGGGAATTTGACAGGAGGGTGTTCACAGGGGAAATAAGACAGGAGGTTTATCACAGGGGAAATTAGACAGGAGGGTGTTCACAGGGGGGATTTCGACTGGAGGGTGTTCGCAGTGGGAATTAGACAGGAGGCTGTTCACAGAGGGATAATTAAGCAGGAGGGTGTTCACAGGGGGAATTAGACAGGAGGGTGTTCACAGGGGAAATTAGACGGGAGGGTGTTCACAGGGGGGATTTAGACAGGAGGGTGATCACAGGGGGAATTAGACAGGAGGGTGTTCACAGGGGGAATTAGACAGGAGGGTGATCACAGGGGGAATTTGACAGGAGGGTGTTCACAGGGGGAATTAGACAGGAGGGTATTCGCTGGGGGGAATCAGACAGGAGGGTGTTCACAGGGGGGAACAAGGCAGGAGGGTGATCACAGGGGGAATTAGACAGGAGTGTGTTCACAGGGGGAATTAGACAGGAGGGTGTTCAAAGCGGGAATTAGACAGGAGGGTGTTCAAGGAGGGAATTAGAAAGGAGGGTGATCACAGGTGGAATTAGACATTAGGATGCTCACAGGGGGAATTGGACAGGATGGTGTTCACAGGTGGAATTAGACTGGTGGGTGTTCACAGGGGGAATTAGGCAGGAGGGTTTTCACAGGGGAAATTAGGCAGGAGGGTGTTCACAGGGGGAAATTAGGCAGGAGGGTTTTCACAGGGGGAATTACACAGGAGGGTGTTCACAGGGGGAATTACACAGGAGGGTGTTCACAGGGGGGAATTTGACAGGAGGGTGTTAACAGGGGGGAATTAGACAGGAGGGTGTTCACAGGGGGAATTAGGCAGGAGGGTGTTCACAGGGGCAATTAGGCAGGAAGGTGTTCACAGGGGGAATTAGACAGGAGGGTGTTCACAGGGGGCATTAGACAGGAGGGTGTTCACAGGGAGGAATTAGACAGGAGGGTGATCACAGGGGGAATTAGACAGGAGGGTGTTCAGTGGGGGAATTCGACAGGAGCATGTTTACAGGGGGAATTAGACAGTTGGGTGTTCACAGGTGGAATTCGAGAGGAGGGTGTTCACAGGGGGAATTAGACTGGAGGGTGTTCACAGGGGGAATTAGACTGGAGGGTGTTCACAGGGGGAATTAGGCAGGAGGATGTTCACAGTGGGAATTAGACAGGAGGGTGTTCACAGGGGGGTATTAGACAGGAGGATGAACACAGGGGGGTATTAGACAGGAAGGTGTTCACAGGGGGGAATTAGGCAGGAAGGTGTTCACAGGGGTAATTAGACAGGAGGGTGTTCTCAGGGGGGAATTAGACTGGAGGGTGTTCACAGCGGGTATTAGACCGGAGGGTGTTCATAGGGGTGAATTAGGCAGGATGGTGTTCAGAGGGGGAATTAAACAAGAGGGTGTTCACAGGGGGAATTAGACAGGAGGGTGATCACAGGGGGAATTAGACAGGAGGGTGTTCACAGGGGGAATTAGACAGGAGGGTGATCACAGGGGGAATTAGACACGAGGGTGTTCACAGGGGGGAATTAGACAGGAGGGTGTTAACAGTGGGGAATTAGACAGGTGGGTGTTCACAGGTGGAATTAGGCAGGAGGTTGTTCACAGGGGGAATTAGACAGGAGGGTATTCACAGGGGGCATTAGACAGGAGGGTGTAAACAGGGAGGAATTGGACAGGAGGGTGATCACAGGGGGAATTAGACATGAGGGTGTTCACAGGGGTGAATTAGACAGGAGGGTGTTAACAATGGGGAATTAGACAGGTGGGTGTTCACAGGTGGAATTAGGCAGGAGGGTGTTCACAGGGGGAATTAGACAGGAGGGTGTTCACAGGGAGGAATTGGACAGGAGGGTGTTCAGAGGGGGAATTCGACAGGAGGATGATTACAGGTGGAATTAGACAGGAGGCTGTTCACAGTGGGAATTAGGCAGGAGGGTGTTCAAAGGGGGGAATTAGGCAGAAGGGTGTTCACAGGGGGAATTAGACAGCAGGGTATTCACAGGGGGAATTGGGCAGGAGGGTGTTCAAAGGGGGGAATTAGGCAGGAGGGTGTTCACAGGGGGAATTAGACAGGAGGTTGTTCTCAGGGGGGAATTGGACAGGAGGGTGTTCACAGGGGGCATGAGACAGGAGGGTGTTCACAGGGAGGAATTAGTCAGGAGGGTGATCACAGGGGGAATTAGACAGGAGGGTGTTCAGTGGGGGAATTCGACAGGAGGATGTTTACAGGGGGAATTAGACAGGAGGGTGTTCACAGGTGGAATTAGTGAGGAGGGTGTTCACAGGGGGAATTAGACTGGAGGGTGTTCACAGGGGGAATTAGACTGGAGGTTGTTCACAGGGGGAATTAGGCAGGAGGATGTTCACAGTGGGAATTAGACAGGAGGGTGTTCACGGGTGTTTATTAGACAGGAGTGTGTTCACAGGGGGGTATTAGACAGGAAGGTGTTCACAGGGGGGAAATAGGCAGGCGGGTGTTAACAGGGGGAATTAGACAGGAGGGTGTTCACAGGTGTTTGTTAGACAGGAGTGTGTTCACAGGGGGAATGAGGCAGGAAGGTGTTCACAGGGGGTATTAGGCAGGAGGGTGTTCAAAGGGGGGAATTAGGCAGGCGGGTGTTCACAGGGGGAATTAGACAGGAGGGTGTTCTCAGGGGGGAATTAGACAGGAGGGTGTTCACAGGGGGAATTAGACCGGAGGGTGCTCACAGGGGGGAATTAGGCAGGATGGTGTTCAGAGGGGGAATTAAACAAGAGGGTGTTCACAGGGGGAATTAGACAGGAGGGTGATCACAGGGGTAATTAGACAGGAGGGTGTTCACAGGGGGAATTAGACAGGAGGGTGATCAAAGGGGGAATTAGACAGGAGGGGTTTCACAGGGGGGAATTAGACAGGAGGGTGTTAACAGTGGGGAATTAGACCAGAGGGTGTTCACAGGGGGGAATTAGGCAGGATGGTGTTCAGAGGGGGAATGAAACAAGAGGGTGTTCACAGGGGGAATTAAACAAGAGGGTGTTCACAGGGGGAATTAGACAGGAGGGTGTTAACAGGGGGGAATTAGACAGGAGGGTGTTCACAGGGGGAATTAGACAGGAGGGTGTTCACAGGGGCAATTAGGCAGGAGGGTGTTCACAGGGGGAATTAGACAGGAGGGTGTTCACAGGGGGCATTAGACAGGAGGGTGAACACAGGGAGGAATTAGACAGGAGGGTGATCAAAGGGGGAATTACACAGGAGGGTGTTCACAGGGGGGAATTTGACAGGAGGGTGTTAACAGGGGGGAATTAGACAGGAGGGTGTTCACAGGGGAAATTAGACAGGAGGGTGTTCACAGGGGCAATTAGGCAGGAGGGTGTTCACAGGGGGAATTCGACAGGAGGGTGTTCACAGGGGGCATTAGACAGGAGGGTGAACACAGGGAGGAATTAGACAGGAGGGTGATCACAGGGGGAATTAGACAGGAGGGTGTTCAGTGGGGGAATTCGACAGGACGATGTTTACAGGGGGAATTAGACAGGAGGGTGTTCACAGGTGGAATTAGAGAGGAGGGTGTTCACAGGGGGAATTAAACAGGAGTGTGTTCACAGGGGGAATTAGACTGGAGGGTGTTCACAGGGGGAATTAGGCAGGAGGATGTTCACAGTGGGAATTAGACAGGAGGGTGTTCACAGGGGGAATTAGGCAGGAGGGTTTTCACAGGGGCAATTAGGCAGGAGGGTGTTCACAGGGGGAATTAGACAGGAGGGTGTTCACAGGGGGCATTAGACAGGAGGGTGTTCACAGGAAGGAATTAGACAGGAGGGTGATCACAGGGGGAATTAGGCAGGAGGGTTTTCACAGGGGCAATTAGGCAGGAGGGTGTTCACAGGGGGAATTAGACAGGAGGGTGTTCACAGGGGGCATTAGACAGGAGGGTGTTCACAGGAAGGAATTAGACAGGAGGGTGATCACAGGGGGAATTAGACAGGAGGGTGTTCACAGGAAGGAATTAGACAGGAGGGTGATCACAGGGGGAATTAGACAGGAGGGTGTTCACAGGGGGGTATTAGACAGGAGGATGTTCACAGTGGGGTATTAGACAGGAAGGTGTTCACAGGGGGGAATTAGGCAGGATGGTGTTCACTGGGGGTATTAGGCAGGAGGGTGTTCTAATGGGGGAATTAGGCAGGCGGGTGTTCACAGGGGGAATTAGACAGGAGGGTGTTCTCAGGGGGGAATTAGACTGGAGGGTGTTCACAGGGGGAATTAGACCGGAGGGTGTTCATAGGGGGGAATTAGGCAGGATGGTGTTCAGAGGGGGAATTAAACAAGAGGGTGTTCATAGGGGGAATTAGACAGGAGGGTGATCACAGGGGGAATTAGACACGAGGGTGTTCACAGGGGGGAATTAGACAGGAGGGTGTTAACAGTGGGGAATTAGACAGGTGGGTGTTCACAGGTGGAATTAGGCAGGAGGGTGTTCACAGGGGGAATTAGACAGGAGGGTATTCACAGGGGGCATTAGACAGGAGGGTGTTCACAGGGAGGAATTGGACAGGAGGTTGTTCAGAGGGGGAATTCGACAGGAGGATGTTTACAGGTGGAATTAGACAGGAGGCTGTTCAAAGTGGGAATTAGGCAGGAGGGTGTTGAAATGGGGGAATTAGGCTGAAGGGTGTTCACAGGGGGAATTAGACAGGAGGGTATTCACAGGGGGAATTGGGCAGGAGGGTGTTCAAAGGGGGGAATTAGGCAGGAGGGTGTTCACAGGGGGAATTAGACAGGAGGTTGTTCTCAGGGGGGAATTGGACAGGAGGGTGTTCACAGGGGGCATTAGACAGGAGGGTGTTCACAGGGAGGAATTAGTCAGGAGGGTGATCACAAGGGGAATTAGACAGGAGGGTGTTCAGTGGGGGAATTCGACAGGAGGATGTTTACAGGGGGAATTAGACAGGAGGGTGATCACAGCGGTAATTAGACAGGAGGGTGATCACAGGGGGAATTAGACAGGAGGGTTTTCACAGGGGGGAATTAGACAGGAGGGTGTTAACAGTGGGGAATTAGACCGGAGGGTGTTCACAGGGGGGAATTAGGCAGGATGGTGTTCAGAGGGGGAATTAAACAAGAGGGTGTTCACAGGGGGAATTAGACAGGAGGGTGATCACAAGGGGAATTAGACAGGAGGGTGTTCACAGGGGGAATTAGACAGGATGGTGTTCAGAGGGGGAATTAAACAAGAGGGTGTTCACAGGGGGAATTAAACAAGAGGGTGTTCACAGGGGGAATTAGACAGGAGGGTGATCACAGGGGGAATTAGACAGGAGGGTGTTCACGGGGGGAATTAGACAGGAGGGTGATCACAGGGGGAATTAGACAGGAGGCTGTTCACAGGTGGAATTAGGCAGGAGGGTGTTCACAGTGGTTTTAGGCAGGAGGGTGTTCACAGGGGGACTTAGACAGGAGGGTATTCACAGGGGGCATTAGACAGGAGCGTGTTTACACGGAGGAATTAGACATGAGGGTGATCACAGGGGGAATAAGACAGGAGGGTGTTCACAGGGGGAATTCGACAGGAGGATGTTTACAGATGGAATTAGACAGGAGGGTGTTCAAAGGGGGGAATTAGGCAGGAGGGTGTTCACAGTGGGGAATTAGACAGGTGGGTGTTCACAGGTGGAATTAGGCAGGAGGGTGTTCACAGGGGGAATTAAACAGGAGGGTATTCACAGGGGGGAATTAGGCAGGAGGGTGTTCACAGTGGGGAATTGGACAGGTGGGTGTTCACAGTGGTTTTAGGCAGGAGGGTGTTCACAGGGGGAATTAGACAGGAGGGCATTCACAGGGGGCATTAGACAGGAGGGTGTTTACAGGGAGGAATTAGACATGAGGGTGATCACAGGGGGAATTAGACAGGAGGTTGTTCACAGGGGGAATTAGACAGGAGGGTGTTCACAGGGGGAATTAGCCAGGAGGGTGCTCACAGGGGGTATTAGACAGGAGGATGTTCCCAGGGGGAATTAGACAGGAGGTGTTTACAGGGGGAATTAGACAGGAGGGTGTTCACAGGGGGAATTAGCCAGGAGGGTGCTCACAGGGGGTATTAGACAGGAGGGTTTTTCACAGGGGGAATTAGACAGGAGGGTGTTCACAGGGGGAATTAGACAGGATGTTGTTCACAGGGGGAATTAGACAGGAGGGTGTTCACAGGGGGAATTAGCCAGGAGGGTGCTCACAGGGGGTATTAGACAGGAGGATGTTCACAGGGGGTATTAGACAGGAGGGTTTTTCACAGGGGAATTAGACAGGAGGGTGTTCACAGGGGGAATTAGCCAGGAGGGTGCTCACATGGGGTATTAGACAGGAGGGTTTTTCACAGGGGGAATTAGACAGGAGGGTGCTCACAGGGGGAATTAGCCAGGAGGGTGCTCACAGGGGGAATTAGGCAGGAGGGTGTTCACAGGGGGAATTAGACAGGAGGGTGCTCACAGTGGGAATTAGACAGGAGCGTGTTCACAGGGGGAATTAGACAGGATGGTGCTCACAGGGGGAATTAGACAGGAGGGTGCTCACAAGGGGAATTAGACAGGATTGTGTTCACAGGGGGAATTATGCAGGAGTGTGTTCACAGGGGGAAATAGGCAGGATTGTGTTCACAGGGGGAATTAGACAGGAGGGTGTTCACAGGGGGAATTAGTCAGGAGGGTGTTCACAGGGGGAATTAGAGAGAAGGAGGTTCACAGGGGAATTGGACAGGAGGGTGTACACTGGCGGAATTAGATAGGAGGGTGGACACAGGGGGAATTTGACAAGAGGGTGGTCACAGGGGGAATTCGACAGGAGTTTTTTCACAGGGGGAATTAGACAGGAGGGTGTTCACAAGGTGAATTAGACAGGAGCGTGTTCACAGTGGGGATTAGACAGGATGGTGCTCACAGTGGGGATTAGACCGGAGGGAGTTCACAGGGGGAATTAGACAGGAGGGTCGCGACAGGTGGAATTGGACAGGAGGGTGTTGACAGGGGGAATTAGAAAGGAGGGTGTTGAAAGGGGGAATTGGACAGGAGGGTGTTGACAGGGGGAATTGAAAAGGAGGGTGCTGACAGGGGGAAATGACGCAGCTGGGTTGTCAAAGATGGAATCAAACAGAAAGTTGGTCACTTGGGGAATTCGACAGGAGGGTGTTGACAGCGGGAATTGGACAGGAGGGTGTTGACAGGCGGAATTACTCAGGAGGGTGTTTACAGGGGAATTAGAGAGGAGGGAGTTCACAGGGGGAATGGGACAGGAGGGTGTTCACAAGGAGGAATGAGAGAGGAGGGTGTTCACTTTGGGGAACTGGACAGGAGGGTGATCACATGGGGAATTAGACAGGAGGGTCTTCACAGGGGGAATTAGACAGGAGGGTGTTCACAGGGTGAATTAGACAGGAGGGTGTTGACAGGGGGAATTAGAAAGGAGGGTGTTGAAAGGGGGAATTGGACAGGAGGGTGTTGACAGGGGGAATTGAAAAGGAGGGTGCTGACAGGGGGAAATGACGCAGCTGGGTTGTCAAAGATGGAATCAAACAGAAAGTTGGTCACTTGGGGAATTCGACAGGAGGGTGTTGACAGCGGGAATTGGACAGGAGGGTGTTGACAGGCGGAACTACTCAGGAGGGTGTTTACAGGGGAATTAGAGAGGAGGGAGTTCACAGGGGGAATGGGACAGGAGGGTGTTCACAAGGAGGAATGAGAGAGGAGGGTGTTCACTTTGGGGAATTGGACAGGAGGGTGATCACATGGGGAATTAGACAGGAGGGTCTTCACAGGGGGAATTAGACAGGAGGGTCTTCACAGGGGGAATTAGACAGGAGGGTGTTCACAGGGTGAATTAGACAGGAGGGTCTTCACAGGGGGAATTAGACAGGAGGGTGTTCACAGGGTGAATTAGACAGGAGGGTGTTCACAGGGGGAATTAGACAGGAGGGTCTTCACAGGGGGAATTAGACAGGAGGGTCTTCACAGGGGGAATTAGACAGGAGGGTCTTCACAGGGGGAATTAGACAGGAGGGTGTTCACAGGGTGAATTAGACAGGAGGGTCTTCACAGGGGGAATTAGACAGGAGGGTGTTCACAGGGTGAATTAGACAGGAGGGTGTTCACAGGGGGAATTAGACAGGAGGGTGTTCACAGGGTGAATTAGCCAGGAGGGTGCTCACAGGGTGAATTAGACAGGAGGGTGTTCACAGTGGGAATTAGACAGGAGGGTGTTCATAGGGGGAATTAGACAGGATTGTGTTCACAAGGGGAATTAGACAGGATTGTGTTCACAGGGAGAATTAGACAGGAGGTTGTTCACTTTGGGGAACTGGACAGTAGGGTGATCACAGGGGGAATTAGACAGGAGGGTGCTCACAGGGGGTATTAGACAGGAGGATGTTCACAGGGGGAATTAGACAGGAGGGTGTTCACAGGGGGAATTAGACAGGAGGGTGTTCACTTTGGGGAATTGGACAGGAGGGTGATCACAGGGGGAATTAGACAGGAGGATGTTCACAGGGGGAATTAGACAGGAGGTTGTTCACAGGGGGAATTGGACAGGAGGGTGCTCACAGGGGGAATTAAACAGGAGGGTGCTCACAGGGGGAATTAAACAGGAGCGTGTTCACAGGGGGAATTAGACAGCATGGTGCTCACATGGGGAATTAGACAGGAGGGTGTTCACAGGGGGAATTAGACAGGATTGTGTTCACAGGGGGAGTTAGACAGGATTGTGTTCACAGGGGGAATTAGACAGGAGGGTGTTCACAGGGAGGAATTAGACAGGAGGGTGATCACAGGGGGAATTAGACAGGAGGGTGATCACAGGGGGAATTAGACAGGAGGGTGTTCACAGGGGGAATTAGACAGGAGGGTGATCACAGGGGGAATTAGACAGGAGGGTGTTCACAGCTGGAATTAGACAGGATGGTGTTCAGAGTTGGAAATAGACTGCAGGCTCTTCACAGGGGGAAATTGGCAGGAGATCGTTCACAGGGGGCATTCAACAGGAGGGTGATCAGAGGGGGAATTAGATTGGAGGGTGTTCACAGGGGGAATTCAACAGGTGGGTGTTCACAGCAGGAATTAGGCAGGAGGGTGTTCACAGCTGGAATTAGACGCCAGTGAGTTTACAGGGGAAAATGGACAGCAGGGATTTTACAGGGGGAATTCCGGAGGAGGCTGCGCACAAGGGAATTAGACAGGAGGATGTTTACAGGGGAATTAGACAGGAGGGTGTTCACAGGTGGAATTAGGCAGGAGGATGTTTCAAGGGGGAATTAGACTGGAGGGTGTTCACAGGGGGAATTGGACAGGAAGGTGGTCACAGGGGGAATTAGACAGGATGGTGTTCACAGAGGGAATTAGACAGGAGGGTGTTCACAGGGGGAATTAGACAGGAGGGTGCTCACAGGGTGAATTAGACAGGAGGGTGTTCACAGGGGGAATTAGACAGGAGGGTGTTCACAGGGTGAATTAGCCAGGAGGGTGCTCACAGGGTGAATTAGACAGGAGGGTGTTCACAGTGGGAATTAGACAGGAGGGTGTTCATAGGGGGAATTAGACAGGATTGTGTTCACAGGGAGAATTAGACAGGAGGTTGTTCACTTTGGGGAATTCGACAGGAGGGTGATCACAGGGGGAATTAGACAGGAGGGTGCTCACAGGGGGTATTAGACAGGAGGATGTTCACAGGGGGAATTAGACAGGAGGGTGTTCACAGGGGGAATTAGACAAGAGGGTGTTCACTTTGGGGAATTGGACAGGAGGGTGATCACAGGGGGAATTAGACAGGAGGATGTTCACAGGGGGAATTAGACAGGAGGTTGTTCACAGGGGGAATTAGACAGGAGGGTGTTCACAGGGGGAATTAGCCAGGAGGGTGCTCACAGGGGGTATTAGACAGCAGGATGTTCACAGGGGGAATTAGACAGGAGGTGTTTACAGGGGGAATTAGACAGGAGGGTGTTCACAGGGGGAATTAGCCAGGAGGGTGCTCACAGGGGGTATTAGACAGGAGGGTTTTTCACAGGGGGAATTAGACAGGAGGGTGTTCACAGGGGGAATTAGACAGGAGGGTGCTCACAGGGGGAATTAGCCAGGAGGGTGCTCACAGGGGGAATTGAAAAGGAGGGTGTTCACAGGGGGAATTAGACAGGAGGGTGCTCACAGTGGGAATTAGACAGTAGCGTGTTCACAGGGGGAATTAGACAGGATGGTGCTCACAGGGGGAATTAGACAGGAGGGTGTTCACAGGGGGTATTAGACAGGAGCGTGTTCACAGGGGGAATTAGACAGGATGGTGCTCACAGGGGGAATTAGACAGGAGGGTGCTCACAAGGGGAATTAGACAGGATTGTGTTCACAGGGGGAATTATGCAGGAGTGTGTTCACGGGGGAAATAGACAGGATTGTGTTCACAGGGGGAATTAGACAGGAGGGTGTTCACAGGGGGAATTAGTCAGGAGGGTGTTCACAGGGGGAATTAGAGAGGAGGAGGTTCACAGGGGAATTGGACAGGAGGGTGTACACAGGCGGAATTAGATAGGAGGGTGGATACAGGGGGAATTTGACAAGAGGGTGGTCACAGGGGGAATTCGACAGGAGTTTTTTCACAGGGGGAATTAGACAGGAGGGTGTTCACAAGGTGAATTAGACAGGAGCGTGTTCACAGTGGGGATTAGACAGGATGGTGTTCACAGGGGGGATTAGACCGGAGGGAGTTCACAGGGGGAATTAGACAGGAGGGTCGCGACAGGTGGAATTGGACAGGAGGGTGTTGACAGGGGGAATTAGAAAGGAGGGTGTTGAAAGGGGGAATTGGACAGGAGGGTGTTGACAGGGGGAATTGAAAAGGAGGGTGCTGACAGGGGGAAATGACGCAGCTGGGTTGTCAAAGATGGAATCAAACAGAAAGTTGGTCACTTGGGGAATTCGACAGGAGGGTGTTGACAGCGGGAATTGGACAGGAGGGTGTTGACAGGCGGAATTACTCAGGAGGGTGTTTACAGGGGAATTAGAGAGGAGGGAGTTCACAGGGGGAATGGGACAGGAGGGTGTTCACAAGGAGGAATGAGAGAGGAGGGTGTTCACTTTGGGGAACTGGACAGGAGGGTGCTCACAGGGAGTATTAGACAGGAGGGTGTTCATTTTGGGGAATTGGACAGGAGGGTGATCACATGGGGAATTAGACAGGAGGATGTTCACAGGGGGAATTAGACAGGAGGGAGTTCACAGGGGGAATGGGACAGGAGGGTGTTCACAAGGAGGAATGAGAGAGGAGGGTGTTCACTTTGGGGAACTGGACAGGAGGGTGTTCACAGGAGGTATTAGACAGGAGGGTGTTCACTTTGGGAAATTAGACAGGAGGGTGTTCACAGGGGGAATTAGACAGGAGGGTGATCACAGGGGTAATTAGCCAGGAGGGTGCTCACAGGGTGAATTAGACAGGAGGGTGTTCACAGGGTGAATTAGACAGGAGGGTGTTCACAGGGGGAATTAGACAGGAGGGTGTTCACAGGGTGAATTAGCCAGGAGGGTGCTCACAGGGTGAATTAGACAGGAGGGTGTTCACAGTGGGAATTAGACAGGAGGGTGTTCATAGGGGGAATTAGACAGGATTGTGTTCACAGGGGGAATTAGACAGGATTGTGTTCACAGGGAGAATTAGACAGGAGGTTGTTCACTTTGGGGAATTGGACAGGAGGGTGATCACAGGGGGTATTAGACAGGAGGATGTTCACAGGGGGAATTAGACAGGAGGGTGTTCACAGGGGGAATTAGACAGGATGCTGTTCACAGGGGGAATTAGACAGGAGGGTGATCACAGGGGGAATTAGACAGGAGGGTGCTCACAGGGGGAATTAGACAGGAGCGTGTTCACAGGGGGAATTAGACAGGATGGTGCTCACAGGGGGAATTAGACAGGAGGGTGTTCACAGGGGGAATTAGACAGGATTGTGTTCACAGGGGGAGTTAGACAGGATTGTGTTCACAGGGGGAATTAGACAGGATTGTGTTCACAGGGGGAATTAGACAGGATGGTGCTCACAGGGGGAATTAGACAGGAGGGTGTTCACAGGGGGAATTAGACAGGATTGTGTTCACAGGGGGAGTTAGACAGGATTGTGTTCACAGGGGGAGTTAGACAGGATTGTGTTCACAGGGGGAATTAGACAGGAGGGTGATCACAGGGGGAATTAGACAGGAGGGTGTTCACAGGGGGAATTAGACAGGAGGGTGATCACAGGGGGAATTAGACAGGAGGGTGTTCACAGGGTGAATTAGCCAGGAGGGTGCTCACAGGGTGAATTAGACAGGAGGGTGTTCACAGTGGGAATTAGACAGGAGGGTGTTCATAGGGGGAATTAGACAGGATTGTGTTCACAGGGGGAATTAGACAGGATTGTGTTCACAGGGAGAATTAGACAGGAGGTTGTTCACTTTGGGGAATTGGACAGGAGGGTGATCACAGGGGGAATTAGACAGGAGGGTGCTCACAGGGGGAATTAGACAGGAGGGTGCTCACAGGGGGAATTGAACAGGAGGGTGCTCACAGGGGGAATTAAACAGGAGCGTGTTCACAGGGGGAATTAGACAGGATGGTGCTCACAGGGGGAATTAGACAGGAGGGTGTTCACAGGGGGAATTAGACAGGATTGTGTTCACAGGGGGAGTTAGACAGGATTGTGTTCACAGGGGGAATTAGACAGGAGGGTGTTCACAGGGAGGAATTAGACAGGAGGGTGATCACAGGGGGAATTAGACAGGAGGGTGATCACAGGGGGAATTAGACAGGAGGGTGTTCACAGGGGGAATTAGACAGGAGGGTGATCACAGGGGGAATTAGACAGGAGGGTGTTCACAGCTGGAATTAGACAGGATGGTGTTCAGAGTTGGAAATAGACTGCAGGCTCTTCACAGGGGGAAATTGGCAGGAGATCGTTCACAGGGGGCATTCAACAGGAGGGTGATCAGAGGGGGAATTAGATTGGAGGGTGTTCACAGGGGGAATTCAACAGGTGGGTGTTCACAGCAGGAATTAGGCAGGAGGGTGTTCACAGCTGGAATTAGACGCCAGTGAGTTTACAGGGGAAAATGGACAGCAGGGATTTTACAGGGGGAATTACGGAGGAGGCTGCGCACAAGGGAATTAGACAGGAGGATGTTTACAGGGGAATTAGACAGGAGGGTGTTCACAGGTGGAATTAGGCAGGAGGATGTTTCAAGGGGGAATTAGACTGGAGGGTGTTCACAGGGGGAATTGGACAGGAAGGGGGTCACAGGGGGAATTAGACAGGATGGTGTTCACAGGGGGAATTAGGCAGGAGGGTGTTCACAGGGGGAATTAGGCAGGAGGGTATTCACAGGGGGAATTAGACAGGAGTTTGTTCAAAGGGGGAACTGTACAGGAGGGTGTTCATAGGGGGAATTAGACAGGAGGGTTATCACAGGGGGAATTAGACAGGAGGGTGTTCACAGGGGGAATTAGACAGGAGGGTGTTCACAGAGGGAATTAGACAGGCAGGTGATCACAGTGGGGAATTAGGCAGGAGGGTGTTCACAGGGGGAATTAGACAGGAGGGTTTTCACAGTGGGGAATTAAGCAGGAGTGTGTTCACAGGGGGAATTAGACAGGAGGGTTTTCACAGTGGGAATTAGACTGGAGTGTGTTCCCAGGGGGAATTAGACTGGTGGGTGTTCACAAGGGGAATTAGACAGGAGAATGTTCACGAGGCAACTTGACAGGAGCATTTACACAGGGGGAATTAGACAGGAGGGTGTTCACAGGGGGAATTAGACAGGAGGGTGATCACAGGGGGAATTAGACAGGAGGGTGTTCACAGGGGGAATTAGACAGGAGGGTGTTCACAGGGGGAATTAGTCAGGAGGGTGTTCACAGGGGGAATTAGAGAGGAGGAGGTTCACAGGGGAATTGGACAGGAGGGTGTACACAGGCGGAATTAGATAGAAGGGTGGACACAGGGCGAATTTGACAAGAGGGTGGTCACAGGGGGAATTCGACAGGAGTTTTTTCACAAGGGGAATTAGACAGGAGGGTGTTCACAAGGTGAATTAGACAGGAGCGTGTTCACTGTGGGGATTAGACAGGATGGTGTTCACAGGGGGGATTAGACCGGAGGGAGTTCACAGGGGGAATTGGACAGGAGGGTGTTCACAAGGTGAATTAGACAGGAGCGTGTTCACTGTGGGGATTAGACAGGATGGTGTTCACAGGGGGGATTAGACCGGAGGGAGTTCACAGGGGGAATTGGACAGGAGGGTCGCGACAGGTGGAATTGGACAGGAGGGTGTTGACAGGGGGAATTAGAAAGGAGGGTGTTGAAAGGGGGAATTGGACAGGAGGGTGTTGACAGGGGGAATTGAAAAGGAGGGTGCTGACATGGGGAAATGACGCAGCTGGGTTGTCAAAGATGGAATCAAACAGAAAGTTGGTCACTTGGGGAATTAGACAGGAGGGTGTTGACAGCAGGAATTGGACAGGAGGGTGTTGACAGGCGGAATTACTCAGGAGGGTGTTTACAGGGGAATTCGAGAGGAGGGAGTTCACAGGGGGAATGGGACAGGAGGGTGTTCACAAGGAGGAATGAGAGAGGAGGGTGTTCACTTTGGGGAACTGGACAGGAGGGTGCTCACAGGGGGAATTAGACAGGAGGGTGTTCACTTTGGGGAATTGGACAGGAGGGTGATCACAGGGGGAATTAGACAGGAGGGTGTTCACTTTGGGGAATTGGACAGGAGGGTGATCACAGGGGGGAATTAGGCAGGATGGTGTTCACAGGGGGAATTAGACAGGAGGGTGTTCACAGGGGGAATTAGACAGGAGGATGTTCACAGGGGGGAATTAGACAGGAGGGTGATCACATGGGGAATTAGACAGGAGGGTGTTCACAGGGGGAATTAGACAGGAGGGTGTTCACAGGTTGAATTAGACAGGAGGGTGTTCACAGGGGGAATTAGACAGGAGGGTGTTCACAGGGTGAATTAGACAGGAGGATGTTCACAGGGGGGAATTAGACAGGAGGGTGTTCACAGGGTGAATTAGACAGGAGGGTGTTCACAGGGGGAATTAGACAGGAGGGTGTTCACAGGGTGAATTAGCCAGGAGGGTGCTCACAGGATGAATTAGACAGGAGGGTGTTCACAGGGGGAATTAGACAGGAGGGTGTTCACAGGGGGAATTAGACAGGAGGGTGTTCACAGTGGGAATTAGACAGGAGGGTGTTCATAGGGGGAATTAGACAGGAGGGTGATCACATGGGGAATTAGACAGGAGGGTGTTCACAGGGTGAATTAGACAGGAGGGTGTTCACAGGGGGAATTAGACAGGAGGGTGTTCACAGGGTGAATTAGACAGGAGGGTGTTCACAGGGGGAATTAGACAGGAGGGTGTTCACAGGGTGAATTAGCCAGGAGGGTGCTCACAGGATGAATTAGACAGGAGGGTGTTCACAGTGGGAATTAGACAGGAGGGTGTTCATAGGGGGAATTAGACAGGATTGTGTTCACAGGCGGAATTAGACAGGATTGTGTTCACAGGGAGAAATAGACAGGAGGTTGTTCACTTTGGGGAATTGGACAGGAGGGTGATCACAGGGGGAATTTGACAGGAGGGTGCTCACAGGGGGTATTAGACAGGAGGATGTTCACAGGGGGAATTAGACAGGAGGGTGTTCACTTTGGGGAATTGGATAGGAGGGTGATCACAGGGGGAATTAGACAGGAGGATGTTCACAGGGGGAATTAGACAGGAGGTTGTTCACAGGGGGAATTAGACAGGAGGGTGTTCACAGGGGGAATTAGCCAGGAGGGTGCTCACAGGGGGAATTAGACAGGATGGTGATCACAGGGGGAATTAAACAGGAGGGTGTTCACAGGGGGAATTAGACAGGAGGGTGATCACAGGGGGAATTAGACAGGAGGGTGTTCACAGCTGGAATTAGACAGGATGGTGTTCAGAGGTGGAAATAGACTGCAGGCTCTTCACAGGGGGAAATTGGCAGGAGATCGTTCACAGGGGGCATTCAACAGGAGGGTGATCAGACGGGGAATTAGATTGGAGGGTGTTCACAGGGGGAATTCAACAGGTGGGTGTTCACAGCAGGAATTAGGCAGGAGGGTGTTCACAGCTGGAATTAGACGCCAGTGAGTTTACAGGGGAAAATGGACAGCAGGGATTTTACAGGGGGAATTCCGGAGGAGGCTGCGCACAAGGGAATTAGACAGGAGGATGTTTACAGGGGAATTAGACAGGAGGGTGTTCACAGGTGGAATTAGGCAGGAGGATGTTTCAAGGGGGAATTAGACTGGAGGGTGTTCACAGGGGGAATTGGACAGGAAGGGGGTCACAGGGGGAATTAGACAGGATGGTGTTCACAGAGGGAATTAGACAGGAGGGTGTTCACATGGGGAATTAGACAGGAGGGTGCTCACAGGGGGAATTAGACAAGATGGTGTTCACAGGGGGAATTAGGCAGGAGGGTGTTCACAGGGGGTATTAGGCAGGAGGGTATTCACAGGGGGAATTAGACAGGAGTTTGTTCAAAGGGGGAACTGTACAGGAGGGTGTTCATAGGGGGAATTAGACAGGAGGGTGCTCACAGGGGGAATTAGACAAGATGGTGTTCACAGGGGGAATTAGACAGGAAGGTGTTCACAGGGGGAATTAGACAGGAGGGTGTTCACAGAGGGAATTAGACAGGCAGGTGATCACAGTGGGGAATTAGGCAGGAGGGTGTTCACAGGGGGAATTAGACAGGAGGGTTTTCACAGTGGGGAATTAAGCAGGAGTGTGTTCACAGGGGGAATTAGACAGGAGGGTTTTCACAGTGGGAATTAGACTGGAGTGTGTTCCCAGGGGGAATTAGACTGGTGGGTGATCACAAGGGGAATTAGACAGGAGAATGTTCACGAGGCAACTTGACAGGAGCATTTACACAGGGGGAATTAGACAGGAGGGTGTTCACAGGGGGAATTAGACAGGAGGGTGATCACAGGGGGAATTAGACAGGAGGGTGTTCACAGGGGGAATTAGACAGGAGGGTGTTCACAGGGGGAATTAGTCAGGAGGGTGTTCACAGGGGGAATTAGAGAGGAGGAGGTTCACAGGGGAATTGGACAGGAGGGTGTACACAGGCGGAATTAGATAGAAGGGTGGACACAGGGCGAATTTGACAAGAGGGTGGTCACAGGGGGAATTCGACAGGAGTTTTTTCACAAGGGGAATTAGACAGGAGGGTGTTCACAAGGTGAATTAGACAGGAGCGTGTTCACTGTGGGGATTAGACAGGATGGTGTTCACAGGGGGGATTAGACCGGAGGGAGTTCACAGGGGGAATTGGACAGGAGGGTCGTGACAGGTGGAATTGGACAGGAGGGTGTTGACAGGGGGAATTAGAAAGGAGGGTGTTGAAAGGGGGAATTGGACAGGAGGGTGTTGACAGGGGGAATTGAAAAGGAGGGTGCTGACATGGGGAAATGACGCAGCTGGGTTGTCAAAGATGGAATCAAACAGAAAGTTGGTCACTTGGGGAATTAGACAGGAGGGTGTTGACAGCGGGAATTGGACAGGAGGGTGTTGACAGGCGGAATTACTCAGGAGGGTGTTTACAGGGGAATTCGAGAGGAGGGAGTTCACAGGGGGAATGGGACAGGAGGGTGTTCACAAGGAGGAATGAGAGAGGAGGGTGTTCACTTTGGGGAACTGGACAGGAGGGTGCTCACAGGGGGAATTAGACAGGAGGGTGTTCACTTTGGGGAATTGGACAGGAGGGTGATCACAGGGGGAATTAGACAGGAGGGTGTTCACTTTGGGGAATTGGACAGGAGGGTGATCACAGGGGGGAATTAGGCAGGATGGTGTTCACAGGGGGAATTAGACAGGAGGGTGTTCACAGGGGGAATTAGACAGGAGGATGTTCACAGGGGGGAATTAGACAGGAGGGTGATCACATGGGGAATTAGACAGGAGGGTGTTCACAGGGGGAATTAGACAGGAGGGTGTTCACAGGGTGAATTAGACAGGAGGGTGTTCACAGGGGGAATTAGACAGGAGGGTGTTCACAGGGTGAATTAGACAGGAGGATGTTCACAGGGGGGAATTAGACAGGAGGGTGTTCACAGGGTGAATTAGACAGGAGGGTGTTCACAGGGGGAATTAGACAGGAGGGTGTTCACAGGGTGAATTAGCCAGGAGGGTGCTCACAGGATGAATTAGACAGGAGGGTGTTGACAGGGGGAATTAGACAGGAGGGTGTTCACAGGGGGAATTAGACAGGAGGGTGTTCACAGTGGGAATTAGACAGGAGGGTGTTCATAGGGGGAATTAGCCAGGAGGGTCTTCACAGGGTGAATTGGACAGGAGGGTGATCACATGGGGAATTAGACAGGAGGGTGTTCACAGGGTGAATTAGACAGGAGGGTGTTCACAGGGGGAATTAGACAGGAGGGTGTTCACAGGGTGAATTAGACAGGAGGGTGTTCACAGGGGGAATTAGACAGGAGGGTGTTCACAGGGTGAATTAGCCAGGAGGGTGCTCACAGGATGAATTAGACAGGAGGGTGTTCACAGTGGGAATTAGACAGGAGGGTGTTCATAGGGGGAATTAGACAGGATTGTGTTCACAGGCGGAATTAGACAGGATTGTGTTCACAGGGAGAAATAGACAGGAGGTTGTTCACTTTGGGGAATTGGACAGGAGGGTGATCACAGGGGGAATTTGACAGGAGGGTGCTCACAGGGGGTATTAGACAGGAGGATGTTCACAGGGGGAATTAGACAGGAGGGTGTTCACTTTGGGGAATTGGATAGGAGGGTGATCACAGGGGGAATTAGACAGGAGGATGTTCACAGGGGGAATTAGACAGGAGGTTGTTCACAGGGGGAATTAGACAGGAGGGTGTTCACAGGGGGAATTAGCCAGGAGGGTGCTCACAGGGGGAATTAGACAGGAGGATGTTCACAGGGGGAATTAGACAGGAGGTTGTTCACAGGGGGAATTAGACAGGAGGGTGTTCACAGGGGGAATTGAAAAGGAGGGTGTTCACAGGGGGAATTAGACAGGAGGTTGCTCACAGTGGGAATTAGACCGGAGCATGTTCACAGGGGGAATTAGACAGGATGGTGCTCACAGGGGGAATTAGACAGGAGGGTGTTCACAAGGTGAATTAGACAGGAGGGTGCTCACAGGGGGAATTAGACAGGAGGGTGCTCACAGGGGGAATTATGCAGGAGTGTGTTCACAGGGGGAAATAGACAGGATTGTGTTCACAGGGGGAATTAGACAGGATTGTGTTCACAGGGGGAATTAGACAGGAGGGTGTTCACAGGGGGAATTAGTCAGGTGGGTGTTCACAGGGGGAATTAGAGAGGAGGAGGTTCACAGGGGAATTGGACAGGAGGGTGTACACAGGCGGAATTAGATAGGAGGGTGGACACAGGGGGAATTTGACAAGAGGGTGGTCACAGGGGGAATTCGACAGGAGTTTTTTCACAGGGGGAATTAGACAGGAGGGTGTTCACAAGGTGAATTAGACAGGAGCGTGTTCACAGTGGGGATTAGACAGGATGGTGTTCACAGGGGGGATTAGACCGGAGGGAGTTCACAGGGGGAATTAGACAGGAGGGTCGTGACAGGTGGAATTGGACAGGAGGGTGTTGACAGGGGGAATTAGAAAGGAGGGTGTTGAAAGGGGGAATTGGACAGGAGGGTGTTGACAGGGGGAATTGAAAAGGAGGGTGCTGACATGGGGAAATGACGCAGCTGGGTTGTCAAAGATGGAATCAAACAGAAAGTTGGTCACTTGGGGAATTAGACAGGAGGGTGTTGACAGCGGGAATTGGACAGGAGGGTGTTGACAGGCGGAATTACTCAGGAGGGTGTTTACAGGGGAATTAGAGAGGAGGGTGTTCACAGGGGGAATGGGACAGGAGGGTGTTCACAAGGAGGAATGAGAGAGGAGGGTGTTCACTTTGGGGAACTGGACAGGAGGGTGCTCACATGGGGAATTAGACAGGAGGGTGTTGAAAGGGGGAATTGGACAGGAGGGTGTTCACAGGGTGAATTAGACAGGAGGGTCTTCACAGGGGGAATTAGACAGGAGGGTGTTCACAGGGGGAATTAGACAGGAGGGTGATCACAGGGGGAATTAGACAGGAGGATGTTCACTTTGGGGAATTGGACAGGAGGATGTTCACAGGGGGAATTAGACAGGAGGGTCTTCACAGGGGGAATTAGACAGGAGGGTGATCACAGGGGGAATTAGACAGGAGGATGTTCACTTTGGGGAATTGGACAGGAGGATGTTCACAGGGGGAATTAGACAGGAGGATGTTCACAGGGGGAATTAGACAGGAGGGTGTTCACAGGGGGAATTAGCCAGGAGGGTGCTCACAGGGTGAATTAGACAGGAGGGTGCTCACAGGGTGAATTAGACAGGAGGGTGTTCACTTTGGGGAATTAGACAGGAGGGTGTTCACAGGGTGAATTAGACAGGAGGGTGTTCACAGGGGGAATTAGACAGGAGGGTGTTCACAGGGTGAATTAGCCAGGAGGGTGCTCACAGGGTGAATTAGACAGGAGGGTGTTCACAGTGGGAATTAGACAGGAGGGTGTTCATAGGGGGAATTAGACAGGATTGTGTTCACAGGGGGAATTAGACAGGATTGTGTTCACAGGGAGAATTAGACAGGTGGTTGTTCACTTTGGGGAATTGGACAGGAGGGTGATCACAGGGGGTATTAGACAGGAGGATGTTCACAGGGGGAATTAGACAGGAGGGTGTTCACAGGGGGAATTAGACAGGAGGGTGTTCACTTTGGGGAATTGGACAGGAGGGTGATCACAGGGGGAATTAGACAGGGGGATGTTCACAGGGGGAATTAGACAGGAGGTTGTTCACAGGGGGAATTAGACAGGAGGGTGTTCACAGGGGGAATTAGCCAGGAGGGTGCTCACAGGGGGTATTAGACAGGAGGATGTTCACAGGGGGAATTAGACAGGAGGTTGTTCACAGGTGGAATTAGACAGGAGGGTGTTCACAGGGGGAATTAGCCAGGAGGGTGCTCACAGGGGGTATTAGACAGGAGGGTTTTTCACAGGGGGAATTAGACAGGAGGGTGTTCACAGGGGGAATTCGACAGGAGGGTGCTCACAGGGGGAATTAGCCAGGAGGGTGCTCACAGGGGGAATTGAAAAGGAGGGTGTTCACAGGGGGAATTAGACAGGAGGGTGCTCACAGTGGGAATTAGACAGGAGCGTGTTCACAGGGGGAATTAGACAGGATGGCGCTCACAGGGGGAATTAGACAGGAGGGTGTTCACAAGGTGAATTAGACAGGAGGGTGCTCACAGGGGGAATTAGACAGGAGGGTGCTCACAGGGGGAATTAGCCAGGAGGGTGCTCACAGGGGGAATTGAAAAGGAGGGTGTTCACAGGGTGAATTAGACAGGAGGGTGCTCACAGTGGGAATTAGACAGGAGCGTGTTCACAGGGGGAATTAGACAGGATGGTGCTCACAGGGGGAATTAGACAGGAGGGTGCTCACAGGGGGAATTATGCAGGAGTGTGTTCACAGGGGGAAATAGACAGGATTGTGTTCACAGGGGGAATTAGACAGGATTGTGTTCACAGGGGGAATTAGACAGAAGGGTGTTCACTGGGGGAATTGGACAGGAGGGTGCTCACAGGGGGAATTGAACAGGAGGGTGCTCACAGGGGGAATTAGACAGGAGCGTGTTCACAGAGGGAATTAGACAGGATGGTGCTCACAGGGGGAATTAGACAGGAGGGTGTTCACTTTGGGGAATTGGACAGGAGGGTGATCACAGGGGGAATTAGACAGGAGGATGTTCACAGGGGGAATTAGACAGGAGGTTGTTCACAGGGGGATTTAGACAGGAGGGTGTTCACAGGGGGAATTAGCCAGGAGGGTGCTCACAGGGGGTCTTAGACAGGAGGATGTTCACAGGGGGAATTAGACAGGAGGTTGTTCACAGGGGGAATTAGACAGGAGGGTGTTCACAGGGGGAATTGAAAAGGAGGGTGTTCACAGGGGGAATTAGACAGGAGGTTGCTCACAGTGGGAATTAGACAGGAGCGTGTTCACAGGGGGAATTAGACAGGATGGTGCTCACAGGGGGAAGTAGACAGGAGGGTGTTCACAAGGTGAATTAGACAGGAGGGTGCTCACAGGGGGAATTAGACAGGAGGGTGCTCACAGGGGGAATTATGCAGGAGTGTGTTCACAGGGGGAAATAGACAGGATTGTGTTCACAGGGGGAATTAGACAGGATTGTGTTCACAGGGGGAATTAGACAGGAGGGTGTTCACAGGGGGAATTAGTCAGGTGGGTGTTCACAGGGGGAATTAGAGAGGAGGAGGTTCACAGGGGAATTGGACAGGAGGGTGTACACAGGCGGAATTAGATAGGAGGGTGGACACAGGGGGAATTTGACAAGAGGGTGGTCACAGGGGGAATTCGACAGGAGGGTGTTCACAGTGGGAATTAGACAGGAGGGTGTTCATAGGGGGAATTAGACAGGATTGTGTTCACAGGCGGAATTAGACAGGATTGTGTTCACAGGGAGAAATAGACAGGAGGTTGTTCACTTTGGGGAATTGGACAGGAGGGTGATCACAGGGGGAATTTGACAGGAGGGTGCTCACAGGGGGTATTAGACAGGAGGATGTTCACAGGGGGAATTAGACAGGAGGGTGTTCACTTTGGGGAATTGGATAGGAGGGTGATCACAGGGGGAATTAGACAGGAGGATGTTCACAGGGGGAATTAGACAGGAGGTTGTTCACAGGGGGAATTAGACAGGAGGGTGTTCACAGGGGGAATTAGCCAGGAGGGTGCTCACAGGGGGAATTAGACAGGAGGATGTTCACAGGGGGAATTAGACAGGAGGTTGTTCACAGGGGGAATTAGACAGGAGGGTGTTCACAGGGGGAATTGAAAAGGAGGGTGTTCACAGGGGGAATTAGACAGGAGGTTGCTCACAGTGGGAATTAGACCGGAGCATGTTCACAGGGGGAATTAGACAGGATGGTGCTCACAGGGGGAATTAGACAGGAGGGTGTTCACAAGGTGAATTAGACAGGAGGGTGCTCACAGGGGGAATTAGACAGGAGGGTGCTCACAGGGGGAATTATGCAGGAGTGTGTTCACAGGGGGAAATAGACAGGATTGTGTTCACAGGGGGAATTAGACAGGATTGTGTTCACAGGGGGAATTAGACAGGAGGGTGTTCACAGGGGGAATTAGTCAGGTGGGTGTTCACAGGGGGAATTAGAGAGGAGGAGGTTCACAGGGGAATTGGACAGGAGGGTGTACACAGGCGGAATTAGATAGGAGGGTGGACACAGGGGGAATTTGACAAGAGGGTGGTCACAGGGGGAATTCGACAGGAGTTTTTTCACAGGGGGAATTAGACAGGAGGGTGTTCACAAGGTGAATTAGACAGGAGCGTGTTCACAGTGGGGATTAGACAGGATGGTGTTCACAGGGGGGATTAGACCGGAGGGAGTTCACAGGGGGAATTAGACAGGAGGGTCGTGACAGGTGGAATTGGACAGGAGGGTGTTGACAGGGGGAATTAGAAAGGAGGGTGTTGAAAGGGGGAATTGGACAGGAGGGTGTTGACAGGGGGAATTGAAAAGGAGGGTGCTGACAGGGGGAAATGACGCAGCTGGGTTGTCAAAGATGGAATCAAACAGAAAGTTGGTCACTTGGGGAATTAGACAGGAGGGTGTTGACAGCGGGAATTGGACAGGAGGGTGTTGACAGGCGGAATTACTCAGGAGGGTGTTTACAGGGGAATTAGAGAGGAGGGTGTTCACAGGGGGAATGGGACAGGAGGGTGTTCACAAGGAGGAATGAGAGAGGAGGGTGTTCACTTTGGGGAACTGGACAGGAGGGTGCTCACATGGGGAATTAGACAGGAGGGTCTTCACATGGGGAATTAGACAGGAGGGTCTTCACAGGGGGAATTAGACAGGAGGGTGTTCACAGGGGGAATTAGACAGGAGGGTGATCACAGGGGGAATTAGACAGGAGGATGTTCACTTTGGGGAATTGGACAGGAGGATGTTCACAGGGGGAATTAGACAGGAGGGTCTTCACAGGGGGAATTAGACAGGAGGGTGATCACAGGGGGAATTAGACAGGAGGATGTTCACTTTGGGGAATTGGACAGGAGGATGTTCACGGGGGGAATTAGACAGGAGGATGTTCACAGGGGGAATTAGACAGGAGGGTGTTCACAGGGGGAATTAGCCAGGAGGGTGCTCACAGGGTGAATTAGACAGGAGGGTGCTCACAGGGTGAATTAGACAGGAGGGTGTTCACTTTGGGGAATTAGACAGGAGGGTGTTCACAGGGTGAATTAGACAGGAGGGTGTTCACAGGGGGAATTAGACAGGAGGGTGTTCACAGGGTGAATTAGCCAGGAGGGTGCTCACAGGGTGAATTAGACAGGAGGGTGTTCACAGTGGGAATTAGACAGGAGGGTGTTCATAGGGGGAATTAGACAGGATTGTGTTCACAGGGGGAATTAGACAGGATTGTGTTCACAGGGAGAATTAGACAGGTGGTTGTTCACTTTGGGGAATTGGACAGGAGGGTGATCACAGGGGGTATTAGACAGGAGGATGTTCACAGGGGGAATTAGACAGGAGGGTGTTCACAGGGGGAATTAGACAGGAGGGTGTTCACTTTGGGGAATTGGACAGGAGGGTGATCACAGGGGGAATTAGACAGGGGGATGTTCACAGGGGGAATTAGACAGGAGGTTGTTCACAGGGGGAATTAGACAGGAGGGTGTTCACAGGGGGAATTAGCCAGGAGGGTGCTCACAGGGGGTATTAGACAGGAGGATGTTCACAGGGGGAATTAGACAGGAGGTTGTTCACAGGTGGAATTAGACAGGAGGGTGTTCACAGGGGGAATTAGCCAGGAGGGTGCTCACAGGGGGTATTAGACAGGAGGGTTTTTCACAGGGGGAATTAGACAGGAGGGTGTTCACAGGGGGAATTCGACAGGAGGGTGCTCACAGGGGGAATTAGCCAGGAGGGTGCTCACAGGGGGAATTGAAAAGGAGGGTGTTCACAGGGGGAATTAGACAGGAGGGTGCTCACAGTGGGAATTAGACAGGAGCGTGTTCACAGGGGGAATTAGACAGGATGGCGCTCACAGGGGGAATTAGACAGGAGGGTGTTCACAAGGTGAATTAGACAGGAGGGTGCTCACAGGGGGAATTAGACAGGAGGGTGCTCACAGGGGGAATTAGCCAGGAGGGTGCTCACAGGGGGAATTGAAAAGGAGGGTGTTCACAGGGTGAATTAGACAGGAGGGTGCTCACAGTGGGAATTAGACAGGAGCGTGTTCACAGGGGGAATTAGACAGGATGGTGCTCACAGGGGGAATTAGACAGGAGGGTGCTCACAGGGGGAATTATGCAGGAGTGTGTTCACAGGGGGAAATAGACAGGATTGTGTTCACAGGGGGAATTAGACAGGATTGTGTTCACAGGGGGAATTAGACAGAAGGGTGTTCACTGGGGGAATTGGACAGGAGGGTGCTCACAGGGGGAATTGAACAGGAGGGTGCTCACAGGGGGAATTAGACAGGAGCGTGTTCACAGAGGGAATTAGACAGGATGGTGCTCACAGGGGGAATTAGACAGGAGGGTGTTCACTTTGGGGAATTGGACAGGAGGGTGATCACAGGGGGAATTAGACAGGAGGATGTTCACAGGGGGAATTAGACAGGAGGTTGTTCACAGGGGGATTTAGACAGGAGGGTGTTCACAGGGGGAATTAGCCAGGAGGGTGCTCACAGGGGGTCTTAGACAGGAGGATGTTCACAGGGGGAATTAGACAGGAGGTTGTTCACAGGGGGAATTAGACAGGAGGGTGTTCACAGGGGGAATTGAAAAGGAGGGTGTTCACAGGGGGAATTAGACAGGAGGTTGCTCACAGTGGGAATTAGACAGGAGCGTGTTCACAGGGGGAATTAGACAGGATGGTGCTCACAGGGGGAAGTAGACAGGAGGGTGTTCACAAGGTGAATTAGACAGGAGGGTGCTCACAGGGGGAATTAGACAGGAGGGTGCTCACAGGGGGAATTATGCAGGAGTGTGTTCACAGGGGGAAATAGACAGGATTGTGTTCACAGGGGGAATTAGACAGGATTGTGTTCACAGGGGGAATTAGACAGGAGGGTGTTCACAGGGGGAATTAGTCAGGTGGGTGTTCACAGGGGGAATTAGAGAGGAGGAGGTTCACAGGGGAATTGGACAGGAGGGTGTACACAGGCGGAATTAGATAGGAGGGTGGACACAGGGGGAATTTGACAAGAGGGTGGTCACAGGGGGAATTCGACAGGAGTTTTTTCACAGGGGGAATTAGACAGGAGGGTGTTCACAAGGTGAATTAGACAGGAGCGTGTTCACAGTCGGGATTAGACAGGATGGTGTTCACAGGGGGGATTAGACCGGAGGGAGTTCACAGGGGGAATTAGACAGGAGGGTCGTGACAGGTGGAATTGGACAGGAGGGTGTTGACAGGGGGAATTAGAAAGGAGGGTGTTGAAAGGGGGAATTGGACAGGAGGGTGTTGACAGGGGGAATTGAAAAGGAGGGTGCTGACATGGGGAAATGACGCAGCTGGGTTGTCAAAGATGGAATCAAACAGAAAGTTGGTCACTTGGGGAATTAGACAGGAGGGTGTTGACAGCGGGAATTGGACAGGAGGGTGTTGACAGGCGGAATTACTCAGGAGGGTGTTTACAGGGGAATTAGAGAGGAGGGAGTTCACAGGGGGAATGGGACAGGAGGGTGTTCACAAGGAGGAATGAGAGAGGAGGGTGTTCACTTTGGGGAACTGGACAGGAGGGTGCTCACAGGGGGAATTAGACAGGAGGGTGTTCACATGGGGAATTAGACAGGAGGGTCTTCACAGGGGGAATTAGACAGGAGGGTGTTCACAGGGTGAATTAGACAGGAGGGTGATCACTTTGGGGAATTGGACAGGAGGGTGATCACAGGGGGAATTAGACAGGAGGATGTTCACAGGGGGAATTAGACAGGAGGTTGTTCACAGGGGGAATTAGACAGGAGGGTGTTCACTTTGGGGAATTAGACAGGAGGGTGTTCACAGGGTGAATTAGACAGGAGGGTGTTCACAGGGGGAATTAGACAGGAGGGTGTTCACAGGGGGAATTAGCCAGGAGGGTGCTCACAGGGTGAATTAGACAGGAGGGTGCTCACAGGGTGAATTAGACAGGAGGGTGTTCACTTTGGGGAATTAGACAGGAGGGTGTTCACAGGGTGAATTAGACAGGAGGGTGTTCACAGGGGGAATTAGACAGGAGGGTGTTCACAGGGTGAATTAGCCAGGAGGGTGCTCACAGGGTGAATTAGACAGGAGGGTGTTCACAGTGGGCATTAGACAGGAGGGTGTTCATAGGGGGAATTAGACAGGATTGTGTTCACAGGGGGAATTAGACAGGATTGTGTTCACAGGGAGAATTAGACAGGTGGTTGTTCACTTTGGGGAATTGGACAGGAGGGTGATCACAGGGGGTATTAGACAGGAGGATGTTCACAGGGGGAATTAGACAGGAGGGTGTTCACAGGGGGAATTAGACAGGAGGGTGTTCACTTTGGGGAATTGGACAGGAGGGTGATCACAGGGGGAATTAGACAGGAGGATGTTCACAGGGGGAATTAGACAGGAGGTTGTTCACAGGGGGAATTAGACAGGAGGGTGTTCACAGGGGGAATTAGCCAGGAGGGTGCTCACAGGGGGTATTAGACAGGAGGATGTTCACAGGGGGAATTAGACAGGAGGTTGTTCACAGGGGGAATTAGACAGGAGGGTGTTCACAGGGGGAATTAGCCAGGAGGGTGCTCACAGGGGGTATTAGACAGGAGGGTTTTTCACAGGGGGAATTCGACAGGAGGGTGCTCACCGGGGGAATTAGCCAGGAGGGTGCTCACAGGGGGAATTGAAAAGGAGGGTGTTCACAGGGGGAATTAGACAGGAGGGTGCTCACAGTGGGAATTAGACAGGAGCGTGTTCACAGGGGGAATTAGACAGGATGGCGCTCACAGGGGGAATTAGACAGGAGGGTGTTCACAAGGTGAATTAGACAGGAGGGTGCTCACATGGGGAATTAGACAGGAGGGTGCTCACAGGGGGAATTAGCCAGGCGGGTGCTCACAGGGGGAATTGAAAAGGAGGGTGTTCACAGGGTGAATTAGACAGGAGGGTGCTCACAGTGGGAATTAGACAGGAGCGTGTTCACAGGGGGAATTAGACAGGATGGTTCTCACAGGGGGAATTAGACAGGAGGGTGCTCACAGGGGGAATTATGCAGGAGTGTGTTCACAGGGGGAAATAGACAGGATTGTGTTCACAGGGGGAATTAGACAGGATTGTGTTCACAGGGGGAATTAGACAGAAGGGTGTTCACTGGGGGAATTGGACAGGAGGGTGCTCACAGGGGGAATTGAACAGGAGGGTGCTCACAGGGGGAATTAGACAGGAGCGTGTTCACAGAGGGAATTAGACAGGATGGTGCTCACAGGGGGAATTAGACAGTAGGGTGTTCACTTTGGGGAATTGGACAGGAGGGTGATCACAGGGGGAATTAGACAGGAGGATGTTCACAGGGGGAATTAGACAGGAGGTTGTTCACAGGGGGAATTAGACAGGAGGGTGTTCACAGGGGGAATTAGCCAGGAGGGTGCTCACAGGGGGTATGAGACAGGAGGATGTTCACAGGGGGAATTAGACAGGAGGTTGTTCACAGGGGGAATTAGACAGGAGGGTGTTCACAGGGGGAATTGAAAAGGAGGGTGTTCACAGGGGGAATTAGACAGGAGGTTGCTCACAGTGGGAATTAGACAGGAGCGTGTTCACAGGGGGAATTAGACAGGATGGTGCTCACAGGGGGAAGTAGACAGGAGGGTGTTCACAAGGTGAATTAGACAGGAGGGTGCTCACAGGGGGAATTAGACAGGAGGGTGCTCACAGGGGGAATTATGCAGGAGTGTGTTCACAGGGGGAAATAGACAGGATTGTGTTCACAGGGGGAATTAGACAGGATTGTGTTCACAGGGGGAATTAGACAGGAGGGTGTTCACAGGGGGAATTAGTCAGGTGGGTGTTCACAGGGGGAATTAGAGAGGAGGAGGTTCACAGGGGAATTGGACAGGAGGGTGTACACAGGCGGAATTAGATAGGAGGGTGGACACAGGGGGAATTTGACAAGAGGGTGGTCACAGGGGGAATTCGACAGGAGTTTTTTCACAGGGGGAATTAGACAGGAGGGTGTTCACAAGGTGAATTAGACAGGAGTGTGTTCACAGTGGGGATTAGACAGGATGGTGTTCACAGGGGGGATTAGACCGGAGGGAGTTCACAGGGGGAATTAGACAGGAGGGTCGTGACAGGTGGAATTGGACAGGAGGGTGTTGACAGGGGGAATTAGAAAGGAGGGTGTTGAAAGGGGGAATTGAAAAGGAGGGTGCTGACATGGGGAAATGACGCAGCTGGGTTGTCAAAGATGGAATCAAACAGAAAGTTGGTCACTTGGGGAATTCGACAGGAGGGTGTTGACAGCGGGAATTGGACAGGAGGGTGTTGACAGGCGGAATTACTCAGGAGGGTGTTTACAGGGGAATTAGAGAGGAGGGAGTTCACAGGGGGAATGGGACAGGAGGGTGTTCACAAGGAGGAATGAGAGAGGAGGGTGTTCACTTTGGGGAACTGGACAGGAGGGTGATCACATGGGGAATTAGACAGGAGGGTCTTCACAGGGGGAATTAGACAGGAGGGTGTTCACAGGGTGAATTAGACAGGAGGGTGTTCACAGGGGGAATTAGACAGGAGGGTGTTCATAGGGGGAATTAGACAGGATTGTGTTCACAGGGGGAATTAGACAGGATTGTGTTCACAGGGAGAATTAGACAGGTGGTTGTTCACTTTGGGGAATTGGACAGGAGGGTGATCACTGGGGGTATTAGACAGGAGGATGTTCACAGGGGGAATTAGACAGGAGGGTGTTCACAGGGGGAATTAGACAGGAGGGTGTTCACTTTGGGGAATTGGACAGGAGGGTGATCACAGGGGGAATTAGACAGGAGGATGTTCACAGGGGGAATTAGACAGGAGGTTGTTCACAGGGGGAATTAGACAGGAGGGTGTTCACAGGGGGAATTAGCCAGGAGGGTGCTCACAGGGGGTATTAGACAGGAGGATGTTCACAGGGGGAATTAGACAGGAGGTTGTTCACAGGGGGAATTAGACAGGAGGGTGTTCACAGGGGGAATTAGCCAGGAGGGTGCTCACAGGGGGTATTAGACAGGAGGGTTTTTCACAGGGGGAATTAGACAGGAGGGTGTTCACAGGGGGAATTCGACAGGAGGGTGCTCACAGGGGGAATTAGCCAGGAGGGTGCTCACAGGGGGAATTGAAAAGGAGGGTGTTCACAGGGGGAATTAGACAGGAGGGTGCTCACAGTGGGAATTAGACAGGAGCGTGTTCACAGGGGGAATTAGACAGGATGGCGCTCACAGGGGGAATTAGACAGGAGGGTGTTCACAAGGTGAATTAGACAGGAGGGTGCTCACAGGGGGAATTAGACAGGAGGGTGCTCACAGGGGGAATTAGCCAGGAGGGTGCTCACAGGTGGAATTGAAAAGGAGGGTGTTCACAGGGTGAATTAGACAGGAGGGTGCTCACAGTGGGAATTAGACAGGAGCGTGTTCACAGGGGGAATTAGACAGGATGGTGCTCACAGGGGGAATTAGACAGGAGGGTGCTCACAGGGGGAATTATGCAGGAGTGTGTTCACAGGGGGAAATAGACAGGATTGTGTTCACAGGGGGAATTAGACAGGATTGTGTTCACAGGGGGAATTAGACAGAAGGGTGTTCACTGGGGGAATTGGACAGGAGGGTGCTCACAGGGGGAATTGAACAGGAGGGTGCTCACAGGGGGAATTAGACAGGAGCGTGTTCACAGAGGGAATTAGACAGGATGGTGCTCACAGGGGGAATTAGACAGTAGGGTGTTCACTTTGGGGAATTGGACAGGAGGGTGATCACAGGGGGAATTAGACAGGAGGATGTTCACAGGGGGAATTAGGCAGGAGGTTGTTCACAGGGGGAATTAGACAGGAGGGTGTTCACAGGGGGAATTAGCCAGGAGGGTGCTCACAGGGGGTATTAGACAGGAGGATGTTCACAGGGGGAATTAGACAGGAGGTTGTTCACAGGGGGAATTAGACAGGAGGGTGTTCACAGGGGGTATTGAAAAGGAGGGTGTTCACAGGGGGAATTAGACAGGAGGTTGCTCACAGTGGGAATTAGACAGGAGCGTGTTCACAGGGGGAATTAGACAGGATGGTGCTCACAGGGGGAAGTAGACAGGAGGGTGTTCACAAGGTGAATTAGACAGGAGGGTGCTCACAGGGGGAATTAGACAGGAGGGTGCTCACAGGGGGAATTATGCAGGAGTGTGTTCACAGGGGGAAATAGACAGGATTGTGTTCACAGGGGGAATTAGACAGGATTGTGTTCACAGGGGGAATTAGACAGGAGGGTGTTCACAGGGGGAATTAGTCAGGTGGGTGTTCACAGGGGGAATTAGAGAGGAGGAGGTTCACAGGGGAATTGGACAGGAGGGTGTACACAGGCGGAATTAGATAGGAGGGTGGACACAGGGGGAATTTGACAAGAGGGTGGTCACAGGGGGAATTCGACAGGAGTTTTTTCACAGGGGGAATTAGACAGGAGGGTGTTCACAAGGTGAATTAGACAGGAGAGTGTTCACAGTGGGGATTAGACAGGATGGTGTTCACAGGGGGGATTAGACCGGAGGGAGTTCACAGGGGGAATTAGACAGGAGGGTCGTGACAGGTGGAATTGGACAGGAGGGTGTTGACAGGGGGAATTAGAAAGGAGGGTGTTGAAAGGGGGAATTGGACAGGAGGGTGTTGACAGGGGGAATTGAAAAGGAGGGTGCTGACATGGGGAAATGACGCAGCTGGGTTGTCAAAGATGGAATCAAACAGAAAGTTGGTCACTTGGGGAATTAGACAGGAGGGTGTTGACAGCGGGAATTGGACAGGAGGGTGTTGACAGGCGGAATTACTCAGGAGGGTGTTTACAGGGGAATTAGAGAGGAGGGAGTTAACAGGGGGAATGGGACAGGAGGGTGTTCACAAGGAGGAATGAGAGAGGAGGGTGTTCACTTTGGGGAACTGGACAGGAGGGTGTTCACATGGGGAATTAGACAGGAGGGTCTTCACAGGGGGAATTAGACAGGAGGGTGTTCACAGGGTGAATTAGACAGGAGGGTGTTCACAGGGGGAATTAGACAGGAGGGTGTTCACAGGGTGAATTAGCCAGGAGGGTGCTCACAGGGTGAATTAGACAGGAGGGTGTTCACAGTGGGAATTAGACAGGAGGGTGTTCATAGGGGGAATTAGACAGGATTGTGTTCACAGGGGGAATTAGACAGGATTGTGTTCACAGGGAGAATTAGACAGGTGGTTGTTCACTTTGGGGAATTGGACAGGAGGGTGATCACAGGGGGTATTAGACAGGAGGATGTTCACAGGGGGAATTAGACAGGAGGGTGTTCACAGGGGGAATTAGACAGGAGGGTGTTCACTTTGGGGAATTGGACAGGAGGGTGATCACAGGGGGAATTAGACAGGAGGATGTTCACAGGGGGAATTAGACAGGAGGTTGTTCACAGGGGGAATTAGACAGGAGGGTGTTCACAGGGGGAATTAGCCAGGAGGGTGCTCACAGGGGGTATTAGACAGGAGGATGTTCACAGGGGGAATTAGACAGGAGGTTGTTCACAGGGGGAATTAGACAGGAGGGTGTTCACAGGGGGAATTAGCCAGGAGGGTGCTCACAGGGGGTATTAGACAGGAGGGTTTTTCACAGGGGGAATTAGACAGGAGGGTGTTCACAGGGGGAATTCGACAGGAGGGTGCTCACAGGGGGAATTAGCCAGGAGGGTGCTCACAGGGGGAATTGAAAAGGAGGGTGTTCACAGGGGGAATTAGACAGGAGGGTGCTCACAGTGGGAATTAGACAGGAGCGTGTTCACAGGGGGAATTAGACAGGATGGTGCTCACAGGGGGAATTAGACAGGAGGGTGTTCACAAGGTGAATTAGACAGGAGGGTGCTCACAGGGGGAATTAGACAGGAGGGTGCTCACAGGGGGAATTAGCCAGGAGGGTGCTCACAGGGGGAATTGAAAAGGAGGGTGTTCACAGGGTGAATTAGACAGGAGGGTGCTCACAGTGGGACTTAGACAGGAGCGTGTTCACAGGGGGAATTAGACAGGATGGTGCTCACAGGGGGAATTAGACAGGAGGGTGCTCACAGGGGGAATTATGCAGGAGTGTGTTCACAGGGGGAAATAGACAGGATTGTGTTCACAGGGGGAATTAGACAGGATTGTGTTCACAGGGGGAATTAGACAGAAGGGTGTTCACTGGGGGAATTGGACAGGAGGGTGCTCACAGGAGGAATTGAACAGGAGGGTGCTCACAGGGGGAATTAGACAGGAGCGTGTTCACAGAGGGAATTAGACAGGATGGTGCTCACAGGGGGAATTAGACAGGAGGGTGTTCACAGGGGGAATTAGACAGGATTGTGTTCACAGGGGGAGTTAGACAGGATTGTGTTCACAGGGGGAATTAGACAGGAGGGTGTTCACAGGGAGGAATTAGACAGGAGGGTGATCACAGGGGGAATTAGACAGGAGGGTGTTCACAGGGGGAATTAGGCAGGAGGGTGTTCACAGGGGGAATTAGGCAGGAGGGTATTCACAGGGGGAATTAGACAGGAGGGTGTTCACAGGGAGGAATTAGACAGGAGGGTGATCACAGGGGGAATTAGACAGGAGGGTGATCACAGGGGGAATTAGACAGGAGGGTGTTCACAGGGGGAATTAGACAGGAGGGTGATCACAGGGGGAATTAGACAGGAGGTTGTTCACAGCTGGAATTAGACAGGATGGTGTTCAGAGTTGGAAATAGACTGCAGGCTCTTCACAGGGGGAAATTGGCAGGAGATCGTTCACAGGGGGCATTCAACAGGAGGGTGATCAGAGGGGGAATTAGATTGGAGGGTGTTCACAGGGGGAATTCAACAGGTGGGTGTTCACAGCAGGAATTAGGCAGGAGGGTGTTCACAGCTGGAATTAAACGCCAGTGAGTTTACAGGGGAAAATGGACAGCAGGGATTTTACAGGGGGAATTCCGGAGGAGGCTGCGCACAAGGGAATTAGACAGGAGGATGTTTACAGGGGAATTAGACAGGAGGGTGTTCACAGGTGGAATTAGGCAGGAGGATGTTACAAGTGGGAATTAGACTGGAGGGTGTTCACAGGGGGAATTGGACAGGAAGGTGGTCACAGGGGGAATTAGACAGGATGGTGTTCACAGAGGGAATTAGACAGGAGGGTGTTCACATGGGGAATTAGACAGGAGGGTGCTCACAGGGGGAATTGGACAGGAAGGTGGTCACAGGGGGAATTAGACAGGATGGTGTTCACAGAGGGAATTAGACAGGAGGGTGTTCACATGGGGAATTAGACAGGAGGGTGTTCACAGGGGGAATTAGACAAGATGGTGTTCACAAGGGGAATTAGGCAGGAGGGTGTTCACAGGGGGAATTAGGCAGGAGGGTATTCACAGGGGGAATTAGACAGCAGTTTGTTCAAAGGGGAAACTGGACAGGAGGGTGTTCATAGGGGGAATTAGACAGGAGGGTGTTCACAGAGGGAATTAGACAGGCGGGTGAGCACAGTGGGGAATTAGACAGGAGGGTTTTCACAGTGGGGAATTAAGCAGGAGTGTGTTCACAGGGGGAATTAGACAGGAGGGTTTTCACAGTGGGAATTAGACTGGAGGGTGTTCCCAGGGGGAATTAGACTGGTGGGTGTTCACAAGGGGAATTAGACAGGAGAATGTTCACGAGGCAACTTGACAGGAGTATTTACACAGGGGGAATTAGACAGGAGGGTGTTCACAGGAGGAATTAGACAGGAGGGTGTTCACAGGGGGAATTAGTCAGGAGGGTGTTCACAGGGGGAATTAGAGAGGAGGAGGTTCACAGGGGAATTGAACAGGAGGGTGTTCACAGGGGGAATTAGACAGGAGGGTGTTCACAGGGGGAATTAGTCAGGAGGGTGTTCACAGGGGGAATTAGAGAGGAGGAGGTTCACAGGGGAATTGGACAGGAGGGTGTACACAGGCGGAATTAGACAGGAGGGTGTTCACAGGGGGAATTAGAGAGGAGGAGGTTCACAGGGGAATTGGACAGGAGGGTGTTCACAGGGGGAATTAGTCAGGAGGGTGTTCACAGGGGGAATTAGAGAGGAGGAGGTTCACAGGGGAATTGGACAGGAGGGTGTACACAGGCGGAATTAGACAGGAGGGTGTTCACAGGGGGAATTAGAGAGGAGGAGGTTCACAGGGGAATTGGACAGGAGGGTGTTCACAGGGGGAATTAGTCAGGAGGGTGTTCACAGGGGGAATTAGAGAGGAGGAGGTTCACAGGGGAATTAGACTGGAGGGTGTTCCCAGGGGGAATTAGACTGGTGGGTGTTCACAAGGGGAATTAGACAGGAGAATGTTCACGAGGCAACTTGACAGGAGCATTTACACAGGGGGAATTAGACAGGAGGGTGTTCACAGGAGGAATTAGACAGGAGGGTGTTCACAGGGGGAATTAGTCAGGAGGGTGTTCACAGGGGGAATTAGAGAGGAGGAGGTTCACAGGGGAATTGGATAGGAGGGTGGACACAGGGGGAATTTGACAAGAGGGTGGTCACAGGGGCAATTCGACAGGAGTTTTTTCACAGGGGGAATTAGACAGGAGCGTGTTCACAAGGTGAATTAGACAGGAGCGTGTGCACAGTGGGGATTAGACAGGATGGTGTTCACAGGGGGGATTAGACCGGAGGGAGTTCACAGGGGGAATTGGACAGGAGGGTCGTGACAGGTGGAATTGGACAGGAGGGTGTTGACAGGGGGAATTAGACAGGAGGGTGTTGACAGGGGGAATTGGACAGGAGGGTGCTGACAGGGGGAATTGAAAAGGAGGGTGCTGACATGGGCAAATGACGCAGCTGGGTTGTCAAAGATGGAATCAAACAGAAAGTTGGTCACTTGGGGAATTAGACAGGAGGGTGTTGACAGCGGGAATTGGACAGGAGGGTGTTGACAGGCGGAATTACTCAGGAGGGTGTTTACAGGGGAATTCGAGAGGAGGGAGTTCACAGGGGGAATGGGACAGGAGGGTGTTCACAAGGAGGAATGAGAGAGGAGGGTGTTCACTTTGGGGAACTGGACAGGAGGGTGTTCACTTTGGGGAATTGGACAGGAGGGTCTTCACAGGGGGAATTAGACAGGAGGGTGTTCACAGGGTGAATTAGACAGGAGGGTGTTCACAGGGGGAATTAGACAGGAGGGTGTTCACTTTGGGGAACTGGACAGGATGGTGCTCACAGGGGGAATTAGACAGGAGGGTGATCACATGGGGAATTAGACAGGAGGGTCTTCACAGGGGGAATTAGACAGGAGGGTGTTCACAGGGTGAATTAGACAGGAGGGTGTTCACAGGGGTAATTAGACAGGAGGGTGTTCACTTTGGGGAACTGGACAGGATGGTGCTCACAGGGGGAATTAGAAAGGAGGGTCTTCACAGGGGGAATTAGACAGGAGGGTGTTCACAGGGGGAATTAGACAGGAGGGTGATCACAGGGGGAATTAGACAGGAGGGTCTTCACAGGGGGAATTAGACAGGAGGGTCTTCACAGGGGGAATTAGACAGGAGGGTGTTCACAGGGGGAATTAGACAGGAGGGTGTTCACAGGGGGAATTAGACAGGAGGGTGATCACAGGGGGAATTAGACAGGAGGGTGTTCACAGGGTGAATTAGACAGGAGGGTGTTCACAGGGGGAATTAGACAGGAGGGTGTTCACTTTGGGGAACTGGACAGGATGGTGCTCACAGGGGGAATTAGAAAGGAGGGTCTTCACAGGGGGAATTAGACAGGAGGGTGTTCACAGGGGGAATTAGACAGGAGGGTGATCACAGGGGGAATTAGACAGGAGGGTCTTCACAGGGGGAATTAGACAGGAGGGTCTTCACAGGGGGAATTAGACAGGAGGGTGTTCACAGGGGGAATTAGACAGGAGGGTGTTCACAGGGGGAATTAGACAGGAGGGTGATCACAGGGGGAATTAGACAGGAGGGTCTTCACAGGGGGAATTAGACAGGAGGATGTTCACAGGGGGAATTAGACAGGAGGGTGATCACAGGGGGAATTAGACAGGAGGGTCTTCACAGGGGGAATTAGACAGGAGGGTGTTCACAGGGGTTAATAAGACAGGAGGGTGATCACAGGGGGAATTAGACAGGAGTGTGCTCACAGGGGGAATTAGACAAGAGGGTCTTCACAGGGTGAATTAGACAGGAGGGTGTTCACAGGGGGAATTAGACAGGAGGGTGTTCACAGGGTGAATTAGACAGGAGGGTGTTCACAGGGGGAATTAGACAGGAGGGTGTTCACAGGGTGAATTAGACAGGAGGGTGTTCACAGGGGGAATTAGACAGGAGGGTGTTCACAGGGTGAATTAGACAGGAGGGTGTTCACAGGGGGAATTAGACAGGAGGGTGTTCACAGGGTGAATTAGCCAGGAGGGTGCTCACAGGATGAATTAGACAGGAGGGTGTTCACAGGGGGAATTAGACAGGAGGGTGTTCATAGGGGGAATTAGACAGGATTGTGTTCACAGGGGGAATTAGACAGGATTGTGTTCACAGGGAGAATTAGACAGGAGGTTGTTGACTTTGGGGAATTGGACAGGAGGGTGCTCACAGGGGGTATTAGACAGGAGGATGTTCACAGGGGGAATTAGACAGGAGGGTGTTCACAGGGGGAATTAGACAGGAGGGTGTTCACTTTGGGGAATTGGACAGGAGGGTGATCACAGGGGGAATTATACAGGAGGGTGCTCACAGGGGGTATTAGACAGGAGGATGTTCACAGGGGGAATTAGACAGGAGGCTGTTCACAGGGGGAATTAGACAGGAGGGTGTTCACTTTGGGGAATTGGACAGGAGGGTGATCACATGGGGAATTAGACAGGAGGGTGTTCACAGGGGGTATTAGACAGGAGGGTGTTCACAGGGTGAATTAGACAGGAGGGTGTTCACAGGGGGAATTAGACAGGAGGGTGTTCACAGGGTGAATTAGCCAGGAGGGTGCTCACAGGGTGAATTAGACAGGAGGGTGTTCACAGTGGGAATTAGACAGGAGGGTGTTCATAGGGGGAATTAGACAGGATTGTGTTCACAGGGGGAATTAGACAGGAGGTTGTTCACTTAGGGGAATTGGACAGGAGGGTGATCACAGGGGGAATTAGACAGGAGGGTGCTCACAGGGGGTATTAGACAGGAGGATGTTCACAGGGGGAATTAGACAGGAGGGTGTTCACAGGGGGAATTAGACAGGAGGTTGTTCACAGGGGGAATTGGACAGGAGGGTGTTCACTTTGGGGAATTGGACAGGAGGGTGATCACAGGGGGAATTATACAGGAGGGTGCTCACAGGGGGTATTAGACAGGAGGGTGTTCACAGGGGGAATTAGACAGGAGGTTGTTCACAGGGGGAATTAGACAGGAGGGTGTTCACAGGGGGAATTAGCCAGGAGGGTGCTCACAGGGGGTATTAGACAGGAGGGTTTTTCACAGGGGGAATTAGACAGGAGGGTGTTCACAGGGGGAATTAGACAGGAGGGTGTTCACAGGGGGAATTAGCCAGGAGGGTGCTCACAGGGGGTATTAGACAGGAGGGTTTTTCACAGGGGGAATTAGACAGGAGGGTGCTCACAGGGGGAATTGAAAAGGAGGGTGTTCACAGGGGGGAATTAGACAGGAGGGTGCTCACAGTGGGAATTAGACAGGAGCGTGTTCACAGGGGGAATTAGACAGGATGGTGCTCACAGGGGGAATTAGACAGGAGGGTGTTCACAAGGTGAATTAGACAGGAGGGTGCTCACAGGGGGAATTAGACAGGAGGGTGCTCACAGGGGGAATTATGCAGGAGTGTGTTCACAGGGTGAATTAGACAGGATTGTGTTCACAGGGGGAATTAGACAGGAGCGTGTTCACAGGGGGAATTAGACAGGAGCGTGTTCACAGAGGGAATTAGACAGGATGGTGCTCACAGGGGGAATTTGACAGGATTGTGTTCACAGGGGGAATTAGACAGGAGGGTGTTCACTGGGGGAATTGGACAGGAGGGTGCTCACAGGGGGAATTAGACCGGAGCATGTTCACAGGGGAAATTACACAGAATAGTGATCACAGGGGGAATGAGACAGGAGGGTGATTTCATTGGGAATTAAACAGGAGGGTGTTCACTGAGGGAATTAGACAGAGGGTGCTCACAGGGGGAATTAGACTTGAGGGTGTTCACAGATTGTATTGGACAGGAAGGTGGTCACTGGGGGATTTAGAAGGGAGCTTGTTCACAGGGGGAATTAGACAGCAGGGTGTTCACAGTGGGAATACGACTTGAGGGTGATCACAGGGGGCATTAGACTGAAGGGTGATCACAGGGGTAATTAGATAGGAAGGTGTTCAAAGGTGGAATTCGACTGAAGGGTGTTCACAGGGGTAATTAGACTGGAGGGTGTTCACAGCGGGAATTAGACAGGAGGGTGTTCACAGGCGGAATTAGAAAGGAGGGTGTTCGCAGTGGGAATTTGACTGGAGGGTGATCACAGGGGGCATTAGACTGGAGGGTGATCACAGGGGCATTAGACTGGAGGGTGCTCACAGGGCAATTAGAAAGGAGGTTTTTCACAAGTCTGAATTAGAAAGGAGGGTGTTCACAGGGTGAATTAAACAGGACGGTGTTCATCGGGGGAATTAGACAGGAGGGTGTTCACTGGGTTAATTAGACTGGAGGGTGATCACAGGGGTAATTAGACTGGAGGGTGATCACAGGGGGAATTAAATAGCAGGGTGTTCACAGGTGGGAATTAGACAGGAGGGTGTTCACAGTGGGTATGAGACAGGAGGGTGTTCACACGGGGGAATTAGACAGGAGGCTGTTCACAAGGGTAATTAGACTGGAGGGTGATCACAGGGGCATTAGACTGGAGGGTGATCACTGGGTGCATTTGAATGGAGGCTGATCACTGGGGGAATTGGACAGGAGAGTGTTCACAGGGATAATTGGACATGATGGTCATCACATGGGATATTATACAGGACCTTATTCAGAGACGGAATTTTACAGGTGGGTGTTCACAGTTGGCGTTAGAGAGGAGGGTGTTCACACAGGAAATTATACAGGTGGGTGCTCACAGGGGGAATTAGACAGATGGGTGTTCACAGGGGGAGTTAGATAGGAGGGTGATCATAGGGGGAATTAGACTGGAGGGTTTTCACAGGGGGAATACAACTGGAGGGTGATCACAGGGGGCATGAGACTGAAGGGTGATCACAGGGGGCATTAGACTGGAGGGTGTTCACAGGTGTAATTAGATAGGAAGGTGTTCAAAGGTGGAATTCGACTGAAGGGTGTTCACAGGGGTAATTAGACTGGAGGGTGTTCACAGCGGGAATTAGACAGGAGGGTGTTCACAGGGGGTATTAGACAGGAAGGTGTTCACAGGGGGAATTCGACTCTAGGGTGATCACAGGGGGCATTAGACTGGAGGGTGATCACAGCGGGAATTTGATTGGAGGGTGTTCACAGGGGGAATTAGATAGGAGGGTGTTCATGGGGGGAAATAGACTGGAGGGTGTTCACAGGGGGAATTAGACTGGATGGTGTTCACAGGGGGAATTAGAAAGGGTGCTGTTCACAGGGGAGAATTAGATAGGAGGGTGTTCACAGCAGGAATTAGACAGGAGGGTGTTCAGAGGCGGAATTAGACAGGAGGGTGCTCACAGGGGGAATTGGACTTGTGGGTGATCACAGGGGGCATTAGACAGGAGGGTGTTCACATGGGGAATTAGACTGGAGGGTGATCACAAGGGGAATTTGAAAGGAAGTTGTTGACAGGGGAAATTAGATAGGAGTGTATTCACAGAGGAAATTATCCAGGAGGGTGTTCACAGGGGGAATTTGAAAGTAGGGTGTTCACAGGGGAAATTAGACAGGACGGTGTTCAGAGGGGGAATTAGACAGGAGGGTATTGACAGGGTGAATTAGACAGGAGGGTGTTGACAGCGGGAGTATGAAAGGAGGGTGTTCACAATGGCAATTAGACAGGAGGTTGTTCACAGCGGGTATTGTACAGGATGGTGTTCACAGGGTGAATTAGACAGGAGCGTTTTCACAGGGGGAATTAGACAGGAGGGTGTTCACAGTTGGAATTAGTCTCAAGGGTGTTTCCAGGGGAATTAGAGAGGAGGGTGTTTACAGGGGGAATTACTCAGGAGGGTGTGCGCAGGGGGAATTAGAGAGGTGGGTCACCACAGGGCGAATTCGACAGGATTGTTTTCACATGGGGAAATTAGACAGGAGGGTGTTCACAGGGGGATTTAGTCAGGAGGGTGTTCACGTGGGAAATTAGAGAGAAGGGCTTTCACAGGGTGAATTAGACAGGAGGGTTTTCACAGGGGACATTAGACAGGAGGGTGTTCACAAGGGGAATTAGAGAGGATCATGTTCACAGGGGGAATTAGGCAGGAGTGTGTTCACAGGGGGAATTAGACAGGAGGGTGTTCACAGGTGGAATTAGTCATGAGGGTGTTTACACGGGGAATTGGACCGGAGGTTGTTCACAGGGGGAATTAGTCAGAGGGTTTTTACAGGGGAATTAGAGAGGATGATGTCCACAGGGGGAATTAATCAGGAGGGTGTTCAAAGGTGGAATTGGTCAGAAGTATGTTCACAGGGGAATTAGACAGGAGGGTCACCACAGGGGGAATTAGCCAGGAGGGAGTTCACAGTGGGAATTAGAGAGGAGGGTTTGCACAGGGGGAATTAGACAGGAGGGTATTCACAGTGGCAATTGGAGAGGAAGATGTTCAAAGGGGGAATTAGTCAGCAAGGTGTTTACAGGGGAATTAAAGAGGCGGGTGTTCACAGGGGGAATTGGATAGGAGGGTGTTCACATGGGGAATCTGACAGGAGGGTGTTTACAGCGGAAATTAGTCAGGAGGGCGTTCGCTGTTGGAATTAGTCTGGAGGGTGATCAGAGGGGGAATTAGACAGGAGTTAATTCACAGTGTGAATTGGACAGGAGGGTGTTCACCTGGGGAATTCTACAGGACTGTGTTCACAGGTGGAATTAGACAGGAGGGTGTTGACAGGGGGAATTTCACAGAAGGGTGCTCACAGGGGAAATTAGACAGGATAGTGTCCACAGGTGGAACTAGGCAGGAGGGTGTTCACAGGTGGAATTAGATGGGTAATTGTTCACAGGGGGGAATTGCACAGTAGGGTGTTCACAGCTGGAATTAGACTGGAGGGTGCATACAGATGGAATTAGACAGGAGGTTGTTCGCAGTTGGAATTCGACTGGAGGGTAATCATAGGTGGAATTAGACAGGAGGGTGTTCATAGGGGAATTTTGACAGGAGTGGGTTTTCAGAGGTAATTAGACAGGATGGTGTTCACAGGCGGAATTAGACAGGAGGAAGTTCTCAGGAGGAATTAGACAGGAGAGTGTTCACATGGGGAATTTGACAGGAGGGTTTTCAGCGGGGAATTAGTCAGGGGGGTGACCACAGGGGGAATTAGACAGGAAGGTGGTCACAGGGTGAATTATACAGGACGGTGTTCACAGGGGGAATTGGACAGGAGGGTGTTCACAGGGGAAATTAGTCAGGAGGGTGATCACAGGGGGAATTAGACAGGAAGGTGGTCACAGGGTGAATTATACAGGACGGTGTTCACAGGGGGCATTAGACAGGAGGGTGTTCACAGGGGAAATTAGTCAGGAGGGTGATCACAGGGGGAATTTGACATGAGTATGTTCACATGGGGAATTTGACAGGAGGGTGTACACATGGGGAATTTGACTGGAGTGTGTTCGCAGGGGGTATTTGATAGGAGGGTTTTCACAGGGGGAATTAGTCCGTAACGTGATCACAGGGGCAATTAGACATGAATGTGGTCACAGGGTGAATTATGCAGGAGGGTGTTCACAGGGGAAATTAGTCAGGAGCGTGATCACAGGGGGAATTAGACAGGAGGGTGTTCACAGGGGAAATAAATCTGGACTGTGATCAGAAGTGGAATTAGACAGGAGGGTGGTCACAGTGGGAATTAGACAGTAGGGTGTTCACAGTGGGAATTAGACGGGAATCTTGCTCACAGCGGGAATTAGGCTGGAGTGTGTTCACAGGGGGAATTAGGCCGGAGGGAGTTCACAGGGGGAATTAGTCAGGAGGGTGTTTATAGGTGAATTAGAGAGGATGGTGTTCACAGGGGGAATACGACAGGCGGGTGTTCACAGGGGGAATTACAGAGGAAGGTTTTCACAGGGAGGATTAGTCAGGAGGCTGTTTACAGTGGAATTATACGGGAATCTTGCTCACAGCGGGAATTAGGCCGGAGTGTGTTCACAGGGTGAATTATACAGGAGGGAGTTTACAGCTTGAATTAGACAGTTGAGTGTTCACAGGGGAATTTGACAGGAGAATGTTCGCAGGGCAAATTGGCGAGGAGGGTGTTCACAGGCAGAATTAGACAGGAGGGTGTTCACGGGGGAATTAATCAGGAGGATGATCACAGGGGGAATTTGACAGGAGGGTTTTCACAGGGGGAATTATTCAGGAGGGTGATGGCAGGGGGGATTTAGTCAGGAAGGTGATCACAGGGGGCATTAGACAGGAGGATGTTCATCGGGGAAATTAATCAGGTGGGTGATCAGAGGTGGCATTAGACAGGCGGGTGTTCATAGGGGGAATTACAGAGGAGGGTTTTCAGAGGGGGAATTAGACAGGAGGGTGTTTTCAGGGGGAATTAGACAGGAGGGTGTTCACAGTGGGAATTAGACAGGAGGGTTTTGACAGGGGGAAGTTGACAGGAGGGTGTTCACAGGGGGAATTGGAGAGGAGATTGTTCACAGGGGGAATTAGTCAGGAAGGTGATTAAAGGGGAATTAAAGAGGAGGGGGTTCATCGGGGGATTTGCATAGGAGAGTGTTCACAGTGGGAATTTGACAGGAGGTTGTTTTCAGGGGGAATTAGAAAGGAAGGTGTTCACAGTTGGAATTAGTCTGGAGGGTGTTCACAGGGGGATTTAGACAGGAGTGTGTTTTCAGAGGTAATTAGATAGGAGAATGTTCACAGGGGGATTTGACCGGAGGGTATTCACATTGTGAATTAGACTTGGGAATTTCACAGGGGGAATTGGACAGGAGAGTGTTCACAGGGGAATGAGACAGGAGGGTGTCCATAGGGGGATTTGACAGGAGTGTGTTCACAGGCGAAATTAGACAGGAGGTTTTTCACAGGGGGAATTTGACATTAGTGTTTTCACAGGGGAAATTAATCAGGAGGGTGATCACAGGGGGAATTAGACAGGAAGGTGTTCACAGGGGGAATTAGACAGGTGGGTGTTCTCAGGGGGAATTAGTCAGGATGGTGCTTACAGGGGAATTAGAGTGGAGGGTGTTCACGGGGCAATTAGACAGGAGGGTGTTCACAGGGGGAATTAGACAGGAGGGTGTTCACAGGGGGAATTAGACAGGAGGGTGTTCACAGGGGGAATTAGACAGGAGGGTGTTCACAGGGGGAATTAGACAGGAGGGTGTTCACAGGGGGAATTAGACAGGTGGGTGTTCACAGGGGGAATTGGAAAGGAGGCTGTTCACCGGGGGAATTTGTCAGGAAGCTGTTTCCAGGGGAATTAGACAGGAGGGTGTTCACAGGTGGAATTAGACTGGAGGGTTTTCAGAGGGGAAATTAGACAGAAGGGCGATCACAGTGTGAATTAGTCAGATGGGTGTTCACAGGGGGAATTATACAGTGGGGTGCTTGTGCAAAGTAGAGTATTAGACCGTAGATTGTTTGTGTTCTTTGGGTGAATTCAACAGATGTGCGGTGTTCACGTTTGTGCAGATTTGGCCAGCTGGGCTGGTGTTCACCAGGGCTGGATTTGACACGAAGGGGTTAGAAAGGAAGGTTTTCTTCAAAGACGTGTCTGAATATTGTAGACATTGCAGAAAAGTTGTGAGGGCATTGATGAGTGTCCAGAAAAGATTCACAAGAGTGGCTTCAGGGATGAGGAACTTCAATCATGAAGATAGATTGGAAAAGTTACGATAAGTTTTAGGAGGGAGGAAGTGCAAGAGTGTCTGACATCCTTGAAACTGGATAAGTCACAAGGACTGGATGGAATATATCCCAGATTATTAAAGGAAGTCAGTGGGGAAATAGCAGAAGCTCTGAGGATCATCTTCAAATCCTCACTACATGTATGTGACCTACCAGAGGATCGCAGGTCTGCAAAGGTTGTACCATTATTTAAAAGGGGTTCAAGGGTTAGACCAAATAATTACAGGCCAGTCAGTCAGACCTCAGTGGTGGGCAAATAATTAGAGTCAATTCTCAGAGATAGCATAAACTGTTGCTAAAAAAGGCTCGGATTACTCAGGGATGATCAGTATGCAATTGTTAAGGGAAGGTCGTGTCTTACTAACTTAACTGATACTTGTTCTGAGTAAGTAACAAGGACGATTGATGAGGGTCGTTCAGTGGATGTTGTCTCCATGGATTTTAGGAAGGCATTTGACAATTTCCCACATGGCAACTGGTCAAAAAAGATTGAGTTGGTTCCAAAATTGGCTCACTGACAGGAAACAAAGTGCGATGTATGATTTTGCTTATTGAAAGCAGTTTCCAGTGGACATTCCACAGGGCTCAGTGTTGGGTTCCTTCCTGTTTGTGGTATATATTAATGATTTGAGACGTAAATGTGGTAGTTAAGATTGGGACCTTTGCAGATGACACAAAAATTGGCCGTGCAGTTGATAGTGAAGAGGATAGCTGTAGACTCCAGAATTATATCAATGGTTTGGTTGAGTGGCAGTAAAATGGTCAATGGTATTACATTCTGGATTAATCTGAGGAAATGCAATTGGGGAGGGCAAACAAAGCGAGGGAATACACAACAAACGGGAGGATATTGAGAGTGGTAGAAGAAGTGAGAGACCTTGGAGTGCATGTGCACAGGTCGCTGAAGGTGGCAGGACAGGTAGATATGTAGAAGGCATATGGAATGCTTTCCTTTAATGGCCGAGATATAGAATATAGAGCAGGATTGTAATGCTGGAACTGTATGAAACACTGGATGGGCCACAGTTGGACTATTGTGTTCAGATCTGGTCGCCACATTACAGAAAGGACATAATTGTTCTAGAGAGGCTACAGAAGAGATTTACAAGAATGCTGCAGGGCACGAAAGTTGCAGCTATGATGAAAGATTGGATAGAGTCGTTTTCCTTACAACAGAGCAGGCTGAGAGGTGACTTAATTGAGGTGTTCAAAATTATGAGGGGCCAAGATCGAGTAGACAGGCAGGATCTGTTTCCCCTCGCAGAGAAGTCTATTACCAGGGGGCACAGATTTAAGGTGACTGGTAGAAGGATTAGAGGAGACATGAGGGAAATATTTTTCACCCGGAGGGTGATGGGTGTCTGGAATTCACTGCCAGGAATGGTGGTGGAGACAGAAACCCTCAATTCTTTTAAAAGTACCTGGACATGCACCTGAACTGCTGTCACTGGCATGACTATGGACCAGGTGCTGGAAAGTGGGATTAGATTGCGCAACTAGTTTTTTTGGCTGGCACGGATACGACTGGCTGAACGGCCTCCTTCTGTGCCATAATTTTTTGTTTGTTCTATGGTTCTAATGGAACCAAGTGATGTCGCTCGCAGTGAAATAGGCCAATGTCAAAGGTATGGAGAGATCATGGATAAGTTAGCTGCAGGTTTGGGGAAAGGTTAGAGATGGGGAGGGGTGAGGACATGGAGTGATTTTAACTCATTGAAAACAATTTTAATTATAAGCGGATAGGGAAATGAGAGCCAATGAGGGTAGTGAATAGGTGACGGTAATGGACGAGCAGGACTTGGTAAGGACTGGACATCAGCAGCAGAGTTTTGGACCAGTTGATATTGATGTGATGCCGATCAGAATTGAACTGGAGGAATGGAGTCAGGAGGTGGCACAGTTCTAATTTTACTGGAGACATTAACCAATGTCGAATAAACAGGTAAATATGAGCATAAAGACATATGAATTAGGAGCAGAAGAAGGCCATTCGGCCCATCGAGCTTCCTCCACCATTCAATAAGATCATGGCTGACCTGTTTATGTCTTGAATTCCACACTCCCATCTGCCCCGATAACCATCGATTCCCTTGCCTAACAAGAATCTATGCACCTGCACCTTAAAATTATTAAATAACCCCGCCTCCACCACCTTCGAAAGCAAAGAATTCCAATGTCGCACAATCCTCTGAGAGAAAAAAAATCTCCTCATCGCTGTCCTAAAATGGCGGTCACTAATTTTAAAAAGTGCCCCCTAATTCAGGACTCCCACACAAGAGGAAACATCCTTTCCACATCCACCTTGTCAAGACTGTTCAGGATCCTATATACTTTAATCAAGTCTCTCCTCAGTCTTCTCAACTCCAGTGAAAACAAGACCAGCCTGTCCAACCTTCCTCATACCACAACCCGCTCATTCCAGGTATTAATCTAGTAAACCTCCTTTGAACCGCCTCTAATACATTCAAAGCTGCTGATGTAATGTGTTTGTTCAGGTGAGTGTAACTAATAGTAATGATCAGGGGTATAACCGTGTCAGTGGAGACCTATCCCCTGTATAAATGAGCACCCACTGGAATGGATCAGCTCAGAGTGTCTGCTGGAGCTGTGAGTTCCAGGATAACAGAAGTCTCTGCTTCTCACAGAAATGGGATATCCAGTAATCCTTAAGATCCTATCCATTTATTATCCTGTACTTGCTGCAATTGGTGTTCCTGGCAAGCCTATATATTAATGATGTAAATCCATGTGAACTGTGCTACTGTACTTGGTATTATTTCTCACTGTGCGTTTTACACAGCTGCCTGTTCCAGCAGTTCACTGATGGCATCTCCTAACTTTCAGCACGTTCAGTCTTGTAGGAGTGACATAATTTCAGTAATGACCTTTGTTAATCCAAATCTGGTATTATTACTGGATTATTCTGTGTAATGAATGCTTTTGAATCAGGGGTCTCGGCTCAGAGAAGAAATCAGATTATCAGAAGCATTTAACAGTTTCATGTTCTGGATCTAAACAGATCTAAACAGATGTAAACAGATTCTGGAAAGCTGTCGGAGCAACAGGGTGGTTTTGATAGGAGATTTAAATTTTCCCAACATTGACTGGGATTCACTAAATGTTAGAGGTCTAGATGGAGCAGAATTTGTAAGGAGCATCCAGGAGCGTTTTCCAGAGCAGTATGTAAATAGTCCAACTCGGAAAGGGGCCATACTGGACCTGATGTTGGGAAATGAGCCCGGCCAGGTGGTTGACGTTTCAGTAGGGGACTACTTTGGGAATAGTGATCACAATTCCATAAGCTTTAAAATACTCATGGGCAAAGACGAGAGTGGTCCTAAAGGAAGAGTACTAAATTGGGGGAAGGCCAACTATACCAAAATTCGGCAGGAGCTGGGGAATATAGATTGGGAGCAGCTGTTTGAAGGTAAATCCACTTTTGATATGTGGGAGGCTTTTAAAGAGAGGCTGATTAGCGTGCAGGAGAGACATGTTCCTGTGAAAATGAGGGATAGAAATGGCAAGATTAGGGAACCATGGATGACAGGTGAAATTGTGAGACGAGCTAAGAGGAAAAAGGAAGCACACATAAGGTCTAGGCGGCTGAAGAAAGACGAAGCTTTGAAAGAATATCGGGAATGTAGGACCAATCTGAAATGAGGAATTAAGAGGGCTAAAAGGGGTCATGAAATATCTTTAGCAAACAGGGTTAAGGAAAATCCCAAAGCCTTTTATTCATATATAAGGAGCAAGCGGGTAACTAGAGAAAGGATTGGCCCACTCAAGGACAAAGGAGGAAAGTTATGCGTGGAGTCAGAGAAAATGGGTGAGATTCTAAACGAGTACATTGCATCGGTATTCACCGAGGAGAGGGACATGACGGATGTTGAGGTTAGGGACAGATGTTTGATTACTCTAGGTCAAGTCGGCATAAGGAGGGAGAAAGTGTTGGGGATTCTAAAAGGCATTAAGGTGGACAAGTCCCCAGGTCCGGAAGGAATCTATCCCAGGTTACTGTGGGAAGCGAGAGAGGAAATAGTTGGGGCCTTCACAGATATCTTTGCAACATCCTCAAACACGGGTGATGTCCCGGAGGACTGGAGAATTGCTAATGTTGTCCCCTTGCTTAAGAAGGGTAGCAGGGAAAATCCAGGTAATTATAGACCGGTGAGCCTGACGTCAGTGGTAGGGAAGCTGCTGGAGAAGATATTGAGGGATAGGATCTATTCCCATCTGGAAGAAAATGGGCTTATCAGTGATAGGCAACATGGTTGTGTGCAGGGAAGGTCATGTCTTACCAACTTAATAGAATTCTTTGAGGAAGTGGCAAAGTTGATTGATGAGGGAAGGGCTGTAGATGTCATATACATGGACTTCAGTAAGGCGTTTGATAAGGTTCCCCATGGTAGGCTGATGGAGAAAGTGAAGGCGCATGGGGTCCAAGGTGTACTAGCTAGATGGATAAAGAACTGGCAGGGCAACAGGAGACAGAGAGTAGCAGTGGAAGGGAGTTTCTCAAAATGGAGACGTGTGACCAGTGGTGTTCCACAGGGATCCGTGCTGGGACCACTGTTGTTTGTGATATACATAAATGATTTGGAGGAAAGTATAGGTGGTCTGATTAGCAAGTTTGCAGACGACACTAGGATTGGTGGAGTAGCAGATAGTGAAGGGGACTGTCAGAGAATACAGCAGAATATAGATAGACTGGAGAGTTGGGCAGAGAAATGGCAGATGGAGTTCAATCAGGGCAAATGCGAGGTGATGCATTTTGGAAGATCCAATTCAAGAGTGAACTATACCGTAAATGGAAAAGTCCTGCGGAAAATTGATGTACAGAGAGATTTGGGTGTTCAGGTCCATTGTTCCCTGAAGGTGGCAACGCAGGTTAATAGAGTGGTCAAGAAGGCATACGGCATGCTTTCCTTCATCGGACGGGGTATTGAGTACAAGAGTTGGCAGGTCATGTTACAGTTGTATAAGACCTTGGTTCGGCCACATTTGGAATACTGCGTGCAGTTCTGGTCGCCACATTACCAAAAGGATGTGGATGCTTTGGAGAGAGTGCATAGGAGGTTCACCAGGATGTTGCCTGGTATGGAGGGCGCTAGCTATGAAGAGAGGTTGAGTAGATTAGGATTATTTTCATTAGAAAGACGGAGGTTGATGGGGGACCTGATTGAGGTGTCCAAAATCATGAGAGGTATAGACAGGGTGGATAGCAAGAAGCTTTTTCCCAGAGTGGGGGATTCAATTACAAGGGGACACGAGTTCAAAGTGAAAGGGGAAACGTTTAGGGGGGATATGCGTGGAAAGTTCTTTACGCAGTGGCTGGTGGGTGCATGGAACGTATTACCAGTGGAGGTGGTAGACGCGGGCACGATAGCGTATCTAGACAGATGCATGAATGGGCAGGAAGTAAAGAGATACAGACCCTTAGAAAATAGGCGACAGGTTTAGATAGAGGATTTGGATCGGCGTAGGCTTGGAGGGCCGAAGGGCCTGTTCCTGTGCTGTAATTTTCTTTGTTCTTTGTTCTTTGTATCTAACATGTCCTGCAATGTTTTTATGAATGTGTTTTCAGTGACTGATAATGAGACAACTCATGGACTTTGTGTTACATGGGATCAGAACAATGTCCTCCCTCCCCAATGACATGGTTCAGTTTAACTGGGATTGCAATGCATTTGTTGATTATCAATGTCATAAAATGTTATTTCATTCTGTGTGTGTCTGACTCTGCTTCAAAGTTCTGGCTACTGAACTGAGTTTGCTGCTGACTTTTTCACATCTCCTTCTCTGCTTCACTGTGGAGCCTTCATTGTCACTGGACTACATTGTTAAATAGAATATGATGTGATGTTTTATGGTTTACACTCTATCAGTTGGAATCGAAAGCTTTTCTATTTATCTGTAGATTATCAGATGCAGCGCTGATGTTGGTGTTTTATTCATTAAACAATCTCACATTCTAACGGTGTACTTTATAATTCCAGGAGAAGGATTGTGAGGTTTGTCTGAAAGAAGCTTTCGATTCTGTTTATTTGATGCATTGTAGATGAAGTGGAGAATGTAGATGAGCAGGTGGAGACTTGGTAATCTGTAAATACATTAAAATATTCACAGTGGTGTCATCATTGAACAAACTGGCTCTTAGAATAGAATCGTTGAAAACAAGAGGAGAAGAAATAGGAACAGGATTAGACCATATGGCCCATCGAGCCTGCTCCGCCATTCAATACCAGCGTGGTTGATCTTAGGATTCAACTCCACTTTCTCATTTTCCTTCCCACTCACTCTCCATCTCTCTCTCTCTCTCTCTCTGTTTCGCTCTGTTACTCTCTCCTCACCTTTATCTCTCCATTTATCTGTTCCTCACTCTCAAATACTACCACTCCCTCACTCTACACCTTCCTTTCTCTTTGATCTCTCTTCACATCTCTCTATCACTCTCTCTCCATCTCTGTCCAATTGAGGACATTCTTCCTCCATTTCTAACCATCTCTTGCTCTCTTACTCTCTCCCTCTCACCTATTTTCTCTCAGTCTCTCCATCTCACCTATTTTCTCTCAGTCTCTCCATCTCTCTATCACTCTCTCTCCATCTCTGTCCAATTGAGGAAATTCTCCCTCCATTTCTCACCATCTCTTGCTCTCTCACTCATTCCCTCTCATCTATTTTCTCTCAGTCTCTCTATCACTCTCTCTCCATCTCTGTCCAATTGAGGACATTTCCCTCCATTTCTCACCATCTACTGCTCTCTCCCTCTCACCTATTTTCTCTGAGTCTCTCCATCTCGCTATCACTCTCTCTCCATCTCTGTTCAATTGAGGAAATTCTCCCTCCATTTCTCACCATGTCTTGCTCTCTCACTCTCTCCCTATCACCTATTTTCTCTCAGTCTCCATCTCTCTATTATTCTTTCAATCTCATCCCTCTCTCTCCATCACTCTCTCTTTTCTATTTCCCTCCCTATTACTTGCTCTCTAACTCTCTTTCTCTGTCTGTCCATGATGGGTCCCTTTAAGAATTTGGGACAGTTCTGGGGTCCCTTTAAGTGTCTGGTGCAGGCCCCTCCCCCACCCCAGGTTGGTCACAAGTCTCCCAAACCGCGGCTGCGCGGGGGCTGGCGGCAGCTTTTGACCCCTTGACCTCCAGACACGTGGGGCGAGGCAGCCAATCAGAGCTCACTGACGCCCTGGCGGGAGGGAGGTGACATCAGCCGCCATGTTTGCGTGACGTCACCCACCGGCCGCTAATTTCCATAAAAAAGCAGCTGAAAGAAAAAAGAAGCGGCTTCAGTTGTTGATCTCAATGGCGGAAACATGAATGCCTGAGCCGCGAGAGGGTTAAAGAAAACGGCTGTTCACGCGGTAGTGGTGGTGCCCATGTGTGGAGCCTCCTCCCAGAGAGCAGCGCGGTTTGTCCGACAGATAGGGGCCTTTCCCAGTCGCGGGGCATTGTGGGAGCCACATGACGCCATTGTCCCCTCATTAACTCAGTTAAAACCAACTCATTCCCTCTCAGCTCTCTATCCTTGCTTTTCAGACTGCAGGCTGACAAGGGCTTTGTTGGTAACAATTACACCATCCCGGGTGTGATCAGATACTCTGTCCCTTCGTAAATGATTTCCTGTCCCTCCAACAGCTTGTGCCACTGCCCTATTTATCGGTGTGGTTTCCCCTACTGATGATGATGAATTTGTTTGTGGTTTTTCTCCTACTGAGGTTGTTGTTGTATTTGTTTTTTTTTTGTCCTCAAGAAGCTGTTCTTTTCCTTTTGAAATTGTTGTATTTGTTGGTGTTTTTCTCCTGTTGAGGTTGTTGTTGCATTTGTTGGTGTTTTTCTCCTGTTAAGGTTGTTGTTACATTTGTTGGTGTTTTTCTCCTGTTGAGGTTGTTGCTACATTTGTTGGTGTTTTTTCTCCTGTTGAGGTTGCTGTTGCATTTGTTGGTGTTTTTTCTCCTGTTGAGGTTGTTGCTGAATTGATTTGAAAAACACGTTTGCTAGCACTTTTCAGGATGAGAAGCTAGACTTGGCTAGATTTGGAATTCTCTTCCCCAGAGAGCAGTGGAGGTTGGGTCATTGAATATATTCAAGGCTGAGTTGGACAGATTTATGATCGACAAGGGAGTTAAGGGTTTTGGGGGACAGACAGGAAAATGGTGGTATGGTCATTATCAGATCAGTCATGATAGTATTGAATGGCGGAGCAGGCTCGATGGGCTGAATGGCCTACTCCTGCTCCTATTTCTTATGATCTAGTGTATAAAATGGAGGGTTTTCTCTCCACTTTTTAAGCCATTTTTATAGCAGAGACAGGGCCATGTGTAATATAAACAGAGACAGGGTCTAGTGCAGACCTAACCAGTGCATTGATAACTGAGACTAGTGTAAAAGGTATCAAGGATACAGAATTCGAAATATACATTCAGGGGAACCTTTTTAGACCAGTACGTAGCAATGTCAACAAGAGATGGGTCAGTTTGACACTTAGTTTTAGGGAATGAAGTTGAGCTGGTGGAAGGCGATTTAGAAAAAGTGGACTGGAAAAAGCTACTTGAGGGTAAATCAGTGTCAGAGCAGTGAGAGGAAATCATTTAATCTCGGAGGATTTATTACTCCAGAGTTATTTTTTATTTTCAGAGAAATTCAAATTCACAAGAGCCCAATGTGGGATTTCAACTCCTGCTTTTTCAGTCATTAGCTCAGGTTTTCAGATTACAAACTGTAAAAGACTTTCATCTTCCTCCTGTTGTTGCCTGACTGTCTCAGCTTTTGTATATTGTCCCCAATCTTGTTCTTTCATGTGTCTAAAGACTTTGCTGTTATTCAGACATTGGTAAACCACTTCATTCTCTCAGGACATTGGCTGAAAGACATTCAGGGACACAATCCACAATCTAATTCACACCCTATTCAAGCAACCAAAATCTTCAACTCCATTCAAACACCCCGATATCCTGTCCCTGCACAGATAACTGACAGTTCCACAATTCAGGAATGTCTGAATGAGAAAGCACATTTACCTGACACAATCCAAGCTCCAAACTGAATCATTAAGATATCGAAAATACCACAGAAATGTGACTTGTTCCTTGTAACAGTCTTCTTCTTCTTTGGCCTCCTTATCTCGAGAGACAATGGATACGCGCCTGGAGGTGGTCAGTGGTTTGTGAGGCGCCTGGAGTGGCTATAAAGGCCAATTCTAGAGTGACAGACTCTTCCACAGGTGCTGCAGAGAAATGTGTTTGTCGGGGCTGTTACACAGTTGACTCTCCCCGTGATCCTCTGTCTTTTTTCCAGCCAACTACTAATTCTCTTCGACTCGCCACATTTTAGCCCTGTCTTTATGGCTGCCCGCCAGCTCTGGCGAATGCTGGCAACTGACTCCCACGACTTGTGATCAATGTCACAGGATTTCATGTCGCGTTTGCAGACGTCGTTAAAGTGGAGACATGGACGGCCGGTGGGTCTGATACCAGTGGTGAGCTCGCTGTACGATGTGTCTTTGGGGATCCTGCCAACTTCCATGCGGCTCACATGGCCAAGCCATCTCAAGCGCCACTGACTCAGTAGTGTGTACAAGCTGGGGATGTTGGCCACCTCGAGGACTTCTGTGTTGGAGATACATTCCTGCCACCTGATGCCAAGTATTCTCCGGAGGCAGCGAAGATGGAATGAATTGAGACGTCGCTCTTGGCTGACATACGTTGTCCAGGCTTCGCTGCCATAGAGCAAGGTACTGAGGACACAGGCCTGATGCACTCGGACTTTTGTGTTCCGTGTCAGTGCGCCATTTTCCCACACTCTCTTGGCCAGTCTGGACATAGCAGTGGAAGCCTTTCCCATGTGCTTGTTGATTTCTGCATCTAGAGACAGGTTACTGGTGATAGTTGAGCCTAGGTAGGTGAACTCTTGAACCACTTCCAGAGCGTGGTCGCCAATATTGATGGATGGAGCATTTCTGACATCCTGCAACATGATGTGCGTTTTCTTAAGGCTGATGGTTAGGCCAAATGCATTGCAGGCAGCCGCAAACATGTCGATGAGACTCTGCAGACACTCTTCAGTGTGAGATGTTAAAGCAGCATCGTCAGCAAAGAGGAGTTCCCTGATGACGACTTTCCGTACTTTGGACTTCGCTCTTCGACGGGCAAGGTTGAACAACCTGCCCCTGATCTTGTGTGGAGGAAAATTCCGACTTCAGAGAACTTGAAAGCATGTGAAAGCAGCAGGGAGAAAAAAATCCAAAAAAATGTGTGTAACAGCGATACTGAAACATTTCAGGGTACTATTCAACCAAGAAGGATTCCGAGAAAAGTCAGGATCAGTATTGAAAGAGAAAGAGAGAGAGTCAAATGGGGATAGAGAGAGAAAGAGAGAGAGAGACTGTCAGCTCCTGGATGTGTAAGGCCTCTCTGTTCCTGCACCCATTTTAACATTGTACCATTTAGTTTAGATTGCCTCTCCCACTGTCTTCCTTCCAAAATCCATCACTTCACATTTCTCAGCATTGAAGTTAACCTGCCCTGTGTCTGTCCAATGGCAGGTTGGAAAGTAAACTGTCAAGAGGACATAAAGAGTCTACAAAGAGATTTCGATAGGTTAAGTGAGTGGACAAACATTTGGTAGATGGAGTAGAATGTGTCAGGAAGAATAAATAGTAGTATATTATTGAAATGGAGAGAGACTGCAGAACTCTACAGAACATAGGGATCTGGGGGAACAAAAACAAGAAATGCTGGAATCACTCAGCAGGTCTGGCAGCATCTGTGGAAAGAGAAGCAGAGTTAACGTGTCGGGTCAGCGACCCTTCTCCCTCAGTTAGGGATCTGGGGGTCCTGGTACATGAATCACTAAATGTTACTATGCAGGTACAGCGAGTGATTAGAAGACAAATGGAACAATGTTGTTTCTGACAAGGGGAATAGAATATAAAAGTAGGGAATTGTTGCTACTGCTGTACAGGACCTTAGTTAGACCACATCTGGAGTAATGTGGACTGTTTTGGTCTCCTTACTTAATCACGGTTATAACTGCATTAGAAGCAGTTCAGAGAAGGCTCACTCGACTGATACCTGGGATGAAGGGGTTATCTTCTGAGAAAAGGTTGAACAGGTTGGGCCGATACCCACTGGAATTTAGAAGAATGAGAGGTGATCTTATTGAAACATCTCAGGTCCTGAGGGGACTGGACAGGGTGGATGCTGAGAGGGTGTTTCCCTTGTTGGGGAGTCTAGAACGAGGGGACACAGTTTAAAATTAGGGCTCTCCCATTTAAGACTGAGATGAGGAGAAATGTTTTTCTCTCAGAGGCTGGTTAGTCTGTGGAATTCTCTTCCCAGAGAGCTGTGGAGGATGGATCATTGAATATATTCAAGGCTGAGTTAGATAGATTTTTGATCAACAAGGGAGTCTAGGATGATGGGGGGTAGAGCGGAAAGTGGAGTTGAGTTCACAATCAGATCAACCATTGAATGGCAGAGCAGGCTCGATGGGCTGAATGGACGACTCCTGTTCCTAATTCATTTGTTCTTGTGTGTTCCATTTCACCAGACTGCCTCTCTCCTCCTGAGGTCTGCTACTAGTCCCTTTCCTGTTTACTTCATCACTGCTCCTCTCTTATTCAGCAGGTTTTGGTGCTTTTTAAATCCACTCCTCTCCTACTGCTCCTCTCTTATGCACCAGGTTTTGGTGTTTCTTAATTCCACTCCTCTCCCGCTGCTTCTCTCTTATTCACCAGGTTTTGGTGTTACTTAATTCCACTCCTCTCCCGCTGCTGCTCTCTTATTCACCAGGTTTTAGTTCTTTTTAAATCCACTCTTCCCCCACTGCTCCTCTCCTATTCACCAGGTTTTGGTGCTTTTTAAATCCACTCCTCTCCCACTGCTCCTCTCTTATTCACCAGGTTTTGGTGTTTATTAAGTCCACTCCTCTCCTGCTGCTCCTCTCTTATTCACCAGGTTTTGGTACTTTTTAAATCCACTCCTCTCCCACTGCTCCTCTCTTATTCACCAGGTTTTGGTGATTTTTAAATGCACTCCTCTCCCGCTGCTCCTCTTGTATTCACCAGAGATTGGTGCTTTTTAAATCCAATCTTCTCCCACTGCTCCTCTCTTATTCAACAGGTTATAGTGCTTTTAAAATCCACTCCTCTCCCACTGCTCCTCTCTTATTCACCAGGTTTTAGTTCTTTTGAAATCCACTCCTCTCCCGCTCGTCTTCTCTTATTCACCAGGCTTTGGTTCTTTTCAATCGTCTGAGCTCCAGGACATCACCGTAAGAGTACCTCAGGGTAGTGTCCTAGGCCCAACCATTTTCAGCTGCTTCATCAATGATCTTTCTTCAATCAATAGGTCAGAAGAGGGGATGTTCGCTGATGATTGCAGAATGATCAGCACCATTGTCAACTCCTCAGATACTGAAGCAGTCTGTGCAGAATTGCAGCAAGACCTGGACAATATCCAGGCTTGGGCTGATAAGTGGCAAGTAACATTCGTGCCACACAAGTGCCAGGCAATGACCATCTCCAACAAAATAGAATCTACCCATCTCCTATTGACATTCATTGAATCCCCCACTATCAACATCCTAGGGGCTACCATTGACCGAAAACTGAACTGGAGTAGCCATATAAATACCGTGGCGACAAGAGCAGGTCAGAGGCTAGGAATCCTGAGGTGAGTAACTCACCTCCTGACTCCCGGAATCCTGTCCACAATCTACAAGGCACAAGTCAGGAGTGTGATGGAAGACTCTCCACTTGCCTGGATAGGTGCAGCTCCAACAACACTCAAGAAGCTCGACACCATCCAGGACAAAGCGGCCTGCTTGATTGGCACCCCATCTACAAACATTCACTCCCTCCACCACAGACACACAGTGGCAGCAGTGTGTACCAAACAAAGAGAACAAAGAACAAAGAGAATTAAAGCACAGGAAAAGGCCCTTCGGCCCTCCATGCCTGCGCTGATCCAGATCCTCTATCTAAACATGACGCCTATTTTCTAAGGGTCTGTATCTCTTTACTTCCTGCCCATTCATGTATCTGTCTAGTTACATCTTAAAAGACGCTTTCATGCCCGCTTCTACCACCTCCGCTGGCAACGCGTTCCAGGCACCCACCACCCTCTGCGTAAAGAACTTTCCACGCATATCCCCCCTAAACGTTTCCCCTTTCACTTTGAACTCGTGAACCCTAGTAATTGAATCCCCACTCTGGGAAAAAGCTTCTTGCTATCCAACCTGTCTATACCTCTCATGATTTTGTACACCTCAATCAGGTCCCCCCTCAATCTCCGTCTTTGTAATGAAAATAATCCTAATCTACTGAACCTCTCTTCATAGCTAGCGCCCTCCATACCAGGCAACATCCTGGTGAACCTCCTCTGCACCCTCTCCAAAGCATCCACATCCTTTTGGGAATGTGGCGACCAGAACTGCACGCAGTATTCCAAATGTGGCCGAACCAAAGTCCTATACAACTGTAACATGACCTGCCAACACTTGTACTCAATACCCCGTCCGATGAAGGAAAGCATGCCGTATGCCTTCTTGACCACTCTATTGACCTGCGTTGCCACCTTCAGGGAACAATGGACCTGAACACCCAAATCTCTCTGTACATCAATTTTCCGCAGGACTTTTCCATTTACTGTGTAATTCACTCTTGAATTGGATCTTCCAAAGTGCATCACCTGGCATTTGCCCTGATTGAACTCCATCTGCCATTTCTCTGCCCAACTCTCCAGTCTATCTATATTCTGCTGTATTCTCTGACAGTCCCCTTCACTATCTGCTACTCCACCAATCCTAGTGTCGTCTGCAAACTTGCTAATCAGACCACCTATACTTTCCTCCAAATCATTAATGTATATCACAAACAACAGTGGTCCCAGCACGGATCCCTGTGGAACACCACTGGTCACACGTCTCCATTTTGAGAAACTCCCTTCCACTGCTACTCTCTGTCTCCTGTTGCCCAGCCAGTTCTTTATCCATCTAGCTAATACACCCTGGACCCCATGCGACTTCACTTTCTCCATCAGCCTACCATGGGGAACCTTATCAAACGCCTTACTGAAGTCCATGTATATGACATCGACAGCCCTTCCCTCATCAATCAACTTTGTCACTTTGCCAGCCAGCAACCAACCATTTATACTAATCCTCCATTAACCCCATGCTCTCTCCCACAGCCCCACCATTATCCTACCACTTACCTACACTAGAGGTAATTTACAATTGCCAATTTATCTGTCAACCAACAAGTCTTTGGCAGTGGGATGAAAGCGGACCACCCAGCGGAAACCCACATGGTCACAGGGAGAACTTACAAACTCCGCACAGGCAGTAACCAGAACTGAACCAGGGTCGCAGGAGCTATGAAGCTGCGGTGCTAATCACTGCACCACTGTGCTGCCCCGAATCCAGAGAATACAGGCCCATAAATTACCAGGTTTTTTGTGGATCTCCTTGTCCTTCAAATGATTTCTCCTATGACTGCTTGAAATAGGTTCACATACCAATTTAATTTTGATGATGGATTCCTATTTCTTATGCCCAGGCTCGGTGTTATTGCGTGGTGTTTTACATTAATGACAGAAATGCTTGAAACTAGCTCTCCTTCTCAATCACTTTGTCACGGAAGATGAAAAATAGCCAAAGTTTTTGAGAAAGCAAAGCCTTTAAACCAAATTGTGACAATTCTGTGACATTTGATGTCTGCAGATAAGTTCTGTAATTTTTAAAGCTGCTGGATCTCTTGCTGTGGTATCAGTTCTCATGTGATCCTGGAAACTGTTGTCACCTGTTTAAAAAAAACACAAAGAACCCATTGTAGTTCTGTCCCAAAACACAATGTGTTAATTTGCACAATTTTATTTGTCAATTTAGAAATTGAAAGTCTAATAATATTCAATATATAAATTTTACTCTCAGCAATGCAGATATTGTGTGGTGAATTAAATGAATAATACAGCTGTAGTCGGGTTAATTTATTTGCTTGTCCCCACATGGGGCGGAGCAAAACATTCTCAGATGCATCACTTAAAATAACTTCGTTGAACAAAATCTCAATTGAATGATTTCTTCTGCCCTACCATATCTTGAATGAAGTTTATAACTTCCTTGTATTTCTCCTCGAAGACTCCTTTATCATCTTTAACAACATGAATTCATTTATTCTCTTTATATATTTAAAAAAAATGCCTTTGATCACTGTTGTGACCGTTAATTTCTCGAGATTCGCCAAAAGGGTTTTTCCTCCCAAGATGCGACTTGACCAGTCTCACAAACTCGAGATCCTTCTTTCCTCTCAAAAAGCATTCACAATGTGCCAAGTCCCATCTGGGATGTCATAATGTAAAATTCAATAAGATAGGCATGGTTTATGCCCTCTTCCAAGGTGGTAACAGACTTGACAGCACAAAGCATGTTGAAAATCGACTTCGTTGAGAGATAAAGGGAAAGACAAGTTTGTTGAGTTTTTAGATTAACCACAGTCACAAACTAAGGCAGTAATTAACAGTCGAACACAGGTACTATATACAAACATGCGAATTAGGGGCAGGATTAGGCCATTCGGCCCTTCGAGCCTGCTCTGCCATTCAATAAGTTCATGGCTAAACTGATTACTCCAGATTTCCACCTGCCCCCGATAACCTTCGATCCCCTTGCTTATCAAGAATCTATCTATCTCTGCCTTAAAAATATTCAAAGTCTCTGCTTCCACCAGATTACCAATTGAGGAAGATAATTCCAAAGACTCACGACCCTCTGAGAGAAAAAAAAATGTCTCTGCCTTATTTTTAAACAGTGACCCCTACTCCTAGTCCCCATATTAGAGATTGGACAGCAGAGCGCAGAATTCATTCCCTTTCAGTTTTTGTCCTTCAGGTTATTGGTCGTTTCCTCTCTCTTGTCTCATTGTTGATCGAAAATTCTCTGCCATACAATATCAAAGACATGACTCCTTTTATCATGGCAGCTTTACAGTTAACCCTCCCCTCTCCCAATCACTGGTTATTCTTGCATTAAAGGATGCCTTTCTGAACCAACCAAGAATAATTTTGTGATGGTTGCTAACCTTTTGAATTTGTGCAATTAGTATCCCTTTGTGTTGACTACTTTATTGCAATGCTTTTACATTTTGAGTTGTTTTTTTATCCCATTACGAGACAAATCTATTCAGGCTGTTTTCACTGTCTGCTCTCAATGTCTCACCCTTTTGCTGCAAATAAGCAATTTAAAACTTGGCATAATCTCCCAGAATCCCTCTCCCTTGACATCTTTCCTAGACTGTGCCCTATTTCCTACGTTTACCCACTTTACCATACTGCAATGAAGGGTTCGAATGAAGCGAAATGTTCGTTTACAATAAACGTCAATTGTTAGATATAATAGGTAGATTCGCAATTAATAACAATTAGTAATCTGGTTAGTAGCATTTCGTAACCTAATAATCTTGCACAGATGTGCGTGCGATTGAGCCTTTTCAGTGCCTGATATGCTGAGGCAGGGACAGAGGCCGGAGATGTTACAGAGGTGGAAGGAGATGTCATTTCTGATGGAGACAACATCAGGTCAGAAGCTCAGGTCAGTGATGAATAGGGAGCATATTTTACACAACTTCATGTTTAGTCTGATACAACAGCCAGGAATGGTGATGGGATCAATGACAAGGGAGTAGAGTTTGTGGTGCAACCAAAGGTGGAGGCTTCGCTCAGCGTTTAATTGGAGGAAATTGCAGCTCATGGGAAACAGACTTTTCCAGTCTGATAACAAAGAGGAAGTGGAGGGTCGAGAGAGCTGGAGATGGGTCTTGTCAGCACACATTTGGAAGCTTACCCCATATCTGTAGATGATGTGGCCAGCGGACAGTGAGTAGATGAGGAAGAGGATGGAACAAGAATAGAAAGTTCTGGGACTCCAGAGGTGACAGTGCTGGTCTGGGAAGAGAGGCCATTGCTGGAGATGCTCTAGTTACAATCAGATCAGTAATATTGGAACCAGGCAGGGACAGTCCCACTCAAAAATACCAATGTCAGATGTATGGGGAGATCACAGATGGGATGGCCGCAGGCTTGAAGGAGTGGCCGGAGATGAGGAGTGGTGAGGACATGGAAGAATTTTAACCCAATGTTTAGAATTTTAAATTTAAATACTTAGAGGACTGGGAGCCAACGCAGGTCAGTTAGGCTGAATCTGTTGGGTGAGATGGACTTGGTGAGGGTTGGACATTGAAGCAGGGATTTGGAGCAGTTGATAGTGAGGGAAGGTGGAATTTGGGGTCCAGTTAGCAGTGAACTGGAGGAAAGGTGTCAGGAGTTGGTGCAGTTGTAATTTTATTGTAGGCATTAACCATTATAGAATAAACAGGGAAATATCTGCAGTGAAATAGCGGAGACAAGATTCTCTTTTATTCTTTCATGTGATGAGAGCTCCGCTGACAAGGTCAGCATTTGTTGCCCTTGACAACTTGCTGGGCCGTTTCAGAGAGCAGTTAAGAGTCAGCCACATTGCTCTGGGTCTGCAGCCACATGTAGGCCAGACCAGGTAAGGATGGAATATTTCCATCCCTGAAAGGAATTCACGAATCAAATGAGTTTTTACAGCAATGTATGATAGTATCATGGCACCATTACAGAGACTGGCTTTCAATTGCAGACTTTTGTTAATTGATTGGATTTAAATTACAGCAGCTGCCATGGTACGATTTGAACCCCTGTCCCCAGGCCCTTGGGTTGGACCTCTGGATTTCTAGCCCAGTAACATTGTCACTCCAAAACTGCCCCCCAATGGACGTATGCAGTGTCTGTCCCCTAATATCACCCACAGTAGTTTCTGGACTGTAACCCTGAACGTGGTCCCGAATCAGAGACTCAAAGTTCACAGTTTAACTGGGAAAAGGCAGGAACAGACTAAGACGGGATTGTTTTTGTCCCTGGATTCAGTGGACACTGCAGACAGTTAGTTACATTTACAAGAGAAATGCCAGGAGTGAACAAGGTCAATACAATAATATGGAAAATGTAAATGACTCCACTCATAATTGTAGCATCTCTCCAGTGTGAGTCCAGATTACAGGTTTAGTCCCGAGAGAGGTCTTACTAAGAAAATATCATTAACATTGAAATGATTGTGTTTTATCCACCACATTATTTACCAGAGCCAAAGCTGCTGATGTAATGTGTTTGTTCAGGTGAGTGTAACTAATAACAATGATCAGGGGTATAACCGTGTCAGTGGAGACTTATCCACTGTATAAATCAGGACCTTTTGGAATGGATCAGCTCAGAGTGCCTGATGGAGCTGTGGGTTCCAGGCTAACAGAAGCCTCAGCTTCTCACAGAAATGGGATATCCAGTAATCTATCAGATAGCAGGCGTTTATTATCCTGTACTTGCAGCAATTGGAGTTCCTGGTAAGCCAGTATCTCAGCTGTTAGTGGTGTAAATCGATATTAACTGTGCTGCTGTACTCAGTATTATTTCACAGTGTGTGTCTCCAGCAATTTACTGATGGAATCTCCTCATTGTTTACTCTTTCCATCTTGCAGCAGCTGTATTCAATTGTATTGGTTCAAGTAACCCTGGCATTGTTAGAACATAGAACATAGAACATTACAGCGCAGTACAGGCCCTTCGGCCCTCAATGTTGCGCCGACCTGTGAAACCATCTGACCTACACTATTTCATTTTCATCCATATGTCTATCCAATGACCACTTAAATGCCCTGAAAATTGGCGAGTCTACTAATGTTGCAGGCAGGGCGTTCCACGCCCCGACTACTCTCTGAGTAAAGAAACTACCTCTGACATCTGTCCGATAGCTATCACCCCTCAACTTAAAGCTATGTCCCCTCGTGTTTGCCATCACCATCCAAGGAAAAAGACGCTCACTATCCACCCTATCTAACCCTCTGATTATCTTATATGTCTCTATTAAGTCACCTCTCCTCCTGCTTCTCTCCAACGAAAACAACCTCAAGTCCCCCCTGCTCTCATGCTCACATCTCTGTCCTGGGATAGCTGCAGTGTTCCAGTGAACATCAACGCAAGCTCGAGGATCAGCATCTCATCTACCAATTAGGCATACTACAGCCTGCCGGACTGAACACTGAGTTCAATAATTTCAGAGCATGACAGCCCCCCATTTTACTTCCATTTTTAGTTATTTTTTCTTCCTCTTTTTTTTACATTCTTTTTTACATTTTTTACAATATTTTTTTGCATTTATTTCATTTCATCTTAGTTTGTTCAGTTTGCTTACCCACTGTTTTTTTTCACGTTTGCACTTACTGATGTTCAATATTCAGTGTATTCACACCTAATCTGTACTAATGCTTTGTCTTTCAACACACCATTAACATATTGTTTGCCTTTGCTCCATGACCTTTTGGTCAGCTATGTGGCCTGGTCCAATCTGCACATTTTCCTTTGTTATCTCTTGGCCCACCTCCACCTCACTTGCTTATAATCTGTGACTTTTCTAATATTTGTCAGTTCCGAAGAAGGGTCACTGACCCAAAACGTTAATTCTGCTTCTCTTTTCACAGATGCTGCCAGACCTGCTGAGTGATTCCAGCATTTCTTGTTTTTGTTTCAGATTTCCAGCATCCGCAGTATTTTGCTTTTACACAAGTCCCTCAGCCTTTCCTCGTAAGACCTTCCCTCCATACCAGGCAGCATCCTAGTAAATCTCCTCTGCACCCTTCCCAAAGCTTCCACATCCTTCCTATAATGCGGTGACCAGAACTGCACGCAATATCCAGGTGCGGTCTCACCAGAGTTTTGTAGAGCTGCAGCATGGCCTCGTGGCTCCGAAACTCGATCCCCCTACTAATAAAAGCTAACACACCATATGCCTTCTTAACAGCCCTATTAACCTGGGTGGCAACTTTCAGGGATTTATGTACCTGGACACCAAGATCTCTCTGCTCATCTACACTACCAAGAATCTTCCCATTAGCCCAGTACTCTGCATTGCTGTTACTCCTTCCAAAGTGAATCACCTCACACCTTTCCGCATTAAACTCCATTTGCCATCTCTCAGCCCAGCTCTGCAGCCTATCTATGTCCCTCTGTAACCGACAACATCCTTCGGCACTATCCACAACTCCACCGACCTTAGTGTCATCCGCAAATTAACTAACCCACCCTTCTACACACTCATCCAGGTCATTTATAAAAATGACAAACAGCAGTGGCCCCAAAACAGATCCTTGCGGTACACCACTAGTAACTAAACTCCAGGATGAATATTTGCCATCAACCACCACCCTCTGTCTTCTTTCAGCTAGCCAATTTCGGATCCAAAGCTCTAAATCACCTTCAACCCCATACTTCAGTATTTTCTGCAATAGCCTTCCGTGGGGAACCTTATCAAACGCCTTACTGAAATCCATATACACCACATCCACTGCTTTACCCTCATCCACCTGTTTGGTCACCTTCTCGAAAAACTCAATAAGGTTTGTGAGGCACGACCTACCTTTCACAAAACCGTGCTGACTATCGCAAATGAACTTATTCTTTTCAAGATGATTATAAATCGTATCTCTTATAACCTTTTCCAACATTTTACCCACAACCGAAGTAAGGCTCACAGGTCTATAATTACCAGGGCTGTCTCTACTCCCCTTCTTGAACAAGGGGACAACATTTGCTATCCTCCAGTCTTCCGGCACTATTCCTGTCGACAATGACGACATAAAAATCAAGGACAAAGGCTCTGCAATCTCCTCCCTAGCTTCCCAGAGAATCCTAGGATAAATCCCATCTGGCCCAGGGGACTTATCTATTTTCACACTTTCCAAAATTGCTAACACCTCCTCCTTGTGAAGCTCAATCCCATCGAGCCTAGTAGTCTGTATCTCAGTATTCTCCTCGACAACATTTTCTTTCTCTACTGTAAATACTGACGAAAAATATTGATTTAACGCTTCCCCTATCTCCTCTGATTCCACACACAACTTCCCACTACTATCCTTGATTGGCCCTAATCTCACACTAGTCATTCTTTTATTCCTGATATTATTCTGTGTATTGAATGTATTTGAATCAGATGTCTCGGTTAGGATCAAAAATCAGATCATCAGGAGATTGTCATAGTTTCAAGATGTGCAACTATTTGGTCCTGGAATATTTTTATGATTGTTTTTTCACTGATTGATAATGACACAACTCACAGTCTCAGTGTTACAAGGGGACAGAACAATGTCCTCCATGACCATTAATATGGTTCAGTTTAACTGGGATTTCAATGTATTTATTCGTTATCACTGTCATAAAATATTATTTCATTCTGAGTGTGTCTGAAGTTGCTTCAGAGATCTGGTTACTGAACTGAGTTTGTTGCTGCCTCTTTCACATCTCCTTCTCTGCTTCACTGTGGAGCCTTCACTCTCACTGGAATTCATTGTCAAAGAGAATGTATTGATCTGATGTTTTATTGGTTTACACTCTTTCAGTTGGAATCAAAAGCCTTTCCATTTATCTGTAGATTATCAGCTGCAGCGCCGATGTTGATGTTTTATTAATTAAACAATCCCACATTCTAACGGTGTACTTTATAAATCCAGGAGAAGGAATTTCAATGATTGTGAAGTTTGTGTGGAAGAAGCTTTAAATCCTGTTTAATCCATGTATTGTTGATGAAGTGGAGAGTGTAGGTGAACAGGTGGAGACTTGGGTGTTCTGTAGACACATTAAATTATTCAGAGGTTTCACCATTGAACAAACTGACTCTGAGAATGGAATCATTGAACACGGGGCTGGTGAACAGATAACAGGAGCAGAATGTTAGGAATAAATCGTATGTGAAAAACAGCTTTAAGTAACAGCTTGCAGGGTGGTGAGTACTCCAGAGAGATAGGGAAGGAGAAAAGGAGCAGGGAGAACGAAAGCGAGGGAAAGAGATAATTAGAAGTAAAGAGAAAGACGGAGCAGTGTGAATAATTCACTATCATAAAGTGCTGAAATATCCAGAACAGTTAGTGAGAGAAACTGTGAGTTGAAGTTGTTTGCTGTCAGATTGTGTTAGTGTTACTGCTGGAATTGATCCTCTGTGTTTATTTCTGTTTGTTTCTTATCATGTTTTGTAGAAATTTCCTGTTCGTTACTTAGTGACTGAATAAACATCATAGAACATTGTTCACTGATGGTAAATCCTTATTTAAATACTGCACTTTAAAATCTCTGTGACTGCTGAATGTAATAAAGAGTGAGGTTGATATCAGAAATATATTTAAATTTATATTTAATTGCCTGTACAAACCATCGGCTCCTGTCTCCCCTCCAGCTCCAACATGTCCTTTTCCTTCTCTCCCTCCCAATCTCACTCACTGGCTCCACCTCCACATTCCTCTTCCAAATAAATCCCAACCCTCAAACACACCGGAACATCTCTCAGCCTTTTCCCATTCTGTCCCAGCATCTGTCGGTTCTCTGAACTCACAGCAACAAACCAGCTGCGCATCCCGCTCTCCCCAAACCTTCCCGACCAACAGTCTGGAGACAAATTCCCATTTAACCCACTGGATTCCATCTCTGTAAAACGCCTTCTCATTTCCCCACCGGTACTGCCTCCTCCCTCATTACTTCCAGTAGATCTAGTGCTGACTTTATTCATTTTCTGTATCAATTTCCCAATTCATTATTAATAATTGTGTTTTCAAACATTTCACTGTGACAAAGCACTGCCCAGGTCAATGAATCAGTTTTCCCTGTTCGATGCAGCAACAAAGCTGGAAATTTTAGCCCAGATCCTGTCAAACTGCTGCTTTGTCTCCAGGTCTGATCAATAATTTCTCTGCTTCCTTTTCTCTCTCTTCCAGTTAACTTGGTGGCGATTGTGATCCTGTCCCGAGGAAAGTGCGGTCTCTCCAAATGTATCACTGTCTACCTGGTGGGAATGGCAGTTTCTGATCTCCTGGTCGTTATCACTGGTCCCATATTGATGCGGATTGTTTCAATTTATTTCCCAGATTCATTCCTGTTCATTACTCCAGTGTGTTCTCTCATTGTTGTTCTGATTTCTGCATCCACATTTATTTCTGTCTGGCTCACAGTCACTTTCACCTTTGATCGATTTGTGGCCATTTGTTGTGAGAAGCTAAAAACAAAATATTGCACCGAGAAAACAGCGGCTGTGGTTGTAGGAACAGTGAGTGTGCTGTGCAGCTTAGTGTCTGTCCCCTGGTACTTTACAGTGGAACAAGGTTACTTTATTGATAATGTTCCCATGGATTGTGTCCTCAAACCGAGCTTCTTCACTTCCCCCACATGGGTCACATTTGAATTGTTTAATTACATTTTAACCCCTTGTATCCCGGTCTTTCTGATTTTACTGCTCAATGTTCTGATTGTTAGACAGATTTTATTCTCCAGTAAAGTCCGCAGGGGATTCCGGCGCTACAGCAATGGAGAGAATCACAAAGACCCAGAGATGGAGAATCGGAGAAAATCAATTATTTTACTCTTCAGTATATCCAGCAGTTTTATATTGTTATGGATAACCCGGGTTGTGTTTAGAATTTATAGGCGAATTGCAGATATTCAGGATTATTCCTCCTACACTGACCCTGTCTATATCACAGATCACACATCACTAATGCTGCAGTTTCTCAGTTCCTGCACCAACACTTGTATTTACATTGTGTCCCAGAGTAAATTCAGAGAGGAGCTGAAGAAGGCGGTGAAATACCCTCTCAATCTCATTGTTAAATTATTGAAATCATAGAAAGAGATAAACACTGCAACTAAATCCCATTTCATATTCCATTCACTACACTCTCCACAGGACAGAAAGCAGATTTTATATTCACAGCACTGAATCCTGAAATTATTTTAAAACTGATTATGAGATTGTATTTTATTGAGAATCTGAACTATTGAGTTGGGACTTGTTCTGCCCCCTCTCACCACCTCCATCTGCTGGTGTCCCTTTCTCACTGCAGTTACTGCCCCCTCTCACCACCTCCATCTGCTGGTGTCCCTGCATCACTGCAGTTACTGTCTCCCTCTGACCACCTCCATCTGGTGGTGTCCCTGTCTCACTGCAGTTACTGCCCCCTCTCACCATCTCCATCTGCTGGTGCCCCTGCCAGACTGCAGTTATTGCCCACTCTCACCATTTCCATCTGCTGGTGTCCCTTCCTCACTGCAGTTACTGCCCCTCTCACCACCTCCATCTGTTGGTGCCCCTGCATCGCTGCAGCTATTGTGTTCCTCTGACCATCTCCATCTCCTGGTGTCCCTGTCTCACTGCAGTTACTGCCCACTCTCTTTACCTCCATCTGCTGTTGCCCCTGCATCACTGCAGTTATTGTTACCCTCTGACCATCTCCATCTGCTGGTGTCCCTGCCTCACTGCAGTTACTCTCACCTCTCACCCTCTCCATCTGCTGGTGCCCCTGCATCCCTGCAGTTATAATCTTCCTCTGACCACATCCATCTGCTGGTGTCCCTGTCTCACTGCAGTTACTGCCCCCTCTCACCATCGCCATCTGCTGGTGTCCCGGTCTCACTGCAGTTACTGCCCCCTCTCACCATCTCCATCTGCTGGTGCCCCTGCATCCCTGCAGTTATAATCTTTCTCTTACCACATCCATCTGCTGGTGTCCCTGTCTCACTGCAGTTACTGCCCCCTCTCACCATCTCCATCTGCTGGTGCCCCTGCCTCACTGCATTTACTGACCCCTCTCAACATCCCCATCTGCTGGTGTCCCTGTCTCACTGCAGTTACTGAACCCTCTCACCATCTCCATCTGCTGGTGTCACTTTCTCACTGCAGTTACTGTCCCTCTCACCATCCCCATCTGCAGGTGTCCTTGTCACACTGCAGTTACTGTCCCTCTCACCAAACCCCATCTGCTGGTGCCCCTTTCTCACTGCAGTTACTGTCCCTCTCTCCATCCCCATCTGCTGGTGTTCCTGTCTCACTGCAGTTTCTGCCCCCTCTCACCATCTCGATCTGCTGGCGTCGTTGTCTCACTGAAGTTATTGTCCCCCTCTCATCATCTCCATCTACTGGTAAGTAGCCTGTCTCCCCCAGTTCCACAATTACTGGTGCATCCCCCAATTCTCGTTTGAGTCAGAGGGATAGAAACAGAGAGTGAGGGAGAGAGAGACAGATGGAGATTAACTGTGACAGCGGTCGTAGCAGTGACATAGCGAGAGAGAGACAGAGAGACGGTGAGAGAAACAGAGTGTGAGAGATAGACACAGGGAGAGGGAGAGATACAGAGGCAGAGGTACAGGGAGAGAGACAGTGACAGCAGGAGAGAGACAGAGGGATAAACAGAATGGGGGTGTGGGTAGAGGCAGAGGCAGGGAGAATTTTTGGAGAAACATTTTCAGGGAATAATCTTGAAAACAAATTTAAATACATATTTTCCTGTGACTCCACGCCGAAAATAACTGGCCACGCTCAAGAATGCAATTTGAAAGGAAACATTGAAGCCAATTGTTGCACAGTGGTTAGCAATCTCGTCTCTGAGTTATAAGGAGTGGAGAAGTCCCTTGTCATGTCTAATATGGTGGAGAAAGTGAGGTTCTGTTTAACTCTCGCTCTTTAAATGTTGTCAGCGGGAAGTGCAGAAAGTGCCAGGTGACCCTCAGATACTTTAGCAGCAGGGGAAAGATGTAGATGTACAAAGGGACCTGGGTGTCCTCATCAATACGTGCTGAAAGCTGACATGCAGATGCAGCAAGTCTTTATCACAAGAGGATTTACATACAGGTGAAGAGGAGTCTTGCTTCAATTGTACAGAACCTTGGTTGGACCGCACCTGGAGTACTGCGTGCATTTCTGGTCTCCTTACCTTAGGAAGGATATTATTGCCATAGACGGAGTGCAACGAAGGTTCACCAGACTTCTTCCCGGGATGGTGAAAGGAAATTGGGGAAACCGGGTCTGTATTCTCTCGAGTATCGAACAATGAGAGGTGATCTCATTGAAACTTACAAAATATTTAAAAGGATAGACAGGGTAGACGCACGTAATATGTTTCCCCTGGTTGTGAAGTCCAGAACCAGGGGACGCAATTCCAAAGTAAGGGGGAAGCCACTTAGTATAGAGATAAGGAGAAATGTCTTTACTCAGAGCGTTGTGATTATTTGTAATTCTCTCCCACAGAGGGCTGTGGAAGCTCAGTCATTGAGTATGTTTCAAGTAAAAATTGACAGATGTCTAAATACAAATGAAATAAAGAGATATGGGGATAATGTGGGAAAAAGTCTTTGAAATGGAAGTTCAGACATGATCGTATTGAATGAAGGGGCAGGTTCGATGGGCTGAATGGCCTACTCCTACTCCTATGATCCTATGGAAGAGGACACAGGGTGTGAGGGGACCTTGGCACAGATGCACACGGAGACACACACTCATGCATACAAACACACTCACATACAGACACACACAAATGGAACGTGAGAGAGAGACAAAGAAAGAGAGCAGCAGAGAGAAAGAAAGAGACAGTGAGATTGTGAGACAAGGAGTAACAGAGAGAGGCAGAGATAGAGGGAGAGACAGAGGGAAAGGGAGAATCAGGGAGACAGGGAGAGACAGAGAGAGAGGGAGAGGCAGAGGTAAAACACAAGATGACAAGAAATAGGAGCAGGTGCACACCATATGTCCCATCAAGCCTGCTCCGCCATTCAATACATTCATGGCTGATCTTAGGATTCAACTCAGTTTCCCGCCCATTTCCCATATCCCTTGATTCGTTGAGAGGCTGAACTTCTGTCTATCACAGCCTTAAATGTATTGAAGGAAGGAGCATCCACGACCCTCCGGGGTAGAGAATTGTAAAGATTCACAACCCTTTGAGTGAAATAATTTATATTCATCTCAGTCCGAAATGATCGGCCTGAGACTGTGCCTCCTTGTTTTAGATTCCCTGACCTGCGGAAATAATCTCTCAGTGTCTACCCTTTCCAATCCTTTTAGAATCTTATATGCTTCAATGTGATCTCCGTTCATTCTTCTAAACTCCAAAGAATACAGGCCTAGTCTATTTAATCTCCCTCTTTCCCTCAGATCTGTCTGTTTCTGCACCCTCTTTCGAATTGTATCCTTTAGTTTATATCACCTCTCCTTATTCTTCCTACCTGTGGAGATGTGGGTATGGTTCTTAATGACTACATCACATCTGTCTTCACAAAAGAGGAGACTATGCAGACATTGTAGTCAAGGAGGACGGGTTTGAAATGTTGGATGTGATAAACAGTGACAGAGGAAATATTAAGGGGTTTAGCATCTTTTAACGCTGATAATTCACCAGCATCAGACAGTTGGAGGTGCAAGAAGTAAATAGCAGAGGCTGTGACCAACATTTTCCAATCCTCTCTAGTTACAGGCGTGGTTCCAGAGGACTGGAGGACTGCGAATGTTGTATTGTTGATGAACAAGGGAGAAAGTAATAGACTGAGTGATTACAGGCCACTCAGCCTAATCACAGTGGAGGGAAAATTATTGGGAAAATTTCTGGTAAACAGCATGAATCGTCATTTCGAAAGGTGCAGATTAATCCAGCACAGTCAGCATGGATTTGTTCAGTGAAGATCGTGTCAGAATAGTTTGTTGATGTCTTTGAGGGGGTAAGAAGGAGGATCGACGAGGATCGTGACTCATCACCGGCTTCTCAAGGGCAATCAGGGATGGGCAATAAATGCTGGTCTTGTCATTGATGCCCAGATCCCGTGAATGAATTTAGTACAGTGTCAGCTCCTGTACCTGTGCAGTACACAGTGGGTACAAAGGAATGATTCACTCCTATCTAGTACTATGTGTCTCAGTGTCTCCATGTCTGTGTCTGTGTCATGTTCTAAGCACTTACCTACACGCCTTTCCACCTGTCCTTAAAACCTTGCTCACATTGATGGTCACACATATGCCATACAGATTACTACCCGCAGTGAACCTTTTTTAATCATTAGATTTCACCTGAAACTGAACAGAGGATAGAGAGAGAGTGTCACAATAACCCCGTGCTGTAGCTGGCCTGGGGGGGGGGGGGGGGGGGGTTTGATGGGGACAGTGTAGAGGGAGATTTACTCTGCATCAAACCCTGCTTTTTATATGTGGAGGGGGCATTTAATCCTCAGGCTCCCTCCTTATATATTTTTAAAATAAATTTTTCAAAATCAAATAAATAAACCAAAAAATCAAATTAAAATGCTATTCTCGGCATCGATGATGCACTCCAGTCCCTGCAGTGCCCACCAGTCACAGAAGGCCTCAATCGTACCAGTGGACACCACCTGCTCCTTCTCCAAGGACACCCAGGCATGAACGTAACTGCGGAACAGGGGCAGGTAATCAGGGAGGACGGACCCCCCCGACAGCCGCAGCCTGGACCTGTGAGTTGCTACCTTGGCCAGACGCAGGAGCAGACAAATGAGGAGATCCTCCTCCCGGCCCATGCCCCCACTCACCGGGTGCCCAAAGATCAGGAGTGTGGGACAGAAGTGCAACCAGAACTTGAGGAGATGCCCCTTCAAATACTCAAAGAGGGGCTGCAAACTCGCACACTCCATATATACGTGGAACACGGACTCATCCAGGCCACAGAAATTACAAGCAGCCTGGGAGTCCGTGAACCTCCTTAAAAGCCTATTGCATGCGATTGCCCTGTGTAGAACCCTCCACCCCAGGTCCCCGATGTAAAGGGGAGGACTCCCGCATAGAGAGACCTCTACCCGGGTATCCCCTCGCCGCCAGATGGCAACACGAACTGCCAGGGCATGTCTGGCCAGCTGTCGAGGGTGAGGAAGTGGTGATGTGCAGCAGCAGCCCGTACAGGAAACCCCTCTGCGCCGTTTGGAATGGCATGGAGGGCATTTCCGAGGGGCCATTCAGATTGTGTGGGATTGACTCCCGAGGAGGGTTTCGGGGCCTGGGTCTGATGAGCAGTTATGGCCGAGCGGGGGTCAGCTCGTCACTGCTTCAGCCACTCCTCCACCCACCGGTCCATCCCCAGAGCTGGCTGTCCAGTCAGCCGAGGTGCTCTCCTCCGCTCAACGGGGCAGCGCCCTGACTTGAGGCAACCATGTTCCAGACTGTGAATAGATCCCGGGAAAAGACAGGCAACTGCCTCAGAGAGGCGTGGCTAATTGACTCCACCAGGAGCTGTGTGTCGTCTTGAAGGCAGTGACACTGGTGGAAAAAATATATCGGAAGCACACAACTTCTGGGAGGATGCTTGGCATACAGGTATCTCTGCAGGGTCCAAAGGCGGGGAGTTGCAGCCTGGGTGCAGACACACACCAGCGACTGGCCGTCCTCCTCAATCGGGAGACTCAGGACCACGGCAGAGATCCAGTGTTTCCTCTTGCCCCGGAAGAAATTGTCAAGCTTCTTCTGGATCTTGGTAGTGAATGCAGGGGGTGGGGCCAAAGTGACCAACCAGTACCACAGCATCGAGGCCAGCATTTGGTTTATGACCAGCGCTCGGCCTCTGTAAAAAAGCACTTGGAGCAGTCCTGTCCAGCCCCCCAGTCGAGTGGTGACTTTCGCCTACAACACCTGCCAGTTTGCCGGTCAGGTTTCCTCAGTGGGGTTAAGGTGGACTCCCAGATAGAGGAGGTGCTTGGTGCTCCACACAAAAGGTGTTAACAACTCTGGTAGGGAGTCCACCCACCACTGAACCACCAGGAGTCCGAATCTTTTCTCCCAATTGAGCCTTGCGGTGGACGCGGCATCTTCAGATCGCCCCTTAGGCAGCAGGATGATGACCACAATGCACCACGAGAAGGGCATCTCCTCGGTCACCAGGCTTTGCCCCAGGACACGCGCATGATTGTCCCACAGGATGTCCCAGTACGCCCTGAGGAACTCCATGGTCAGTCCGTCCAGCTCTGGGGGCTTGTCCTGGTGGAGGATGCCGGTCAGCTCCGCCAATGTGAGTGGAGCCTTCAATCCTTTGCGCCCTCCAGGCTGACGGTCAGCAGCTCCTCCTGCAAAACTCTGTGTGCATCCTTGCTGGTCGGATCCAGAGAGAACAGCGCACTGTAATAAGAATGGGTCAGGAGGCCAATTCTCTCTGGACCTGTGTTGGAGTATTCGTCGTCGGCCAGCAGGTCAACAAGCTGCTTATGGACACGCCGCCATCTTTCTTTGACTTTGCAGCCTTGATGGTGGTGGTGGCTGGGGGTACCTGGGGATCTGAAACGGGAGACAGCTCCCCTCCAACAGATGGGCCCTGCACCTCAGGGTCCTGTGTCACTTCTGTGATGGGGTGCCTTCTCCTCTTTTTTCCACACTTGCGTGCAGAGGCTCTAAGACCTCCATGTCATTAGAGGCCCCCGTCTCTGCACACTCATTTTTTCAGTCACGCTGGGCCTTCGCTCAGCCCTGGGGCAGATGGGTTCCCTGGAATCGGCCATTGGGCTGTGTTCAGGCTCGGGTTGTACCACAGTGTCCAGGGGATGCCTCGCAGTGTTTAATTTTTCTCCGCAGCTCCCTTCCCCCTCAGGCAGGCACCCCCACCCCTCCGGAGGCCGTGAAAACCACATACTCCGGAACCAACTGAACAGTGTCTTTTGGAGGTGTCGGGGAGTGGGTGGAGGTGCAGTCGTGCTTGCCTGGACCGCTGAGGTGCAGTTGACAGCCGGGATGTTAGGGCAGTCCTTACAAACATGCCCACACCCTTGCAGACATGGCACCACGCCACATCCAAGGTTCAGAAGTCGGTGTCGGCCGTCCCCTGGACCTCCACATTGAAATGGCCATCCGTGACCTCCTCCTGTGCCAGTTGCATAAATAACTGGCGGCGGAACGTGTACGCTTGTCAAAGGCTGTTGTCCCAAAGACCAAGCTGGACTGGGGTGAGCCCTGTCTTTGCTTCCCCCTGATGGTGCAGGTGGGGAAGGAGGAGCTCACCAGGAATGAAGGGTGGGACATTTGACAGAATGACCCTTTGTGCAGTGGCCTCCAGGAGGTCCACTGGCAGAAAGGTCCCGCCCACGGTGAGCCCCTTGCTCAGGGCCAGGGGCACTGCCGGCTCAGTCTTCAGGAAAAACACTGCTTTCCTGTACATCTTTGAGGCAGCGACAAAGCCCTAAGGGCCATCAACCTCGGCCATTGCCTTCACACATATCTCCATTGACATAGTGGGGTGGACGTAGCTCTTCACCCCAGGCTTCGATGTTCACATTGCAAACGGTGATGGGACAGTAGGTGCAGCTGCAGCAGCGGCAGCAGCATACGTGTGAGAAGGCCCCACCACCAGCATATGGGGGCTTGCCATGGGGTCGAAGAGCTACGCCCAACCCGAAGAAACACAGTACACAACAGGCTTCTTTTAAACTTAAGCAATATGATGGAGGGATGGGAGTAGAGGAGGATCGGGCTGAAAAGGACCAGGACAGGAGTGGATAGGTGGCTGAGTGATGGAAGGGAGAGAAGGGCTGCAAGGATGTTACTGTGCAATTGGTGGTTGGAGCACCTCACTGAAGAGGCCACAGTCCAGTCTTCCCAGGAGTGTTCTTCACCCCAGTCAGATGGAGCCGCCCGGTTCTCTCCTTTTCATGCTGCTCTATAAAGACTGTCTGCAGCCAAGCAACTAAAACCATCCCGAGTCAAACAGTTGGGGGTGGGGATGGAGCCCCCTTTGTGCAGGATGGAAGTAAAACATAAGAGCAAGTACTGGGTTGGAGTGAGAGGGGAAATCAGCCAGGGTCCCTGCTCCTGATCACTGTCCAGTGACCGCCAGGTTAGAGATAGGAGAAATCTGCCATGATTCCTGGTCCTGATCACTGTCCAGTGACCGCTAGGTTAAAGAGAGAGCGGAAATCAGCCAGGGTTCCTGCTCCTGATAACTGCCCAGTGACCCCTGGGTTAGAGATAGGGGAAATCAGCCAGGGTTCCTGCTCCTGATCACTGTCCAGTGACCGCTAGGTTAAAGAGAGAGCGGAAATCAGCCAGGGTTCCTGCTCCTGATAACTGCCCAGTGACCCCTAGGTTAGAGAGTGAGGATATCAGCCAGGGTACCTGCTCCTGATCACTGAACAGTGACCCCTGGGTTAGAGAGAGAGGGGAAATCAGCCAGGATTCCTGCTCCTGATCACTCTCCAGTGACCCCAGGGTTAGAGAGAGAGGGGAAATCAGCCAGGGTTCCTGCTCCTGATCACTCTCCAGTGACCCCTGGGTTAGAGAGAGAGAGAGGGGAAATCAGCCAGGATTCCTGCTCCTGATCACTCTCCAGTGACCCCTGGGTTAGAGAGTGAGAGAGGGGAAATCAGCCAGGGTTCCTGTTCCTGAACACTATCCAGTGACCCCTGGGTTAGAGAGAGAGAGGAAATCAGCCAGAGTTCCTGCTCCTGAACACTATTCAGTGACCCCAGGGTTAGAGAGAGAGGGGAAATCAGCCAGGATTCCAGCTCCTGAACACTATCAAGTGACCCCTGGGTTAGAGAGTGAGAGAGGGGAAATCAGCCAGGGTTCCTGCTCCTGATCACTCTCCAGTGACCGCTGTGTTAGAGAGAGCGAGAGAGAGGAAATCAGCCAGGGTTCCTGCTCCTGATCACTCTCCAGTGACCCCTGGGTTAGAGAGAGAGAGAGGGGAAATCAGCCAGGATTCCTGCTCCTGATCACTCTCCAGTGACCCCTGGGTTAGAGAGTGAGAGAGGGGAAATCAGCCAGGGTTCCTGTTCCTGAACACTATCCAGTGACCCCTGGGTTAGAGAGAGAGAGGAAATCAGCCAGAGTTCCTGCTCCTGAACACTATTCAGTGACCCCAGGGTTAGAGAGAGAGGGGAAATCAGCCAGGATTCCTGCTCCTGAACACTATCAAGTGACCCCTGGGTTAGAGAGTGAGAGAGGGGAAATCAGCCAGGGTTCCTGCTCCTGATCACTCTCCAGTGACCGCTGTGTTAGAGAGAGCGAGAGAGAGGAAATCAGCCAGGGTTCCTGCTCCTGATCACTCTCCAGTGACCCCAGGGTTAGAGAGAGAGGGGAAATCAGCCAGGGTTCCTGCTCCTGATCACTCTCCAGTGACCGCTGTGTTAGAGAGAGCGAGAGAGAGGAAATCAGCCAGGGTTCCTGCTCCTGATCACTCTCCAGTGACCCCTGGGTTAGAGAGAGAGAGAGGGGAAATCAGCCAGGGTTCCTGCTCCTGATCACTCTCCAGTGACCGCTGTGTTAGAGAGAGCGAGAGAGAGGAAATCAGCCAGGGTTCCTGCTCCTGATCACTATCCAGTGACCCCTGGGTTAGAGAGAGAGAGAGGGGAAATCAGCCAGGGTTCCTGATCCTGATCACTCTCCAGTGACCCTTGGGTTAGAGATAGGAGACATCAGCCAGGGTTCCTGTTCCTGGTCATTGTCCAGTGACCGCTGTGTTAGAGAGAGAGAGAGAGAGGAAATCAGCCAGGGTTCCTGCTCCTGATCACTATCCAGTGACCCATGTGTTAGAGAGAGCGAGAGAGAGGAAATCAGCCAGGGTTCCTGCTCCTGATCACTATCCAGTGACCCCTGGGTTAGAGAGAGAGAGAGGGGAAATCAGCCGGGGTTCCTGCTCCTGATCACTATCCAGTGACCCCTGGGTTAGAGAGAGAGAGGGGAAATCAGCCGGGGTTCCTGCTCCTGATCACTCTCCAGTGACCCCTGGGTTAGAGAGAGAGAGAGGGGGAAATCAGCCGGGGTTCCTGCTCCTGATCACTCTCCAGTGACCCCTGGGTTAGAGATAGGAGACATCAGCCAGGGTTCCTGTTCCTGGTCATTGTCCAGTGACCCCTGGGTTAGAGAGAGAGAGAGGGGAAATCAGCCAGGGTTCCTGCTCCTGATCACTCTCCAGTGACCCCAGGGTTAGAGAGAGAGGGGAAATCAGCCAGGGTTCCTGCTCCTGATCACTCTCCAGTGACCGCTGTGTTAGAGAGAGCGAGAGAGAGGAAATCAGCCAGGGTTCCTGCTCCTGATCACTCTCCAGTGACCCCTGGGTTAGAGAGAGAGAGAGGGGAAATCAGCCAGGGTTCCTGCTCCTGATCACTCTCCAGTGACCGCTGTGTTAGAGAGAGAGAGAGAGAGGAAATCAGCCAGGGTTCCTGCTCCTGATCACTCTCCAGTGACCCCTGGGTTAGAGAGAGAGAGAGGGGAAATCAGCCAGGGTTCCTGCTCCTGATCACTCTCCAGTGACCCCTGGGTTAGAGAGAGAGAGAGGGGAAATCAGCCAGGGTTCCTGCTCCTGATCACTATCCAGTGACCCCTGGGTTAGAGAGAGAGAGAGAGGAAATCAGCCAGGGTTCCTGCTCCTGATCACTCTCCAGTGACCCCTGGGTTAGAGAGAGAGAGAGGGGAAATCAGCCAGGGTTCCTGCTCCTGATCACTATCCAGTGACCCCTGGGTTAGAGAGAGAGAGAGGGGAAATCAGCCGGGGTTCCTGCTCCTGATCACTATCCAGTGACCCCTGGGTTAGAGAGAGAGAGAGAGGAAATCAGCCAGGGTTCCTGCTCCTGATCACTCTCCAGTGACCCCTGGGTTAGAGAGAGAGAGAGGGGAAATCAGCCAGGGTTCCTGCTCCTGATCACTATCCAGTGACCCCTGGGTTAGAGAGAGAGAGAGGGGAAATCAGCCAGGGTTCCTGATCCTGATCACTCTCCAGTGACCCTTGGGTTAGAGATAGGAGACATCAGCCAGGGTTCCTGCTCCTGATCACTATCCAGTGACCCCTGGGTTAGAGAGAGAGAGAGGGGAAATCAGCCAGGGTTCCTGTTCCTGATCACTGTCCAGTGACCCCTGGGTTAGAGAGAGAGAGAGAGAGGAAATCAGCCGGGGTTCCTGCTCCTGATCACTCTCCAGTGACCCCTGGGTTAGAGAGAGAGAGAGGGGAAATCAGCCAGGGTTCCTGCTCCTGATCACTCTCCAGTGACCCCTGGGTTAGAGAGAGAGAGAGGGGAAATCAGCCAGGGTTCCTGCTCCTGATCACTATCCAGTGACCCCTGGGTTAGAGAGAGAGAGAGGGGAAATCAGCCAGGGTTCCTGATCCTGATCACTCTCCGGTGACCCCTGGGTTAGAGAGAGAGAGAGGGGAAATCAGCCAGGGTTCCTGCTCCTGATCACTCTCCAGTGACCCCTGGGTTAGAGAGAGAGAGAGGGGAAATCAGCCAGGGTTCCTGCTCCTGATCACTCTCCAGTGACCCCTGGGTTAGAGAGAGAGAGAGGGGAAATCAGCCAGGGTTCCTGCTCCTGATCACTATCCAGTGACCCCTGGGTTAGAGAGAGAGAGAGAGGAAATCAGCCAGGGTTCCTGCTCCTGATCACTCTCCAGTGACCCCTGGGTTAGAGATAGGAGACATCAGCCAGGGTTCCTGTTCCTGGTCATTGTCCAGTGACCGCTGTGTTAGAGAGAGAGAGAGAGAGGAAATCAGCCGGGGTTCCTGCTCCTGATCACTCTCCAGTGACCCCTGGGTTAGAGATAGGAGACATCAGCCAGGGTTCCTGTTCCTGGTCATTGTCCAGTGACCCCTGGGTTAGAGAGAGCGAGAGGGGAAATCAGCCGGGGTTCCTGCTCCTGATCACTATCCAGTGACCCTTGGGTTAGAGATAGGAGACATCAGCCAGGGTTCCTGCTCCTGATCACTATCCAGTGACACTTGGGTTAGAGATAGGAGACATCAGCCAGGGTTCCTGCTCCTGGTCATTGTCCAGTGACCGCTGTGTTAGAGAGAGAGAGAGAGAGGAAATCAGCCGGGGTTCCTGCTCCTGATCACTCTCCAGTGACCGCTGTGTTAGAGAGAGCGAGAGGGGAAATCAGCCGGGGTTCCTGCTCCTGATCATTGTCCAGTGACCCCTGTGTTAGAGAGAGAGAGAGGGGAAATCAGCCGGGGTTCCTGTTCCTGATCACTGTCCAGTGACCCCTGGGTTAGAGAGAGAGATAGGAGACATCAGCCAGGGTTCCTGCTCCTGATCACTGTCCAGTGACTCCTGGGTTAGAGAGAGAGATAGGAGACATCAGCCAGGGTTCCTGCTCCTGATCACTGTCCAGTGACTCCTGGGTTAGAGAGAGAGATAGGAGACATCAGCCAGGGTTCCTGTTCCTGATCATTGTCCAGTGACCCCTGGGTTAGAGATAGGAGACATCAGCCAGGGTTCCTGTTCCTGATCATTGTCCAGTGACCCCCGGGTTAGAGATAGAAGACATCAGCCAGGGTTCCTGTTCCTGATCATTGTCCAGTGACCCCCGGGTTAGAGATAGAAGACATCAGCCAGGGTTCCTGTTCCTGATCATTGTCCAGTGACCCCCGGGTTAGAGATAGAAGACATCAGCCAGGGTTCCTGTTCCTGATCATTGTCCAGTGACTCCTGGGTTAGAGATAGAAGACATCAGCCAGGGTTCCTGTTCCTGATCACTGTCCAGTGACTCCTGGGTTAGAGATAGAAGACATCAGCCAGGGTTCCTGTTCCTGATCACTGTCCAGTGACTCCTGGGTTAGAGATAGAAGACATCAGCCAGGGTTCCTGTTCCTGATCACTGTCCAGTGACTCCTGGGTTAGAGATAGGAGACATCAGCCAGGGTTCCTGTTCCTGATCATTGTCCAGTGACCCCCGGGTTAGAGATAGAAGACATCAGCCAGGGTTCCTGTTCCTGATCATTGTCCAGTGACCCCCGGGTTAGAGATAGAAGACATCAGCCAGGGTTCCTGTTCCTGGTCACTGTCCAGTGACTCCTGGGTTAGAGATAGAAGACATCAGCCAGGGTTCCTGTTCCTGATCACTGTCCAGTGACTCCTGGGTTAGAGAGAGAGATAGGAGACATCAGCCAGGGTTCCTGCTCCTGATCACTGTCCAGTGACTCCTGGGTTAGAGATAGGAGACATCAGCCAGGGTTCCTGTTCCTGATCACTGTCCAGTGACTCCTGGGTTAGAGAGAGAAGACATCAGCCAGGGTTCCTGTTCCTGATCATTGTCCAGTGACCCCTGGTTTAGAGATAGGAGACATCAGCCAGGGTTCCTGTTCCTGATCATTGTCCAGTGACTCATGTGTTAGAGATAGAAGACATCAGCCAGGGTTCCTGTTCCTGATCATTGTCCAGTGACTCCTGGGTTAGAGATAGAAGACATCAGCCAGGGTTCCTGTTCCTGATCACTGTCCAGTGACTCCTGGGTTAGAGATAGGAGACATCAGCCAGGGTTCCTGTTCCTGATCATTGTCCAGTGACCCCCGGGTTAGAGATAGAAGACATCAGCCAGGGTTCCTGTTCCTGATCACTGTCCAGTGACTCCTGGGTTAGAGATAGAAGACATCAGCCAGGGTTCCTGTTCCTGATCATTGTCCAGTGACCCCCGGGTTAGAGATAGAAGACATCAGCCAGGGTTCCTGTTCCTGATCATTGTCCAGTGACCCCCGGGTTAGAGATAGAAGACATCAGCCAGGGTTCCTGTTCCTGATCACTGTCCAGTGACTCCTGGGTTAGAGATAGAAGACATCAGCCAGGGTTCCTGTTCCTGATCACTGTCCAGTGACTCCTGGGTTAGAGATAGGAGACATCAGCCAGGGTTCCTGCTCCTGATCACTGTCCAGTGACTCCTGGGTTAGAGATAGGAGACATCAGCCAGGGTTCCTGTTCCTGATCACTGTCCAGTGACTCCTGGGTTAGAGATAGAAGACATCAGCCAGGGTTCCTGTTCCTGATCATTGTCCAGTGACCCCTGGTTTAGAGATAGGAGACATCAGCCAGGGTTCCTGATCCTGATCATTGTCCAGTGACCCCTGGTTTAGAGATAGGAGACATCAGCCAAGGTTCCTGTTCCTGATCACTGTCCAGTGACTCATGTGTTAGAGATAGAAGACATCAGCCAGGGTTCCTGTTCCTGATCATTGTCCAGTGACTCCTGGGTTAGAGATAGGAGACATCAGCCAGGGTTCCTGATCCTGATCATTGTCCAGTGACTCATGTGTTAGAGATAGAAGACATCAGCCAGGGTTCCTGTTCCTGATCACTGTCCAGTGACTCCTGGGTTAGAGAGAGAGATAGGAGACATCAGCCAGGGTTCCTGTTCCTGATCATTGTCCAGTGACTCATGTGTTAGAGATAGGAGACATCAGCCAGGGTTCCTGTTCCTGATCATTGTCCAATGACCCCTGGGTTAGAGATAGAAGACATCAGCCAGGGTTCCTGTTCCTGATCACTGTCCAGTGACTCATGTGTTAGAGATAGAAGACATCAGCCAGGGTTCCTGATCCTGATCACTGTCCAGTGACCCCTGGGTTAGAGATAGAAGACATCAGCCAGGGTTCCTGTTCCTGGTCATTGTCCAGTGACCCCTGGGTTAGAGATAGAAGACATCAGCCAGGGTTCCTGTTCCTGATCACTGTCCAGTGACTCCTGAGTTAGAGATAGAAGATATCAGCCAGGGTTCCTGATCCTGATCATTGTCCAGTGACCCCTGGTTTAGAGATAGAAGATATCAGCCAGGGTTCCTGATCCTGATCATTGTCCAGTGACCCCTGGTTTAGAGATAGAAGACATCAGCCAGGGTTCCTGTTCCTGATCACTGTCCAGTGACTCATGTGTTAGAGATAGAAGACATCAGCCAGGGTTCCTGATCCTGATCACTATCCAGTGACCCCTGGGTTAGAGATAGAAGACATCAGCCAGGGTTCCTGCTCCTGATCACTGTCCAGTGACTCCTGGGTTAGAGAGAGAGATAGGAGACATCAGCCAGGGTTCCTGTTCCTGATCATTGTCCAGTGACTCCTGGGTTAGAGATAGGAGACATCAGCCAGGGTTCCTGTTCCTGATCACTGTCCAGTGACTCATGTGTTAGAGATAGAAGACATCAGCCAGGGTTCCTGTTCCTGATCACTGTCCAGTGACTCCTGGGTTAGAGATAGAAGATATCAGCCAGGGTTCCTGTTCCTGATCACTGTCCAGTGACTCCTGGGTTAGAGATAGGAGACATCAGCCAGGGTTCCTGTTCCTGATCACTGTCCAGTGACTCCTGGGTTAGAGATAGAAGACATCAGCCAGGGTTCCTGTTCCTGATCACTGTCCAGTGACTCCTGGGTTAGAGATAGAAGACATCAGCCAGGGTTCCTAATCCTGATCATTGTCCAGTGACTCCTGGGTTAGAGATAGAAGACATCAGCCAGGGTTCCTGTTCCTGATCATTGTCCAGTGACTCCTGGGTTAGAGAGAGAAGACATCAGCCAGGGTTCCTGTTCCTGATCACTGTCCAGTGACTCCTGGGTTAGAGATAGAAGACATCAGCCAGGGTTCCTGTTCCTGATCACTGTCCAGTGACTCCTGGGTTAGAGAGAGAAGATATCAGCCAGGGTTCCTGTTCCTGATCACTGTCCAGTGACTCCTGGGTTAGAGATAGAAGACATCAGCCAGGGTTCCTGATCCTGATCACTGTCCAGTGACTCCTGGGTTAGAGATAGAAGACATCAGCCAGGGTTCCTGTTCCTGATCATTGTCCAGTGACTCCTGGGTTAGAGATAGAAGATATCAGCCAGGGTTCCTGTTCCTGATCATTGTCCAGTGACCCCTGAGTTAGAGATAGGAGACATCAGCCAGGGTTCCTGTTCTTGATCACTGTCCAGTGACTCCTGGGTTAGAGATAGGAGACATCAGCCAGGGTTCCTGTTCTTGATCACTGTCCAGTGACTCCTGGGTTAGAGATAGAAGACATCAGCCAGGGTTCCTGTTCCTGATCACTGTCCAGTGACTCCTGGGTTAGAGATAGAAGACATCAGCCAGGGTTCCTGATCCTGATCATTGTCCAGTGACTCCTGGGTTAGAGATAGGAGACATCAGCCAGGGTTCCTGTTCTTGATCACTGTCCAGTGACTCCTGGGTTAGAGATAGAAGACATCAGCCAGGGTTCCTGTTCCTGATCACTGTCCAGTGACTCCTGGGTTAGAGATAGAAGACATCAGCCAGGGTTCCTGTTCCTGATCACTGTCCAGTGACTCCTGGGTTAGAGATAGAAGATATCAGCCAGGGTTCCTGTTCCTGATCACTGTCCAGTGACTCCTGGGTTAGAGATAGAAGACATCAGCCAGGGTTCTTGTTACTGATCATTGTCCAGTGAACTCTGGGTTAGAGAGAGAGAGAGAGGAATTCAGCCAGGGTTCCTGATCCTGATCACTGTCCACTCTGATTAATGTCTGCCCCTTCACTACCCTGCACCTTTGCTTTTTCATTACCTTCCGATTTTTTAAACTTCTTTTCAATTAAACCCTCCCGCCTCCAGCTATTTAGTTTAAAGTCTTATAGACAGCCATAGATATATGATTCACCAGGACACTGGTCCCAGCAGAGTTCAAAGGAAGCCCATCCCAATGGAACAGCTCTCTGCTTCCCCAATACTTGTACCAGTGTCTCATGAATCGGAACTCATTTCTCCCACCCCAATCTTTGGGCCACGTATGTACCTCTCTAATCTTATCTACCCTACATCAATTTGCACGTGGCTCAGGTAGTAATCCGGAGATTATTAGCTTTGTTGTTCGGCTTTTTTAGTTTCGCCTCGAGCTGCTCAGAGTCCCTCAGCAGAACCTATTTCCTAGTCCTACCTATTCATTGGTACCTACGTGGACCACGACAACTGGATCATTTCCCACCCACTCCAGGATCCTCTCTAATCCTGAAGGGATGTCCTTAACCGTGGCACCAGGTAGGTAACACAGCCTTCTGGACTCTCTATATTTGCTACAGAGAACAGTATCTATTCCCCTAACTATGCTCTCCCCTATTACAACTACATTTCTCTGTTCTCCCCCAATGAATGATGCTCTGAACCATGGTACTGTGGTCAGTTCGCTTATCCTCCCTGAAGTCTGTGCCCTTGTCCACGCTGGGAGCAAGAACCTCGTACCTGTTGGATAAGGGCACTGACTGAGGCTCTTCTGAAGGTAAATTCTGGATCCCATACCTGCCTCACTCGCAGTCACACCCTCCAGTCACTGACCACGGTCCAAATTTGATGTAATTAATCTAACAACTGTGACTGCCTCCTGAAAAACAGTGTCCAGGTAACTCTCCCCCTCCCTGATGTGTCGCAGTGTCCGCAGCTCAGACTCCAGCTCATCAACTCTGAGCCGTAGGTCCTTGAGCAGCCAACACTTGCTGTAGATGTGGTCACCGTGGATCGCACAGACGTCCACCAACTCCCATATACTACAGATACAACATATCGTCTGCCCAGCCATCTCTATTCTATTTAATTAATTCATTTGGATTTCAGTATTTAAAAAAAAAGAATTATTTAAGTGTACTCTTAACCTGTAATGACGTCTCCAGATTTACTCACTTGGCTGAAACAAAAAAAAACACAAAAAGATACAAGGAACAAAGAAATATCCACCAATCACTTAACAGCTCTCCTGTGACATCACACTTTAATTTCTGCTGGTCAAGCAGGTCCACTGAACAGAACAGAGCGATTTCACCACCGTCACTGCTTCTGGTATCGGGCCTCGGCTCTTTTATCTCCCGGCTCCTCTCAACTGTGTGTTCCCACTTTCAGCACCACGGCGGCTGCTTCTTAAACTGTTTCCCCTTGTTCTCGTCAGGTATGTTGGTCTTCGGTACAAGGGGTTTTGAGTACAAGGGTAAAGAAGTCTTGCTGCAATTGCATAGCGCCTTGATGAGAGAGGGAGAGGCAGAGACACGCAGTGAGAGAGCGAAAGCGAGAGAGAGAGGGAGACGTTGTGAAATACCTCATCACAAATAGCAACACCAGATCCAACATAAACTCATAGAACATAGAACAGTACAGCACAGTACAGGTCCTTCGGCCCACAATGTTGTGCCGAATTTTTAACCTACTCTCTGATCAAACTACCAGCATACCCTTCATTTTACTATGATCCAAGTACCTATCCAAGAATCGCTTAAATGTCCCTAATGTATCTGCTTCTACTACCACCGCTGGCAGTGCATTCCATGCACCCACCATTCTCTGTGTAAAGAACCTACCTCTGACATCACCCCGAAACCTTCCTCCAATAACCTTAAAATTATGCCCCCTGTTGATCGCCCTTTCCGCTCTGGGAGAAAGTCTCTGACTAGAACTCGATCTATGCCTCTCATCATCTTGTACCCCTCTATCAAGTCACCTCTCATCCTTCATCTCTCCAATGAGAAAAGCCCTAGCTCCCTCAACCTTTCTTTGTAAGAGATGCCCTCCAGTCCAGGCAGCATCCTGGTAAATCTCCTCTGCACCCTATCTAAAGCTTCCACATCCTTCCCATAAACTCATGTTGTGACATTCCAATAAATTCCCTTTATGAAAGTTTCCCATTGAATCTGCTTCCACTGCCCTCTCAGACAGCGTGTTCCAGATCACAACAACTCACTGTGTGAAAAAACATTTCTCCTCATTTCTCTCTCTGGTTTTTTTTTTACCGATTATCTCAAATCTGTGCCTCTCTGGTTACTGACTCTCCTGTCACTGGAAACAGTTTCTCATTATTTATTCCATCGAAACTCATCGTCATTCTGAACATCTTGATTAAATCTTCCTCTTATCCTTCTCTGCTCTAAGGAGAACAATCCCGGTTTCTCCAGTCTCTCCACATTAACTGACATCCTTCATCCCTGGGACAATTCTTGTCAATCTCCTCTGAACTCTTCAAAAGTCTTCATGTCCTTTGTAAAGTGCAGTGCCCCCACAACAGGACACAATACTCCAGTTGAAGCCGAACCAGTGTTTCATAAATGTTTTTGTATTCGATTCCACTACTTATACATTTTAAACACGGGGTCAGGGGAAATACTGAACTGTCAGAATTTTAAACATAGGGCCTGGGGGAAATCCTGAACTGTCAGAATTTGATACACGGGGCCAGGGGAAATACCTGAACTGTCAGAATTTTATACATAGGGCCTGGGGGAAATCCTGAACTGTCAGAATTTGATACACGGGGCCAGGGGAAATACCTGAACTGTCAGCATTTTATACATAGGGCCTGGGGGAAATCCTGAACTGCCAGAATTTTAAACATAGGGCCTGGGGGAAATCCTGAACTGTCAGAATTTTAAACATAGGGCCTGGGGGAAATACTGAACTGGCAGATTTTTAAACACAGGGCCTGTGGGGAATCCTGAACTGTCATAATTTTAAACACAGGGCCTGGGGGAATTCCTGAACTGACAGAATTTTAAACACAGGCCCTGGGTGAAATCCTGAACTGACAGAATTTTAAACACAGGCCCTGGGTGAAATCCTGAACTGACAGAATTTTAAACACAGGCCCTGGGTGAAATCCTGAACTGACAGAATTTTAAACACAGGCCCTGGGTGAAATCCTGAACTGACAGAATTTTAAACACAGGCCCTGGGTGAAATCCTGAACTGACAGAATTTTAAGCAGAGGGCCTGGGGGAAATCCTGAAATGTCAGAACGTTAAACACAGGGCCTGGGGGATTTCCTGAACTGACAGAAGTTTATACACAGGGCCTGGGGGGAAATCCTGAACTGTCAGAATTTTAAACACTGGGCCTGGGGGAAATCCTGAACTGTCAGAATTTTAAACATAGAGCCTGGGGGAAATCCTGAAATGTCAGAAATTTAAACGCAGGCCCTGGGGGAAATCCAGAAATGTCAGAATTTTAAACACAGGGCCTGGGGGAAATCCTGAACTGTCAGAATTTTAAACACAGGGCCTGTGGGAAATCATGAACTGCCAGAATTTTAAACATAGGGCCTGGGGGAAATACTGAACTGCCAGAATTTTAAACATAGGGCCTGTTGGATATCCTGAACTGTCAGATTTTTAAACATAGGGCCTGCGGGGAATCCTGAACTGCCAGAATTTTAAACATAGGGCCTGTTGGATATCCTGAACTGTCAGATTTTTAAACATAGGGCCTGCGGGAAATACTGAACTGCCAGAATTTTAAACATAGGGCCTGTTGGATATCCTGAACTGTCAGATTTTTAAACATAGGGCCTGTGGGAAATACTGAACTGTCAGAATTTTAAACATAGGGCCTGTTGGATATCCTGAACTGTCAGATTTTTAAACATAGGGCCTGTGGGAAATACTGAACTGTCAGAATTTTAAACATAGGGCCTGTTGGATATCCTGAACTGTCAGATTTTTAAACATAGGGCCTGTGGGAAATACTGAACTGTCAGAATTTTAAACATAGGGCCTGTTGGATATCCTGAACTGTCAGATTTTTAAACATAGGGCCTGTTGGATATCCTGAACTGTCAGATTTTTAAACATAGGGCCTGTTGGATATCCTGAACTGTCAGATTTTTAAACATAGGGCCTGTTGGATATCCTGAACTGTCAGATTTTTAAACATAGGGCCTGCGGGGAATCCTGAACTGCCAGAATTTTAAACATAGGGCCTGTTGGATATCCTGAACTGTCAGATTTTTAAACATAGGGCCTGCGGGGAATCCTGAACTGCCAGAATTTTAAACATAGGGCCTGTTGGATATCCTGAACTGTCAGATTTTTAAACATAGGGCCTGCGGGGAATCCTGAACTGCCAGAATTTTAAACATAGGGCCTGTTGGATATCCTGAACTGTCAGATTTTTAAACATAGGGCCTGTGGGAAATACTGAACTGCCAGAATTTTAAACATAGGGCCTGTTGGATATCCTGAACTGTCAGATTTTTAAACATAGGGCCTGCGGGGAATCCTGAACTGCCAGAATTTTAAACATAGGGCCTGTTGGATATCCTGAACTGTCAGATTTTTAAACATAGGGCCTGCGGGGAATCCTGAACTGTCAGAATTTTAAATACAGTCCAAGGGGGGAAATCCAGAAATGTCAGCATTTTAAACACAGGGCCTGGGGGGATATGCTGAACTGTCAGAACTTTAAACACAGGGCCTGGGGGATATCCTGAACTGTCAGAATTATAAACACAGGGCCTGGGTATAATACTGAACTGTCAGAACTTTAAACACAGGGCCTGCGGGAACTCCTTTGCTGTCAGAATTTTAACACAGGGCTTGGGGGAAATCCTGAACTGTCAGAATTATAAACACAGGGCCTGGGTATAATACTGAACTGTCAGAACTTTAAACACAGGGCCTGCGGGAACTCCTTTGCTGTCAGAATTTTAACACAGGGCTTGGGGGAAATCCTGAACTTTCAGAATTTTAAGCAGAGGGCCTTTGGGAAATCCTGAAATGTCAGAATGTTAAACACAGGGCCTGGGGAAAATCCTGAACTGTCAGCAATTTAAACACAGGGCCCGGGGGGATATGCTGAACTGTCAGAATTTTAAACACAGGGCCTGGGGGAAATCCTGAAATGTCAGAACGTTAAACACAGGGCCTGGGGGAAATACTGAACTGTCAGAATTTTAAATACAGTCCAAGGGGGGAAATCCAGAAATGTCTGCATTTTAAACACAGGGCCTGGGGGAAATCCTGAACTGTCAGCAATTTGAACACAGGGCCTGGGGGGATATGCTGAACTGTCAGAATTTTAAACACAGGGCCTGGGGATAATCCTGAACTGTCAGCAATTTGAACACAGGGCCTGGGGGGCTATGCTGAACTGTCAGAATTTTAAACACAGGGCCTGGGTGAAAGCCTGAAATGTCAGAATTTTAAACGCAGGCCCTGGGGGAAATCCTGAAGTGTCAGAATTATAAACACAGGGCCTGGGGATAATACTGAACTGTCAGAACTTTAAACACAGGGCCTGCGGGAACTCCTTTGCTGTCAGAATTTTAACACAGGGCCTGGGGGAAATCCTGAACTTTCAGAATTTTAAGCAGAGGGCCTTTGGGAAATCCTGAAATGTCAGAATTTTAAACACACGGCCTGTGGGAAATCATGAACTGCCAGATTTTTAAACATAGGGCCTGCGGGGAATCCTGAACTGTCAGAACCTTAAACACAGGGCCTGGGGGAAATCCTGAACTGTCAGAATTTTAAACACAGGGCCTGGGGGAAATCCTGAACTGTCAGAATTTTAAACACTGAGCCTGGGGGAAATCCTGAACTGTCAGAATTTTAAACACTGAGCCTGGGGGAAATTCTGAACTGTCAGAATTTTAAATACAGTCCAAGGGGAGAAATCCAGAAATGTCAGAATTTTAAACACAGGGCCTGGGGGAAATCCTGAACTGTCAGCAATTTAAACACAGGGCCCGGGGGGATATGCTGAACTGTCAGAATTTTAAACACAGGGCCTGGGGGAAATCCTGAAATGTCAGAATTTTAAACACTGAGCCTGGGGGAAATCCAGAAATGTCAGAATTTTAAACACAGGGCCCGGGTGAAATCCTGAAGTGTCAGAATTATAAACACAGGGCCTGGGGATAATACTGAACTGTCAGAACTTTAAACACAGGGCCTGCGGGAACTCCTTTGCTGTCAGAATTTTAAACACAGGGCTTGGGGGAAATCCTGAACTTTCAGAATTTTAAGCATAGGGACTGGGGAAATCGAGAGCTGTCAGAATTTTAAATACAGTCCAAGGGGGGAAATCCAGAAATGTCAGAATTTTACACACAGGGCCTGGGGGAGATACTGAACTGTCAGAATTTTAAACACAAGGGCCTGGGGGAGATACTGAACTGTCAGAATTTTAAACACAGGGCCTGTGGAAAATCCTGAACTGTCAGAACTTTAAGCATAGGGACTGGGGAAATCGAGAGCTGTCAGAATTTTAAATACAGTCCAAGGGGGGAAATCCAGAAATGTCAGAATTTTACACACAGGGCCTGGGGGAGATACTGAACTGTCAGAATTTTAAACACAAGGGCCTGGGGGAGATACTGAACTGTCAGAATTTTAAACAAGGGGTCTGGGGGAAATACTGAACTGTCAGAATTTTAAACACAGGGCCTGGGGGAAATCCTGAACTGTCAGAATTTTAAACACAGGGTCTGGGGAAAATCCTGAACTGTCAGAACTTTAAGCATAGGGACTGGGGAAATCGAGAGCTGTCAGAATTTTAAATACAGTCCAAGGGGGGAAATCCAGAAATGTCAGAATTTTACACACAGGGCCTGGGGGAGATACTGAACTGTCAGAATTTTAAACACAAGGGCCTGGGGGAGATACTGAACTGTCAGAATTTTAAACAAGGGGTCTGGGGGAAATACTGAACTGTCAGAATTTTAAACACAGGGCCTGGGGGAAATCCTGAACTGTCAGAATTTTAAACACAGGGTCTGGGGAAAATCCTGAACTGTCAGAATTTTAAACATAGGGCCTGGGGGAAATGCTGAACTGTCAGAATTATAAACACAGGCCCTGGGGATAATCCTGAACTGTCAGATTTTTAAACATAGGGCCAGGGGGAAATCTTGAACTGTCATAATTTTAAACACAGTGCCTGGGGGAATTCCTGAACTGACAGAATTTTAAACACAGGCCATGGGGGAAATCCTGAACTGACAGAATTTTAAACACAGGCCATGGGGGAAATCCTGAAATGTCAGAATTTTAAACATAGGCCGTGGGGAAATCCTGGACTGTCAGCAATTTAAACACAGGCCCTGGGGGGATACCCTGAACTGTCAGAAATTAAAACACAGGGCCTGGGGGAATTCCTGATCTGTCAGAATTTTAAACACAGGGCCTGGGGGAATTCCTGAACTGTCAGCAATTTAAACACAGGGCCTGGGAGAAATCCTGAACTGTCAGCAATTTAAACACAGGGCCCGGGGGGATATGCTGAACTGTCAGAATTTTAAACACAGGTCCTGGGGTAAATCCTGAACTGTCAGAATTTTAAACACAGGTCCTGGGGGAAATCCTGAACTGTCAGAATTTTTAAAACAGTGCCTGGGGGAATTCCTGAACTGTCAGCAATTTAAACACAGGGCCCGGGGGGATATGCTGAACTGTCAGAATTTTAAACACAGGTCCTGGGGTAAATCCTGAACTGTCAGAATTTTAAACACAGGTCCTGGGGGAAATCCTGAACTGTCAGCAATTAAAACACAGGGCCCGGGGGGAAATACTGAACTGTCAGAATTTTAAACATAGGGCCTGGGGGAATTCCTGAAATGTCAGAATTTTAAACATAGGCCGTGGGGAAATCCTGGACTGTCAGCAATTTAAACACAGGCCCTGGGGGGATACCCTGAACTGTCAGAAATTAAAACACAGGGCCTTGGGGAAATCCTGAACTGTCAGAATTTTAAACACAGTTCCTGGGGGAATTCCTGAACTGTCAGAATTATAAAAACAGGGCCTGGGGGTATTCCTGAACTGTCATAGTTTTAAACACAGTGCCTGGGGGAATTCCTGAACTGACAGAATTTTAAACACAGGCCATGGGGGAAATCCTGAACTGTCAGAATTTTAAACACAGGCCATGGGGGAAATCCTGAACTGTCAGAATTTTAAACACAGGCCATGGGGGAAATCCTGAAATGTCAGAATTTTAAACATAGGCCGTGGGGAAATCCTGGACTGTCAGCAATTTAAACACAGGCCCTGGGGGGATACCCTGAACTGTCAGAAATTAAAACACAGGGCCTTGGGGAAATCCTGAACTGTCAGAATTTTAAACACAGGCCATGGGGGAAATCCTGAAATGTCAGAACTTTAAACATAGGCCGTGGGGAAATCCTGGACTGTCAGCAATTTAAACACAGGCCCTGGGGGGATACCCTGAACTGTCAGAAATTAAAACACAGGGCCTTGGGGAAATCCTGAACTGTCAGAATTGTAAACACAGGGCCTGGGGGGATACCCTGAACTGTCAGAAATTAAAACACAGTGCCTGGGGTAAATGCTGAACTGTCAGAATTTTAAACATAGGCCGTGGGGAAATCCTGGACTGTCAGCAATTTAAACACAGGCCCTGGGGGGATACCCTGAACTGTCAGAAATTAAAACACAGGGCCTTGGGGAAATCCTGAACTGTCTGAATTGTAAACATAGGCCTTGGGGAAATCCTGAACTGTCAGCAATTTAAACACAGGGCCTGGGGGGATATGCTGAACTGTCAGAATTTTAAACTCAGGGCCTGGGTGAAATCCTGAAATGTCAGTATTTTAAATACAGGGCCTGGGGGAAATCCTGAACTGTCATAATTTTAAAAACAGTGCCTGGGGGAATTCCTGAACTGTCAGCAATTTAAACACAGGGCCCGGAGGGATATGCTGAACTGTCAGAATTTCAAACACAGTCCCTGGGGGGAAATCCTGAACTGTCAGAATTTTAAACACAGGGCCTGGGGGAAATCCTGAAATGTCAGAATTTTAAACACTGAGCCTGGGGGAAATCCTGAACTGTCTGAATGTTAAACACAGACCCTGGGGGGAAATCCTGAACTGTCAGAATTTCAAACACAGTCCCTGGGGGGAAATCCTGAACTGTCAGAATTTCAAACACAGTCCCTGGGGGGAAATCCTGAAATGTCAGAATTGTAAAGACAGGCCCTGTGGGTAATCCTGAACTGTCTGAATTTTATACACAAAACTTGGTGGAAATACGGAACTGTAAGAATTTTAAACGCAGGCCGGGGGGAAATCCTGGACTGTCAGCCATTTAAACACAGGCCCTGGGGGGATATGCTGAACTGTCAGAATTTTAAACACAGGGCCTTGGGAAAATCCTGAACTGTCAGAATTTTAAGCACAGGGCCTGGGGAAATCTTGAACTGTCAGAATTTTAAAAACACGGCCTGGGGGAAATCCTGAAATGTCAGCATTTTAAAAACAGGCCCTGGGGGAAATCCTGAACTGTCCGAATTTTAAACATAGGGCATGGGGGAAATCCAGAACTGTCAGAATTTTAAACACAGACCCTGGGGGAAATCCAGATCTGTCAGAATTTTAAACACAGACCCTGGGGGAAATCCTGAACTGTCAGAATTTTAAAAACAGTGCCTGGGGGAAATCCTGAACTGTCCGAATTTTAAACATAGGGCATGGGGGAAATCCAGAACTGTCAGAATTTTAAACACAGACCCTGGGGGAAATCCAGATCTGTCAGAATTTTAAACACAGACCCTGGGGGAAATCCAGATCTGTCAGAATTTTAAACACAGACCCTGGGGGAAATCCAGATCTGTCAGAATTTTAAACACAGACCCTGGGGGAAATCCTGAACTGTCAGAATTTTAAAAACAGTGCCTGGGGGAAATCCTGAACTGTCAGAATTTTAAACACAGGCCCTGGGGATAATCCTGAACTGTCAGATTTTTAAACATAGGGCCAGGGGGAAATCTTGAACTGTCAGATTTTTAAACACAGGTCCTGGGGGAATTCCTGAACTGTCAGAATTATAAAAACAGGGCCTGGGGGAATTCCTGAATGACAGAATTTTAAACACAGGCCATGGGGGAAATCCTGAAATGTCAGAATTTTAAACATAGGCCGTGGGGAAATCCTGGACTGTCAGCAATTTAAACACAGGCCCTGGGGGGATACCCTGAACTGTCAGAAATTAAAACACAGGGCCTTGGGGAAATCCTGGACTGTCAGCAATTTAAACACAGGCCCTGGGGGGATACCCTGAACTGTCAGAAATTAAAACACAGGGCCTTGGGGAAATCCTGGACTGTCAGCAATTTAAACACAGGCCCTGGGGGGATACCCTGAACTGTCAGAAATTAAAACACAGGGCCTTGGGGAAATCCTGGACTGTCAGCAATTTAAACACAGGCCCTGGGGGGATACCCTGAACTGTCAGAAATTAAAACACAGGGCCTTTGGGAAATCCTGAAATGTCAGAATTTTAAACATAGGCCTTGGGGAAATCCTGAACTGTCAGAATTTTAAACACAGGGCCTGGGTGAAATCCTGAACTGTCATAATTTTAAAAACAGTGCCTGGGGGAAATCCTGAACTGTCAGCAATTTAAACACAGGGCCTGGGGGAAATCCTGAACTGTCAGAATTTTAAACACTGAGCCTGGGGGAAATACTGAACTGTCAGAATTTTAAACAAGGGGTCTGGCGGAAATACTGAACAGTCAGAATTTTAAACATAGGGTCTGGGGTAAATCCTGAGCGGTCAGAATTTTAAACACAGTGCCTGGGGGAATTCCTGAACTGACAGAATTTTAAACACAGGCCATGGGGGAAATCCTGAAATGTCAGAATTTTAAACATAGGCCGTGGGGAAATCCTGGACTGTCAGCAATTTAAACACAGGCCCTGGGGGGATACCCTGAACTGTCAGAAATTAAAACACAGGGCCTTGGGGAAATCCTGAACTGTCAGAAATTAAAACACAGGGCCTGGGGGGATACCTGATCTGTCAGAATTTTAAACAAAGGGCCTGGGGAGATACCCTGAACTGTCAGAAATTAAAACACAGTGCCTGGGGTAAATGCTGAACTGTCAGAATTTTAAAAACAGGGCCTGGGGTAAATCCTGAGCTGACAGAATTTTAAACACAGGCCCTGGGAAAATCCTGAACTGTCTGAATTTTAAACACAGACCCTGGGGGGAAATCCTGAACTGTCAGAATTTCAAACACAGTCCCTGGGGGGAAATCCTGAAATGTCAGAATTGTAAAGACAGGCCCTGTGGGTAATCCTGAACTGTCTGAATTTTATACACAAAACTTGGTGGAAATACGGAACTGTAAGAATTTTAAACGCAGGCCGGGGGGAAATCCTGGACTGTCAGCCATTTAAACACAGGCCCTGGGGGGATATGCTGAACTGTCAGAAAAACAGGGCCTTGGGAAAATCCTGATCTGTCAGAATTTTAAAAACAGGGCCTGTTGGAAATCCTGAACTGACAGAATTTTAAACATAGGGCCTGGGGGAGCTCCTGAAATGTCCGAATTTTAAACATAGGGCCTGTGGGAAATACTGTACTGTCAGAACTTTAAGCATAGGGCCTGTTGGAAATCCTGAACTGTCAGAATTTTAAACACAGGGCCTGTGGGAAATACTGTACTGTCAGAACTTTAAGCATAGGGCCTGTTGGAAATCCTGAACTGTCAGAACTTTAAGCATAGGGCCAGGGGGAAATCCTGAACTGTCAGAACTTTAAGCATAGGGCCTGGGGGAAATCCTGAACTGACAGAATTTTAAACATAGGGTCTGTGGAAATCTTGAACTGTCAGAATTTTAAACACATGGCATGGGGAAAATCCTGAACTGTCAGAATTTTAAACATAGGGTCTGTGGAAATCTTGAACTGTCAGAATTTTAAACACAGGTCCTGGGGAAAATCCTGAACTGTCAGAATTTTAAACATAGGGCCTGGGGGAGCTCCTGAAATGTCCGAATTTTAAACATAGGGCCTGGGGGAAATCCTGAACTGTCAGAATTTTAAACATAGGGCCTGGGGGAGCTCCTGAAATGTCCGAATTTTAAACATAGGGCCTGGGGGAAATCCTGAACTGTCAGAATTTTAAACACAGGTCCTGGGGGAAATCCTGAACTGTCAGAATTATAAACACAGGGCCTGGGGGAAATCCTGAACTGTCAGAATTATAAACATAGGGCCTGGGGGAGCTCCTGAAATGTCCGAATTTTAAACATAGGGCCTGGGGGAAATCCTGAACTGTCAGAATTTTAAGCATAGTTCCTGGGGGAAATCCTGAACTGTCAGAATTTTAAACATAGGGCCTGGGGGAAATCCTGAACTGTCAGAATTTTAAACACAGGGCCTGGGGGGAAATCCTGAACTGTCAGAATTTTAAACAAGGGGTCTGGGGGAAATCCTGAACTGTCAGATTTTTAAACACAGGGCCTTGGGGAAATCCTGAAATGTCAGAATTTTAAACATAGGGCCTGTGGGAAATCCTGAACTGTCAGATTTTTAAACACAGGGCCTGGTGGAAATCCTGAACTGTCAGATTTTTAAACATAGGGCCTGTGGGAAATCCTGAACTGTCAGATTTTTAAACACAGGGCCTGGTGGAAATCCTGAACTGTCAGATTTTTAAACATAGGGCCTGTGGGAAATCCTGAACTGTCAGATTTTTAAACACAGGGCCTGGGGGAAATCCTGAACTGTCAGAATTTTAAACACAGGTCCTGGGGGAAATCCTGAACTGTCAGATTTTTAAACACAGGGCCTGGGGGAAATCCTGAAATGTCAGAATTTTAAACATAGGGCCTGGGGGGAAATCCTGAACTGTCAGATTTTTAAACACTGGCCCTGGGGGAAAATCCTGAACTGTCAGATTTTTAAACACAGTCCCTGGGGGGAAATCCTGAAATGTCAGAATTTAAAAGACAGGCCTGTTGGTTAATCTTGAACTGTCTGAATTTTAAACACAGGACTTGGTGGAAATACGGAACTGTCAGAATTTTAAACGCAGGCAGGGGGGAAATCCTGGACTGTCAGCCATTTAAACACAGGCTCTGGGGGGATATGCTGAACTGTCAGAATGTTAAACACAGGGCCTGGGGCAAATCCTGAACTGTCAGAATTTTAAACACAGGGCCTGGGGCAAATACTGAACTGTCAGAACTTTAAACACAGGGCCTGTTGGAAATACTGAACTGTCAGAACTTTAAACACAGGGCCTGGGGAAAGTCCTGAACTGTCAGAATTTTAAACATAGGGCCAGGGTAAATACCTGAACTGTCAGAATTTTAAACATAGGGCCAGGGTAAATACCTGAACTGTCAGAATTTTAAACATAGGGCCAGGGTAAATACCTGAACTGTCAGAATTTTAAACATAGGGCCAGGGTAAATACCTGAACTGTCAGAATTTTAAACATAGGGCCTGGGGAAAGTCCTGAACTGCCAGAATTTTATAAATAGGGCCTGGGGGAAATCCTGAACTGTCAGAATTTTAAACACACGGCCTGGGTGAAATCCTGAACTGTCAGAATTTTAAACACACGGCCTGGGTGAAATCCTGAACTGTCAGAATTTTAAACGTAGGGCCTGGGGGAAATCCTGAACAGTCAGAATTGTAAAGACAGGCCCTGGGGGAAATCCTGAACTGTCTGAATTTTAAACACAGGACTTGGTGGAAATACGGAACTGTCAGAATGTTAAACACAGGGCCTGGGGTAATCCTGAACTGTCAGAACTTTAAAAACAGACCCTGGAGGAAATCCTGAACTGTCCGAATTTTAAACATAGGGCCTGGGGAAAATCCTGAACTGTCAGCAATTTAAACACAGGCCCTGGGGGGATATGCTGAACTGTCAGAATTATAAACACAGGGACTGGGGATAATCCTGAACTGTCAGAATTTTAAACACAGGGCCTTGGGGAAATCCTGAACTGTCAGAATTTTAAACACAGGCCCTGGGGGGATATGCTGAACTGTCAGAATTTTAAACACAGGGCCTTGGGGAAATCCTGGACTGTCAGCCATTTAAACACAGGCCCTGGGGGGATATGCTGAACTGTCAGAATTTTAAACACAGGGCGTGGGGCAAATACTGATCTGTCAGAATTTTTAAAACAGGGCCTGGTGGAAATCCTGAACTGTCAGAATTTTAAACACAGGCCCTGGGGGAAAACCTGAACTGTCAGAATTTTAAACACAGGCCCTGGGGGAAATCCTGAACTGTCTGAATGTTAAACACAGGCCCTGGGGGGAAATCCTGAACTGTCAGAATTTTAAACATAGGGCTTGGGGGAAATGCTGAACTGACAGAATTTTAAACACAGGCCCTTGGGTAAATCCTGAACTGACAGAATTTTAAACACAGTCCCTGGGGGAAATCCTGAACTGTCTGAATGTTAAACACAGGCCCTGGGGGGAAATCCTGAACTGTCAGAATTTCAAACACAGTCAATGGGGGGAAATCCTGAACTGTCAGAAATTAAAACATAGGGCCTGGGGGAAATCCTGAACTGTCAGCCATTTAAACACAGGCCCTGGGGGGATATGCTGCACTGTCAGAATTTTTAAAACAGGGTCTGGTGGAAATCCTGAACTGTCAGCCATTTAAACACAGGCCCTGGGGGGATATGCTGATCTGTCAGAATTTTTAAAACAGGGCCTGGGGGAAATCCTGAACTGTCAGAATTTTAAACACAGGGCCTGGGGGAAATCCTGAAATGTCAGAATTTTAAACATAGGTCCTGGGGGATATCCTGAACTGTCAGTATTTTAAACATAGGGCCTGGGGGGAATCCTGAACTGTCAGAATTTTAAAAACATTGCCTGGGGGAAATCATGAACTGTCAGAATTTTAAACACAGGCCCTGGGGGAATTCCTGAACTGACAGAATTTTAAACACAGGCCCCAGGGGGAAATCATGAACTGTCTGAATATTAAACAAAGGCCCTGGGGAAATCGTAAAGTGTCAGCAATTCAAACACAGGCCCTGGGGGGATACCCTGAACTGTCAGAATTTTGCAAAACAGGCCCTGGGGGAAATCCTGATCTGTCAGAATTTTAAACATAGGGCCTGGGGGAAATTCTGAACTGTCAGAATTTTAAACATAGGGCCTGGGGGAAATGCTGAACTGTCAGAATTTTAAACACAGGGCCTGGGGAAAATCCTGAAATGTCAGAATTTTAAACATAGGTCCTGGGGGGAATCCTGAACTGTCAGAATTTTAAAAACATTGCCTGGGGGAAATCCTGAACTGTCAGAATTTTAAACACAGGGCCTGGGGAAAATCCTGAACTGTCAGTATTTTAAACATAGGGCCTGGGGGGAATCCTGAACTGTCAGAATTTTAAAAACATTGCCTGGGGGAAATCATGAACTGTCAGAATTTTAAACACAGGCCCTGGGGGAATTCCTGAACTGACAGAATTTTAAACACAGGCCCCAGGGGGAAATCATGAACTGTCTGAATATTAAACAAAGGCCCTGGGGAAATCGTAAAGTGTCAGCAATTCAAACACAGGCCCTGGGGGGATACCCTGAACTGTCAGAATTTTGCAAAACAGGCCCTGGGGGAAATCCTGATCTGTCAGAATTTTAAACATAGGGCCTGGGGGAAATGCTGAACTGTCAGAATTTTAAAAACAGTCCCTGGGTGAAACCCTGAACTGACAGAATTTTAAACACAAGCCCTTGGGTAAATCCTGAACAGTCTGAATGTTAAACACAGGCCCTGGGGGGAAATCCTGAACTGTCAGAATTTTAAACACAGGCCCTGGGGGGAAATCCTGAACTGTCAGAATTTTAAACACAGGGCCTGGGGGAAATTCTGAACTGTCAGAGTTTTAAACACAGGCCCTGGGGGAAATCATGAACTGTCAGAATTTTAAACACAGGCCCTGGGGGAATTCCTGAACTGACAGAATTTTAAACACAGGCCCCAGGGGAAATCATGAACTGTCTGAATATTAAACAAAGGCCCTGGGGAAATCGTAAAGTGTCAGCAATTCAAACACAGGCCCTGGGGGGATACCCTGAACTGTCAGAATTTTGCAAAACAGGCCCTGGGGGAAATCCTGATCTGTCAGAATTTTAAACATAGGGCCTGGGGGAAATTCTGAACTGTCAGAATTTTAAAAACAGTCCCTGGGTGAAACCCTGAACTGACAGAATTTTAAAAACAGTCCCTGGGTGAAACCCTGAACTGACAGAATTTTAAACACAAGCCCTTGGGTAAATCCTGAACAGTCTGAATGTTAAACACAGGCCCTGGGGGGAAATCCTGAACTGTCAGAATTTTAAACATAGGTCCTGGGGGAAATGCTGAACTGTCAGAATTTTAAAAACAGTCCCTGGGTGAAACCCTGAACTGACAGAATTTTAAACACAAGCCCTTGGGTAAATCCTGAACAGTCTGAATGTTAAACACAGGCCCTGGGGGGAAATCCTGAACTGTCAGAATTTTAAACACAGGCCCTGGGGGGAAATCCTGAACTGTCAGAATTTTAAACATAGGTCCTGGGGGAAATACTGAACTGTCAGAATTTTAAACACAGGGTCTGGGGGAAATCCTGAAATGTCAGAATTTTAAACACAGGCCCTGGGGGAAATTCTGAACTGTCAGAATTTTAAACACAGGCCCTGGGGGGATATGCTGAACTGTCAGAATTATAAACACAGGGACTGGGGATAATCCTGAACTGTCAGAATTGTAAAGACAGGCCCTGGGGGAAATCCTGAACTGTCTGAATTGTAAACACAGGACTTGGTGGAAATCCGGAACTGTCAGAATTTTAAACACAGGCGCTGGGGAAATCGTGAACGGTCAGCAAATTCAAAACAGGGCCTGGGGGGATACTCAGAAATGTCAGAATTTTAAACACAGGGCCTGGGGTAATCCTGAACTGTCAGAATTTTAAAAACAGACCCTGGAGGAAATCCTGAACTGTCCGAATTTTAAAAACAGACCCTGGAGGAAATCCTGAACTGTCCGAATTTTAAACATAGGGCCTGGGGAAAATCCTGAACTGTCAGCAATTTAAACACAGGCCCTGGGGGGATATGCTGAACTGTCAGAATTATAAACACAGGGACTGGGGATAATCCTGAACTGTCAGAATTTTAAACACAGGGCCTGGGGGAAATCCTGAACTGTCAGAATTTTAAACACAGGCCCTGGGGGGATATGCTGAACTGTCAGAATTTTAAACACAGGGCCTTGGGGAAGTCCTGGACTGTCAGCCATTTAAACACAGGCCCTGGGGGAAAACCTGAACTATCAGAATTTTAAAGACAAGGGCCTGGGAAATCCTGAACTGTCAGAATTTTAAGACAGAACCTGGGGGAAATCCTGAACTGTCTGAATGTTAAACACAGGCCCTGGGGGGAAATCCTGAACTGTCAGAATTTTAAACATAGGGCTTGGGGGAAATGCTGAACTGTCAGAATTTTAAAAACAGGGCCTGGGGGTAATCCTGAACTGACAGAATTTTAAACACAGGCCCTGGGGGAAATCCTGAACTGTCTGAATGTTAAACACAGGCCCTGGGGGGAAATCCTGAACTGTCAGAATTTTAAGACAGAACCTGGGGGAAATCCTGAACTGTCTGAATGTTAAACACAGGCCCTGGGGGGATACCCTGAACTGTCAGAATTTTAAACACAGGCCCTGGGGGAAATGCTGAACTGTCAGAATTTTAAAAACAGGGCCTGGGGGTAATCCTGAACTGACAGAATTTTAAACACAGGCCCTGGGGGAAATCCTGAACTGTCTGAATGTTAAACACAGGCCCTGGGGGGAAATCCTGAACTGTCAGAATTTTAAACACAGTAAATGGGGGGAAATCCTGAAATGTCAGAATTTTAAACATGGGGCCTGGGGGAAATCCTGAACTGTCAGAATTTTAAACATGGGGCCTGGGGGAAATCCTGAAATGTCAGAATTTTAAACATGGGGCCTGGGGGAAATCCTGAACTGTCAGAAATTAAAACATAGGGCCTGGGGGAAATACTGAACTGTCAGAATTTTAAACATGTGGCCTGGGGGAAATCCTGAACTGTCAGAAATTAAAACATAGGGCCTGGGGGAAATCCTGAACTGTCAGAAATTAAAACATAGGGCCTGGGGGAAATCCTGATCTGTCAGAATTTTTAAAACAGGGCCTGGTGGAAATCCTGAACTGACAGAATTTTAAAGACAGGGCCTGGGGGAAATCCTGAACTGTCAGAATTTTAAACACAGGGCCTTGGGGAAATCCTGAACTGTCAGCCATTTAAACACAGGCCCTGGGGGGATATGCTGCACTGTCAGAATTTTAAACATAGGGCCTGGGGGAAATCCTGAACTGTCAGCCATTTAAACACAGGCCCTGGGGGGATATGCTGATCTGTCAGAATTTTTAAAACAGGGCCTGGGGGAAATCCTGAAATGTCAGAATTTTAAACATAGGGCCTGGGGGAAATCCTGAACTGTCTGAATGTTAAACAAAGGCCCTGGGGGGAAATCCTGAACTGTCAGAATTTTAAACACAGTCAATGGGGGGAAATCCTGAAATGTCAGAATTTTAAACATAGGGCCTGGGGGAAATCCTGAACTGTCAGAAATTAAAACATAGGGCCTGGGGGAAATCCTGAACTGTCAGAAATTAAAACATAGGGCCTGGGGGAAATCCTGAACTGTCAGAAATTAAAACATAGGGCCTGGGGAAATCCTGATCTGTCAGAATTTTTAAAACAGGGCCTGGTGGAAATCCTGAACTGACAGAATTTTAAAGACAGGGCCTGGGGGAAATCCTGAACTGTCAGAATTTTAAACACAGGGCCTTGGGGAAATCCTGAACTGTCAGAATTTTAAAGACAGGGCCTGGGGGAAATCCTGAACTGACAGAATTTTAAAGACAGGGCCTGGGGGAAATCCTGAACTGTCAGAATTTTAAACACAGTCAATGGGGGGAAATCCTGAAATGTCAGAATTTTATACACAGGGCCTGGGGGAAATCCTGATCTGTCAGAATTTTTAAAACAGGGCCTGGGGGAAATCCTGAACTGTCAGAATTTTAAACACAGGGCCTTGGGGAAATCCTGAACTGTCAGAATTTTAAAGACAGGGCCTGGGGGAAATCCTGAACTGTCAGAATTTTAAACACAGTCAATGGGGGGAAATCCTGAAATGTCAGAATTTTAAACATAGGGCCTGGGGGAAATCCTGAACTGTCAGAAATTAAAACATAGGGCCTGGGGGAAATCCTGAACTGTCAGAAATTAAAACATAGGGCCTGGGGGAAATCCTGAACTGTCAGAAATTAAAACATAGGGCCTGGGGGAAATCCTGATCTGTCAGAATTTTTAAAACAGGGCCTGGTGGAAATCCTGAACTGACAGAATTTTAAAGACAGGGCCTGGGGGAAATCCTGATCTGTCAGAATTTTTAAAACAGGGCCTGGTGGAAATCCTGAACTGACAGAATTTTAAAGACAGGGCCTGGGGGAAATCCTGAACTGTCAGAATTTTAAACACAGGGCCTTGGGGAAATCCTGAACTGTCAGAATTTTAAAGACAGGGCCTGGGGGAAATCCTGAACTGACAGAATTTTAAAGACAGGGCCTGGGGGAAATCCTGAACTGTCAGAATTTTAAACACAGGGCCTTGGGGAAATCCTGAACTGTCAGCCATTTAAACACAGGCCCTGGGGGGATATGCTGCACTGTCAGAATTTTAAACATAGGGCCTGGGGGAAATCCTGAACTGTCAGAATTTTTAAAACAGGGCCTGGGGGAAATCCTGATCTGTCAGAATTTTAAAGACAGGGCCTGGGGGAAATCCTGAACTGTCAGAATTTTAAACACAGGGCCTTGGGGAAATCCTGAACTGTCAGCCATTTAAACACAGGCCCTGGGGGGATATGCTGCACTGTCAGAATTTTAAACATAGGGCCTGGGGGAAATCCTGAACTGTCAGAATTTTTAAAACAGGGCCTGGGGGAAATGCTGAACTGTCAGAATTTTAAACACAGGGCCTGGGGGTAATCCTGAACTGTCAGAAATTAGAACACAGGCCCTGGGGGAAATCCTGAACTGTCTGAATGTTAAACACAGGCCCTGGGGGGAAATCCTGAACTGTCAGAATTTTAAACACGGTCAATGGGGGGAAATCCTGAACTGTCAGAATTTCAAACATAGGGCCTGGGGGAAATCCTGAACTGTCAGAAATTAAAACATAGGGCCTGGGGGAAATCCTGAACTGTCAGAAATTAAAACACAGGGCCTTGGGGAAATCCTGAACTGTCGGAATTTTAAACACAGGCCCTGGGGGGATATGCTGAACTGTCAGAATTTTAAACACAGGGCCTGGGGGTAATCCTGAACTGACAGAATTTTAAACACAGGCCCTGGGGGAAATCCTGAACTGTCTGAATGTTAAACACAGGCCCTGGGGGGAAATGCTGAACTGTCAGAATTTTAAAAACAGGGCCTGGGGGTAATCCTGAACTGACAGAATTTTAAACACAGGCCCTGGGGGAAATCCTGAACTGTCTGAATGTTAAACACAGGCCCTGGGGGGAAATCCTGAACTGTCAGAATTTTAAACACAGGGACTGGGGGAAATGCTGAACTGTCAGAATTTTAAACACAGGCCCTTGGGTAAATCCTGAACTGTCTGAATGTTAAACACAGGCCCTGGGGGGAAATCCTGAACTGTCAGAATTTTAAAGACAGGGCCTGGGGGAAATGCTGAACTGTCAGAATTTTAAACACAGGCCCTTGGGTAAATCCTGAACTGTCTGAATTTTAAACACAGGGCCTGGGGGAAATCCTGAACTGTCAGAATTTTAAAGACAGGGCCTGGGGAAATCCTGAACTGTCAGAATTTTAAACACAGGGCCTGGGGGTAATCCTGAACTGACAGAATTTTAAACACAGGCCCTGGGGGAAATCCTGAACTGTCTGAATGTTAAACACAGGCCCTGGGGGGAAATCCTGAACTGTCAGAATTTTAAACACAGTCAATGGGGGGAAATCCTGAACTGTCAGAATTTTAAACATAGGGCCTGGGGGAAATCCTGAACTGACAGAATTTTAAAGACAGGGCCTGGGGGAAATCCTGAACTGTCAGAATTTTAAACACAGTCAATGGGGGGAAATCCTGAAATGTCAGAATTTTATACACAGGGCCTGGGGGAAATCCTGATCTGTCAGAATTTTTAAAACAGGGCCTGGGGGAAATCCTGAACTGTCAGAATTTTAAACACAGGGCCTTGGGGAAATCCTGAACTGTCAGAATTTTAAAGACAGGGCCTGGGGGAAATCCTGAACTGTCAGAATTTTAAACACAGTCAATGGGGGGAAATCCTGAAATGTCAGAATTTTAAACATAGGGCCTGGGGGAAATCCTGAACTGTCAGAAATTAAAACATAGGGCCTGGGGGAAATCCTGAACTGTCAGAAATTAAAACATAGGGCCTGGGGGAAATCCTGAACTGTCAGAAATTAAAACATAGGGCCTGGGGGAAATCCTGATCTGTCAGAATTTTTAAAACAGGGCCTGGTGGAAATCCTGAACTGACAGAATTTTAAAGACAGGGCCTGGGGGAAATCCTGATCTGTCAGAATTTTTAAAACAGGGCCTGGTGGAAATCCTGAACTGACAGAATTTTAAAGACAGGGCCTGGGGGAAATCCTGAACTGTCAGAATTTTAAACACAGGGCCTTGGGGAAATCCTGAACTGTCAGAATTTTAAAGACAGGGCCTGGGGGAAATCCTGAACTGACAGAATTTTAAAGACAGGGCCTGGGGGAAATCCTGAACTGTCAGAATTTTAAACACAGGGCCTTGGGGAAATCCTGAACTGTCAGCCATTTAAACACAGGCCCTGGGGGGATATGCTGCACTGTCAGAATTTTAAACATAGGGCCTGGGGGAAATCCTGAACTGTCAGAATTTTTAAAACAGGGCCTGGGGGAAATCCTGATCTGTCAGAATTTTAAAGACAGGGCCTGGGGGAAATCCTGAACTGTCAGAATTTTAAACACAGGGCCTTGGGGAAATCCTGAACTGTCAGCCATTTAAACACAGGCCCTGGGGGGATATGCTGCACTGTCAGAATTTTAAACATAGGGCCTGGGGGAAATCCTGAACTGTCAGAATTTTTAAAACAGGGCCTGGGGGAAATGCTGAACTGTCAGAATTTTAAACACAGGGCCTGGGGGTAATCCTGAACTGTCAGAAATTAGAACACAGGCCCTGGGGGAAATCCTGAACTGTCTGAATGTTAAACACAGGCCCTGGGGGGAAATCCTGAACTGTCAGAATTTTAAACACGGTCAATGGGGGGAAATCCTGAACTGTCAGAATTTCAAACATAGGGCCTGGGGGAAATCCTGAACTGTCAGAAATTAAAACATAGGGCCTGGGGGAAATCCTGAACTGTCAGAAATTAAAACACAGGGCCTTGGGGAAATCCTGAACTGTCGGAATTTTAAACACAGGCCCTGGGGGGATATGCTGAACTGTCAGAATTTTAAACACAGGGCCTGGGGGTAATCCTGAACTGACAGAATTTTAAACACAGGCCCTGGGGGAAATCCTGAACTGTCTGAATGTTAAACACAGGCCCTGGGGGGAAATGCTGAACTGTCAGAATTTTAAAAACAGGGCCTGGGGGTAATCCTGAACTGACAGAATTTTAAACACAGGCCCTGGGGGAAATCCTGAACTGTCTGAATGTTAAACACAGGCCCTGGGGGGAAATCCTGAACTGTCAGAATTTTAAACACAGGGACTGGGGGAAATGCTGAACTGTCAGAATTTTAAACACAGGCCCTTGGGTAAATCCTGAACTGTCTGAATGTTAAACACAGGCCCTGGGGGGAAATCCTGAACTGTCAGAATTTTAAAGACAGGGCCTGGGGGAAATGCTGAACTGTCAGAATTTTAAACACAGGCCCTTGGGTAAATCCTGAACTGTCTGAATTTTAAACACAGGGCCTGGGGGAAATCCTGAACTGTCAGAATTTTAAAGACAGGGCCTGGGGAAATCCTGAACTGTCAGAATTTTAAACACAGGGCCTGGGGGTAATCCTGAACTGACAGAATTTTAAACACAGGCCCTGGGGGAAATCCTGAACTGTCTGAATGTTAAACACAGGCCCTGGGGGGAAATCCTGAACTGTCAGAATTTTAAACACAGTCAATGGGGGGAAATCCTGAACTGTCAGAATTTTAAACATAGGGCCTGGGGGAAATCCTGAACTGTCAGCCATTTAAACACAGGCCCTGGGGGGATATGCTGATCTGTCAGAATTTTTAAAACAGGGCCTGGTGGAAATCCTGAACTGACAGAATTTTAAAGACAGGGCCTGGGGGAAATCATGAACTGTCAGAATTTTAAACACAGGCACTGGGGGAAATCCTGAACTGACAGAATTTTAAACACAGGCCCCAGGGGGAAATCATGAACTGTCTGAATATTAAACAAAGGCCCTGGGGAAATCGTAAAGTGTCAGCAATTCAAACACAGGCCCTGGGGGGATACCCTGAACTGTCAGAATTTTAAACATAGGTCCTGGGGGATATCCTGAACTGTCAGTATTTTAAACATAGGCCCTTGGGTAAATCCTGAACTGTCTGAATGTTAAACATAGGGCCTGGGGGGAAATCCTGAACTGTCAGAATTTTAAACACAGGGCCTGTGGGAAAATCCTGAACTGTCAGAATTTTAAACACAGGGCCTGTGGGAAAATCCTGAACTGACAGAATTTTAAACACAGGCCCTTGGGTAAATCCTGAACTGTCTGAATGTTAAACATAGGGCCTGGGGGGAAATCCTGAACTGTCAGAATTTTAAACACAGGGCCTGGGGAAAATCCTGAACTGACAGAATTTTAAACACAGGCCCTTGGGTAAATCCTGAACTGTCTGAATGTTAAACATAGGCCCTGGGGGGAAATCCTGAAATGTCAGAATTTTAAACACAGGCCCTTGGGTAAATCCTGAACTGTCTGAATGTTAAACATAGGGCCTGGGGGGAAATCCTGAACTGTCAGAATTTTAAACACAGGGCCTGGGGAAAATCCTGAACTGTCAGAATTTTGAACACAGGGCCAGGGGAAAATCCTGAAATGTCAGAAATTAAAACACAGGGCCTGTGGGAAAATCTTGAACTGTCAGAATTTTAAACACAGGGCCTGGGGGAAATACTGAACTGTCAGAATTTTAAACATAGGGCCTGTGGGAAATCCTGAACTGACAGAATTTTAAACACAGGGCCTGGGGAAAATCCTGAACTGTCAGAATTTTAAACACAGGCCCCAGGGGGAAATCATGAACTGTCTGAATATTAAACAAAGGCCCTGGGGAAATCGTAAAGTGTCAGCAATTCAAACACAGGCCCTGGGGGGATACCCTGAACTGTCAGAATTTTAAACATAGGTCCTGGGGGATATCCTGAACTGTCAGTATTTTAAACATAGGGCCTGGGGGAAATCCTGAACTGTCAGAGTTTTAAACATAGGTCCTGGGGGAAATCCTGAACTGACAGAATTTTAAACACAGGCCCTGGGGGAAATCCTGAACTGTCAGAATTTTAAACACAGGCCCTGGGGGAAATCCTGAACTGACAGAATTTTAAACACAGGCCCCAGGGGGAAATCATGAACTGTCTGAATATTAAACAAAGGCCCTGGGGAAATCGTAAAGTGTCAGCAATTCAAACACAGGCCCTGGGGGGATACCCTGAACTGTCAGAATTTTACAAAACAGGCCCTGGGGGAAATGCTGAACTGTCAGAATTTTAAAAACAGGGCCTGGGGGTAATCCTGAACTGACAGAATTTTAAACACAGGCCCTGGGGGAAATCCTGAAATGTCAGAATTTTAAACACAGTGCTTGGGGGTAATCCTGAACTGTCAGAATTTTAAACACAGGCCCTTGGGTAAATCCTGAACTGTCTGAATGTTAAACATAGGCCCTGGGGGGAAATCCTGAACTGTCAGAATTTTAAACACAGGGCCTGGGGAAAATCCTGAACTGTCAGAATTTTAAACACAGGGGCCTGGGGGAAATCCTGAACTGACAGAATTTTAAACACAGGGCCTGGGGAAAATCCTGAACTGTCAGAATTTTAAACATAGGGCCTGGGGGAAATCCTGAAATGTCAGAATTTTAAACACAGGCCCTTGGGTAAATCCTGAACTGTCTGAATGTTAAACATAGGGCCTGGGGGGAAATCCTGAACTGTCAGAATTTTAAACACAGGGCCTGGGGAAAATCCTGAACTGTCAGAATTTTGAACACAGGGCCAGGGGAAAATCCTGAAATGTCAGAAATTAAAACACAGGGCCTGTGGGGAAATCTTGAACTGTCAGAATTTTAAACACAGGGGCCTGGGGGAAATCCTGAACTGACAGAATTTTAAACACAGGGCCTGGGGAAAATCCTGAACTGTCAGAATTTTAAACATAGGGCCTGGGGGGAAATCCTGAACTGTCAGAGTTTTAAACACAGGGCCTGGGGGAAATCCTGAACTGACAGAATTTTAAACATAGGGCCTGGGGAAAATCCTGAACTGTCAGAATTTTAAACACAGGGCCTGGGGAAAATCCTGAACTGTCAGAATTTTGAACACAGGTCCTGGGGAAAATCCTGAACTGTCAGAATTTTAAACATAGGGCCTGGGGGAAAATCCTGAACTGTCAGAGTTTTAAACACAGGGCCTGGGGGAAATCCTGAACTGACAGAATTTTAAACACAGGGCCTGGGGGATATGCTGATCTGTCAGAATGTTTAAAACAGGGCCTGGGGGAAATCCTGAACTGTCAGAATTTTAAACACAGGGCCTGGGGGAAACCCTGAACTGTCAGAATTTTAAAGACAGGGCCTGGGGGAAATCCAGAACTGTCAGTATTTTAAACATAGGGCCTTGGGGGAAATCCTGAACTGACAGAATTTTAAACACAGGCCCCAGGGGGAAATCATGAACTGTCTGAATATTAAACAAAGGCCCTGGGGAAATCGTAAAGTGTTAGCAATTTAAACACAGGTCCAGGGGGAATACCCTGAACTGTCAGCAATTTAAACACAGGCCCAGGGGGAATACCCTGAACTGTCAGAAATTAGAACACAGGCCCTGGGGGAAATCCTGAACTGTCAGAATTTTAAACACAGGCCCTGGGGGAAATCCTGAACTGACAGAATTTTAAACACAGGCCCCAGGGGGAAATCATGAACTGTCTGAATATTAAACAAAGGCCCTGGGGAAATAGTAAAGTGTCAGCAATTTAAACACAGGCCCAGGGGGGATACCCTGAACTGTCAGAAATTAGAACACAGGCCCTGGGGGAAATGCTGAACTGTCTGAATGTTAAACACAGGCCCTGGGGGGAAATCCTGAACTGTCAGAATTTAAAACACGGTCAATGGGGGGAAATCCTGAACTGTCAGAATTTCAAACATAGGGCCTGGGGGAAATCCTGAACTGTCAGAAATTAAAACACAGGGCCTTGGGGAAATCCTGAACTGTCTGAATTTTAAACACAGGCCCTGGGGGGATATGCTGAACTGTCTGAATTTTAAACACAGGGCCTGGGGGTAATCCTGAACTGACAGAATTTTAAAAACATTGCCTGGGGGAAATCCTGAACTGTCAGAGTTTTAAACACAGGCCCTGGGGGAAATCATGAACTGTCAGAATTTTAAACACAGGCCCTGGGGGAATTCCTGAACTGACAGAATTTTAAACACAGGCCCCAGGGGGAAATCATGAACTGTCTGAATATTAAACAAAGGCCCTGGGGAAATCGTAAAGTGTCAGCAATTCAAACACAGGCCCTGGGGGGATACCCTGAACTGTCAGAATTTTGCAAAACAGGCCCTGGGGGAAATCCTGATCTGTCAGAATTTTAAACATAGGGCCTGGGGGAAATTCTGAACTGTCAGAATTTTAAACATAGGGCTTGGGGGAAATGCTGAACTGTCAGAATTTTAAAAACAGTCCCTGGGTGAAACCCTGAACTGACAGAATTTTAAACACAAGCCCTTGGGTAAATCCTGAACAGTCTGAATGTTAAACACAGGCCCTGGGGGGAAATCCTGAACTGTCAGAATTTTAAACACAGGCCCTGGGGGGAAATCCTGAACTGTCAGAATTTTAAACACAGGGCCTGGGGGAAATTCTGAACTGTCAGAGTTTTAAACACAGGCCCTGGGGGAAATCATGAACTGTCAGAATTTTAAACACAGGCCCTGGGGGAATTCCTGAACTGACAGAATTTTAAACACAGGCCCCAGGGGGAAATCATGAACTGTCTGAATATTAAACAAAGGCCCTGGGGAAATCGTAAAGTGTCAGCAATTCAAACACAGGCCCTGGGGGGATACCCTGAACTGTCAGAATTTTGCAAAACAGGCCTTGGGGGAAATCCTGAACTGTCAGAATTTTAAACATAGGTCCTGGGGGAAATACTGAACTGTCAGAATTTTAAACATAGGGCCTGGGGGAAATCCTGAACTGTCAGAATTTTAAACACAGGCCCTGGGGGGAAATCCTGAACTGTCAGAATTTTAAACATAGGGCCTGGGGGAAATCCTGAGCTGTCAGAATTTTAAACACAGGCCCTGGGGGGAAATCCTGAACTGTCAGAATTTTAAACATAGGTCCTGGGGGAAATCCTGAACTGTCAGAATTTTAAACACAGGGTCTGGGGGAAATCCTGAAATGTCAGAATTTTAAACACAGGCCCTGGGGGAAATTCTGAACTGTCAGAATTTTAAACACAGGCCCTGGGGGGATATGCTGAACTGTCAGAATTATAAACACAGGGACTGGGGATAATCCTGAACTGTCAGAATTGTAAAGACAGGCCCTGGGGGAAATCCTGAACTGTCTGAATTGTAAACACAGGACTTGGTGGAAATTCGGAACTGTCAGAATTTTAAACACAGGCGCTGGGGAAATCGTGAACGGTCAGCAAATTCAAAACAGGGCCTGGGGGGATACTCAGAAATGTCAGAATTTTAAACACAGGGCCTGGGGTAATCCTGAACTGTCAGAATTTTAAAAACAGACCCTGGAGGAAATCCTGAACTGTCCGAATTTTAAAAACAGACCCTGGAGGAAATCCTGAACTGTCCGAATTTTAAACATAGGGCCTGGGGAAAATCCTGAACTGTCAGCAATTTAAACACAGGCCCTGGGGGGATATGCTGAACTGTCAGAATTTTAAACACAGGGACTGGGGATAATCCTGAACTGTCAGAATTTTAAACACAGGGCCTGGGGGAAATCCTGAACTGTCAGAATTTTAAACACAGGCCCTGGGGGGATATGCTGAACTGTCAGAATTTTAAACACAGGGCCTTGGGGAAATCCTGGACTGTCAGCCATTTAAACACAGGCCCTGGAGGGATATGCTGAACTGTCAGAATTTTAAACACAGGCCCTGGGGGAAATCCTGAACTATCAGAATTTTAAAGACAAGGGCCTGGGAAATCCTGAACTGTCAGAATTTTAAACACAGGCCCTGGGGGAAATCCTGAACTGTCTGAATGTTAAACACAGGCCCTGGGGGGAAATCCTGAAATGTCAGAATTTTAAACACAGTAAATGGGGGGAAATCCTGAAATGTCAGAATTTTAAACATAGGGCTTGGGGGAAATGCTGAACTGTCAGAATTTTAAAAACAGGGCCTGGGGGTAATCCTGAACTGACAGAATTTTAAAAACAGGGCCTGGGGGTAATCCTGAACTGACAGAATTTTAAACACAGGCCCTGGGGGAAATCCTGAACTGTCTGAATGTTAAACACAGGCCCTGGGGGGAAATCCTGAACTGTCAGAATTTTAAACACAGTAAATGGGGGGAAATCCTGAAATGTCAGAATTTTAAACATAGGGCCTGGGGGAAATCCTGAAATGTCAGAATTTTAAACATGGGGCCTGGGGGAAATCCTGAAATGTCAGAATTTTAAACATGGGGCCTGGGGGAAATCCTGAACTGTCAGAAATTAAAACATAGGGCCTGGGGGAAATCCTGAACTGTCAGAAATTAAAACATAGGGCCTGGGGGAAATCCTGATCTGTCAGAATTTTTAAAACAGGGCCTGGTGGAAATCCTGAACTGACAGAATTTTAAAGACAGGGCCTGGGGGAAATCCTGAACTGTCAGAATTTTAAACACAGGGCCTTGGGGAAATCCTGAACTGTCAGCCATTTAAACACAGGCCCTGGGGGGATATGCTGCACTGTCAGAATTTTAAACATAGGGCCTGGGGGAAATCCTGAACTGTCAGAATTTTAAACATAGGGCCTGGGGGAAATCCTGAACTGTCAGAAATTAAAACATAGGGCCTGGGGGAAATCCTGAACTGTCAGAAATTAAAACATAGGGCCTGGGGGAAATCCTGATCTGTCAGAATTTTTAAAACAGGGCCTGGTGGAAATCCTGAACTGACAGAATTTTAAAGACAGGGCCTGGGGGAAATCCTGAACTGTCAGAATTTTAAACACAGGGCCTTGGGGAAATCCTGAACTGACAAAATTTTAAAGACAGGGCCTGGGGGAAATCCTGAACTGACAGAATTTTAAACACAGGGCCTTGGGGAAATCCTGAACTGACAGAATTTTAAAGACAGGGCCTGGGGGAAATCCTGAACTGTCAGAATTTTAAACACAGGGCCTTGGGGAAATCCTGAACTGTCAGAATTTTAAAGACAGGGCCTGGGGGAAATCCTGAACTGACAGAATTTTAAAGACAGGGCCTGGGGGAAATCCTGATCTGTCAGAATTTTTAAAACAGGGCCTGGTGGAAATCCTGAACTGACAGAATTTTAAACACAGGGCCTTGGGGAAATCCTGAACTGTCAGCCATTTAAACACAGGCCCTGGGGGGATATGCTGCACTGTCAGAATTTTAAACATAGGGCCTGGGGGAAATCCTGAACTGTCAGAATTTTTAAAACAGGGCCTGGGGGAAATCCTGAACTGTCAGAATTTTAAACATAGGGCCTGGGGGAAATCCTGAACTGTCAGAATTTTAAACACAGGGCCTGGGGGTAATCCTGAACTGTCAGAAATTAGAACACAGGCCCTGGGGGAAATCCTGAACTGTCTGAATGTTAAACACAGGCCCTGGGGGGAAATCCTGAACTGTCAGAATTTTAAACACGGTCAATGGGGGGAAATCCTGAACTGTCAGAATTTCAAACATAGGGCCTGGGGGAAATCCTGAACTGTCAGAAATTAAAACATAGGGCCTGGGGGAAATCCTGAACTGTCAGAAATTAAAACACAGGGCCTTGGGGAAATCCTGAACTGTCGGAATTTTAAACACAGGCCCTGGGGGGATATGCTGAACTGTCAGAATTTTAAACACAGGGCCTGGGGGTAATCCTGAACTGACAGAATTTTAAACACAGGCCCTGGGGGAAATCCTGAACTGTCTGAATGTTAAACACAGGCCCTGGGGGGAAATGCTGAACTGTCAGAATTTTAAAAACAGGGCCTGGGGGTAATCCTGAACTGACAGAATTTTAAACACAGGCCCTGGGGGGAAATCCTGAACTGTCAGAATTTTAAACACAGGGACTGGGGGAAATGCTGAACTGTCAGAATTTTAAACACAGGCCCTTGGGTAAATCCTGAACTGTCTGAATGTTAAACACAGGCCCTGGGGGGAAATCCTGAACTGTCAGAATTTTAAAGACAGGGCCTGGGGGAAATGCTGAACTGTCAGAATTTTAAACACAGGCCCTTGGGTAAATCCTGAACTGTCTGAATTTTAAACACAGGGCCTGGGGGAAATCCTGAACTGTCAGAATTTTAAAGACAGGGCCTGGGGAAATCCTGAACTGTCAGAATTTTAAACACAGGGCCTGGGGGTAATCCTGAACTGACAGAATTTTAAACACAGGCCCTGGGGGAAATCCTGAACTGTCTGAATGTTAAACACAGGCCCTGGGGGGAAATCCTGAACTGTCAGAATTTTAAACACAGTCAATGGGGGGAAATCCTGAACTGTCAGAATTTTAAACATAGGGCCTGGGGGAAATCCTGAACTGTCAGCCATTTAAACACAGGCCCTGGGGGGATATGCTGATCTGTCAGAATTTTTAAAACAGGGCCTGGTGGAAATCCTGAACTGACAGAATTTTAAAGACAGGGCCTGGGGGAAATCATGAACTGTCAGAATTTTAAACACAGGCACTGGGGGAAATCCTGAACTGACAGAATTTTAAACACAGGCCCCAGGGGGAAATCATGAACTGTCTGAATATTAAACAAAGGCCCTGGGGAAATCGTAAAGTGTCAGCAATTCAAACACAGGCCCTGGGGGGATACCCTGAACTGTCAGAATTTTAAACATAGGTCCTGGGGGATATCCTGAACTGTCAGTATTTTAAACATAGGCCCTTGGGTAAATCCTGAACTGTCTGAATGTTAAACATAGGGCCTGGGGGGAAATCCTGAACTGTCAGAATTTTGAACACAGGGCCTGTGGGAAAATCTTGAACTGTCAGAATTTTAAACACAGGGCCTGGGGGAAATACTGAACTGTCAGAATTTTAAACATAGGGCCTGTGGGAAATCCTGAAATGTCAGAAATTAAAACACAGGGCCTGTGGGAAAATCTTGAACTGTCAGAATTTTAAACACAGGGCCTGGGGGAAATACTGAACTGTCAGAATTTTAAACATAGGGCCTGTGGGAAATCCTGAACTGACAGAATTTTAAACACAGGGCCTGGGGAAAATCCTGAACTGTCAGAATTTTAAACACAGGCCCCAGGGGGAAATCATGAACTGTCTGAATATTAAACAAAGGCCCTGGGGAAATCGTAAAGTGTCAGCAATTCAAACACAGGCCCTGGGGGGATACCCTGAACTGTCAGAATTTTAAACATAGGTCCTGGGGGATATCCTGAACTGTCAGTATTTTAAACATAGGGCCTGGGGGAAATCCTGAACTGTCAGAGTTTTAAACATAGGTCCTGGGGGAAATCCTGAACTGACAGAATTTTAAACACAGGCCCTGGGGGAAATCCTGAACTGTCAGAATTTTAAACACAGGCCCTGGGGGAAATCCTGAACTGACAGAATTTTAAACACAGGCCCCAGGGGGAAATCATGAACTGTCTGAATATTAAACAAAGGCCCTGGGGAAATCGTAAAGTGTCAGCAATTCAAACACAGGCCCTGGGGGGATACCCTGAACTGTCAGAATTTTACAAAACAGGCCCTGGGGGAAATGCTGAACTGTCAGAATTTTAAAAACAGGGCCTGGGGGTAATCCTGAACTGACAGAATTTTAAACACAGGCCCTGGGGGAAATCCTGAAATGTCAGAATTTTAAACACAGGGCTTGGGGGTAATCCTGAACTGTCAGAATTTTAAACACAGGCCCTTGGGTAAATCCTGAACTGTCTGAATGTTAAACACAGGGCCTGGGGAAAATCCTGAACTGACAGAATTTTAAACACAGGGCCTGTGGGAAAATCTTGAACTGTCAGAATTTTAAACACAGGGCCTGGGGAAAATCCTGAACTGACAGAATTTTAAACACAGGCCCTGGGGGAAATCCTGAAATGTCAGAATTTTAAACACAGGCCCTTGGGTAAATCCTGAACTGTCTGAATGTTAAACATAGGGCCTGGGGGGAAATCCTGAACTGTCAGAATTTTAAACACAGGGCCTGGGGAAAATCCTGAACTGTCAGAATTTTGAACACAGGGCCAGGGGAAAATCCTGAAATGTCAGAAATTAAAACACAGGGCCTGTGGGAAAATCTTGAACTGTCAGAATTTTAAACACAGGGGCCTGGGGGAAATCCTGAACTGACAGAATTTTAAACACAGGACCTGGGGAAAATCCTGAACTGACAGAATTTTAAACACAGGCCCTGGGGGGATATGCTGAACTGTCAGAATTTTAAACACAGGTCCTGGGGAAAATCCTGAACTGTCAGAATTTTAAACACAGGTCCTGGGGAAAATCCTGAACTGTCAGAATTTTAAACACAGGTCCTGGGGAAAATCCTGAACTGTCAGAATGTTAAACACAGGCCCTGGGGGGAAATCCTGAACTGTCAGAATTTTAAACACAGTCAATGGGGGGAAATCCTGAACTGTCAGAATTTTAAACATAGGGCCTGGGGGAAATCCTGAACTGTCAGCCATTTAAACACAGGCCCTGGGGGGATATGCTGATCTGTCAGAATTTTTAAAACAGGGCCTGGTGGAAATCCTGAACTGACAGAATTTTAAAGACAGGGCCTGGGGGAAATCATGAACTGTCAGAATTTTAAACACAGGCACTGGGGGAAATCCTGAACTGACAGAATTTTAAACACAGGCCCCAGGGGGAAATCATGAACTGTCTGAATATTAAACAAAGGCCCTGGGGAAATCGTAAAGTGTCAGCAATTCAAACACAGGCCCTGGGGGGATACCCTGAACTGTCAGAATTTTAAACATAGGTCCTGGGGGATATCCTGAACTGTCAGTATTTTAAACATAGGCCCTTGGGTAAATCCTGAACTGTCTGAATGTTAAACATAGGGCCTGGGGGGAAATCCTGAACTGTCAGAATTTTGAACACAGGGCCAGGGGAAAATCCTGAAATGTCAGAAATTAAAACACAGGGCCTGTGGGAAAATCTTGAACTGTCAGAATTTTAAACACAGGGCCTGGGGGAAATACTGAACTGTCAGAATTTTAAACATAGGGCCTATGGGAAATCCTGAACTGACAGAATTTTAAACACAGGGCCTGGGGAAAATCCTGAACTGTCAGAATTTTAAACACAGGCCCCAGGGGGAAATCATGAACTGTCTGAATATTAAACAAAGGCCCTGGGGAAATCGTAAAGTGTCAGCAATTCAAACACAGGCCCTGGGGGGATACCCTGAACTGTCAGAATTTTAAACATAGGTCCTGGGGGATATCCTGAACTGTCAGAATTTTAAACACAGGGCCTGGGGGAAATACTGAACTGTCAGAATTTTAAACATAGGGCCTGTGGGAAATCCTGAACTGACAGAATTTTAAACACAGGGCCTGGGGAAAATCCTGAACTGTCAGAATTTTAAACACAGGCCCCAGGGGGAAATCATGAACTGTCTGAATATTAAACAAAGGCCCTGGGGAAATCGTAAAGTGTCAGCAATTCAAACACAGGCCCTGGGGGGATACCCTGAACTGTCAGAATTTTAAACATAGGTCCTGGGGGATATCCTGAACTGTCAGAATTTTAAACACAGGGCCTGGGGGAAATACTGAACTGTCAGAATTTTAAACATAGGGCCTGGGGGGAAATCCTGAACTGACAGAATTTTAAACACAGGGCCTGGGGAAAATCCTGAACTGTCAGAATTTTAAACACAGGCCCCAGGGGGAAATCATGAACTGTCTGAATATTAAACAAAGGCCCTGGGGAAATCGTAAAGTGTCAGCAATTCAAACACAGGCCCTGGGGGGATACCCTGAACTGTCAGAATTTTAAACATAGGTCCTGGGGGATATCCTGAACTGTCAGTATTTTAAACATAGGGCCTGGGGGAAATCCTGAACTGTCAGAGTTTTAAACATAGGTCCTGGGGGAAATCCTGAACTGACAGAATTTTAAACACAGGGCCTGGGGGAAATCCTGAACTGACAGAATTTTAAACACAGGCCCCAGGGGGAAATCATGAACTGTCTGAATATTAAACAAAGGCCCTGGGGAAATCGTAAAGTGTCAGCAATTCAAACACAGGCCCTGGGGGGATACCCTGAACTGTCAGAATTTTACAAAACAGGCCCTGGGGGAAATCCTGATCTGTCAGAATTTTAAAAACAGGGCCTGGGGGTAATCCTGAACTGACAGAATTTTAAACACAGGCCCTGGGGGAAATCCTGAAATGTCAGAATTTTAAACACAGGGCTTGGGGGTAATCCTGAACTGTCAGAATTTTAAACACAGGCCCTTGGGTAAATCCTGAACTGTCTGAATGTTAAACACAGGGCCTGGGGAAAATCCTGAACTGACAGAATTTTAAACACAGGGCCTGTGGGAAAATCTTGAACTGTCAGAATTTTAAACACAGGCCCTGGGGAAAATCCTGAACTGACAGAATTTTAAACACAGGCCCTGGGGGAAATCCTGAAATGTCAGAATTTTAAACACAGGCCCTTGGGTAAATCCTGAACTGTCTGAATGTTAAACATAGGGCCTGGGGGGAAATCCTGAACTGTCAGAATTTTAAACACAGGGCCTGGGGAAAATCCTGAACTGTCAGAATTTTGAACACAGGGCCAGGGGAAAATCCTGAAATGTCAGAAATTAAAACACAGGGCCTGTGGGAAAATCTTGAACTGTCAGAATTTTAAACACAGGGGCCTGGGGGAAATCCTGAACTGACAGAATTTTAAACACAGGGCCTGGGGGGAAATCCTGAACTGTCAGAGTTTTAAACACAGGGCCTGGGGGAAATCCTGAACTGACAGAATTTTAAACATAGGGCCTGGGGAAAATCCTGAACTGTCAGAATTTTAAACACAGGGCCTGGGGGAAATCCTGAACTGTCAGAATTTTAAACACAGGGCCTGGGAGAAATCCTGAACTGTCAGAATTTTAAACACAGGGCCTGTGGGAAATCCTGAACTGTCAGAATTTTAAACACAGGGCCTGGGGAAATCCTGAACTGTCAGAATTTTAAACATAGGGCCTAGGGGAAATCCTGAACTGTCAGAATTTTGAACACAGGTCCTGGGGAAAATCGTGAACTGTCAGAATTTTAAACATAGGGCCTGGGGGAAAATCCTGAACTGTCAGAGTTTTAAACACAGGGCCTGGGGGAAATCCTGAACTGACAGAATTTTAAACACAGGGCCTGGGGGAAATCCTGAACTGTCAGAATTTTAAACACAGGGCCTGGGGGAAATCCAGAACTGTCAGTATTTTAAACATAGGGCCTTGGGGGAAATCCTGAACTGACAGAATTTTAAACACAGGCCCCAGGGGGAAATCATGAACTGTCTGAATATTAAACAAAGGCCCTGGGGAAATCGTAAAGTGTTAGCAATTTAAACACAGGTCCAGGGGGAATACCCTGAACTGTCAGCAATTTAAACACAGGCCCAGGGGGAATACCCTGAACTGTCAGAAATTAGAACACAGGCCCTGGGGGAAATCCTGAACTGTCAGAATGTTAAACACAGGCCCTGGGGGGAAATCCTGAACTGTCAGAATTTTAAACACGGTCAATGGGGGGAAATCCTGAACTGTCAGAATTTTAAACACAGGCCCTGGGGGGAAATCCTGAACTGTCAGAATTTTAAACACGGTCAATGGGGGGAAATCCTGAACTGTCAGAATTTTAAACACAGGCCCTGGGGGAAATCCTGAACTGACAGAATTTTAAACACAGGCCCCAGGGGGAAATCATGAACTGTCTGAATATTAAACAAAGGCCCTGGGGAAATAGTAAAGTGTCAGCAATTTAAACACAGGCCCAGGGGGGATACCCTGAACTGTCAGAAATTAGAACACAGGCCCTGGGGGAAATGCTGAACTGTCTGAATGTTAAACACAGGCCCTGGGGGGAAATCCTGAACTGTCAGAATTTAAAACACGGTCAATGGGGGGAAATCCTGAACTGTCAGAATTTCAAACATAGGGCCTGGGGGAAATCCTGAACTGTCAGAAATTAAAACACAGGGCCTTGGGGAAATCCTGAACTGTCTGAATTTTAAACACAGGCCCTGGGGGGATATGCTGAACTGTCTGAATTTTAAACACAGGCCCTGGGGGGATATGCTGAACTGTCTGAATGTTAAACACAGGCCCTGGGGGAAATGCTGAACTGTCTGAATTTTAAACACAGGGCCTGGGGGTAATCCTGAACTGACAGAATTTTAAACACAGGCCCTGGGGGAAATCCTGAACTGTCTGAATGTTAAACACAGGCCCTGGGGGGAAATCCTGAACTGTCAGAATTTTAAACACGGTCAATGGGGGGAAATCCTGAAATGTCAGAATTTTAAACATAGGGCCTTGGGGAAATCCTGAACTGACAGAATTTTAAACACAGGCCCTGGGGGGATATGCTGAACTGTCAGAATTTTAAACTCAGGGCCTGTGGGAAATACTGAACTGTCAGAATTTTAAAAACAAGGCCTGGAGGAAATCCTGAACTGTCAGAATTTTAAAGACAGCGCCTGTGGGAAATCCTGAACTGTCAGAATTTTAAACATAGGTCCTGGGGGAAATCCTGAACTGTCAGAATTTTAAACAAAGGCCCTGGGGAAATCGTAAAGTGTCAGCAATTTAAACACAGTCCCTGGCGGGATACCGTGAACTGTCAGAAATTAGAACACAGGGCCTGGGGGTAATCCTGAACTGACAGAATTTTAAACACAGGCCCTGGGGGGATATGCTGAACTGTCAGAATTTTAAACACAGGTCCTGGGGAAAATCCTGAACTGTCAGAATTTTAAACACAGGTCCTGGGGAAAATCCTGAACTGTCAGAATTTTAAACACAGGTCCTGGGGGAAATCCTGAACTGTCAGAATGTTAAACACAGGCCCTGGGGGGAAATCCTGAACTGTCAGAATTTTAAACACAGTCAATGGGGGGAAATCCTGAACTCTCAGAATTTTAAACATAGGGCCTGGGGGAAATCCTGAACTGTCAGCCATTTAAACTCAGGCCCTGGGGGGATATGCTGATCTGTCAGAATTTTTAAAACAGGGCCTGGTGGAAATCCTGAACTGACAGAATTTTAAAGACAGGGCCTGGGGGAAATCATGAACTGTCAGAATTTTAAACACAGGCACTGGGGGAAATCCTGAACTGACAGAATTTTAAACACAGGCCCCAGGGGGAAATCATGAACTGTCTGAATATTAAACAAAGGCCCTGGGGAAATCGTAAAGTGTCAGCAATTCAAACACAGGCCCTGGGGGGATACCCTGAACTGTCAGAATTTTAAACATAGGTCCTGGGGGATATCCTGAACTGTCAGTATTTTAAACATAGGCCCTTGGGTAAATCCTGAACTGTCTGAATGTTAAACATAGGGCCTGGGGGGAAATCCTGAACTGTCAGAATTTTGAACACAGGGCCAGGGGAAAATCCTGAAATGTCAGAAATTAAAACACAGGGCCTGTGGGAAAATCTTGAACTGTCAGAATTTTAAACACAGGGCCTGGGGGAAATACTGAACTGTCAGAATTTTAAACATAGGGCCTGTGGGAAATCCTGAACTGACAGAATTTTAAACACAGGGCCTGGGGAAAATCCTGAACTGTCAGAATTTTAAACACAGGCCCCAGGGGGAAATCATGAACTGTCTGAATATTAAACAAAGGCCCTGGGGAAATCGTAAAGTGTCAGCAATTCAAACACAGGCCCTGGGGGGATACCCTGAACTGTCAGAATTTTAAACATAGGTCCTGGGGGATATCCTGAACTGTCAGTATTTTAAACATAGGGCCTGGGGGAAATCCTGAACTGTCAGAATTTTAAACACAGGCCCTGGGGGAAATCCTGAACTGACAGAATTTTAAACACAGGCCCTGGGGGAAATCCTGAACTGTCAGAATTTTAAACACAGGCCCTGGGGGAAATCCTGAACTGACAGAATTTTAAACACAGGCCCCAGGGGGAAATCATGAACTGTCTGAATATTAAACAAAGGCCCTGGGGAAATCGTAAAGTGTCAGCAATTCAAACACAGGCCCTGGGGGGATACCCTGAACTGTCAGAATTTTACAAAACAGGCCCTGGGGGAAATGCTGAACTGTCAGAATTTTAAAAACAGGGCCTGGGGGTAATCCTGAACTGACAGAATTTTAAACACAGGCCCTGGGGGAAATCCTGAACTGTCAGAATTTTAAACACAGTGCTTGGGGGTAATCCTGAACTGTCAGAATTTTAAACACAGGCCCTTGGGTAAATCCTGAACTGTCTGAATGTTAAACACAGGGCCTGGGGAAAATCCTGAACTGACAGAATTTTAAACACAGGGCCTGTGGGAAAATCTTGAACTGTCAGAATTTTAAACACAGGGCCTGGGGAAAATCCTGAACTGACAGAATTTTAAACACAGGCCCTGGGGGAAATCCTGAAATGTCAGAATTTTAAACACAGGCCCTTGGGTAAATCCTGAACTGTCTGAATGTTAAACATAGGGCCTGGGGGGAAATCCTGAACTGTCAGAATTTTAAACACAGGGCCTGGGGAAAATCCTGAACTGTCAGAATTTTGAACACAGGGCCAGGGGAAAATCCTGAAATGTCAGAAATTAAAACACAGGGCATGTGGGAAAATCTTGAACTGTCAGAATTTTAAACACAGGGGCCTGGGGGAAATCCTGAACTGACAGAATTTTAAACACAGGGCCTGGGGAAAATCCTGAACTGTCAGAATTTTAAACATAGGGCCTGGGGGGAAATCCTGAACTGTCAGAGTTTTAAACACAGGGCCTGGGGGAAATCCTGAACTGACAGAATTTTAAACATAGGGCCTGGGGAAAATCCTGAACTGTCAGAATTTTAAACACAGGGCCTGGGGGAAATCCTGAACTGTCAGAATTTTAAACACAGGGCCTGTGGGAAATCCTGAACTGTCAGAATTTTAAACACAGGGCCTGGGGAAATCCTGAACTGTCAGAATTTTAAACATAGGGCCTGGGGAAAATCCTGAAATGTCAGAATTTTAAACATAGGGCCTAGGGGAAATCCTGAACTGTCAGAATTTTGAACATAGGGCCTGGGGGAAAATCCTGAACTGTCAGAATTTTAAACACAGGGCCTGGGGAAATCCTGAACTGTCAGAATTTTAAACATAGGGCCTGGGGAAAATCCTGAACTGTCAGAATTTTGAACACAGGTCCTGGGGAAAATCCTGAACTGTCAGAATTTTAAACATAGGGCCTGGGAGAAAATCCTGAACTGTCAGAGTTTTAAACACAGGGCCTGGGGGAAATCCTGAACTGTCAGAATTTTAAACACAGGGCCTGGGGGATATGCTGATCTGTCAGAATGTTTAAAACAGGGCCTGGGGGAAATCCTGAACTGTCAGAATTTTAAACACAGGGCCTGGTGGAAATCCAGAACTGTCAGTATTTTAAACATAGGGCCTTGGGGGAAATCCTGAACTGACAGAATTTTAAACACAGGCCCCAGAGGGAAATCATGAACTGTCTGAATATTAAACAAAGGCCCTGGGGAAATCGTAAAGTGTTAGCAATTTAAACACAGGTCCAGGGGGAATACCCTGAACTGTCAGCAATTTAAACACAGGCCCAGGGGGAATACCCTGAACTGTCAGAAATTAGAACACAGGCCCTGGGGGAAATCCTGAACTGTCAGAATGTTAAACACAGGCCCTGGGGGGAAATCCTGAACTGTCAGAATTTTAAACACGGTCAATGGGGGGAAATCCTGAACTGTCAGAATTTTAAACACAGGCCCTGGGGGAAATCCTGAACTGACAGAATTTTAAACACAGGCCCCAGGGGGAAATCATGAACTGTCTGAATATTAAACAAAGGCCCTGGGGAAATAGTAAAGTGTCAGCAATTTAAACACAGGCCCAGGGGGGATACCCTGAACTGTCAGAAATTAGAACACAGGCCCTGGGGGAAATCCTGAACTGTCTGAATGTTAAACACAGGCCCTGGGGGGAAATCCTGAACTGTCAGAATTTAAAACACGGTCAATGGGGGGAAATCCTGAACTGTCAGAATTTCAAACATAGGGCCTGGGGGAAATCCTGAACTGTCAGAAATTAAAACACAGGGCCTTGGGGAAATCCTGAACTGTCTGAATTTTAAACACAGGCCCTGGGGGGATATGCTGAACTGTCTGAATTTTAAACACAGGCCCTGGGGGGATATGCTGAACTGTCTGAATGTTAAACACAGGCCCTGGGGGAAATGCTGAACTGTCTGAATTTTAAACACAGGGCCTGGGGGTAATCCTGAACTGACAGAATTTTAAACACAGGCCCTGGGGGAAATCCTGAACTGTCTGAATGTTAAACACAGGCCCTGGGGGGAAATCCTGAACTGTCAGAATTTTAAACACGGTCAATGGGGGGAAATCCTGAAATGTCAGAATTTTAAACATAGGGCCTTGGGGAAATCCTGAACTGACAGAATTTTAAACACAGGCCCTGGGGGGATATGCTGAACTGTCAGAATTTTAAACTCAGGGCCTGTGGGAAATACTGAACTGTCAGAATTTTAAAAACAAGGCCTGGAGGAAATCCTGAACTGTCAGAATTTTAAAGACAGCGCCTGTGGGAAATCCTGAACTGTCAGAATTTTAAACATAGGTCCTGGGGGAAATCCTGAACTGTCAGAAATTTAAACAAAGGCCCTGGGGAAATCGTAAAGTGTCAGCAATTTAAACACAGTCCCTGGCGGGATACCGTGAACTGTCAGAAATTAGAACACAGGGCCTGGGGGTAATCCTGAACTGACAGAATTATAAACACAGGCCCTGGGGGGATATGCTGAACTGTCAGAATTTTAAACACAGGTCCTGGGGAAAATCCTGAACTGTCAGAATTTTAAACACAGGTCCTGGGGAAAATCCTGAACTGTCAGAATTTTAAACACAGGTCCTGGGGAAAATCCTGAACTGTCAGAATTTTAAACACAGGGCCTGGGGGAGCTCCTGAAATGTCCGAATTTTAAACATAGGGCCTGGGGGAAATCCTGAACTGTCCGAATTTTAAACACAGGGCCTGTGGGAAATACTGTACTGTCAGAACTTTAAGCATAGGTCCTGGGGGAAATCCTGAACTGTCCGAATTTTAAACATAGGGCCTGGGGGAAATCCTGAAATGTCAGAATTTTAAACATAGGGCCTGGGGGAAATCCTGAACTGTCAGAATTTTAAACACAGGTCCTGTGGGAAATCCTGAACTGTCAGAATTTTAAACACAGGGCCTGGGGGAAATCCTGAAATGTCAGAATTTTAAACATAGGGCCTGGGGGAAATCCTGAAATGTCAGAATTTTAAACATAGGGCCTGGGGGGAAATCCTGAAATGTCAGAATTTTAAACATAGGGCCAGGGTTAATACCTGAACTGTCAGAATTTTAAACACAGGGCCAGGGTAAATACCTTAACATGCCAGAATTTTATAAATAGTTCCTGGGGGAAATCCTGAACTGTCAGAATTTTAAACACAGGGCCTGGGGAAAGTCCTGAACTGTCAGAATTTTATAAATAGGGCCTGGGGGAAATCCTGAACTGTCAGAATTTTAAACACACGGCCTGGGTGAAATCCTGAACTGTCAGTATTTTAAACACACGGCCTGGGTGAAATCCTGAACTGTCAGAATTTTAAACACAGGGCCTGGGGGAAATCCTGAACTGTCAGAATTTTAAACACACGGCCTGGGTGAAATCCTGAACTGTCAGAATTTTAAACACAGGGCCTGGGGGAAATCCTGAACTGTCAGAATTTTAAACACAGGGCCTGGGGAAAATCCTGAACTGTCAGAATTTTAAAAACATTGCCTGGGGGAAATCCTGAACTGTCAGAATTTTAAACACAGGGCCTGGGGGAAATCCTGAACTGTCAGAATTTTAAACACAGGGCCTGGGGAAAATCCTGAACTGTCAGAATTTTAAACACAGGGCCTGGGGAAAATCCTGAACTGTCAGAATTTTAAACACAGGGCCTGGGGGAAATCCTGAACTGTCTGAATTTTAAACACAGGACTTGGTGGAAATACGGAACTGTCAGAATGTTAAACACAGGGCCTGGGGGAAATCCTGAACGGTCAGCAAATTCAAAACAGGGCCTGGGGGGATACTCAGAAATGTCAGAATTTTAAACACAGGGCCTGGGTGAAATCCTGAACTGTCAGAACTTTAAAAACAGACCCTGGAGGAAATCCTGAACTGTCCGAATTTTAAACATAGGGCCTGGGGAAAATCCTGAACTGTCAGCAATTTAAACACAGGCCCTGGGGGGATATGCTGAACTGTCAGAATTATAAACACAGGGACTGGGGCAAATCCTGGACTGTCAGCCATTTAAACACAGGCCCTGGGGGGATATGCTGAACTGTCAGAATTTTAAACACAGGGCCTGGGGCAAATACTGATCTGTCAGAATTTTTAAAACAGGGCCTGGTGGAAATCCTGAACTGTCAGAATTTTAAACACAGGCCCTGGGGGAATTCCTGAACTGTCAGAATTTTAAGACAGAACCTGGGGGAAATCCTGAACTGTCAGATTTTTAAAGACAGGGCCTGTGGGAAATCCTGAACTGTCAGAATTTTAAACACAGGCCCTGGGGGAAATCCTGAACTGTCTGAATGTTAAACACAGGCCCTGGGGGGAAATCCTGAACTGTCAGAATTTTAAACATAGGGCTTGGGGGAAATCCTGAACTGTCAGAATTTTAAACATAGGGCTTGGGGGTAATCCTGAACTGTCAGAATTTTAAACACAGGCCCTGGGGGAAATCCTGAACTGTCTGAATGTTAAACACAGGCCCTGGGGGGAAATCCTGAACTGTCAGAATTTTAAACATAGGGCTTGGGGGAAATGCTGAACTGTCAGAATTTTAAAAACAGGGCCTGGGGGTAATCCTGAACTGACAGAATTTTAAACACAGGCCCTGGGGGAAATCCTGAACTGTCTGAATGTTAAACACAGGCCCTGGGGGGAAATCCTGAACTGTCAGAATTTTAAACACAGTCAATGGGGGGAAATCCTGAAATGTCAGAATTTTAAACATAGGGCCTGGGGGAAATCCTGAACTGACAGAATTTTAAACATAGGGCCTGGGGAAAATCCTGAACTGTCAGCCATTTAAACACAGGCCATGGGGGGATATGCTGCACTGTCAGAATTTTAAACATAGGGCCTGGGGGAAATCCTGAACTGTCAGCCATTTAAACACAGGCCCTGGGGGGATATGCTGATCTGTCAGAATTTTTAAAACAGGGCCTGGTGGAAATCCTGAACTGACAGAATTTTAAAGACAGGGCCGGGGGGAAATCCTGAACTGTCAGAATTTTAAACACAGGGCCTGGGGGAAATCCTGAAATGTCAGAATTTTAAACATAGGTCCTGGGGGATATCCTGAACTGTCAGAATTTTAAAAACATTGCCTGGGGGAAATCCTGAACTGTCAGAGTTTTAAACACAGGCCCTGGGGGAATTCCTGAACTGACAGAATTTTAAACACAGGCCCCAGGGGGAAATCATGAACTGTCTGAATATTAAACAAAGGTCCTGGGGAAATCGTAAAGTGTCAGCAATTCAAACACAGGCCCTGGGGGAAATCCTGATCTGTCAGAATTTTAAACATAGGGCCTGGGGGTAATCCTGAACTGACAGAATTTTAAACACAGGCCCTTGGGTAAATCCTGAACTGTCTGAATGTTAAACACAGGCCCTGGGGGGAAATCCTGAACTGTCAGAATTTTAAACACAGGGCCTGGGTGAAACCCTGAACTGTCAGAATTTTAAACATAGGGCCTGGGGGAAATTCTGAACTGTCAGAATTTTAAACACAGGGCCTGGGGGGAAATCCTGAAATGTCAGAATTTTAAACACAGGGCCTGGGGGAAATACTGAACTGTCAGAATTTTAAACACAGGGCCTGGGGGAAATTCTGAACTGTCAGAATTTTAAACACAGGCCCTGGGGGGATATGCTGAACTGTCAGAATTATAAACACAGGGACTGGGGATAATCCTGAACGGTCAGAATTTTAAACACAGGACTTGGTGGAAATACGGAACTGTCAGAATTTTAAACACAGGCGCTGGGGAAATCGTGAACGGTCAGCAAATTCAAAACAGGGCCTGGGGGGATACTCAGAAATGTGAGAATTTTAAACACAGGGCCTGGGGGAAATCCTGAACTGTCCGAATTTTAAACACAGGGCCTGTGGGAAATACTGTACTGTCAGAATTTTAAACAGAGGGCCTGTGGGAAATACTGTACTGTCAGAACTTTAAGCATAGGTCCTGGGGGAAATCCTGAACTGTCAGAATTTTAAACACAGGGCCTGTGGGAAATACTGTACTGTCAGAACTTTAAGCATAGGTCCTGGGGGAAATCCTGAACTGTCAGAATTTTAAACACAGGGACTGGGGGAAATACTGTACTGTCAGAACTTTAAGCATAGGTCCTGGGGGAAATCCTGAACTGTCAGAAATTTAAACACAGGGCCTGTGGGAAATACTGTACTGTCAGAACTTTAAGCATAGGTCCTGGGGGAAATCCTGAACTGTCAGAATTTTAAGCATAGGTCCTGGGGGAAATCCTGAACTGTCAGAATTTTAAACACAGGGCCTGTGGGAAATACTGTACTGTCAGAATTTTATACACAGGGACTGGGGGAAATCCTGAACTGTCAGAATTTTAAACACAGGTCCTGGGGGAAATCCTGAACTGTCCGAATTTTAAACATAGGGCCTGGGGGAAATCCTGAAATGTCAGAATTTTAAACATAGGGCCTGTGGGAAATACTGTACTGTCAGAATTTTATACACAGGGACTGGGGGAAATCCTGAACTGTCAGAATTTTAAGCATAGGTCCTGGGGGAAATCCTGAACTGTCAGAATTTTAAACACAGGGCCTGTGGGAAATACTGTACTGTCAGAATTTTATACACAGGGACTGGGGGAAATCCTGAACTGTCAGAATTTTAAACACAGGTCCTGGGGGAAATCCTGAACTGTCCGAATTTTAAACATAGGGCCTGGGGGAAATCCTGAAATGTCAGAATTTTAAACATAGGGCCTGGGGGAAATCCTGAACTGTCAGAATTTTAAACACAGGGCCTGTGGGAAATCCTGAACTGTCAGAATTTTAAACACAGGGCCTGGGGGAAATCCTGAAATGTCAGAATTTTAAACACAGGGCCTGGGGGAAATCCTGAACTGTCAGAATTTTAAACACAGGGCCTGGGGGAAATCCTGAAATGTCAGAATTTTAAACACAGGGCCTGGGGGAAATCCTGAAATGTCAGAATTTTAAACATAGGGCCTGGGGGAAATCCTGAAATGTCAGAATTTTAAACACAGGGCCTGGGGGAAATCCTGAACTGTCAGAATTTTAAACACAGGGCCTGGGGGAAATCATGAACTGTCAGAATTTTAAACACAGGGCCTGGGGGAAATACTGAACTGTCAGAATTTTAAACACAGGGCCTGTGGGAAATACTGAACTGTCAGAATTTTAAACACAGGGCTTGGGAGACATCCTGAACTGTCAGAAATTTTATACATAGGGCCTGGGGGAAATCCTGAAATGTCAGAATTTTAAACATAGGGCCTGGGGGGAAATCCTGAACTGTCAGAATTTTAAACACAGGGCCTGGGGGAAATCCTGAAATGTCAGAATTTTAAACACAGTCCCTGGGAGAAATCCTGAACTGTCAGAATTTTAAACACAGGGCCTGGGGGAAATCCTGAAATGTCAGAATTTTAAACATAGTCCCTGGGAGAAATCCTGAACTGTCAGAATTTTAAACACAGGGCCTGGGGGAAATCCTGAACTGTCAGAATTTTAAACACAGGGCCTGGGGGAAATCCTGAAATGTCAGAATTTTAAACATAGGGCCTGGGGGAAATCCTGAACTGTCAGAGTTTTAAACACAGGGCCTGGGGGAAAATCCTGAACTGACAGAATTGTAAACATAGGGCCTGGGGGAAATCCTGAACAGTCAGATTTTTAAACACTGGCCCTGGGGGAAAATCCTGAACTGTCAGATTTTTAAACACAGTCCCTGGGGGGAAATCCTGAAATGTCAGAATTTTAAACATAGGGCCAGGGTTAATACCTGAACTGTCAGAATTTTAAACACAGGGCCAGGGTAAATACCTTAACATGCCAGAATTTTATAAATAGTTCCTGGGGGAAATCCTGAACTGTCAGAATTTTAAACACAGGGCCTGGGGAAAGTCCTGAACTGTCAGAATTTTATAAATAGGGCCTGGGGGAAATCCTGAACTGTCAGAATTTTAAACACACGGCCTGGGTGAAATCCTGAACTGTCAGAATTTTAAACACACGGCCTGGGTGAAATCCTGAACTGTCAGAATTTTAAACACAGGGCCTGGGGGAAATCCTGAACTGTCAGAATTTTAAACACAGGGCCTGGGGGAAATCCTGAACTGTCTGAATTTTAAACACAGGACTTGGTGGAAATACGGAACTGTCAGAATGTTAAACACAGGGCCTGGGGGAAATCCTGAACGGTCAGCAAATTCAAAACAGGGCCTGGGGGGATACTCAGAAATGTCAGAATTTTAAACACAGGGCCTGGGTGAAATCCTGAACTGTCAGAACTTTAAAAACAGACCCTGGAGGAAATCCTGAACTGTCCGAATTTTAAACATAGGGCCTGGGGAAAATCCTGAACTGTCAGCAATTTAAACACAGGCCCTGGGGGGATATGCTGAACTGTCAGAATTATAAACACAGGGACTGGGGCAAATCCTGGACTGTCAGCCATTTAAACACAGGCCCTGGGGGGATATGCTGAACTGTCAGAATTTAAACACAGGGCCTGGGGCAAATACTGATCTGTCAGAATTTTTAAAACAGGGCCTGGTGGAAATCCTGAACTGTCAGAATTTTAAACACAGGCCCTGGGGGAAATCCTGAACTGTCTGAATGTTAAACACAGGCCCTGGGGGGAAATGCTGAACTGTCAGAATTTTAAACATAGGGCTTGGGGGAAATCCTGAACTGTCAGAATTTTAAACATAGGGCTTGGGGGTAATCCTGAACTGTCAGAATTTTAAACACAGGCCCTGGGGGAAATCCTGAACTGTCTGAATGTTAAACACAGGCCCTGGGGGGAAATCCTGAACTGTCAGAATTTTAAACATAGGGCTTGGGGGAAATGCTGAACTGTCAGAATTTTAAAAACAGGGCCTGGGGGTAATCCTGAACTGACAGAATTTTAAACACAGGCCCTGGGGGAAATCCTGAACTGTCTGAATGTTAAACACAGGCCCTGGGGGGAAATCCTGAACTGTCAGAATTTTAAACACAGTCAATGGGGGGAAATCCTGAAATGTCAGAATTTTAAACATAGGGCCTGGGGGAAATCCTGAACTGACAGAATTTTAAACATAGGGCCTGGGGAAAATCCTGAACTGTCAGCCATTTAAACACAGGCCCTGGGGGGATATGCTGCACTGTCAGAATTTTAAACATAGGGCCTGGGGGAAATCCTGAACTGTCAGCCATTTAAACACAGGCCCTGGGGGGATATGCTGATCTGTCAGAATTTTTAAAACAGGGCCTGGTGGAAATCCTGAACTGACAGAATTTTAAAGACAGGGCCGGGGGGAAATCCTGAACTGACAGAATTTTAAACACAGGGCCTGGGGGAAATCCTGAAATGTCAGAATTTTAAACATAGGTCCTGGGGGATATCCTGAACTGTCAGAATTTTAAAAACATTGCCTGGGGGAAATCCTGAACTGTCAGAGTTTTAAACACAGGCCCTGGGGGAATTCCTGAACTGACAGAATTTTAAACACAGGCCCCAGGGGGAAATCATGAACTGTCTGAATATTAAACAAAGGTCCTGGGGAAATCGTAAAGTGTCAGCAATTCAAACACAGGCCCTGGGGGGATACCCTGAACTGTCAGAATTTTGCAAAACAGGCCCTGGGGGAAATCCTGATCTGTCAGAATTTTAAACATAGGGCCTGGGGGTAATCCTGAACTGACAGAATTTTAAACACAGGCCCTTGGGTAAATCCTGAACTGTCTGAATGTTAAACACAGGCCCTGGGGGGAAATCCTGAACTGTCAGAATTTTAAACACAAGGCCTGGGGGAAATTCTGAACTGTCAGAATTTTAAACACAGGGCCTGGGGGAAATCCTGAAATGTCAGAATTTTAAACACAGGGCCTGGGGGAAATACTGAACTGTCAGAATTTTAAACACAAGGTCCTGGGGGAAATCCTGAACTGTCAGAATTTTAAACACAGGGCCTGGGTGAAACCCTGAACTGTCAGAATTTTAAACATAGGGCCTGGGGGAAATACTGAACTGTCAGAATTTTAAACACAAGGTCCTGGGGGAAATTCTGAACTGTCAGAATTTTAAACACAAGGTCCTGGGGGAAATCCTGAAATGTCAGAATTTTAAACACAGGGCCTGGGGGAAATACTGAACTGTCAGAATTTTAAACACAGGCCCTGGGGGGATATGCTGAACTGTCAGAATTATAAACACAGGGACTGGGGATAATCCTGAACGGTCAGAATTTTAAACACAGGACTTGGTGGAAATACGGAACTGTCAGAATTTTAAACACAGGCGCTGGGGAAATCGTGAACGGTCAGCAAATTCAAAACAGGGCCTGGGGGGATACTCAGAAATGTGAGAATTTTAAACACAGGGCCTGGGGTAATCCTGAACTATCAGAATTTTAAAAACAGACCCTGGAGGAAATCCTGAACTGTCCGAATTTTAAACATAGGGCCTGGGGAAAATCCTGAACCGTCAGCAATTTAAACACAGGCCCTGGGGGGATATGCTGAACTGTCAGAATTATAAACACAGGGACTGGGGATAATCCTGAACTGTCAGAATTTTAAACACAGGCCCTGGGGGGATATGCTGAACTGTCAGAATTTTAAACACAGGGCCTTGGGGAAATCCTGGACTGTCAGCCATTTAAACACAGGCCCTGGGGGGATATGCTGAACTGTCAGAATTTTAAACACAGGCCCTGGGGGAAAACCTGAACTGTCTGAATGTTAAACACAGGCCCTGGGGGGAAATCCTGAACTGTCAGAATTTTAAACACAGGCCCTGGGGGAAATCCTGAACTGTCTGAATGTTAAACACAGGCCCTGGGGGGAAATCCTGAACTGTCAGAATTTTAAACACAGTCAATGGGGGGAAATCCTGAAATGTCAGAATTTTAAACATAGTGCCTGGGGGAAATCCTGAAATGTCAGAATTTTAAACACAGGCCCTGGGGGAAATCCTGAACTGTCTGAATGTTAAACACAGGCCCTGGGGGGAAATCCTGAACTGTCAGAATTTTAAACACAGTCAATGGGGGGAAATCCTGAAATGTCAGAATTTTAAACATAGTGCCTGGGGGAAATCCTGAAATGTCAGAATTTTAAACATAGTGCCTGGGGGATATCCTGAACTGTCAGAAATTAAAACATAGGGCCTGGGGGAAATCCTGATCTGTCAGAATTTTTAAAACAGGGCCTGGTGGAAATCCTGAACTGACAGAATTTTAAAGACAGGGCCTGGGGGAAATCCTGAACTTGCAGAATTTTAAACACAGGGCCTTGGGGAAATCCTGAACTGTCAGCCATTTAAACACAGGCCCTGGGGGGATATGCTGCACTGTCAGAATTTTAAACATAGGGCCTGGGGGAAATCCTGAACTGTCAGCCATTTAAACACAGGCCCTGGGGGGATATGCTGATCTGTCAGAATTTTTAAAACAGGGCCTGGTGGAAATCTTGAACTGACAGAATTTTAAACACAGGGCCTGGGGGAAATCCTGAACTGTCAGAATTTTAAACACAGGGCCTGGGGGGAAATCCTGAACTGTCAGAATTTCAAACATAGGGCCTGGGGGAAATCCTGAACTGTCAGAAATTAAAACACAGGGCCTTGGGGAAATCCTGAACTGTCGGAATTTTAAACACAGGCCCTGGGGGGATATGCTGAACTGTCAGAATTTTAAACACAGGGCTTGGGGGTAATCCTGAACTGACAGAATTTTAAACACAGGCCCTGGGGGAAATCCTGAACTGTCTGAATGTTAAACACAGGGACTGGGGGAAATGCTGAACTGTCAGAATTTTAAACACAGGCCCTTGGGTAAATCCTGCACTGTCTGAATGTTAAACAAAGGCCCTGGGGGGAAATCCTGAACTGTCAGAATTTTAAAGACAGGGCCTGGGGGAAATGCTGAACTGTCAGAATTTTAAACACAGGCCCTTGGGTAAATCCTGAACTGTCTGAATGTTAAACAAAGGCCCTGGGGGGAAATCCTGAACTGTCAGAATTTTAAAGACAGGGCCTGGGGGAAATGCTGAACTGTCAGAATTTTAAACACAGGCCCTTGGGTAAATCCTGAACTGTCTGAATTTTAAACACAAGGGCCTGGGGGAAATCCTGAACTGTCAGAATTTTAAACACAGGGCCTGGGGGTAATCCTGAACTGACAGAATTTTAAACACAGGCCCTGGGGGAAATCCTGAACTGTCTGAATGTTAAACACAGGCCCTGGGGGGAAATCCTGAACTGTCAGAATTTTAAACACAGTCAATGGGGGGAAATCCTGAACTGTCAGAATTTTAAACATAGGGCCTGGGGGAAATCCTGAACTGTCAGAAATTAAAACATAGGGCCTGGGGGAAATCCTGAACTGTCAGAATTTTAAAGACAGGGCCTGGGGGAAATCATGAACTGTCAGAATTTTAAACACAGGCACTAGGGGAAATCCTGAACTGACAGAATTTTAAACACAGGCCCCAGGGGGAAATCATGAACTGTCTGAATATTAAACAAAGGCCCTGGGGAAATCGTAAAGTGTCAGCAATTCAAACACAGGCCCTGGGGGGATACCCTGAACTGTCAGAATTTTAAACACAGGCCCTGGGGGGATATCCTGAACTGTCAGTATTTTAAACATAGGGCCTGGGGGAAATCCTGAACTGTCAGAGTTTTAAACATAGGTCCTGGGGGAAATCCTGAACTGACAGAATTTTAAACACAGGCCCTGGGGGAAATCCTGAACTGACAGAATTTTAAACACAGGCCCCAGGGGGAAATCATGAACTGTCTGAATATTAAACAAAGGCCCTGGGGAAATCGTAAAGTGTCAGCAATTCAAACACAGGCCCTGGGGGGATACCCTGAACTGTCAGAATTTTACAAAACAGGCCCTGGGGGAAATGCTGAACTGTCAGAATTTTAAAAACAGGGCCTGGGGGTAATCCTGAACTGACAGAATTTTAAACACAGGCCCTGGGGGAAATCCTGAAATGTCAGAATTTTAAACACAGGGCTTGGGGGTAATCCTGAACTGTCAGAATTTTAAACACAGGCCCTTGGGTAAATCCTGAACTGTCTGAATGTTAAACATAGGCCCTGGGGGGAAATCCTGAACTGTCAGAATTTTAAACACAGGGCCTGGGGAAAATCCTGAAATGTCAGAAATTAAAACACAGGGCCTGTGGGCAATACTGAACTGTCAGAATTTTAAACACAAGGGCCTGGGGGAAATCCTGAACTGTCAGAATTTTAAACACAGGCCCTTGGGTAAATCCTGAACTGTCTGAATGTTAAACATAGGCCCTGGGGGGAAATCCTGAACTGTCAGAATGTTAAACATAGGCCCTGGGGGGAAATCCTGAACTGTCAGAATTTTAAACACAGTCAATGGGGGGAAATCCTGAAATGTCAGAATTTTAAACACAGGGCCTGGGGAAAATCCTGAACTGTCAGAATTTTAAACACAAGGGCCTGGGGGAAATCCTGAACTGTCAGAATTTTAAACACAGGCCCTGGGGGGAAATCCTGAACTGTCAGAATCTTAAACATAGGCCCTGGGGGGAAATCCTGAACTGTCAGAATTTTAAACACAGGGCCTGGGGGGAAATCCTGAACTGTCAGAATTTTAAACACAGGGCCTGGGGAAAATCCTGAACTGTCAGAATTTTAAACATAGGGCCTGGGGGAAAATCCTGAACTGTCAGAAATTAAAACACAGGGCCTGTGGGCAATACTGAACTGTCAGAGTTTTAAACACAGGGCCTGGGGGAAATCCTGAACTGACAGAATTTTAAACATAGGGCCTGTGGGCAATACTGAACTGTCAGAGTTTTAAACACAGGGCCTGGGGGAAATCCTGAACTGACAGAATTTTAAACATAGGGCCTGGGGAAAATCCTGAACTGTCAGAATTTTAAACACAAGGGCCTGGGGGAAATCCTGAACTGTCAGAATTTTAAACATAGGGCCTGTGGGCAATACTGAACTGTCAGAGTTTTAAACACAGGGCCTGGGGGAAATCCTGAACTGACAGAATTTTAAACATAGGGCCTGGGGAAAATCTTGAACTGTCAGAATTTTAAACACAAGGGCCTGGGGGAAATCCTGAACTGTCAGAATTTTAAACATAGGGCCTGTGGGCAATACTGAACTGTCAGAGTTTTAAACACAGGGCCTGGGGGAAATCCTGAACTGACAGAATTTTAAACATAGGGCCTGGGGAAAATCCTGAACTGTCAGAATTTTAAACACAAGGGCCTGGGGGAAATCCTGAACTGTCAGAATTTTACACACAGGGCCTGGGGGAAATCCTGAACTGTCAGAATTTTACACACAGGGCCTGGGGAAAATCCTGAACTGTCAGAATTTTAAACACAGGGCCTGGGGAAAGTCCTGAACTGTCAGAATTTTAAAGACAGGGCCTGGGGGAAATCCTGAACTGTCAGAATTTTACACACAGGGCCTGGGGGAAATCCTGAACTGTCAGAATTTTACACACAGGGCCTGGGGGAAATCCTGAACTGTCAGAATTTTAAACAAAGGCCCTGGGGAAAATCCTGAAATGTCAGCCATTTAAACACAGGCCCTGGGGGGATATGCTGCACTGTCAGAATTTTAAACATAGGGCCTGGGGGAAATCCTGAACTGTCAGCCATTTAAACACAGGCCCTGGGGGATATGCTGAACTGTCAGAATTTTAAACACAGGCCCTGGGGGAAAACCTGAACTGTCTGAATGTTAAACACAGGCCCTGGGGGGAAATCCTGAACTGTCAGAATTTTAAACACAGGCCCTGGGGGAAATCCTGAACTGTCTGAATGTTAAACACAGGCCCTGGGGGGAAATCCTGAACTGTCAGAATTTTAAACACAGTCAATGGGGGGAAATCCTGAAATGTCAGAATTTTAAACATAGTGCCTGGGGGAAATCCTGAAATGTCAGAATTTTAAACACAGGCCCTGGGGGAAATCCTGAACTGTCTGAATGTTAAACACAGGCCCTGGGGGGAAATCCTGAACTGTCAGAATTTTAAACACAGTCAATGGGGGGAAATCCTGAAATGTCAGAATTTTAAACATAGTGCCTGGGGGAAATCCTGAAATGTCAGAATTTTAAACATAGGGCCTGGGGGAAATCCTGATCTGTCAGAATTTTTAAAACAGGGCCTGGTGGAAATCCTGAACTGACAGAATTTTAAAGACAGGGCCTGGGGGAAATCCTGAACTGTCAGAATTTTAAACACAGGGCCTTGGGGAAATCCTGAACTGTCAGCCATTTAAACACAGGCCCTGGGGGGATATGCTGCACTGTCAGAATTTTAAACATAGGGCCTGGGGGAAATCCTGAACTGTCAGCCATTTAAACACAGGCCCTGGGGGGATATGCTGATCTGTCAGAATTTTTAAAACAGGGCCTGGGGGAAATCCTGAACTGTCAGAATTTTAAACACAAGGGCCTGGGGGAAATCCTGAAATGTCAGAATTTTAAACACAGGGCCTGGGGGTAATCCTGAACTGTCAGAAATTAGAACACAGGCCCTGGGGGAAATCCTGAACTGTCTGAATGTTAAACACAGGCCCTGGGGGGAAATCCTGAACTGTCAGAATTTTAAACACGGTCAATGGGGGGAAATCCTGAACTGTCAGAATTTCAAACATAGGGCCTGGGGGAAATCCTGAACTGTCAGAAATTAAAACACAGGGCCTTGGGGAAATCCTGAACTGTCGGAATTTTAAACACAGGCCCTGGGGGGAAATCCTGAACTGTCAGAATTTTAAACACGGTCAATGGGGGGAAATCCTGAACTGTCAGAATTTCAAACATAGGGCCTGGGGGAAATCCTGAACTGTCAGAAATTAAAACACAGGGCCTTGGGGAAATCCTGAACTGTCGGAATTTTAAACACAGGCCCTGGGGGAAATCCTGAACTGTCTGAATGTTAAACACAGGCCCTGGGGGGAAATGCTGAACTGTCAGAATTTTAAAAACAGGGCCTGGGGGTAATCCTGAACTGACAGAATTTTAAACACAGGCCCTGGGGGAAATCCTGAACTGTCTGAATGTTAAACACAGGCCCTGGGGGGAAATGCTGAACTGTCAGAATTTTAAAAACAGGGCCTGGGGGTAATCCTGAACTGACAGAATTTTAAACACAGGCCCTGGGGGAAATCCTGAACTGTCTGAATGTTAAACACAGGCCCTGGGGGGAAATGCTGAACTGTCAGAATTTTAAACACAGGCCCTTGGGTAAATCCTGAACTGTCTGAATGTTAAACAAAGGCCCTGGGGGGAAATCCTGAACTGTCAGAATTTTAAAGACAGGGCCTGGGGGAAATGCTGAACTGTCAGAATTTTAAACACAGGCCCTTGGGTAAATCCTGAACTGTCTGAATTTTAAACACAGGGCCTGGGGGAAATCCTGAACTGTCAGAATTTTAAACACAGGGCCTGGGGGTAATCCTGAACTGACAGAATTTTAAACACAGGGCCTGGGGGAAATCCTGAACTGACAGAATTTTAAACACAGGGCCTGGGGGTAATCCTGAACTGACAGAATTTTAAACACAGGCCCTGGGGGGATATCCTGAACTGTCAGAATTTTAAACACAAGGGCCTGGGGGAAATCCTGAACTGTCAGAATTTTAAACACAGGGCCTGGGGGTAATCCTGAACTGACAGAATTTTAAACACAGGCCCTGGGGGAAATCCTGAACTGTCTGAATGTTAAACACAGGCCCTGGGGGGAAATCCTGAACTGTCAGAATTTTAAACACAGTCAATGGGGGGAAATCCTGAACTGTCAGAATTTTAAACATAGGGCCTGGGGGAAATCCTGAACTGTCAGCCATTTAAACACAGGCCCTGGGGGGATATGCTGATCTGTCAGAATTTTTAAAACAGGGCCTGGTGGAAATCCTGAACTGACAGAATTTTAAACACAGGCCCTGGGGGGATATCCTGAACTGTCAGTATTTTAAACATAGGGCCTGGGGGAAATCCTGAACTGTCAGAGTTTTAAACATAGGTCCTGGGGGAAATCCTGAACTGACAGAATTTTAAACACAGGCCCTGGGGGAAATCCTGAACTGACAGAATTTTAAACACAGGCCCCAGGGGGAAATCATGAACTGTCTGAATATTAAACAAAGGCCCTGGGGAAATCGTAAAGTGTCAGCAATTCAAACACAAGGCCCTGGGGGGATACCCTGAACTGTCAGAATTTTACAAAACAGGCCCTGGGGGAAATGCTGAACTGTCAGAATTTTAAAAACAGGGCCTGGGGGTAATCCTGAACTGACAGAATTTTAAACACAGGCCCTGGGGGAAATCCTGAAATGTCAGAATTTTAAACACAGGGCTTGGGGGTAATCCTGAACTGTCAGAATTTTAAACACAGGCCCTTGGGTAAATCCTGAACTGTCTGAATGTTAAACATAGGCCCTGGGGGGAAATCCTGAACTGTCAGAATTTTAAACACAGGCCCTTGGGTAAATCCTGAACTGTCTGAATGTTAAACATAGGCCCTGGGGGGAAATCCTGAAATGTCAGAATTTTAAACACAGGGCCTGGGGGTAATCCTGAACTGACAGAATTTTAAACACAGGCCCTGGGGGAAATCCTGAAATGTCACAATTTTAAACACAGGGCTTGGGGGTAATCCTGAACTGTCAGAATTTTAAACACAGGCCCTTGGGTAAATCCTGAACTGTCTGAATGTTAAACATAGGCCCTGGGGGGAAATCCTGAACTGTCAGAATTTTAAACACAGGGCCTGGGGAAAATCCTGAACTGTCAGAATTTTGAACACAGGGCCTGGGGAAAATCCTGAAATGTCAGAAATTAAAACACAGGGCCTGTGGGAAAATCTTGAACTGTCAGAATTTTAAACACAAGGGCCTGGGAAATCCTGAAATGTCAGAAATTAAAACACAGGGCCTGTGGGAAAATCTTGAACTGTCAGAATTTTAAACACAAGGGCCTGGGGGAAATCCTGAACTGTCAGAATTTTAAACACAGGCCCTTGGGTAAATCCTGAACTGTCTGAATGTTAAACATAGGCCCTGGGGGGAAATCCTGAACTGTCAGAATGTTAAACATAGGCCCTGGGGGGAAATCCTGAACTGTCAGAATTTTAAACACAGGGCCTGGGGAAAATCCTGAACTGTCAGAATTTTAAACATAGGGCCTGGGGGAAATCCTGAACTGTCAGAATTTTAAACATAGGGCCTGGGGGAAATCCTGAACTGTCTGAATGTTAAACATAGGCCCTGGGGGGAAATCCTGAACTGTCAGAATCTTAAACATAGGCCCTGGGGGGAAATCCTGAACTGTCAGAATTTTAAACACAGGCCCTTGGGTAAATCCTGAACTGTCTGAATGTTAAACATAGGCCCTGGGGGGAAATCCTGAACTGTCAGAATCTTAAACATAGGCCCTGGGGGGAAATCCTGAACTGTCAGAATTTTAAACACAGGGCCTGGGGAAAATCCTGAACTGTCAGAATTTTGAACACAGGTCCTGGGGAAAATCCTGAAATGTCAGAAATTAAAACACAGGGCCTGTGGGAAAATCTTGAACTGTCAGAATTTTAAACACAAGGGCCTGGGGGAAATCCTGAACTGTCAGAATTTTAAACATAGGGCCTGGGGGAAATCCTGAACTGACAGAATTTTAAACACAGGTCCTGGGGAAAATCCTGAAATGTCAGAAATTAAAACACAGGGCCTGTGGGAAAATCTTGAACTGTCAGAATTTTAAACACAAGGGCCTGGGGGAAATCCTGAACTGTCAGAATTTTAAACATAGGGCCTGGGGGAAATCCTGAACTGACAGAATTTTAAACATAGGGCCTGGGGAAAATCCTGAACTGTCAGAATTTTAAACACAAGGGCCTGGGGAAAATCCTGAACTGTCAGAATTTTAAACACAAGGGCCTGGGGGAAATCCTGAACTGTCAGAATTTTACACACAGGGCCTGGGGGAAATCCTGAACTGTCAGAATTTTACACACAGGGCCTGGGGAAAATCCTGAACTGTCAGAATTTTAAACACAGGGCCTGGGGAAAGTCCTGAACTGTCAGAATTTTAAAGACAGGGCCTGGGGGAAATCCTGAACTGTCAGAATTTTAAACAAAGGCCCTGGGGAAAATCCTGAAATGTCAGCCATTTAAACACAGGCCCTGGGGGGATATGCTGCACTGTCAGAATTTTAAACATAGGGCCTGGGGGAAATCCTGAACTGTCAGCCATTTAAACACAGGCCCTGGGGGATATGCTGAACTGTCAGAATTTTTAAAACAGGGCCTGGGGGAAATCCTGAACTGTCAGAATTTTAAACACAGGGCCTGGGGGAAATCCTGAACTGTCAGTATTTTAAACATAGGGCCTTGGGGGAAATCCTGAACTGACAGAATTTTAAACACAGGCCCCAGGGGGAAATCATGAACTGTCTGAATATTAAACAAAGGCCCTGGGGAAATCGTAAAGTGTTAGCAATTTAAACACAGGTCCAGGGGGAATACCCTGAACTGTCAGAATTTTAAACATAGGGCCTGAAGGAAATCCTGATCTGTCAGAATTGGAAAGACAGGCCCTGGGGAATATCCTGAACTGTCCGAATTTTAAACATAGGGCCTGAAGGAAATCCTGAACTGTCAGAATTTTAAACATAGGGCTTGTATGATATCCTGAACTGTCAGAATTTTAAAAACAGGGCCTGGGGGACATACTGAAATGTCTGAATTTTAAACACAGGTCCTGGGGTGAAATGCTGAACTGTCAGAATTTTAAACACGGTCAATGGGGGGAAATCCTGAACTGTCAGAAATTAGAACACAGGCCCTGGGGGAAATCCTGAACTGTCTGAATGTTAAACACAGGCCCTGGGGGGAAATCCTGAACTGTCAGAATTTTAAACACGGTCAATGGGGGGAAATCCTGAACTGTCAGAATTTCAAACATAGGGCCTGGGGGAAATCCTGAACTGTCCGAAATTAAAACACAGGGCCTTGGGGAAATCCTGAACTGTCTGAATTTTAAACACAGGCCCTGGGGGGATATGCTGAACTGTCAGAATTTTAAACACAGGGCCTGGGGGTAATCCTGAACTGACAGAATTTTAAACACAGGCCCTGGGGGAAATCCTGAACTGTCTGAATGTTAAACACAGGCCCTGGGGGAAATGCTGAACTGTCAGAATTTTAAAAACAGGGCCTGGGGGTAATCCTGAACTGACAGAATTTTAAACACAGGGCCTTGGGGAAATCCTGAACTGTCTGAATGTTAAACACAGGCCCTGGGGGGAAATCCTGAACTGTCAGAATTTTAAACACGGTCAATGGGGGGAAATCCTGAAATGTCAGAATTTTAAACATAGGGCCTGGGGGAAATCCTGAAATGTCAGAATTTTAAACACAGGCCCTGGGGGGATATGCTGAACTGTCAGAATTTTAAACACAGGGCCTGGGGGAAATCCTGAACTGTCAGCCATTTAAACACAGGCCCTGGGTGGATATGCTGAACTGTCAGAATTTTAAAAACAAGGCCTGGAGGAAATCCTGAACTGTCAGAATTTTAAAGACAGCGCCTGTGGGAAATCCTGAACTGTCAGAATTTTAAACAAAGGCCCTGGGGAAATCGTAAAGTGTCAGCAATTTAAACACAGTCCCTGGCGGGATACCGTGAACTGTCAGAAATTAGAACACAGGGCCTTGGGGAAATCCTGAACTGTCAGAATTTTAAAAACAGGGCCTGGGGGTAATCCTGAACTGACAGAATTTTAAACACAGACCCTGGGGTAAATCCTGAACTGTCTGAATGTTAAACACAGGCCCTGGGGGGAAATCCTGAACTGTCAGAATTTTAAACACAGTCAATGGGGGGAAATCGTGAAATGTCAGAATTTTAAACATAGTGCCTGGGGGAAATCCTGAAATGTCAGAAATTAAAACACAGGCCCTGGGGGGATATGCTGAACTGTCAGAATTTTAAACACAGGGCCTGGTGGAAATCCTGAACTGACAGCCATTTAAACACAGGCTCTGGGGGGATATGCTGAACTGTCAGAATTTTAAACACAGGCCCTGGGGGGATATGCTGAACTGTCTGAATTTTAAACACAGGCCCTGGGGGAAATCCTGAACTGTCAGTATTTTAAACACAGGGCGTGGGGCAAATTCTGATCTGTCAGAATTTTAAAAAGAGGGCCTGGTGGAAATCCTGAACTGACAGCCATTTAAACACAGGCTCTGGGGGGATATGCTGAACTGTCAGAATTTTAAAAACAGGGCCTGGTGGAAATCCTGAACTGACAGAATTTTAAACACAGGGCCTGGGGGAAATCCTGAACTGTCAGTATTTTAAACATAGGGCCTGGGGGAAATACTGAACTGTCAGAATTTTAAGACAGAACCTGGGGGAAATCCTGAACTGACAGAAATTAAAACACAGGGCCTTGGGGAAATCCTGAACTGTCTGAATGTTAAACACAGGCCCTGGGGGGAAATCCTGAACTGTCAGAATTTTAAACACGGTCAATGGGGGGAAATCCTGAACTGTCAGAATTTTAAACACGGTCAATGGGGGGAAATCCTGAAATGTCAGAATTTTAAACATAGGGCCTGGGGGAAATCCTGAACTGTCAGAAATTAAAACATAGGGCCTGGGGGAAATCCTGAACTGTCAGAATTTTAAACATAGGGCCTGGGGGAAATCCTGAACTGTCAGAAATTAAAACACAGGGCCTTGGGGAAATCCTGAACTGTCAGAATTTTAAACACAGGGCCTGGGGGAAATCCTGAACTGTCAGAATTTTAAACACATGCCCTGGGGGGATATGCTGAACTGTCAGAATTTTAAACACAGGGCCTGGGGGGAAATCCTGAGCTGTCAGAATTTCAAACATAGGGCCTGGGGGAAATCCTGAACTGTCAGAAATTAAAACACAGGGCCTTGGGGAAATCCTGAACTGTCTGAATTTTAAACACAGGGCCTGGGGGAAATCCTGAACTGTCAGAATTTCAAACATAGGGCCTGGGGGAAATCCTGAACTGTCAGAAATTAAAACACAGGGCCTTGGGGAAATCCTGAACTGTCTGAATTTTAAACACATGCCATGGGGGGATATGCTGAACTGTCAGAATTTTAAACACAGGGCCTGGGGCAAATACTGATATGTCAGAATTTTAAAAACAGGGCCTGGTGGAAATCCTGAACTGTCAGAATTTTAAACACAGGGCTTGGGGGAAATCCTGTACTGACAGAATTTTAAACATAGGGCCTGGGGGAAATCCTGAACTGACAGAATTTTAAACACAGGGCCTGGGGGAAATCCTGTACTGTCAGAATTTTAAACACATGGCCTGGGGGAAATCCTGAACTGTCAGAATTTTAAACATAGGGCCTGGGGGAAGTCCTGAACTGTCAGAATTTTAAGCATAGGGCCTGGGGGAAATACTGAACTGTCAGAATTTTAAACATAGAGTCTGTGGAAATCTTGAACTGTCAGAATTTTAAAAACAGGGCCTGGGTGAATTCCTGTACTGACAGAATTTTAAACACAGGGCCTGGGGGAAATCCTGTACTGACAGAATTTTAAACACAGGGCCTGGGGGAAATCCTGAACTGACAGAATTTTAAACACAGGGCCTGGGGGAAATCCTGTACTGTCAGAATTTTAAACACAGGGCCTGGAGGAAATCCTGAACTGACAGAATTTTAAACACAGGGCCTGGGGGAAATCCTGAACTTGCAGAATTTCAAACATAGGGCCAAGGGGAAATCCTGAATTGTCAGAAATTTTAAACATAGCGCCTGGGGGAAATCCTGAACTGTCAGAAATTAAAACACAGGGCCTTGGGGAAATCCTGAACTGTCTGAATTTTAAACACAGGCCCTGGGGGGATATGCTGAACTGTCAGAATTTTAAACATAGAGTCTGTGGAAATCTTGAACTGTCAGAATTTTAAAAACAGGGCCTGGGTGAAATCCTGAACTGACAGAATTTTAAACACAGGGCCTGGGGGAAATCCTGAACTGTCAGAATTTTAAACACAGCGCTTGGGAGACATCCTGAACTGTCAGAAGTTTTAAACACAGGGCCTGGGGGAAATCCTGAACTGACAGAATTTTAAACACAGGCCCTGGGGAATATCCTGAAATGTCAGAATTTTAAACGTAGGGCCTGGGGGAAATCCTGAACTGTCAGAATTGTAAAGACAGGCCCTGGGGAATATCCTGAAATGTCAGAATTTTAAACGTAGGGCCTGGGGGAAATCCTGAACCGTTAGAATTTTAAACACTAGGCCTGGGGGAAATCCTGAACTGTCAGAATTGTAATGACAGGCCCTGGGGGAAATCCTGAACTGTCCGAATTTTAAACATAGGGCCTGAAGGAAATCCTGAACTGTCAGAATTTTAAACATAGGGCCTGGGGGAAATCCTGATCTGTCAGAATTGGAAAGACAGGCCCTGGGGAATATCCTGAACTGTCCGAATTTTAAACATAGGGCCTGAAGGAAATCCTGAACTGTCAGAATTTTAAACATAGGGCTTGTATGATATCCTGAACTGTCAGAATTTTAAAAACAGGGCCTGGGGGACATACTGAAATGTCTGAATTTTAAACACAGGTCCTGGGGTGAAATGCTGAACTGTCATTATTTCAAACATAGGGCCTGGCGGAAATCCTGAACTGTCAGCAATTTAAACACAGGCCCTGGGGAATATCCTGAACTGTCCGAATTTTAAACATAGGGCCTGAGGGAAATCCTGAACTGTCAGAATTTTAAACATAGGGCTTGTATGATATCCTGAACTGTCAGAATTTTAAAAACAGGGCCTGGGGGACATACTGAAATGTCTGAATTTTAAACACAGGTCCTGGGGTGAAATGCTGAACTGTCATTATTTCAAACATAGGGCCTGGCGGAAATCCTGAACTGTCAGCAATTTAAACACAGGCCCTGGGGAATATCCTGAACTGTCCGAATTTTAAACATAGGGCCTGAGGGAAATCCTGAACTGTCAGAATTTTAAACATAGGCCCTGGGTGGAAATCTTGAAATGTCAGAATTTTAAACACAGGGCCTGGAGGAAATCCTGAACTGTCAGAATTTCAAACATAGGGCCTGGGGGAAATCATGAACTGTCAGCAATTTAAACACAGGCCCTGCGGGGATACCGTGAACTGTCAGAATTTTAAACACAGGGCCTGGGGGAAATACTGAACTGTCAGAATTTTAAACACAGGGCCTGTGGGAAATACTGAACTGTCAGAATTTTAAACACAGGGCCTGGGGGAAATCCTGAACTGTCAGAATTTTACAATACAGGCCCTGGGGGAAATACCTGAACTGTCAGAATTTTATACATAGGGCCTGGGGGAAATCCTGAACTGTCAGAATTTTAAACACAGGGCCTGGGGAAAATCCTGAACTGTCAGAATTGTAAAGACAGGGCCTGGGGGAAATCCTGAACTGTCAGAATTTTACAAAACCGGCCCTGGGGGAAATACCTGAACTGACAGAATTTTAAACACAGGGCCTGGGGGAAATCCAGAACTGTCAGAATTTTACAATACAGGCCCTGGGGGAAATCTTGAACTGACAGAATTTTAAACGCAGGGCCTGGGGGAAATCCTGAACTGTCAGAATTTTACAATACAGGCCCTGGGGGAAATCCTGAACTGACAGAATTTTAAACACAGGGCCTGGGGGAAATCCTGAACTGTCAGAATTTTACAAAACCGGCCCTGGGGGAAATACCTGAACTGACAGAATTTTAAACACAGGGCCTGGGGGAAATCCTGAACTGTCAGAATTTTACAAAACCGGCCCTGGGGGAAATACCTGAACTGTCAGAATTTTAAACATAGGCCCTGGGTGGAAATCTTGAAATGTCAGAATTTTAAACACAGGGCCTGGAGGAAATCCTGAACTGTCAGAATTTCAAACATAGGGCCTGGGGGAAATCATGAACTGTCAGCAATTTAAACACAGGCCCTGCGGGGATACCGTGAACTGTCAGAATTTTAAACACAGGGCCTGGGGGAAATACTGAACTGTCAGAATTTTAAACACAGGGCCTGTGGGAAATACTGAACTGTCAGAATTTTAAACACAGGGCCTGGGGGAAATCCTGAACTGTCAGAATTTTACAAAACCGGCCCTGGGGGAAATACCTGAACTGACAGAATTTTAAACACAGGGCCTGGGGGAAATCCAGAACTGTCAGAATTTTACAATACAGGCCCTGGGGGAAATCTTGAACTGACAGAATTTTAAACGCAGGGCCTGGGGGAAATCCTGAACTGTCAGAATTTTACAATACAGGGCCTGGGGGAAATCCTGAACTGACAGAATTTTAAACACAGGGCCTGGGGGAAATCCTGAACTGTCAGAATTGTAAAGGCAGGCCCTGGGGGAAATCCTGAAATGTCAGAATTTTAAACGTAGGGCCTGGGGGAAATCCCGAACTGTTAGAATTTTAATCACAGGGCCTGGGGGAAATCCTGAACTTACGGAAGTTTAAACATCGGGCCTGGGGGAATTCCAGAACTGTCAGAACTTGAAACCCAGGGCCTGGGGAATATCCTGAACTGTCAGAATTTTAAACACAGGGCCTGGGGGAAATCCTGAACTGTCAGAATGTTAAACACAGGGCCTTTGGGAAATACTGAACTGTCAGAATTTTAAACACAGGTCCTGGGGGAAATCCTGAACTGTCAGAATTTTAAACACAGGGCCTGGGGGAAATCCTGAACTGTCAGAATGTTAAACACAGGGCCTTTGGGAAATACTGAACTGTCAGAATTTTAAACACAGGTCCTGGGGGAAATCCTGAACTGTCAGAATTTTAAACACAGGGCCTGGGGGAAATCCTGAACTGTCAGAATGTTAAACACAGGGCCTTTGGGAAATACTGAACTGTCAGAATTTTAAACACAGGTCCTGGGGGAAATCCTGAACTGTCAGAATTTTAAACACAGGTCCTGGGGGAAATCCTGAACTGTCAGAATTTTAAACACAGGTCCTGGGGGAAATCCTGAACTGTCAGAATTTTAAACACAGGGCCTGGGAAATCCTGAACTGTCAGAATTTTAAACACAGGGCCTGGGGGAAATCCTGAACTGACAGAATTTTAAACACAGGGCCTGGGAAATCCTGAACTGTCAGAATTTTAAACACAGGGCCTGGGGGAAATCCTGAACTGTCAGAATTTTAAACACAGGTCCTGGGGGAAATCCTGAACTGTCAGAATTTTGAACACAGGCCCCAGGGGGAAATCGTGAACTATCATTGCAGCAGCTTTTTTGGGAGCAGAGAGTGCGAGCCAGTGAGCAGCTGGGAAGGTCAGTTTAAAGTAAATTTAATTTCCTTTTGCGTTTGGCGGAGACCTGCGGGCTGCTGGGTAAGTAAAACCCTATATATTTGGGCCGTTACAGATATAGGTAAAATGATATAGGCACCAATGATATCGGTAAAAAACGGGATGAGGTCCCACAAGCAGAATTTAGGGAGTTAGGAGCCAAGTTAAAAAGTAGGACCTCAGAGGTAGTAATCTCAGGATTCCTACCAGTGCCACGTGATAGTCAGAGTAAAAATGAAAGAATAGTCAGGATGAATGCGTGGCTTGAGAGATGGTGCAGGAAGGAGGGGTTCAGATTTTTGGGGCATTGGGACCGGTTCTGGGGGAGGTGGGACTATTACAAATTGGACGGTCTACACCTGGGCCGGACAGGAACCAATGTCCTTGGGGGTGCTTTTGCTAACGCTGTTGGGGAGGGTTTAAACTAATGTGGCAGGGGAATGGGAACCAAATGAGGTCAGTGGAGAATAAGGATGTAGTAACTAAAGCCTGTAAGGAACTAGATAATGAAGTCAGCGTGACTAAGGGAAAGAGTAGGCAGGGAGCAGATGATGAATATAAAGGGACTGGTGGTCTGAGGTGCATTTGTTTTAATGCAAGAAGTGTAGTAGGTAAGGCAGATGAACTTAGGGCTTGGATTAGTACCTGGGAGTATGATGTTATTGCTATTACTGAGACTTGGTTGAGGGAAGGGCATGATTGGCAACTAAATATCCCAGGATATCGATGCTTCAGGCGGGATAGAGAGGGAGGTAAAAGGGGTGGAGGAGTTGCATTACTGGTCAAAGAGGATATCACAACTGTGCTGAAGGAAGGCACTATGGAGGACTCGAGCTGTGAGGCAATATGGACAGAACTCAGAAATAGGAAGGGTGTGGTAACAATGTTGGGGCTGTACTACAGGCCTCCCAACAGCGAGCGTGAGATAGAGGTACAAATATGTAAACAGATTATGGAAAGATGTAGGAGCAAAAGGGTGGTGGTGATAGGAGATTTTAATTTTCCCAACATTGACTGGGATTCGCTTAGTGTTAGAGGTCCAGATGGAGCAGAATTTGTAAGGAGCATCCAGGAGGGTTTTCTAGAGCAGTATGTAAATAGTCCAACTCGGGAAGGGGCCATACTGGACCTGGTGTTGGGGAATGAGCCCGGCCAGGTTGTTGACGTTTCAGTAGGGGACTACTTTGGAAATAGTGATCACAATTCCGTAAGTTTTAGAATACTCATGGACAAAGACGAGAGTGGTCCTAAAGGAAGAGTGCTAAATTGGGGGAAGGCCAACTACACCAAAATTCGGCAGGAGCTGGGGATTGTAGATTGGGAGCAGCTGTTTGAAGGTAAATCCACATGTGATATGTGGGAGGCTTTTAAAGAGAGGTTGATTAGCGTTCAGGAGAGACATGTTCCTGTGAAAATGAGGGATAGAAATGGCAAGATTAGGGAACCATGGATGACAGGTGAAATTGTGAGACCAGCTAAGAGGAAAAAGGAAGCATACATAAGGTCTAGGCGGCTGATGAAAGACAAAGCTTTGGAAGAATATCGGGAATGTAGAACCAATCTGAAACGAGGAATTAAGAGGGCTAAAAGGGTCATGAAATATCTTTAGCAAACAGGGTTAAGGAAAATCCCAAAGCCTTTTATTCATATATAAGGAGCAAGAGGGTAACTAGAGAAAGGATTGGCCCACTAAAGGACAAAGGAGGAATGTTATGCTTGGACTCAGAGAAAATGGGTGAGATTCTAAACGAGTACTTTGCATCGGTATTCACCGAGGAGAGGGACATGACGGATGTTGAGGTTAGGAACAGATGTTTGATTACTCTAGGTCAAGTCAGCATAAGGAGGGAGGAAGTGTTGGGTATTCGAAAAGGCATTAAGGTGGACAAGTCCCCAGGTCCGGATGGGATCTATCCCAGGTTAATGTGGGAAGCGAGAGAGGAAATAGCTGGGGCCTTAACAGATATCTTTGCAGCATCCTTAAACACGGGTGAGGTCCCAGAGAACTGGAGAATTGCTAATGTTGTCCCCTTGTTTAAGAAGGGTAGCAGGGATAATCCAGGTAATTATAGACCGGTGAGCCTGACGTCAGTGGTAGGGAAGCTGCTGGAGAAGATATTGAGGGATAGGATCTATTCCCATTTGGAAGAAAATGGGCTTATCAGTGATAGGAAACATGGTTCTGTGCAGGGAAGGTCAAGTCTTTCCAACTTAATAGAATTCTTTGAGGAAGTGACAAAGTTGATGGATGAGGGAAGGGCTGTCGATCTCATATACATGGACTTCAGTAAAGCGTTTGGTAAGGTTCCCCATGGCAGGCTGGTGGAGAACGTGAAGGCGCATGGGGTCCAAGGTGTACTAGCTAGATGGATAAAGAACTGGCTGGGCAACAGGAGACAGAGTAGCAGTGGAAGGGAGTTTCTCAAAATGGAGACGTGTGACCAGTGGTGTTCCACAGGGATCCGTGCTGGGACCACTGTTGTTTGTGATATACATTAATGATTTGGAGGAAAGTATGATTCGCAAGTTTGCAGCCGACACGAAGATTGGTGGAGTAGCAGATAGTGAAGGGGACTGTCAGAGAACACAGCAGAATATAGATAGATTGGAGAGTTGGGCAGAGAAATGGCAGATGGAGTTCAATCAGGGTAAATGCGAGGTGATGCATTTTGGAAGATCCAATTCAAGAGTGAACTATACAGTAAATGGAAAAGTCCTGGGGAAAATTGATGTCCAGAGAGATTTGGGTGTTCAGGTCCATTGTTCCCTGAAGGTGGCAACGAAGGTAAATGGAGTGGTCAAGAAGGCATACGGCATGCTTTCCTTCATCGGACGGGGTATTGAGTACAAGAGTTGGCAGGTCATGTTACAGTTGTATAGGACTTTGGTTCGGCCACATTTGGAATACTGCGTGCAGTTCTGGTCGCCACATTTCCAAAAGGATGTGGATGCTTTGGAGAGGGTGCAGAGGAGGTTCACCAGGATGTTGCCTGGTATGGAGGGCGCTAGCTATGAAGAGAGGTTGAGTAGATTAGGATTATTTTCATTAGAAAGACGGAGGTTGAGGGGGGACCTGATTGAGGTGTACAGAATCATGAGAGGTATAGACAGGGTGGATAGCAAGAAGCTTTTTCCCAGAGTGGGGGATTCAATTCCTAGGGGTCACGAGTTCAAAGTGAGAGGGGAAAAGTTTAGGGGGGATATGCGTGGAAAGTTCTTTACGCAGAGTGTGGTGGGTGCATGGAACGCGTTGCCAGCGGAGGTGGTAGATGCGGGCACGATAGCATCTTTTAAGATGTATCTAGACAGATACATGAATGGGCAGGAAGCAAAGAGATACAGACCCTTAGAAAATAGGTGACAGGTTTAGATAGAGGATCTGGATCAGCGCAGGCTTGGAGGGCTGAATGGCCTGTTCCTGTGCTCTAACGGCCCAAATATATCGGGTTTTACTTACCCAGCAGCCCCTTGGTCCGCCGAAAACAAAAGGAAATTAAGTTTAAGCTGAAACTGACCTTCCTAGCTGCTCACTCGCTCGCACTCTCTGCTCCCGAATAAGCTGCTGTAATAAAAATGGAATGGGCGGGTTGTCTTCTGAGGAAGGTTGGACAGACTGGTCTTGTTTTCACTGGAGTTTGTAAGACTGCGGGGAGACTTGATTAAAGTATATAGGATCCTGAACAGTCCTGACAAGGTGGATGTGGAAAGGATGTTTCCTCTTGTGGGGGAGTCCTGAATTAGGGGGCACTTTTTAAAATTAGTGACCGCCATTTTAGGACAGCGATGAGGAGATTTTTTTTCTCTCAGAGGATTGTGCGACATTGGAATTCTTTGCTTTCGAAGGTGGTGGAGGCGGGGTTATTTAATAATTTTAAGGTGGAGGTGAATAGATTCATGTTAGGCAAGGGAATCGATGGTTATCGGGGCATATGGGAGTGTGGAATTCAAGACATAAACAGGTCAGCCATGATCTTATTGAATGGTGGAGGAAGCTCGATGGGCCGAATGGCCTACTCCTGCTCCTAATTCATATGTCTTTATGCTCATATTTACCTGTTTATCTGACATTGGTTATTGTCTCCAGTAAAATTAGAACTGTGCCACCTCCTGACTCCATTCCTCCAGTTCAATTCCGATCGGCATCACATCAATATCAACTGGTCCAAAACTCTGCTGCTGATGTCCAGTCCTTACCAAGTCCTGCTCGTCCATTACCGTCACCTATTCACTACCCTCATTGGCTCTCATTTCCCTATCCGCTTATAATTAAAATTGTTTTCAATGAGTTAAAATCACTCCATGTCCTCACCCCTCCCCATCTCTAACCTTTCCCCAAACCTGCAGCTAACTTATCCATGATCTCTCCATACCTTTGACATTGGCCTATTTCACTGCAACTGACATCACTTGGTTCCATTAGAACCATAGAATCATTAAAAAATTATGGCACAGAAGGAGGCCATTCAGCCCGTCGTAAACGTGCTGGCCGAAAAAACTAGTTGCGTAATCTCATCCCACTTTCCAGCACCTGGTCCATAGTCATGCTGGTGACAGCAGTTCAGGTGCATGTCCAGGTACTTCTAAAAAAATTGAGGGTTTCTGGCTCCACCACCATTCCTGGCAGTGAATTCCAGACACCCACCACCCTCCGGGTGAAAAAGATTTCCCTCATGTCTCCTCTAATCACCTTAAATCTGTGCCCCCTGGTAATAGACGTCTCCGCGAGGGGAAACAGATCCTGCCTGTCTACTCGATCTTGGCCCCTCATAATTTTGGACACCTCAATTAAGTCACCTCTCAGCCTGCTCTGTTGTAAGGAAAACGACTCTATCCAATCTTTCCTCATAGCTGCAACTTTCGTGCCCTGCAGCATTCTTGTAAATCTCTTCTGTACCCTCTCCAGAACAATTATGTCCTTTCTGTAATGTGGTGACCAGATCTGAACACAATAGTCCAACTGTGGCCCATCCAGTGTTTCATACAGTTCCAGCATTACAATTCCTGCTCTATATTCTATATCTCGGCCATTAAAGGAAAGCATTCCATATGCCTTCTACATATCTACCTGTCTTGCCACCTTCAGCGACCTGTGGACATGCACTCCAAGGTCTCTCACTTCTTCTACCCCTCTCAATATCCTCCCGTTTGTTGTGTATTCCCTTGCTTTGTTTGCCCTCCCCAATTGCATTACCTCAGATTAATCCAGAATGTAATTCCATTTGGGCTGCACAGTGGCACAGTGGTTAGCACCGCAGCCTCACAGCACCAGCGACCCGGGTTCAATTCTGTGTACTGCCTGTGTGCAGTTTGCAAGTTCTCCCTGTGTCTGCGTGGGTTTCCTCCGGGTGCTCCGGTTTCCCCCCACAGCCAAAAGACTTGCAGGTTGATAGGTGAATTGGCCATTATAAAATTGCCACCAGTATAGGTAGGTGGTAGGGGAATATAGGGACAGGTGAGGATGTGGTGGGAATATTGAATTAGTGTAGGATTAGTAAAGATGGGTGGTTAATGGTCGGCGCAGACTCGGTGGGCCAAAGGGCCTGTTTCAGTGCTGTATCTCTAAATCTAAAAAAAATCCATTTACCATTTTACCGCCACTCAACCAAACCATTGATATAATTCTGGAGTCGACAGCTATCCTCTTCACTATCAACTGCACGGCCAATTTTTGTGTCATCTGCAAATTTCCCAATCTTTCCCCCCACATTTACTTCTCAAATCATTAATATATATCCCAACAGCAAGGAACCCAACACTCAGCACCGTGGAACGCCCACTGGAAACTGCTTTCAATAAGCAAAATCATACATCGCCCTTTGTTTCCTGTCATTGAGCCAATTTTGGAACCAACTCAATCATTTTTGACCAGTTGCCATGTGGGAAATTGTCAAATGCCTTCCTAAAATCCATGGAGACAACATCCACTGAACGACCATCATCAATCGTCCTTGTTACTTACTCAAAAAAATCAGTTAAGTGAGTAAGACACGACCTTCCCTTAACAAATGCATACTGATCATCCCTGAGTAATCCGAGCCTTTAGAAGCAACAGTTTATCCTATCGGTGAGAACTGACTCTAATTATTTGCCCACCACTGAGGTCTGACTTACTGGTCTGTAATTATTTGGTCTATCCCTTGCTCCCCTTTTAAATAATGGTACAACCTTTGTAGACCTCCGATCCTCTGGTAGGTCACATGTATGTAGTGACGATTTGAAGATGATCCTCAGAGCATCCGCTATTTCCCCACTGACTTCCTTTAATAGTCTGGGATATATTCCATCCAGCCCTGGTGAATTATCCATTTTCAAGGATGTCAGACACTCTAGCACTTCCTCCCTCCTTAAGCTTATCGTAACTTCTCCAATCTATCTTCATGATTGAAGTTCCTCATCCCTGGAGCCACCCTCCTGAATCTTTTCTGGACACTCGTCAATGTCCCCACATCTTTCCTGCAATGTCTACAATATTCAGACCCGTCTTTGAAGAAAACCTTTCTTTCTAACCCCTTCGTGTCTAATACAGGCCTGGTGAACAAAAGCACTGCTGTCTAAATCCGCACAACCGTGAACTCCGCACAGCTGTTGAACTTACCCAAAGAAGCCAAATACCCTCCGGTCTAACTCTCCACTTTGCACAAGCCCCCTCCTGTATAATTTCCCCTGTGAACAAACTCCTGTCTAATTGCCCCCGGTGATCACCCTTCTGTTTTATTCCCCCTGTTAACACCCTCCTGTATAATTCCCCCTGTGAACACCATCCTGTATAATTCCCCCGGTGATCACCCTTCTGTTTTATTCCCCCTGTGAACACCCTCCTGTATAATTTCCCCTGTGAACACCTTCAAGTCTAATTTGCCCCTGTGAACAAACTCCTGTCTAATTCCCCCGGTGATCACCCATCTGTTTTATTCCCTCTGTGAACACCATCCTTTCAAATCCCCCGTGTGAACACCCTCATGTCTAATTCCCCCTGTGATCAGACTCCACTCTCAATCCACCTGTGAACACCCTCCTGTCCAATTCCCCCTGTGAACAGTCTCCTCTCTAATACCACCTCTGAACACTTTCCTGTCAAATCCCCCGTGTGAAAACCCTACTGTCTAATTCCCCTGAGAACACACTCCTGTCAAAATCCACCTGTGAACTTCCTCCTGTCTAATTCCCCCTCTGAACACCCTCTCGTCTAATTCCCCCTGTGAACACCCTCCTGTCGAATTCCCCCTGGGATCACCATCCTGTGTTATTCCCCCTGTGAACAGCCACCTGTCTAATTCCCCATGTGAACACACTCCTGTCTAATTCCCCCTCTGAACACACTCCAGTCTATTTCCACCTGTGAGCACCCTCAAGTATAATTCCCCCTGTGAACACCCTCCAGTCTAATTCCAGCTGTGACACCCTCCTGTCAAATTCCCCTTGTGAGCACCCTCCTGTCCAATTCCCCCAGTGAAAACCCTCCGGTCTAATTCCACCTGTGAACGCTATCCTCTCTAGTTCTCCCTGTGAGCACCCTTCTGTCTAACTTCACCTGTGAACAATCTCCTGTCTAATTCCCCCTGTGAACACCATCCTTTCTAATTTCCCCTGAGAACAGCCTCCTCTCTAATACCCCCTCTGAACACTTTACTGTCTAATTGCCCCTGTGAACATCCTCCTGTCGAAATCCCTCTGTGAACACACTCCTGTCTAATTCCACCTGTGAAAACCCTCCTGTCGAATTCCCCTTGTGAACACCCTCCTGTCCAATTCCCCCTGTGAACAGTCTACTCTCTAATACCCACTCTGAACACTTTCCTGTCCAATTCCCCCTGTTAAAACCCTACTGTCTAATTCCCCTGGGAACACACTCCTGTCAAAATCCACCTGTAAAATTCCTCCTGTCTAATTCCCCCTGTGAACACCCTCTTGTCTAATTCCCCCTGTGAGCACACTCTGGTCTAATTCCGCCATTGAACACCCTCCTGTCTAATTCCCCCTGTGAACACCCTCTTGTCTAATTCCCCCTTTGACCACCCTCCTGCCTGATTCCCCCTGTGAACACCCTCTTGTTTAATTCCCCCTGTGAACACCATCTTGTTTAATTCCCGCTGTGAACATCCTCCTGCCTAATTCCCGCTGTGAACATCCTCCTGCCTAATTCCCGCTGTGAACATCCTCCTGCCTAATTCCCGCTGTGAACATCCTCCTGCCTAATTCCCCCTGTGAACAGCCTCTTGTCTAATTCCCCCTGTGAACACCCTCCTGCCTAATTCCCCCCTGTGAACACCCTCCGGTCTAATTCCCCCTGTGAACACACTCCGGTCAAATTCCCCCTGTGATCACCCTCCTGTCTAATTCCCCCCTGTGAACACCCTCCTGTCTAATTCCCCCTGTGAACACCCTCCTGCCTAATTCCCCCCTGTGAACACCCTCCTGCCTAATTCCCCCTCTGAACACCCTCCTGCCTAATGCCCCCTGTGAACACCCTCCTGTATAATTCCCCCTGTGTACACCCTCCTGTCTAATTCCCCCTGTGAACACCCATATGTCTAATTCCCCCTGTGAACATCCTCCTGCCTGATTCCCCCTGTGAACATCCTTCTGCCTGATTCCCCCTGTGAACATCCTCCTGTCTAATTCCCCCTGTGAACATCCTCCTGCCTGAATCCCCCGTGAACACCCTCATATCTCATTCCCCCTGTGAACATCCTCCTGCCTGATTCCCCCTGTGAACATCCTTCAGTCTAATCCCCCCTGTGAACACCCTCCTGTCCCATTCCCCCTGTGAACATTCTCCTGCCTAATTCCCCCTGTGAACATTCTCCTGCCTAATTCCCCCTGTGAACATTCTCCTGCCGAATCCCCCCTGTGAACACCCTCCTGCCTAATTCCCCCTGTGAACATTCTCCTGCCTAATTCCCCCTGTGAACATTCTCCTGCCTAATTCCCCCTGTGAACACCCTCCTGCCGAATCCCCCCTGTGAACACCCTCCTCTCTAATTGCCCCTGTGAACACCCTCCTGACTAATTCCGCCTGTCAACACCCTCCTGTCCAATTCCCCCTGTGAACATTCTCCTCTCGAATTCCCCCTGTGAACACCCTCGTCTCTAATTCCCCTGTAAACATCCTCCAGAGTAATTCCGCTTGTCAACACCCTCCTGTCCAATTCCCACTGTCAACAATCTCCTGTCCAACTCCCCCTGTCAACACCCTCCTGTCCAATTCCCCCTGTGAACATTCTCCTCTCGAATTCCCCCTGTGAACACCCTCGTCTCTAATTCCCCTGTAAACATCCTCCAGAGTAATTCCGCTTGTCAACACCCTCCTGTCCAATTCCCACTGTCAACAATCTCCTGTCCAACTCCCCCTGTCAACACCCTCCTGTCCAATTCCCACTGTCAACAATCTCCTGTCCAACTCCCCCTATCAACACCCTCCTGTCCAATTCCCACTGTCAACAATCTCCTGTCCAACTCCCCCTATCAACAATCTCCTGTCCAACTCCCCCTATCAACACCCTCCTGTCCAATTCCCACTGTCAACAATCTCCTGTCCAACTCCCCCTATCAACAATCTCCTGTCCAACTCCCCCTATCAACACCCTCCTGTCCAATTCCCACTGTCACCACCCTCCTGTCCAATTCCCCCTGTCACCACCCTCCTGTCCAATTCCACCTGTGAACACCCTCCTGTCTAATTCCCCCTGTGAACATCCTCCTGTCTAATTCCCTTGTGCGCAGCCTCCTCCAGAATTCCCCCTGTGATATCCCCGCTGTCCATTTTCCCCTGTGAACTCACTGGCGTCTAATTCCAGCTGTGAACACCCTCCTGCCTAATTCCAGCTGTGAACACCCACCTGTTGAATTCCCCCTGTGAACACCCTCCAATCTAATTTCCCCTCTGATCACCCTCCTGTTGAATGCCCCCTGTGAACAATCTCCTGCCAATTTCCCCCTGTGAAGAGCCTGAAGTCTATTTCAACCTCTGAACACCATCCTGTCTAATTCCAGCTGTGAACACCCTCCTGTCTAATTCCCCCTGTGAACTCCCTCCTGTCTAATTCCCCCTGTGATCACCCTCCTGTCTAATTCCCCCTGTGAACACCCTCCTGTCTAATTCCCCCTGTGATCACCCTCCTGTCTAATTTCCCCTGTGAACACCCTCCTGTATAATTCCCCCTGTGATCACCCTCCTGTCTAATTCCCCCTGTGATCACCCTCCTGTCTAATTCCCCCTGTGAACACCCTCCTGTCTAATTCCCCCTGTGATCACCCTCCTGTCTAATTTCCCCTGTGAACACCCTCCTGTATAATTCCCCCTGTGATCACCCTCCTGTCTAATTCCTCCCTGTGAACACCCACCTGTCTAATACCCCCTGTGAATACCCTCATGCCAAATTCCCCCTGTGAACACCCTCCTGTCTAATTCCCTCCTGTGAACACCCTCCTGTCTAATTCCCCCTGTGAACACCCTCCTGTCTAATTCCCACTGTGAACACCCTCCTGCCTAATTCCCCCCTGTGAACACCCTCCTGCCTAATTCCCCCTGTGAACACCCTCCTGCCTAATTCCCCCCCTGTGAACACCCTCCTGCCTAATTCCCCCCTGTGAACACCCACCTGTCTAATACCCCCTGTGAATACCCTCATGCCAAATTCCCCCTGTGAACACCCTCCTGCCTAATTCCCACTGTGAACACCATCCTGTCCAATTCCCCCTGTGAACACCCTCTTGTCTAATTCCCCCTGTGAACATCCTCCTGTCTAATTCCCCCTGTGAACACCCTCCTGTCTAATTACCCCTTTGAGCACCCTCATGTCAAATTCCCCCTGTGAACACCCTCCAATCTAATTCCCCCTCTGATCACCCTCCTGTTGAATGCCCCCTGTGAACAATCTCCTGCCAAATTCCCCCTGTGAAGAGCCTGAAGTCTATTTCCACCTCTGAACACCATTCTGTCTAATTCCAGCTGTGAACACCCTCCTGTCTAATTCCCCCTGTGATCACCCTCCTGTCTAATTCCCCCTGTGAACACCCTCGTGTCCAATTCCCTCTCTGATCACCCTCCTGTCTAATTCCCCCTGTGAACACCCTCCTGCCTAATTCCCCCTGTGAACACCCTCCTGTCTAATTCCCCCTGTGATCACCCTCCTGCCTAATTCCCCCTGTGAACACCCCCCTGTCTAATTCCCCCTGTGAACACCCCCCTGTCTAATTCCCCCAGTGAACACCATCCTGTCTAATTCCCCCTGTGAACACCCTTCTGTCTAATTCCTCCTGTGAACACCATCCTGTCTAATTCCAGCTGTGAACACCCTCCTGTCTAATTCCAGATGTGAACACCCTCCTGTCTAATTCTCCCTGTGAACACCCTCCAATCTAATTCCCCCTCTGACCACCCCCCTGTTGAATTCCCCCAGTGAACACCCTCCTGTCTAATTCCCCCTGTGACCACCTATCTGTTTGATTCCACTTTTGAAAACCCAGCTGCGTCATTTGCCCATGTAAACACCCTCCTGTTTAATTCCCCCTCGAACACCCACCTGTCTAATTCCCCCTGTGAACAGCCTCCTGTCTAATTCCCCTGGGAAAATCTCTGCTGTCTAATGCCCACTGTGATCACCATGCTGTGTATTTCCCACTGTGAACACGCTCTTGGCTCATTCACCCTGTGAACACACGCCTGTCAAATACCCGCTGTGATGAACCTCCTGTCTAATTCCCCTTGTGAACACCATCCTGTCTAATTCCCAAATTGAACACGCTCTTGTCGAACTCCCCCAGTGAACAGAAACCGGTCTAATACGCCCTGTGAGCACCCTCCTGGCTAATTCCCCCAGTGAACACCCTCGTGTCTAATTCCCCCAGTGAACACCCTCTGGACTAATTCCCCCTGTGAGCACACTCTGGTCTAATTCCGCCATTGAACACCCTCCTGTCTAATTCCCCCTGTGAACACCCTCTTGTCTAATTCCCGCTGTGAACATCCTCCTGCCTAATTCCCGCTGTGAACAGCCTCTTGTCTAATTCCCCCTGTGAACACCATCTTGTTTAATTCCCGCTGTGAACATCCTCCTGCCTAATTCCCCCTGTGAACAGCCTCTTGTCTAATTCCCCCTGTGAACACCCTCCTGCCTAATTCCCCCCTGTGAACACCCTCCGGTCTAATTCCCCCTGTGAACACACTCCGGTCAAATTCCCCCTGTGATCACCCTCCTGTCTAATTCCCCCCTGTGAACACCCTCCTGTCTAATTCCCCCTGTGAACACCCTCCTGCCTAATTCCCCCCTGTGAACACCCTCCTGCCTAATTCCCCCTCTGAACACCCTCCTGCCTAATGCCCCCTGTGAACACCCTCCTGCCTAATTCCCCCCTGTGAACACACTCCTGTCTAATTCCCCCTGTGAACACCCTCCTGCCTAATTCCCCCCTGTGAACACACTCATGTCTAATTCCCCCCTGTGAACACCCTCCTGCCTAATTCCCCCTCTGAACACCCTCCTGCCTAATGCCCCCTGTGAACACCCTCCTGCCTAATTCCCCCCTGTGAACACACTCCTGTCTAATTCCCCCTGTGAACACCCTCATGTCTAATTCCCCCTGTGAACACCCTCCTGCCTAATTCCCCCTGTGAACACCCTCCTGTCTAATTCACCCCTGTGAAAACCCTCCTGTTTAATTCCCCTGTGAACACCCTCCTGTCTAATTCCCCATGTGAATACCCTCCTGTCTAATGCCACCTGTGAATACCTTCCTGTCTCATTCCCCCTGTGAATACCCTCCTGCCTGCTGCCCCCTGTGAACACCCTCCTGCCTAATTCCCACTGTGAACACCCTCCTGGCTAATTCCCCCTGTGAACACCCTCCTGTCTAATTCCCCCTGTGAATACCCTCCTGCCTGCTGCCCCCTGTGAACACCCTCTTGTTTAATTCCCCCTGTGAACACACTCTTGTTTAAATCCCCCTGTGAACACCCTCTTGTTTAATTCCCCCACTGAACACCATCCTGCCTAATTCCCCCCTGTGAAGACCCTCCGGTCTAATTCCCCCTGTGAGCACACTCCGGTCTAATTCCCCCTGTGATCACCCTCCTGTCTAATTCCCCCCTGTGAACACCCTCTTGTCTAATTCCCCCTGTGAACACCCTCCTGTCTAATTCCCCCTGTGAACACCCTCCTGCCTAATTCCCCCTGTGAAAACCCTCCTGCCTAATTCCCCCCCTGTGAACACCCTCCTGCCTAATTCCCCCCTGTGAACACCCTCCTGCCTAATGCCCCCTGAGAACACCCTCCTGCCTAATTCCCCCCTGTGAACACACTCCTGTCTAATTCACTATGTGAACACCCTCATGTCTAATTCCCCCTGTGAACACCCTCCTGCCTAATTCCCCCTGTGAACACCCTCCTGTCTAATTCACCCCTGTGAAAACCCTCCTGTTTAATTCCCCTGTGAACACCCTCCTGTCTAATTCCCCCTGTGAATACCCTCCTGTCTAATGCCACCTGTGAATACCCTCCTGTCTCATTCCCCCTGTGAATACCCTCCTGCCTGCTGCCCCCTGTGAACACCCTCCTGCTAATTCCCCCTGTGAACACCCTCCTGCCAAATTACCCCCTGTGAAAACCCTCCTGTTTAATTCCCACTGTGAACACCCTCCTGTCTAATACCCCCTGTGAATACCCTCATGCCAAATTCCCCCTGTGAACACCCTCCTGCCTAATTCCCACTGTGAACACCATCCTGTCTAATTCCCCCTGTGAACACCTTCCTGTCCAATTCCCCCTGTGAACACCCTCTTGTCTAATTCCCCCTGTGAACATCCTCCTGTCTAATTCCCCCTGTGAACACCCTCCTGGCTAATTCCCCCTCTGATCACCCTCCTGTTGAATGCCCCCTGTGAACAATCTCCTGCCAAATTCCCCCTGTGAAGAGCCTGAAGTCTATTTCCACCTCTGAACACCATTCTGTCTAATTCCAGCTGTGAACACCCTCCTGTCTAATTCCCCCTGTGAACACCCTCCTGTCTAATTCCCCCTGTGATCACCCTCCTGTCTAATTCCCCCTGTGAACACCCTCGTGTCCAATTCCCTCTCTGATCACCCTCCTGTCTAATTCCCCCTGTGATCACCCTCCTGTCTAATTCCTCCCTGTGAACACCCTCCTGTCTAATTCCCCCTGTGAACACCCTCCTGCCTAATTCCCCCTGTGAACACCCTCCTGTCTAATTCCCCCTGTGATCACCCTCCTGCCTAATTCCCCCTGTGAACACCCCTCTGTCTAATTCCCCCAGTGAACACCCTTCTGTCTAATTCCTCCTGTGAACACCATCCTGTCTAATTCCAGCTGTGAACACCCTCCTGTCTAATTCCAGATGTGAACACCCTCCTGTCTAATTCTCCCTGTGAACACCCTCCAATCTAATTCCCCCTCTGACCACCCCCCTGTTGAATTCCCCCAGTGAACACCCTCCTGTCTAATTCCCCCTGTGACCACCTATCTGTTTGATTCCACTTTTGAAAACCCAGCTGCGTCATTTGCCCATGTAAACACCCTCCTGTTTAATTCCCCCTTTGACCACCCTCCTGCCTGATTCCCGCTGTGAACATCCTCCTGCCTAATTCCCCCTGTGAACAGCCTCTTGTCTAATTCCCCCTGTGAACACCCTCCTGTCTAATTCCCCCCTGTGAACACCCTCCGGTCTAATTCCCCCTGTGAACACACTCCGGTCAAATTCCCCCTGTGATCACCCTCCTGTCTAATTCCCCCCGGGAACACCCTCCTGTCTAATTCCCCCTGTGAACACCCTCCTGTCTAATTCCCCCCTGTGAACACCCTCCTGTCTAATTCCCCCTGTGAACACCCTCCTGCCTAATTCCCCCCTGTGAACACCCTCCTGCCTAATTCCCCCTCTGAACACCCTCCTGCCTAATGCCCCCTGTGAACACCCTCCTGCCTAATTCCCCCCTGTGAACACACTCCTGTCTAATTCCCCCTGTGAACACCCTCCTGCCTAATTCCCCCCTGTGAACACACTCATGTCTAATTCCCCCCTGTGAACACCCTCCTGCCTAATTCCCCCTCTGAACACCCTCCTGCCTAATGCCCCCTGTGAACACCCTCCTGCCTAATTCCCCCTGTGAACACACTCCTGTCTAATTCCCCCTGTGAACACCCTCATGTCTAATTCCCCCTGTGAACACCCTCCTGCCTAATTCCCCCTGTGAACACCCTCCTGCCTAATTCCCCCTGTGAACACCCTCCTGTCTAATTCACCCCTGTGAAAACCCTCCTGTTTAATTCCCCTGTGAACACCCTCCTGTCTAATTCCCCATGTGAATACCCTCCTGTCTAATGCCACCTGTGAATACCTTCCTGTCTCATTCCCCCTGTGAATACCCTCCTGCCTGCTGCCCCCTGTGAACACCCTCCTGCCTAATTCCCCCTGTGAACACCCTCCTGCCTAATTCCCCCCTGTGAAAACCCTCCTGTTTAATTCCCCCTGTGAACACCCTCCTGTCTAATGCCACCTGTGAATACCCTCCTGTCTAATTCCCCCTGTGAACACCCTCCTGTCTAATTCCCCCCTGTGAAAACCCTCCTGTTTAATTCCCCCTGTGAACACCCTCCTGTCTAATGCCACCTGTGAATACCCTCCTGTCTAATTCCCCCTGTGAATACCCTCCTGCCTGCTGCCCCCTGTGAACACCCTCTTGTTTAATTCCCCCTGTGAACACACTCTTGTTTAAATCCCCCTGTGAACACCCTCTTGTTTAATTCCCCCACTGAACACCAACCTGCCTAATTCCCCCCTGTGAAGACCCTCCGGTCTAATTCCCCCTGTGAGCACACTCCGGTCTAATTCCCCCTGTGAACACCCTCCTGTCTAATTCCCCCTGTGAACACCCTCCTGCCTAATTCCCGCTGTGAACATCCTCCTGCCTAATTCCCCCTGTGAACAGCCTCTTGTCTAATTCCCCCTGTGAACACCCTCCTGCCTAATTCCCCCCTGTGAACACCCTCCGGTCTAATTCCCCCTGTGAACACACTCCGGTCAAATTCCCCCTGTGATCACCCTCCTGTCTAATTCCCCCCTGTGAACACCCTCCTGTCTAATTCCCCCTGTGAACACCCTCCTGCCTAATTCCCCCCTGTGAACACCCTCCTGCCTAATTCCCCCTCTGAACACCCTCCTGCCTAATGCCCCCCTGTGAACACACTCCTGTCTAATTCCCCCTGTGAACACCCTCCTGCCTAATTCCCCCCTGTGAACACACTCATGTCTAATTCCCCCCTGTGAACACCCTCCTGCCTAATTCCCCCTCTGAACACCCTCCTGCCTAATGCCCCCTGTGAACACCCTCCTGCCTAATTCCCCCCTGTGAACACACTCCTGTCTAATTCCCCCTGTGAACACCCTCATGTCTAATTCCCCCTGTGAACACCCTCCTGCCTAATTCCCCCTGTGAACACCCTCCTGTCTAATTCACCCCTGTGAAAACCCTCCTGTTTAATTCCCGTGTGAACACCCTCCTGTCTAATTCCCCATGTGAATACCCTCCTGTCTAATGCCACCTGTGAATACCTTCCTGTCTCATTCCCCCTGTGAATACCCTCCTGCCTGCTGCCCCCTGTGAACACCCTCCTGCCTAATTCCCACTGTGAACACCCTCCTGCCTAATTCCCCCTGTGAACACCCTCCTGTCTAATTCCCCCTGTGAATACCCTCCTGCCTGCTGCCCCCTGTGAACACCCTCTTGTTTAATTCCCCCTGTGAACACACTCTTGTTTAAATCCCCCTGTGAACACCCTCTTGTTTAATGCCCCCACTGAACACCATCCTGCCTAATTCCCCCCTGTGAAGACCCTCTGGTCTAATTCCCCCTGTGAGCACACTCCGGTCTAATTCCCCCTGTGATCACCCTCCTGTCTAATTCCCCCCTGTGAACACCCTCTTGTCTAATTCCCCCTGTGAACACCCTCCTGTCTAATTCCCCCTGTGAACACCCTCCTGCCTAATTCCCCCTGTGAAAACCCTCCTGCCTAATTCCCCCCCTGTGAACACCCTCCTGCCTAATTCCCCCCTGTGAACACCCTCCTGCCTAATGCCCCCTGAGAACACCCTCCTGCCTAATTCCCCCCTGTGAACACACTCCTGTCTAATTCACTATGTGAACACCCTCATGTCTAATTCCCCCTGTGAACACCCTCCTGCCTAATTCCCCCTGTGAACACCCTCCTGTCTAATTCACCCCTGTGAAAACCCTCCTGTTTAATTCCCCTGTGAACACCCTCCTGTCTAATTCCCCCTGTGAATACCCTCCTGTCTAATGCCACCTGTGAATACCCTCCTGTCTCATTCCCCCTGTGAATACCCTCCTGCCTGCTGCCCCCTGTGAACACCCTCCTGCTAATTCCCCCTGTGAACACCCTCCTGCCAAATTACCCCCTGTGAAAACCCTCCTGTTTAATTCCCACTGTGAACACCCTCCTGTCTAATACCCCCTGTGAATACCCTCATGCCAAATTCCCCCTGTGAACACCCTCCTGCCTAATTCCCACTGTGAACACCATCCTGTCTAATTCCCCCTGTGAACACCTTCCTGTCCAATTCCCCCTGTGAACACCCTCTTGTCTAATTCCCCCTGTGAACATCCTCCTGTCTAATTCCCCCTGTGAACACCCTCCTATCTAATTACCCCTTTGAGCACCCTCATGTCAAATTCCCCCTGTGAACACCCTCCAATCTAATTCCCCCTCTGATCACCCTCCTGTTGAATGCCCCCTGTGAACAATCTCCTGCCAAATTCCCCCTGTGAAGAGCCTGAAGTCTATTTCCACCTCTGAACACCATTCTGTCTTATTCCAGCTGTGAACACCCTCCTGTCTAATTCCCCCTGTGAACACCCTCCTGTCTAATTCCCCCTGTGATCACCCTCCTGTCTAATTCCCCCTGTGAACACCCTCGTGTCCAATTCCCTCTCTGATCACCCTCCTGTCTAATTCCCCCTGTGAACACCCTCCTGCCTAATTCCCCCTGTGAACACCCTCCTGTCTAATTCCCCCTGTGATCACCCTCCTGCCTAATTCCTCCTGTGAACACCATCCTGTCTAATTCCAGCTGTGAACACCCTCCTGTCTAATTCCAGATGTGAACACCCTCCTGTCTAATTCTCCCTGTGAACACCCTCCAATCTAATTCCCCCTCTGACCACCCCCCTGTTGAATTCCCCCAGTGAACACCCTCCTGTCTAATTCCCCCTGTGACCACCTATCTGTTTGATTCCACTTTTGAAAACCCAGCTGCGTCATTTGCCCATGTAAACACCCTCCTGTTTAATTCCCCCTTTGACCACCCTCCTGCCTGATTCCCCCTGTGAACACCCTCTTGTTTAATTCCCGCTGTGAACATCCTCCTGCCTAATTCCCGCTGTGAACATCCTCCTGCCTAATTCCCCCTGTGAACAGCCTCTTGTCTAATTCCCCCTGTGAACACCCTCCTGTCTAATTCCCCCCTGTGAACACCCTCCGGTCTAATTCCCCCTGTGAACACACTCCGGTCAAATTCCCCCTGTGATCACCCTCCTGTCTAATTCCCCCCGGGAACACCCTCCTGTCTAATTCCCCCTGTGAACACCCTCCTGTCTAATTCCCCCCTGTGAACACCCTCCTGTCTAATTCCCCCTGTGAACACCCTCCTGCCTAATTCCCCCCTGTGAACACCCTCCTGCCTAATTCCCCCTCTGAACACCCTCCTGCCTAATGCCCCCTGTGAACACCCTCCTGCCTAATTCCCCCCTGTGAACACACTCCTGTCTAATTCCCCCTGTGAACACCCTCCTGCCTAATTCCCCCCTGTGAACACACTCATGTCTAATTCCCCCCTGTGAACACCCTCCTGCCTAATTCCCCCTCTGAACACCCTCCTGCCTAATGCCCCCTGTGAACACCCTCCTGCCTAATTCCCCCTGTGAACACACTCCTGTCTAATTCCCCCTGTGAACACCCTCATGTCTAATTCCCCCTGTGAACACCCTCCTGCCTAATTCCCCCTGTGAACACCCTCCTGCCTAATTCCCCCTGTGAACACCCTCCTGTCTAATTCACCCCTGTGAAAACCCTCCTGTTTAATTCCCCTGTGAACACCCTCCTGTCTAATTCCCCATGTGAATACCCTCCTGTCTAATGCCACCTGTGAATACCTTCCTGTCTCATTCCCCCTGTGAATACCCTCCTGCCTGCTGCCCCCTGTGAACACCCTCCTGCCTAATTCCCCCTGTGAACACCCTCCTGCATAATTCCCCCCTGTGAAAACCCTCCTGTTTAATTCCCCCTGTGAACACCCTCCTGTCTAATGCCACCTGTGAAAACCCTCCTGTCTAATTCCCCCTGTGAACACCCTCCTGTCTAATTCCCCCCTGTGAAAACCCTCCTGTTTAATTCCCCCTGTGAACACCCTCCTGTCTAATGCCACCTGTGAATACCCTCCTGTCTAATTCCCCCTGTGAATACCCTCCTGCCTGCTGCCCCCTGTGAACACCCTCTTGTTTAATTCCCCCTGTGAACACACTCTTGTTTAAATCCCCCTGTGAACACCCTCTTGTTTAATTCCACCACTGAACACCATCCTGCCTAATTCCCCCCTGTGAAGACCCTCCGGTCTAATTCCCCCTGTGAGCACACTCCGGTCTAATTCCCCCTGTGAACACCCTCCTGTCTAATTCCCCCTGTGAACACCCTCCTGCCTAATTCCCGCCTCTGTACACCCTCCTGCCTAATTCCCCCTGTGAACACCCTCCTGCCTAATTCCCCCCCTGTGAACACCCTCCTGCCTAATTCCCCCCTGTGATCACCCTCCTGTCTAATTCCCCCCCTGTGAACACTCTCTTGTCTATTTCCCCCTGTGAACACCCTCCTGTCTATTTCCCCCTGTGAACACCCTCCTGCCTAATTCCCCCTGTGAACACCCTCCTGCCTAATTCCCCCCCTGTGAACACCCTCCTGCCTAATTCCCCCCTGCGAACACCCTCCTGCCTAATGCCCCCTGAGAACACCCTCCTGCCTAATTCCCCCTGTGAACACCCTCCTGCCTAATTCCCCCTGTGAACACCCTCCTGTCTAATTCACCCCTGTGAAAACCCTCCTGTTTAATTCCCCTGTGAACACCCTCCTGTCTAATTCCCCCTGTGAATACCCTCCTGTCTAATGCCACCTGTGAATACCCTCCTGTCTCATTCCCCCTGTGAATACCCTCCTGCCTGCTGCCCCCTGTGAACACCCTCCTGCTAATTCCCCCTGTGAACACCCTCCTGCCAAATTACCCCCTGTGAAAACCCTCCTGTTTAATTCCCACTGTGAACACCCTCCTGTCTAATACCCCCTGTGAATACCCTCATGCCAAATTCCCCCTGTGAACACCCTCCTGCCTAATTCCCACTGTGAACACCATCCTGTCTAATTCCCCCTGTGAACACCTTCCTGTCCAATTCCCCCTGTGAACACCCTCTTGTCTAATTCCCCCTGTGAACATCCTCCTGTCTAATTCCCCCTGTGAACACCCTCCTATCTAATTACCCCTTTGAGCACCCTCATGTCAAATTCCCCCTGTGAACACCCTCCAATCTAATTCCCCCTCTGATCACCCTCCTGTTGAATGCCCCCTGTGAACAATCTCCTGCCATATTCCCCCTGTGAAGAGCCTCCAGTCTAATTCCACCTCTGAACACCATCCTGTCTATTTCCCCCAGCTAACACCCTTCTGTCTAATTCCCCCTGTGAACACCATCCTGTCTAATTCCCCACTGTGAACACCCTCCTGTCTAATTCCCCCTGTGAACACCCTCCTGTCTAATTCCCTCCTTTGAACACCCTCCTGTCTAATTCCCCCTGAGATCACCCTCCTGTCTTATTCCCCCCTGTGAACACCCTCCTGTCTAGTTCCCCCCTGTGAACACCCTCCTGTCTAATTCCCCCTGTGAACACCCTCCTGTCAAATTCCCTCTGTGATCACCCTCCTGTCTAAATCCCCCCTGTGAACACCCTCCTGTCGAAATCCCCCCTGTGAACACCCTCCTGTCAAATTCCCTCTGTGATCACCCTCCTGTCTAAATCCCCCCTGTGAACACCCTCCTGTCTAATTCCCCCCTGTGAACACCCTCCTGCTTAATTACCCCTCTGTGAACAGCCTCCTGTCTAATTTCCCCTGTGACCACCCTCCTGTCTAATTCCCCCCTGGGAACACCCTCCTGTCTAATTCCCAGTGTGAACACCCTCCTGCCTAATTCCCCCCTGTGATCACCCTCCTGTCTAATTCCCCCTGTGAACACCCTCCTGTCTAATTCCCCGTGTGATCACACTCCTGTCTAATTCCCCCTGTGAACACCCTCCTGTCTAATTCCTCCCTGTGAACACCCTCCTGTCTAATTCCCCCTGTGAACACCCACCTGTCTAATTCCCCCTGTGAACACACTCCTGTCTAATTCCCCCTGTGTACACCCTCCTGTCTAATTCCCCCTGTGAATACCATCCTGTCTAATTCCCCCTGTGAACACCTTCCTGTCCAATTCCCGCTGTGAACACTCTCTTGTCTAATTCCCCCTGTGAACACCCTCTTGTCTAATTCCCACCGTGAACACCCTCTTGCCTAATTCCCCCTGTGAACATCCTCCTGCCTAATTCCCCCTTTGAACACCCTCCTGCCTGATTCCCCCTGTGAATACCCTCCTGTCTAATTCCCCCTTTGATCACCCTCCCGTCTAATTCCCCCTTGAACACAATCCTGTCTAATTTCCCCTGTAAACATCCTCCTGCCTAATTCCACCTGTGAACACCCTCCTGTCTAATTCCCCTGTAAACATCCTCCTGTCTAATTCCCTTGTGCACAGCCTCCTCCGGAATTCCCCTGTGAAATCCCTGCTGTCCATTTTCCCCTGTGAACTCACTGGCGTCTAATTCCAGCTGTGAACACCCTTCTGCCTCATTCCAGCTGTGAACACCCTCCTGTTGAATTCCCCCTGTGAACACCCTCCAATCTAATTCCCCCTCTGATCACCCTCCTGTTGAATGCCCCCTGTGAACAATGTCCTGCCAAATTCCCCCTGTGAAGCCCCTCCTGTCTAATTCCCCTGTGATCACCCTCATGTCTACTTCCCCCTGTGAACCCCCAACTGTCTAATTCTCCTGTGATCTCCCTCTGGTCCAATTCCCACTGTGAACACCCTCTGTCTAATTTCCCCTGTGAACAACCTCCTGTCTAATTCCCTCTGTGAACACCATCCTGCCTAAGTACCCCTGTGAAAACTTTCCTGTCTAATTCCCCCTGCGAACAACGTCTGTCTAATTCCACCTGTGAACCCCCTCCTGTCTAATTCCCCTTTCATCACCCTCCTGTATATTTCCCCCTGTGAACCCCCTCCTGTCAAATTCCACTGTGAACACCCTCTGTCTAATTCCCCTGTGATCACCCTCTTGTCTAATTCCCCATGTGAACACTTCCCGGTCTAATTTCCCCTGTGAACAACCTCCTGTCAAGATTCCCTCTGTGAACACCATCCTGCCTAATTCCCCCTGTGATCACTCTCCTGTCTAATTCCCCTGTGATCACCCTCTTGTCTAATTCCCCATGTGATCACTCTCCTGTCTAATTCCCCTGTGATCACCCTCTTGTCTAATTCCCCCTGTGATCACTCTCCTGTCTAATTCCCCTGTGATCACCCTCTTGTCTAATTCCCCATGTGATCACTCTCCTGTCTAATTCCCCTGTGATCACCCTCTTGTCTAATTCCCCCTGTGATCACTCTCCTGTCTAATTCCCCTGTGATCACCCTCTTGTCTAATTCCCCCAGTGATCACTCTCTTGTCTAATTCCCCATGTGAACACTCTCCTGTCTAATTTCCCCGTTGAACAACCTCCTGTCTAATTCCCACTGTATACACCCTCCTGTGTAACTCCCCCCGTGAAAAGACTCCTGTCTAATTTCCCCTGTTAACACCCTCCTGTCTAACTACCCTCTGTGAACACCCTCCTGTCCCAATCCCCCTGTGAACACCCTCCTGGCTAATTTCCCCTGTGAACAACCTCCTGTCCAATTCCCTCTGTGAACACCCTCCTTCCCAAACACCCTGTGAACAACCTCCTGTCTAATTCCCCCCTGTGAACAACCTCCTGTCTAAGTCCCTCTGTGATCACCCTCCTGTCCCAATCCCCCTGTGAACAACCTCCTGTCCAAGTCCCTCTGTGAACACCCTCCTGTCCCAATCACCCTGTGAACACCCTCCTGTCCAAGTCCCTCTGTGAACACCCTCCTGTCCCAAACACCCTGTGAACAACCTCCTGTCTAATTCCCCCCTGTGAACAACCTCCTGTCTAACTCCCTCTGTGATCACCCTCCTGTCCCAATCCCCCTGTGAACAACCTCCTGTCCAATTCCCTCTGTGAACACCCTCCTGTCCCAATCACCCTGTGAACACCCTCCTGTCTAATTCCCCCTGTGCACAACCTCCTGTCTAGTTCCCACTGTATACACCCTCCTGTGTAATTCCCCCCGTGAAAGGACTCGTGACTAATTCCCGCTGTGAACACCCACCTGTCTAATTTCCCCTGTGAACACCCTCCTGTCTAATTCCCTCTGTGAACACCCTCTTGTCTAATTCCCACTGTGAACACGATCCTGTCTAATTCCCCCTGTGAACACCCTCCTTTTTCATTCCATCTGTGAACACCCTCCTGTCTAATCCCCCATGTGAACACCCTCCTATCGAATTCTCCCTGTGAAGAACTTCTGTCTAATTCCCCCTGTGAACACCCTCCTGTGTAATTCCCCCGTCAACACCCTCCTGTCTAATTCCCCCTGTCAACATCTTCCTGTCTAATTACCCCTGTCAACACCCTCCTGTCTAATTCTCCCTGTGAATACCCTCATGTCCAATTCCAACTGTGAACACCCTCCTGTGTAATTCTCCGAGTGGACACACTCCTGTCTAATTCTCCCTGTGAACACCCTCCTGTCTAACTCCCCCAGTGAACACCCTCCTGTGTAATTCTTGCTGTGAACAACCTCCTGTCAAATTCCAGATGTGAACACTCTACTGTCTAATTCTCGCTGTGAACACCCTCCTGTTTAATTCCCCCTGTGAACACCCTCCTGTCTAATTCCCCCTGTGAACACCCTCCTGTTTAATTCCCTCTGTGAACACCCTCCTATCTAATTCCCCCTGTGAACACCCTCCTGTCTAATTCCCCTGTGATCACCCTCATGTCTACTTCCCTCTGTGAACCCCCTCCTGTCTAATTCCCCCTGTGAACCCTCTCCTGTCTAATTCCCCTGTGATCACCCTCATGTCTACTTCCCTCTGTGAACCCCCTCCTGTCTAATTCCCCTGTGATCACCCTCCTGTCCAATTCCCTCTGTGAACCCCCTCCTGTCTAATTCCCCTGTGATCACCCTCTGTCTAATTCCCCCTGTGATCACCCTCTTGTCTAATTCCCACTGTGAACCCCCTCCTGTCTAATTCCCACTGTGAACACCCTCTGTCTAATTCCCCTGTGAACCCCCTCCTGTCTAATTCCCCTGTGATCACCCTCTGTCTAATTCCCCCTGTGATCACCCTCTTGTCTAATTCCCACTGTGAACCCCCTCCTGTCTAATTCCCCTGTGAACCCCCTCCTGTCTAATTCCCCTGTGATCACCCTCTGTCTAATTCCCACTGTGAACACCCTCTGTCTAATTCCCCCTGTGATCACCCTCTTGTCTAATTCCCACTGTGAACCCCCTCCTGTCTAATTCCCCTGTGATCACCCTCTGTCTAATTCCCCCTGTGATCACCCTCCTGTCCAATCCCCCCTGTGAACACCCTCCTGTTTAATTCCCCCTGTGAACAACTTCTGTCTAATTCCCCCTCTGAACCCCTTCCTGTCTAATTTCCCTGTGATCACCCTCATGTCTACTTCCCTCTGTGAACCCCCTCCTGTCTAATTCCCCTGTGATCACCCTCTGTCTAATTCCCACTGTGAACACCCTCTGTCTAATTCCCCCTGTGATCACCCTCTTGTCTAATTCCCACTGTGAACACCCTCTGTCTAATTCCCCCTGTGATCACCCTCTTGTCTAATTCCCACTGTGAACACCCTCTGTCTAATTCCCCCTGTGATCACCCTCTTGTCTAATTCCCACTGTGAACACCCTCTGTCTAATTCCCCCTGTGATCACCCTCTTGTCTAATTCCCACTGTGAACACCCTCTGTCCAATTCCCCTGTGATCACCCTCTTGTCTAATTCCCACTGTGAACACCCTCTGTCTAATTCCCCATGTGAACACCATCCTGCCTAATTCCCCCTGAGAACAACCTCCTGTCTAATTCCCTCTGTGAACACCATCCTGCCTAATTCCCCCTGTGCTCACTCTCCTGTCTAATTCCCTTGTGATCACCCTCTTGTCTAATTCCCCATGTGAACCCACTCTGTCTTATTCCCCATGTGAACACTGTCCTGTCTAATTCCCCCTGTGAACACCATCCTGCCTAATTCCCCCTGTGATCACTCTCCTGACTAATTCCCCCAGTGATCACCCTCTTGTCCAATTCCCCATGTGAACACTCTCCTGTCTAATTCCCCCTGAGAACAACCTCCTGTCTAATTCCCTCTGTGAACACCATCCTGCCTAATTCCCCCTGTGCTCACTCTCCTGTCTAATTCCCTTGTGATCACCCTCTTGTCTAATTCCCCATGTGAACCCACTCTGTCTTATTCCCCATGTGAACACTGTCCTGTCTAATTCCCCCTGTGAACACCATCCTGTCTAATTCCCCCTGTGAACAACCTGCTGTCTAATTCCCACCGTATACACCCTCCTGTGTAATTCCCCCCGTGAAAAGTCTCCTGTCTAATTTCCCCTGTTAACACCCTCCTGTCTAATTTGCCCTGTGAACAACCTCCTGTCCAATTCCCTCTGTGAACACCCTCCTGTCCCAATCCCCCTGTGAACACCCTCCTGTCTATTTCCCCCCGTGCACAACCTCCTGTCTAGATCCCACTCTATACACCCTCCTGTGTAATTCCCCCCGTGAAACGACTCGTGACTAATTCCCGCTGTGAACACCCTCATGTCTACTTCCCCCTGTGAACCCCCTCCTGTCTAATTCCCACTGTGAACACGCTCCTGTCTAATTCCCCCTGTGAACACCCTCCTTTTTAATCCCCCCTGTGAACACCCTCCTGTCTAATCCCCCCTGTGAACACCCTCCTATCTTATTCTCCCTGTGAACAACTTCTGTCTAATTCCCCCTGTGATCACCCTCATGTCTACTTCCCCCTGTGAACCCCCTCCCGTCTATTTCCCGCTCTGAACATCTTCCTGTCTAATTCCCCCTATGAACACCCTCCTGTGTAATTCTCCGAGTGGACACACTCCTGCCTTATTCCCCCTGTGAACACCATCCTGTCTAATTCCCCCTGTTAACATCCTCCTGTCTAATTCTCCCTGTGAACACCCTCATGTCCAATTCCCCCTGTGAACACCCTCCAGTGTAATTCTCCGAGTGGACTCACTTCTGTCTAATTCCCCCTGTGAGCACCCTCCTGTATAATTCCCCCTGTTAACATCCTCCTGTCTAATTCTCCCTGTGAACACCCTCATGTCCAATTCCCCCTGTGAACACCCTCCAGTGTAATTCTCCGAGTGGACTCACTTCTGTCTAATTCCCCCTGTGAGCACCCTCCTGTATAATTCCCCCTATGCACACTCTTCTGTCCATTTCCAAACTGTGAACACTCTACTGTCTAATCCCCTCTGTGAACAACCTCCGATCTAATTCTACCTGTGAACAACTTCTGTCTACGTCCCCCTGTGATCATTCTCATGTCTACTTCCCCCGATGAACCCCCTCCTGTCTCATTCCCGCTCTGAACATCCTCCTGTCTAATTCCCCCTGTAATCACCCTGCTGTCTAATTCCCCCTGTCAACACCCTCCTGTCTAATTCCCCCTGTCAACACCCTCCTGTCTAATTCTCCCTGTGAACACCGTCATGTCCAATTCCACCTGTGAACACCCTCCTGTGTAATTCTCCGAGTGGACACACTCCTGTCTAATTCTCCCTGTGAACACCCTCCTGTCCAATTCCCCCAGTGAACACCCTCCTGTGTAATTCTTGCTGTGAACAACCTCCTGTCAAATTCCACCTGTGAACACTCTACTGTCTAATTCTCGCTGTGAGCACCCTCCTGTCTAATTCCCCCTGTGAACACCCACCTGTCTAATTCTCGCTGTGAACACCCTCCTGTGTAATTCCCCCTATGCACACTCTCATGTCCATTTCCAAGCTGTGAACACCCTCCTGTCTAATTCCCCCAGTGAACACCCTCCTGTCTAATTCTTGCTGTGAACAACCTCCTGTCAAATTCCAGTTGTGAACACTCTACTGTCTAATTCTCGCTGTGAACACCCTCCTGTTTAATTCCCTCTGTGAACCCCTTCCTGTCTAATTTCCCTGTGAACACCCTCTGTCTGCTTCCCCCTGTGAACCCCCTCCTATCTAATTCCCTTGTGATCACTCTCCTGTCTAATTCCCCATGTGAACACTCTCCTGTCTAATTCCCCCTGTGAACACCCTCCTGTCTAATTCCCCCTGTGATCACTCTCCTGTCTAATTCCCCTGTGATCACCCTCTTGTCTAATTCCCCCTGTGAACACTCTCCTGTCTAATTCCCCCTGTGAACACCCTCTGTCTAATTCCCCCTGTGATCACCCTCTTGTCTAATTCCCCCTGTGATCACCCTCATGTCTACTTCCCCCTGTGAACCGCCTCCTGTCTCATTCCCTTGTGATCACCCTCTTGTCTAATTCCCCATGTGAACCCACTCTGTCTTATTCCCCATGTGAACACTGTCCTGTCTAATTCCCCCTGTGAACACCATCCTGTCTAATTCCCTCTGTGAACAACCTGCTGTCTAATTCCCACCGTATACACCCTCCTGTGTAATTCCCCCCGTGAAAAGACTCCTGTCTAATTTCCCCTGTTAACACCCTCCTGTCTAATTTCCCCGGTGAACAACCTCCTGTCCAATTCCCTCTGTGAACACCCTCCTGTCCCAATCCCCCTGTGAACACCCTCCTGTCTATTTCCCCCCGTGCACAACCTCCTGTCTAGGTCCCACTCTATACACCCTCCTGTGTAATTCCCCCCGTGAAAAGACTCGTGACTAATTCCCACTGTGAACACCCTCCTGTCTAATTCCCACTGTGAACACGCTCCTGTCTAATTCCCCCTGTGAACACCCTCCTTTTTAATCCCCCCTGTGAACACCCTCCTGTCTAATCCCCCCTGTGAACACCCTCCTATCTTATTCTCCCTGTGAACAACTTCTGTCTAATTCCCCCTGTGATCACCCTCATGTCTACTTCTCCCTGTGAACCCCCTCCCGTCTATTTCCCACTCTGAACATCTTCCTGTCTAATTCCCCCTATGAACACCCTCCTGTGTAATTCTCCAAGTGGACACACTCCTGCCTTATTCCCCCTGTGAACACCATCCTGTCTAATTCCCCCTGTTAACATCCTCCTGTCTAATTCTCCCTGTGAACACCCTCATGTCCAATTCCCCCTGTGAACACCCTCCAGTGTAATTCTCCGAGTGGACTCACTTCTGTCTAATTCCCCCTGTGAGCACCCTCCTGTATAATTCCCCCTATGCACACTCTTCTGTCCATTTCCAAACTGTGAACACTCTACTGTCTAATCCCCCCTGTGAACAACCTCCTATCTAATTCTCCCTGTGAACAACTTCTGTCTACTTCCCCCTGTGATCATCCTCATGTCTACTTCCCCCTATGAACCCCCTCCTGTCTCATTCCCGCTCTGAACATCCTCCTGTCTAATTCCCCCTGTAATCACCCTGCTGTGTAATTCTCCACATGGACACACTCCTGCCTTATTCCCCCTGTGAACACCATCCTGTCTAATTCCCCCTGTTAACATCCTCCTGTCTAATTCTCCCTGTGAACATCCTCCTGTCTAATTCCCCCTGTAATCACCCTGCTGTGTAATTCTCCACGTGGACACACTCCTGCCTTATTCCCCCTGTGAACACCATCCTGTCTAATTCCCCCTCTTAACATCCTCCTGTCTAATTCCCCCTGTCAACACCCTCCTGTCTAATTCTCCCTGTGAACACCGTCATGTCCAATTCCACCTGTGAACACCCTCCTGTCTAATTCGCCGAGTGGACACACTCCTGTCTAATTCCCCCAGTGAACACCCTCCTGTGCAATTCTTGCTGTGAACAACCTCCTGTCAAATTCCACCTGTGAACACTCTACTGTTTAATTCCAAGCTGTGAACACCCTCCTGTCTAATTCTTGCTGTGAACAACCTCCTGTCAAATTCCACCTGTGAACACCATCCTGTCTAATTCACCCTGTGAACACCATCCTGTCTAATTCACCCTGTTAACACCCTCCTGTCGAATTCGGCCTGTGATCTCCCTCCTGGATAATTCCCCCTGTGATCACCCTCCTGTGTAATGGGTAGGCGGTCGTGTAGTCGTATTATCACTGGACTTGTAACCCAGAGGCCCAGGGTATTTCACTGGGGACATGAGTTCGAATCCCACCACAGCAGTAGTTGCAATCTGAATTTAAGTAATATATCTGGAATTAAAAGCTAGTCTAATTATGGTCATGAAACCATTGTCGATTGTTGTAAAAACGCATCTGGTTCATTAATGTCCTTCAGGGAAGGTAATCTGCTGTCCTTACCTGGTCTGGCCTATATGTGTCTCCAAAACCACAGCAATGTGGTTAACTCTTACATGCCCTCTGAAATGGCTGAGCAAGCTACTCAGTTGTACCTAACCACTACAAAGTCAATAGAAAGGAATGAATCTGGACGGACCAACCGGCATCGACCTAGGCACCGGAAATGACAATGGCAAACCCAGCCCTGTCGACCCTGCAAAGTCCTCCTTACTAACATCTGGGAGCTTGTGCCAAAGTTGGGAGAGCTGTCCCACAGACTAGTCAAGCAATAGACTGACATAGTCATACTCACGGAATCATACCTTAAAGACAATGCCCCAGACACTGCCATCACCATCCCTGGGTATGTCTTGTCCCACCGGCAGGACATACCCACCAGAGGTGGTGGCACAGTGGTATACAGTAGGGAGGGAGTTTCCCTGGGAGTCCTCAACATCGACTCCGGACCCCATGAAGTCTCAGGGCATCAGGTCAAACATGGGCAAGGAAACCTCCAACTGATTACCACCTACCACCCTCCCTCTGCTGATGACTGAGTACTCCTCCATGTTGAACACCACTTGGAGAAAGCACTGAGGGTGGCAAGGGCACAAAATGAGTGGGGGACTTCAATGTCCATCACCAAGAGTGGCTCGGTAGCACCACTCCTGACCGTGTTGGCCGACTCCTGAAGGGCATAGCTGCTAGACTGGGTCTGCGGCAGGTGTTGGGGGAACCAACACGAGGGAAAAACATACTTGAACACATCTTCACCAATCTGCCTGCCGCAGATGCTTCTGTCCATGACAGTATTGGTAGGAGTGACCACAGCACATTACTTGTGGAGACGAAGACCCGCCTTCACATTGGGATACCGTCCATCGTGTTGTGTGGCACTATCACCGTGCTAAATGGGATAGATTTTGAACAGATCTAGCAATGCAAAACTGGGCATCCATGAGGCGCTGTGGGCCATCAGCAGCAGCAGAATTGTACTCATCCACAATCTGTAACCTCATGGCCCGGCATATCCCCCACTCTACCATTACCATCAAGCCAGGAGACCAACCCTGGTTCAATGAATAGTGCATGAGGGCATGCCAGGAGCAGCACCAGGCATAGCTCAAAATGGGTTGACTCCCCAAAGCCTGTCCCCCATCTACAAGGCACAAGTCAGGATTGCGATGGAATACTGTCCACTTGCCTGGATGGGTGCAGCTCCACCAAAACTCAAGAATCTCGACACCATCCAGGACAAAGCAGCCCGCTTGAGTGGCACACCATCTACAAACATTCACTCCCTCCACCACTGACGCAGAGTGGCAGCAGTGTGTACCATCTACAAGATGCACTGCAGCAATGCACTAATGTTCCTGAGACAGAAACTTCCAAACCCGCCACCTCTACCAACTAGAATGGCAAGGGCAGCAGATACATGGGAACACCAGCACCTGCAAGTTCCCCTCCAAGTCACACACCATCTGACTTGGAACTAAATAGCCGTTCCTTCACTGTCGCTGGGTCAAAATCCTGGAACTCCCTTCTTAACAGCACTGTGGGTGTATCTACCTAACATGGTCTGCAGTGGTTCAAGAAGGCAGCTCAGCACCACCTTCTCAAGGGCAATTAGGGATGGGCAATAAATGCTGGCCTGGACAGCGAAACCCACATCCCATGAATGAATTAAAAAAAACTTAAGACTCAAAGCTGCTGATGTAATGTGTTTGTTTAGGTGAGTGTAAGTAATAGCAATGATCAGGGGTATAACCGTGTCAGTGGAGACTTATCCCCTGTATAAATCAGGACCCACTAGAATGGATCAGCTCAGAGTGCTGGAGCTGTGGTTTCCAGGCTGACAGAAGTCTCTGCTTCTCACAGAAATGGGATATTTAGTAATGCTTCAGATCGCATTGATTTATTATCCTGTACTTGCTGCAATTGGAGTTCCTGGTAAGACTGTATATCAGTTGATAATGGTGTAACTCGATGTTTACTGTGCTGCTGTACACGGTATTATTTACCACTGTGTTTTACACAGCCACCTGTTCTTTACCAACAATTTACTGATGGAATCTCCTGATTGTCTACTCTTTCAGTCTTGCAGGAGCTGCATTATATTCAATGGTATTGGTTTTAGTAACCCTGGAATATTTACTGGATTATTGTGTTTATCTAATGTATTTGGATCAGATGTCTCGGTTAGGATCAAGAATAAGAGCATCAGGAGATTTTCACAGTTTTGTGATGTGCAACTAACCGGTCCTGGAATATTTTAATGATTTTTTTCGCTGTTTGATAACAAGACCTCCCACAATGTCAATGCTACAAGGAGGCAGCACAATATTCTCCCAACCCAATAACATGGTTCAGTTTAACAGGGATTTCAATGTATTTATTGGTTATCACTCTTATAAAATATATTGTGTATGTCTGACGCTGCTTCAGAGGTCTGGCTACTGAACTGAGTTTGCTGCTGCCTCTTTCACATCTCCTTCTCTGCTTCACTGTGGAGTCTTCACTGTCACTAAACTACATTGTAAAACAGAAAGTATTGATGTGATGTTTTATTGGTTTACACTGTATCAGTTGGAATCAAGAGTCTTTCCATTTATCTGTAGATTATCAGCTGCACCGCTGGTGTTGGTGCTTTATTAAATAAACAATCCCACATTCTAACGGTGTACTTTATAATTCCAGGAGAAGGAATTTCAATGATTCTGTGGTTTCTTTGGAAGAAGCTTTCGATTCTGTTTATTCCATGCATTGAAGATGAAGTGAAGAGGGTAGGTGAACAGGTGGAGATTTGTGTGCTCTGTAGACACATTAAATTATTCACAGAGATTTCACCATTCAACAAACCAACTCTGAGAATAGAATCATTGAACATGGGGCTGGTGAACAGGCGCAGAATGTGAGGAATAAATCGCATGTGAAAAGTGGCATGAAGTAACAGTTTGCAGGGTGTGAGGAGTCCAGACAGTGAGGGAGGGTAACTTTGAAAAGGAGCAGGGAGAATGAAACAGAGGGAAAAAGATAACCAGAAGGAAAGTGACAGAGGAAGCATCAGAGGTGTGAATAAATCACTAACATTAAGTGCTGGAATATCCAGAGAAGTTAGTCAGAGAAACTGCGAGTTGAAGTTGTCAGTTGTCAGATTGTGTTAATTTTACTGAAGGACTTGATCCCTCAGTGTTTATTTCTGTCAGGTCCAAATTTTGTTTTGCAAAAGGTTCCTATTCCTTACTTAGTGTATTGACGATATTGTATAATCAATGAAATGTTGTCCAGCACCAATAACTACAGGGATTATTGTTTGAATGTATTCATTGAGTTGTGTTACTGGGATTTCTATATTAGTTTTGCACGAACGCTTTGCTGCAGTCACTCCCGCTGAATCTTAACCTCTCCTCTCACTGTATTGAATCCTTTGTCTCCTCATCCATTGCTTCAGTTTATACACTTTCCCAAACCATCTGATCTTGTCTCCTCTCCTGCTCTAACATGACGAGAGTGGTCCTAAAGGAAGAGTGCTAAATTGGGGGAAGGCCAACTATGCCAACATTCGGCAGGAGCTGGGGAATGTAGATTGGGAGCAACTGTTTGAAGATAAATCCACATTTGATATGTGGGAGGCTTTTAAAAAGAGGTTGATTAGCGTGCAGGAGAGACATGTTCCTGTGAAAATGAGGGATAGAAATGGCAAGATTAGGGAACCATGGATGACAGGTGAAATTGTGAGACTAGCTAAGAGGAAAAAGGAAGCATACATAAGGTCTAGGAGGCTGATGAAAGACGAAGCTTTGAAAGAATATCAGGAATGTAGGACCAATCTGAAACGAGGAATTAAGAGGGCTAAAAGGGGTCATGAAATATCTTTAGCAAACAGGGTTAAGGAAAATCCCAAAGCCTTTTATTCATATATAAGGAGCAAGAGGGTAAAGAGAGAAAGGATTGGCCCACTCAAGGACAAAGGAGGAAAGTTATGCGTGGAGTCAGAGAAAATGGGTGAGATTCTAAACGAGTACTTTGCATCGGTATTCACCGAGGAGAGCGACATGACGGATGTTGAGGTTAGGGACAGATGTTTGATTACTCTAGGTCAAGTCGGCATAAGGAGGGAGGAAGTGTTGGGTATTCTAAAAGACATTAAGGTGGACAAGTCCCCAGGTCCGGATGGGATC